>NC_086153.1:108898113-109625613 GCF_035149785.1 Candoia aspera | reverse complement strand
TGTTATTTGTATATCCCCTTTAATTATTAAGGCATCAGCCAGTTTCTTTTTAATGTCCAGTGTAACTTCTTTTTTCATGTCATTCTTGTAGCCTGTTATTTTTAAATCCACTTTCAGATCAGTCTCAATCTTGCCAGGTAAAACTTGTTCCTCTTCCATAACATCTTTTAAACACAGTATCTAGAGAGGCAGACACTCTTAAAATTAACTTCTGGGACCACTGTTCAAAAATATCCTAGGCGGAGCTGACAACTGCAGCGGAAGTAAGGCTCTTACAGGACCCCAAGAATAATTTTGAAGGGGCCAAGTAGAAGTTTTTCAGCCACTGACACTGTCCAGAGATACCGGAGCAGGACAATCACAAAATAATGCTTCCAACCCCCAATTCTCTCAAGTACTTCAAGATGACATTGTGGTGAATAGTATCATCTCCCACTGCTAGATGTTCATCAATGAGACAAAGGCTATCTCTGTGCCAAAGCCTGGTCCCAACTCAAAGGGGGATCTATCTAATTTGTTTTCCACTGAGAGCTAGAGCTCAGGGCCTTTTCCACAAGTGAGACTGAAAATTGGATGACAGTTGTGAAAATGCTTGGCTTCTTTAAGGTGGTGAAAAACTCTGCCTTTCCTAAAAATGTTAAAAATCTCAGAAACCATTGGCAGGCGGAAGTCATTGGAAGCTCTTATAAACCAAAGCTTCCAGTGAAAACTGCAAGAGGTGGGCTAACAGATGAAAGACCTTCATCCACTTCCTTAAGGGATGAACAATGAAACTGATAGAGCCAGACGTTAATATATGTGGAACAACTAAGATATGGTAGTGTTCCAAATGACCCCATGTTCTTCACAAACCTGAACAATTTAATCTGCAAAGACTCATACAAAATAATCATAATGGATCTTCAAAGGTTCTAAAGCTCCAGTTGCTTATCTGGCTTACAGCTCTAGAGACCTCCATTTCTCAGTCTTCCATAGACATAATCAAAGAGGAAACATGTTGATTCTTTTCCTCCTGAGCTATTACAGCATGAGCCTCCTTTATCATGCCATATCTGCTCTTACACTTCATTGTCTACAATTGTTCCACATACCATGGACACTCACAGGCTCTGACACAAGCAAGGGTTGCTTAGCAGCCACTATCAAATACCGATATTTCCCAATATTCCATTTTAATACTAGATCAGTAGTAGAGCAGCTGGTCAGATTCACAAAACCATCCCTCAAAGCATGAATTCAACTTAATCTATCAGAAATGCAGCTCTGTTACTCTGGAACCTTGTTGCCACCAGCACCCCCTTCCCCACATTTTAGGTAGAGTTTGAGAAAAAGATAGGTGCTTTTCAGAATGCCTTTTGGGAGTTTCCCTCACTATCTGTAAGTTATATTATTTGAAACCATGGATGACTGGTAGAATACATGGATAAACTGGTCAGTAAGTACTAGTATTCCCAAGTATTTTCTTTCCTCTTCTAGAACTAAGTTTGCTCCTTGGTTTAATTGAGGGTGATGAAGTTGGTGAGAAATCGACTGGAGTGCAAGTGGAAGAACTTTTGGAATGGATCAGTTTGAGTGAGGAATGAGTCCAATCTGAAGAGCCATTTGAAGTCCCATTCCATAGCAGAGCCTTCACTGTATCTGCACAGAACTGGCCAGTGTTGCACTTCCATACCACGACAGATTTCCTTTACCAGGATAGTATAAAGAGAAGCTGTAACAATTAATAGCTTATTATGGGCAAGTCACATTAGGATGCTTTTTTTTTTGCTGACAGATACGATCAATTGGATCTGCTTCAATTTGGGTTCCGATTGGGGCAGGTCTTAGCATGTAACTTCAGCAACTGGTTGTTCTTTGTTATTTAGGATTCTTTTCAGCTTGCAGATATCAAGGGTAAGAACAAGTTGGATGGAGTGATGAGAGTGGGACACCTGCTTAATTGCTCCTTCCCTTGTTGGCTAATTAAACTGGCCAAGATGGGAATGGCCAAATAGTTAAGGCTACTGATCAATACCTCCATGCAGATGGGATGTAGTCCCTATGTCCACTTTTTAGAGATGTCTATTGAAGGAACACTTCCTTGTTTGGGATTTTGTATCTTTAAATACATCTGAATGATACTGATGATGAGACTACTTTGGTTGCCTTCATGGATATCTATAATGGAAACTGAATGACAGTGAACATGGCATCCTTCTGTATCATTGATAGGATTGGACCTTGTGGCACTATTCTAGTCTTTTATGTCAGGTGGTTTTCAGAAAATGTTGATGGGTAACTGTTTAATGTCTAGGTTACTGATGTATAGTATCCCCCATGCTGTTCAATATCTGTATGAAATTTGAAGCTCTCAGCATGGTGATGGCATTGTGCTCTACTACTACTTAAATGATAATCCAGGTCCAAGGAAGCAATTGGTACCGTGAATGTTGCCTAAATTTGCTAATGGGCTGCGTGAGGGTGAACAAGAATAAATTAAATACAGACAAGATGCTATTAATAAGTCGATGTGAGAAGTAAGCTGAGAACCAGTGGTTCCCAGGCCAGACTTTGTCATTATGTAAACAATACCTGCTCAGTTTTAAGGCCACTAAGTGCCATACAAAGAGTCTGGTTAATTTGTGGGAAGTAAGGGAAGAAGAGGATACAACTGTGAACCATTGTGGGTATAAGAGGAACTTGCATGTTTAGAATGGCAGTGGGAAATAAACTGTTTCATTTGGCTTCACTCTTATTTATTTATTTATTATTCAAATTAAATTGCCGCCCATCTCCTCCAAAAGAGGGACTCTGGGACTTTATTTGCAATAAAGACTCTTATCTAGCCAAACTGTGTATGGAATATTTCTCACCTAATAAGCCAAAAGCCTATAAAATCTAATCATTTTCTTAATTTGCTCTCCACCTTATATTTCTTCTTTTTCTACCCATCACAGAAGACACTTCCTCAAACAGCTCTAGTTTTCAAAACTTGCTCTTCTCCCATAAGCGCACAGATCTAATACTGTCATTAGCTTTGTAGTAGCCGTGTTTTCCTTTCCAACAAAAAAAACAGCACACAGCATGGAATGCTTATATCTGTCAACACAATTTTGTTCATGATTTCTGGCTTCCAATAGCTTAGCAGCTTAATGACTAAAAATCACGATGACATTTTTTTTCAAGTAAGGAACTGTTTTAGAGCTTACAAAAAGGAATTCATAGGACAGTTTCCTTTTATATGTTAAAACACTGCCATCACTTAAGCAGTTTTTTTATTTTTTAAAAATATTTATGGATGCCTCCCTCACATAAGAATATCTGGAGATCAAATTTTTAACAATATGCATAGTGAGAGCACATACATATTCATTGATACTGAAGCAAAGTATACCAAGGACTAATAACACCCATGCTAGTTAAGAACCCCAAAGTTAAAGGTTGCTTAGTTTCCAATTTTACTTCTTTTTACTCATATGTATACCGTGAACTATGGATGCATTCATAATTACTAAGGCATCAGAAAAACTTTAGTCAGTATAAAAGAGCAATAGAAGATCAGCCTCAGTAAAAAGTAAAGCAGACTGATCAAAATTTCAGAATTCCCTGGGATAAAAGCTTAAATGGTCAAGGTTTAACAAGCACTACAATGGGTCAATATTACCCTTCAGTACAAATTTGTATATTTATTTACCATATTTATATGTTACTTCTTCAAATGACTCTAGGCAGCATACAACAGAATGTGCAAAATCCATTGCTTATCTCTACAGTAGCACCCCTGATCACCCAACTGAAATAGCTTTAGAAAACTGCTTCAGTGGGTAGAGAGGGAAAGAAGAGGAAACGGATATTTTTAGCATTTCACAATCAACTGCAACAACAAAAACTGCAGGATTTGCAGTTAAACTAACACTTTTCATAAATGTTTCACAGAACTTAGTTTCACTGCTGTAATAAAGCTTACAAAAGGAAAACTTGTTTATATAAAAAGATTTTAGAATAGAGCATGTATAATCTTTAAAAGAATGCAGCCTAAAAGAAAGACCAAAAATAATTTATTGTAGTTTTTTAGAAACTCCAGCGAAGTCTTCAAAAAAATCTCTGCAATGTACCATATTAATTTCTTACATGTATGTAAATGCTTTCAAGAGAGTCAAAATCCATGCAAGTTCCATTATCTCACTAACCACTGTTGTGCTTTCTCATGCCTTGATGTACAATATAATGTTCTCCAGAAATATTAGCAAAAGTCCTCAAGCCTGGGGTGCAATCTTTTTACTGTACCACATATAAAATAGGTTGACATCTGCACAATGATGGTATGGTATGGTGTCTGGATAATAATCTATGAAAGGCGTTTCTTGCTCACAAAGCAATCACTGAGATTTTACATGTCTGCTATATTGACTCTCCATAACAACAGCAGTGTATTTCTGCCTAACTGATACTGGAGACAAGTATTATGGAACCTAGATCCTTCCTAAAAGTGCTCAGCATGGGGGAAAGTATATAACCTGAGAGAAGGAAATTCTGGCATCTCACAGATGCTTTAGACTAATTCCCGTCAGACATCATAGCCAATTGCAAAGGATTGCCAGAGATGTCGTCCATAGGTTGCTTACCACAGCACAGATGGTATAAAAATTCTGTAGCTGTGGAATCCTCATTACCCAACAAAGCCTCATTCCTTGAAACAAGGAAACATGTCCCAGCATGTGCAAGACCATAATATAAAAAAGCGTGAAATAACATAGACAAATGTTTTCACAACTTCAATATTTTTATACATTGACAAAATGTTAGGAAGCACTTAAAATACTGTAATCAGTAGGTTTATGATTTAAGCCTAGTTCTTATAAAAAAAGTTTTACATTCTACATCTTTGTAATCAACTGTTTTGGTATGGTTTATACAAGTTGATGACCATACGGAAATACCTGAATATTTGTTTAGCTGCTGCCCAGAAACAAATAACTAGTTATTACTGATTGCTAATCAATCTTCCTCAGTTTAGTACCCTTCTCCTTCTAGTCAGCATGGCTATCATTTAAACTACCAGTGAGCTTCTTTGCATCCCCAAAAGCTAGAGGAATGGGAGAATTTCTAAATGGAATAAATTGAATAGGAAAAGTTGCTAGGAGTGGAACAATTTTCCCTATTTCCCCATCCCATGATGAAGAATTTCCAAAGTGCCTTGTCAGGGGATAGGAAAGCCCAATGTTATGAGCAGAGTTCCCTCATGTTTCTCCCTCCCTCCCTCTCTGTCAGTTGCTTTAGCAGAATGTCCTGTGCAGACCACAAGTGGGGCCCATGTTGTACAAGAGACACAAATGGTTTGAACAGTGAGTTGTATTAGCTAGGATTGCAAGATATTGTGTAGATGTAAGTGAACAATGTGTTTGCACAGGGTCTGGGGTTAACTAAGGTGCTTTAATCCCCTTGGATAAGATTACCCCTCCTATCTAAACAGTGGAGAGCCTTAAGGGACTCTGGCCAGGAATCCCTTAAGCGACACTAGCCTTCCAGGGTCACTGAGCCAATTCTCATCTTGTAAGACTTCTGGGGTAAAAGGGGCTGGATCCACACAGATTATGGTATACAGATTCTGGGTTGAGACTTGGGTGACCATCTCCATAGCTAATCCATCTGATCCCTCTCCCTCTGGGCTACAGTCCTGCTGCTCTTTGAAGCCACTATGTAAACCCAAATGATAAAAACATATTTTTGCTATTACATTTTACAAAACCTCAGTAATTTAAAACCAGTCTATAGTTTGGTGACCATAATGGCAGGAATATTGACAGTTGGTTAAATATTGGCTGATGGCTCTATCTTTAAAGGAAAAAAAATCCTAACAAATAGAAATCCTTAAATGTTTAACTTGATGTAGAAATTTGCTCAAGTTGCTGAGCCCTGGATTTTAAATGAATGCTATCTCATATTTTGGGAACTGGGGGAGAGGGAAGAAATAGAGTGAAAAATGGAAAATTTAACTTGGCAATTTTGTAATAAAGCTCACATTGCCCACATTCAATAAACCTGTGCACTCTGTATTTCTACTCAGCTTACATTCCTATTTACTACTTGAAAAATATATCTAATAGATCTGCCAAGAGGAAGGTAACTGAAGAGAGCTACTTTTCCTGCAATTCGAACTTGCAAGAAGTTCTATTGAAAACAAAGAAAAATAGAGATTTTTAGTACCAGATGTCTGGGAAGATCCCATTTGGATTTGAGCTACTTAAATTTGCAATCATGTATTTATACATCTAACAGAGCTTCTGTTTCCCCTAGAATCTGAAAATTAACTAGCTTTGTAGCATCTTCCTTGATCTGCCACCCGTGCCCTGAGGATTAGAGACTCCACCTGAGCTTGTTTTACAAGCATAAGAGAAAAAATTAATCTCTCCTGGCAGCAATCCCACTGGGATACGGATGAATAATGATATCCCTCTCTCGCTGCCCTCTCAGTCCACTAGAAAACCACTCTAACCCAGCAACATGGAAAATGCTGAAACCATTCCAGCTGTGGATTAGCAGCCAGTCAAGCATCCATCTGCTCTGTGTGAGAGAAGGTGAACATGCATTCTTATAGCTTACATAGCATTCAACAGTAGCATCTTTTAGAACCCAGTTAACTAAATCATAAAAGAATCCTAAAGAATTAAGAACCATTCCCTATTTTCTACAGTAGCATATTACTTTAAACAGCAATTGTCTGTTTTATATCTCTGTTAGATATAGACTACAAACATCCTCCTTCCACCTTATGGACTGGATAGCTCATCCATTGTTTACATTCTGAATGTCAGATCAAATACTACAAACAGAGTGCAATGCAGGAGAAATTAAGTAGATAATTTCTAAAATGCGTAACTTCTCATTTGACTTGTTTGTGATAATATTGACACACACTTACTGGGGAGGTAAATTCTCAGAAAAAGTATCAGCAGAGGTAACTCACATATTTTTCATGTAAACAACTGCATTTTTCCCTTAAGAGATCAAGACTTTAGTTTCATCCATTTTCTTCAAAGAGTCATACTTCAATATTTGCACTTCTATTTCTTGTAACAAATCTTGGACTGCATCCCTTCCTTCTTATAGTCTATGTATTCTGCTCAACCCAAATTTGAACTACTATTTAAATGTGTTGTTGTTGTTGTTATTTAAAATTATATGCTGCCTGACTCCCAACAACTAGACAGTTATAGATAAAAATGTTGAAATAAGGTACAATGAACAAAGAGTGAAAATGGAAAGAGTGACAAAAATCAGATGGAAACAAAATAAATACACCCACATAATCCAAAGGGAGACTTCATTTACTCTTGCCAAAGGCCTGGGTGAACAGCCAGGTCTTCAGAGCCCTCCCAAACAACAGCAGGGTAGGGACTGCTAGATCTTGGAGGGAACCTCATCCCAGAGGGTAGGTGCTGCTACAGAGAAGGTGCACTTCAGGGGTCCTGATAGATGGCATTGTTTAATCAAAGGAATCAGGAGCATGCCAACCCTGACATGATTCAATCAGCCAGGCAGATACTATGGGAGACAGGCTGTCCCTCAAATAACTAGGGCCTATGCCATGAAGGATTTTATAGGTAACAACCAGCACCTTGAATTGCACCTGGAAACAAACTGGCAACTAGTGCAGCTCACGAAACAGGTGTGACATGGGCACACTGAAGCATGCCCATCACTGCCCATGCTGAATTCTGGACCAGCTGACGCTTCCAAGTAGTCATCAAGGGCAGCCCTGTGTAGAGTATGTTGTGGTAGTCAGTAATCCTTAAGACATGTAAGGACTGTACCCGGAATAGCTTTGGTAGTACAGCTGAATAGACACAACAGGAAAGGATAAATGGATAGAGTCTTCATGGCAAAATATGATTTAGATGTGTGTGTTTTCCTATGAGCAATCAGACAGGGAAATAAAGTGATAAGTAAACATACAATGTTATATTATAGCACAATGCATGTTCAAGAGGGCATGGAAGGACAACCATGGAAGGTAAAGAAGTGGATCAAAGAGAAACAAATGGCTATTACTGTTTGAGTGGTGGCTGAAAGGAATGGAGGCACACAGTCTTCCTGGTGGAAAAACAAAAATAAAGACTCTTTTGGAACTAGGGGCAGGTCCTGCCTCAGTAAGTGAGACGTGTAAGACTCCCCAAGAGACATTTGAGGGCAAAGACTGACCAGCTGCCAGCATTTTCAATAGGCTCTATTTGTGTATGGCCCTCAAAGGACCACAAGAGAAAAATGCTTTTCTATTACTGTATTACAGATAGTTGAGGCAGAAACACTCTTTACCAGTAATGTAGTACCTGAAACACTTTTCAGTTGAATTTCAGGTCAGATTATTGTACCAAAATGGAATTGAACACACTTGTGGATGATCTCAGGTAGGCTCAGGATGGGGTGCTGCATCTACCTTGAGCCTCCTTGATTTTTCAGTGGCTTTTATATCATCAATCATGATATCCTTCTAGACTGGCTTAGGGGGTTGGAGTAGGGGACATGGTTTTGTGTTAGTTCTTCATTCTTCTCCTTCCTTCAGGGCTGGTTCTAATCAGTGTTGAGCCCCCCCTGTAAAGTTCTGACACAGTTGACTCAATAAGTTTCTGACTCATGCATCCAGATGAAATGCAGATTTCAGATTTATTGATGATGTGTACAGATTAAAGCAAAAAGCCACGACAATCAAACTATTCTTTGATTGTGGGTTCACCTATTTTTTTGGCTAAATCTCAGGTTAAAACACTAACTGTGAAGTGCTCCAAATAATCAAATTAGTATAGTATTCAACCTGTTCTGCAAATGATTGTCCCCATAATGAAATGGTGGACACTATTTTCTGGACTGAGAGAGGCATTCCGTTCTAATAAATTGTGTGCATGTCTGAGGGTGTGCTCAGTTTTATTTATTTATTAATCAAGTTGCTTTTATGTGAATGTAGGCTATTTAGGGTGGGGACAGAATTGTGTGTTAAACTTAGTACAACATTGTCCAGATACCATATTAACTTATTGCAGCTGTTCAATGGCAAGATCAGAATAACTTCATATTATACTACTTACATTGACACGTTTCAGTTTTATTTTTTAAAATTAGATATTTAACTTTGCTGGACTGTAGGATGTTATTACACCTCTCTTTTAATCTAACTTCCTTAAATGAATCAACATTTAAACTGTATCCATGTTCTAATTCTCTATGTGAACTATTTTTTCCAAGAAATATGGCATAGAATTACTAGAAATAAATTCCAAAAAATAACCATTATGCTATATTTCTTATATTTTTCTTTTCCAGTTTTTTAAAAATATAAAGTATTAAACATTATCACTATTAATGTAATAATAATAGACAAAGAGAAAAGATATCGATGTTAATGCTTTTTATAGACCTTGATCACTAGGAATGATAAAAAGATTATCCGTGTGTGTGTGTGTTGTACATTATTCTGAACTTAGTTCTCCTCTCCCTGTTCTCTCCCATCTTTGCATTGCATAAAAAATACGATATGGCATACTTAGTCAGCCATGAGTGGTGGGCACTGTCATCTTGATTTACCTACTGACTGTGCTTTGTTGGAAAGGCTGAGAGCAACAGGTGGTTTTAGTTTAAAGTTCGCTTTAGAACTTCGGTGGTAAGGGAATAATGAAGGAATTACTTACGTCTGGGGAGATGCTCAGAACTGAGGTCACACAAACCATGGAATGTATGCACTGAAAAAATGCAGAATCCCACTATGTCCTAGAAAAATGACTGTAGCTCATAAAACAATTTCACCTACTTACGTACATTACAGAAAATCAAAACAACTGTATTCATGTGCTGGTGCTAATTTATAAATTCTTGCTAAAGATTCTGCCATAAATCAGTTAAGTTGCAACAGGAAGAGTTAAGCAGAATTCATAGTTCTAGAATGCCCAACTATTAGGTATATAGACACCAACAGCCTTTATCAACCTGGTAATTTCTAATACATAGGGAGGGAGCCAGGTTGGGAAAGATTGGAAAAAGGACCATTATAGTGATTT
Source organism: Candoia aspera (assembly GCF_035149785.1). NCBI lineage: Eukaryota > Metazoa > Chordata > Lepidosauria > Squamata > Candoiidae > Candoia > Candoia aspera. The sequence goes on along the minus strand of NC_086153.1, from coordinate 109,615,585 downwards.
ATGTAACTGCTGGAGTTTAAAGAGAAGTCTGCTGGACTTAAAGGAGACTTTAACTTTCTGGAATGAGGCAGGTTCACTGGCTAAGAAGAATGCAAGTAAACTATGACACATTATTAAGATAATATCAAGTCTAAGGTTTTACACAGAAAAACCTGCCTGTATAGTGGCTGAAAGTACCTTTCATTAATTTACAAGCTGTAACATTGGTACTATGATGCTACATTTCCTATTTTAAGCTATGTATTGAGCTTTAACTTACTTCGTCTAAGCCACATCTGATGTTTTACCCTGTAAATTCATTATGGTAAAGCCTCCAGATAAGTTTTGTTCCTATACCAGGCAGCTACTGGGATTATATTCCCATGACAACTCTGATTTTAGGAGTCTTGTATTAGGGCTGTAGAGTGCTTCAGATTCAGTGTCAGAAAGGCCTGTTGACATGCATAGGGGCATGAATGCAGATCCTCTCTGCAACTCTTAAAGCAACCATCTCTTTCCCATGATTATGCAACATGATACCAGGAAAGGAGGTGGCTGCTTTAAAGAGTTGCAGATGGGGATCCATTCATGTCCCCTAGTGCTCCAAAGGATTAAAAAACAAAACAAAACAAAACTCAGATATAAAGTACTTCACAGCCTTATCAGATATATTTCTTCTTTCCCACCTGACTGCAGAGAAAATTAAACAAGAACCTGCACATTTATCTGACTGGTTCCCTTCTGATTATTCAATCAATTCTCAGTAAGAACAGCTATCTATAAATATATGTTCAAGTAAATATGGCACAGAAAGTCATTTTTCCACTCCTCTGACAAAGCTGGAAGTGCAAGTAGATGCATGATACTTGTACCATAAAATACTTTTCTTAAGAAAGTAATGAACAGGCACCCGTTATACAGGTTGCAAAGTCAGTTTAAATGTTTCTTAATACAACTGCAAGCTGTTAAGAAAATTCATTCCATTGTATTGCCATTGTACTACAGCTCCAGATAAAGGGGAACATCCTTAAGCTGAAATGCAATTGTTGATCAAATAAATTCTATTTCGTGGAACATTCCATATTCACTAAGTAAGCAGAGATGCAGAATGCTGTTTGGTTTATCATCACTACATTATCAGGTTCACATCCAGTCTCAATACAGGGAAATAAAACTGTCATTTCCCTTTAAACTGCTCCCTAATCAAATCCTCAACTTGTTTTTTCAAATCAGGAGAATTTAAAATGCTGTTTGAACGGCCACCTTTTTCTGGAATGAAAAGGGAAATATGTGGATTTGGACACCATCTTTTTCTGGACTCTGGGGAAGGAGGTAAAAAGGGAGATGAAATCATCTAATGAAAACATCCAGCACATTTTGACAACAGCTTTTCTTATACTGTCTTGGGATGTACACTCAAAACGGGCTTTACTCCTGAACCCTCCAGACCTGACTGGAAAAACCAAGTGGATTAGAAGGAGAGGACTTTCTCAATTTGGACTCTTCTCTGCTGCTCAGGATTGTGCCCAACTGTATCTGTCTTCCAATGATAACAACCCCTTTCAGTTTTCCAACAGTCTCAACTATTTTCCTTTGAACCTGCTCCAAATCCATATTGAACAGCTGAGAGACCTCCCCAAATAGATGGGGAAGATGCGCAAGAGGTACAGAGAAGGAAAGGAAGATTGTCAAGTCTCAATCTTAGTATATCTGCAGCTGAAATGAGCACAAAAACAAAACATCATATTCACCTTACCCCACTTAAATACATTCCGTTGATCAACCCTTGGAGGGTAGTTAGAAGAATCTTCCACAGAATGGAAGGCTCTGTCCATGTAGGAAGAGCGTATGAGAAAGACATATACGACCAGTGTTCTTTTGTATCATATAACAATTATTAGTAAATCTCTGATATCTCCCCTAATACAATAAATCTCAATAATTCCAGATTATACTTATGCAAATTATCTATTGGCAGATAAAGGATCTAAAATCATATGGCACGTAGCAAAATTTTGTCTATCATAATGTTATAAGGAGGAGCTAACCATGAAATGAGTTAAGTGTTACTGGATGTAGAATATTATACTGACATGATTTTTAAATATTGGCATTTAACTGTAAGAAAGTGATAGATCAATTACCAATTTCATGAAACATTTTAATAATAATTTAGTGGCTTATTAAAGCAGTATTTTAATATAATGTAGTTTAGTAATAAAATCCTTTACTCACCTAGCATGTTAGCATTTAATTCAAAATAATTTTATCATTTAGTGACTTCATTTCAAGTATTTTTAATGGAAAAATATATATTTAAATTTATGTCATTACAGTTATAGTATACTTTGTTTGCTTCCTTTATTTGTCCCAACCTATTTAGATATTTTAAAATGTATCTTTACTGAACTCCTGTGACAAAGCTGTATATAATGCTGAACAGTGCTGTTAATAAAGTTGCTCATTCTCATTCATTTGTTCTTGAGAAAAGTCTGTTCTCTTGACAATACATATGATCCTGTGTTTTAATCTGCTTTTCTCTTTACTATGGTTATAAGCTATAAAAGTGGCCTTCCATATTTTTTCTATAGCCAAAAAAGCCTTCATCTGAAATAATATTTTTAAATGTCACTGCTTAATTATGTGGTAAAATCATTAAAACCCTTGGTTACCTACAAAGTTGAGAGAAAAGACTAATACGATGAACTGAACTTTCTTTTAATAGTACCTTCTGTTATGTCTCAAGAGAATTAAGCGAAGTTTGATTCTTAAGGTAAGATGTTTAAAGCAAGGATAACATCCTCGATATTTTATTAGTGCAACTGGATTTCAAAAGCTGCTTTGTGGGTTACAAGCCTTTAGATAATGAATGGCAAAAAATAGGGAAATGAAGTCTTATCTGCATAGCTGCTGTGGAAAGGCAGGAAGGGCCCTGTGAGCTCCCTCTTGTGGGAAAAATAAACCAAAGAACTAGTAAAGAGAGAAACACACACATGGACAGAGTCAAAGGGAAGGGTATGTGCACTGAAGGGTTTCATAGTATGGAGCCAAGAGCTACAGGAGGGCCTGTAAAACCTGGAGGCCTTTAGTGCCCTAAAACACTTTCCTTTCAGAGAAATTTAGCAACCCAACTCTTAAAGCTGTAGAAAAACAGCCTTAAGCCAGATATCCTTCTGTATCCCATTCTGCCAATTTTCTTGGCTGGTTTTGGAGCAAGATAAGAGAAGTTATGTTTTAATTAGGCATCCAAATAGTCCTTCTCTCCTTTTGCCCAGTACTAGTGCATGCATATCAACAACTTGTCTTCTTCAGAAACAAGAGAGCTTACTTACACCTTGGGAGGCAAGGAAACCAGCCAGAACTCTATGGTAACCTTTTCTAACCAGATGTGTTGCATTATACTCCCATCATCCACACCTAACAAGTTGGGGAAGCTGGGCCTAGAATGTTAGCAAGTATCAGTCTACAGTCAGAGCAGGCAACTGACATAGGTGTGGAAAAAAGAGTGCTGGATACCCTAGGCAGAGATTTTTATGACCATGCACAACTCATTTTTGTTGTTTATTCGTTCAGTCGCTTCCGACTCTTTGTGACTTCATGGACCAGCCCACGCCAGAGCTTCCAGTCGGTTGTCAACACCTCGAGCTCCCCCAGGGACGAGTCCGTCACCTCTAGAATATCATCTATCCATCTTGCCCTTGGTCGGCCCCTCTTCCTTTTGCCTTCCACTTTCCCTAGCATCAGCATCTGCACAAATCATTAGCAGCAAGGAATTTGCTCTGGTGATCCTTATAGTAAGTAGCTTTATTAAGGCCTTAGGGTACTTTGTAGGTGATCCTTACATCCATCCAGAATCTAGGCTCTGACATGTTTATGCACATGGCAGATGAGTTCGTCCTGACTTAAGCAAAAACCACGCTGAGATAAGGAATTAGTCTCTAGTGCTTATTAACTGCTCTAGTAGACAGAAAATCCTACCAAACTGAAGGAGCGTGGGAAACCCAGACAGATAAACCCCAAAACTCAATGCGGGTCTGCTCTGAGTTTCTTTGAAGGACAGTTCAAAGCTTCTAAGCTACGCATGCATTTTCCCCCCTGGATAGGGGCCCCCTCCTGCTCACCATCCATACACATGACAGAGTTCTTTTGAAGGGACAACTCTTGGGTCTGGAAATCTGGCATTTTGACAACTTTCTTTGGATCCACAAAGTTGTTGGGAAGGAATGATGTTGGGGACAGTGTCCAGATTACTCTGTGAGATGATTTTTATAATGGAATCAGAACTCAATTTCTGCAATCTAAGATTTATTGTCAGATCCATTTTTTCCCCACTGATACCTAGAACATATTAATAATCTCTTTACTCCTGGAATTTTCAGCAAGCAAAACTAAAGGAGCCACTGACATCCGGAACAAAGCTGGATTCCTTCTAATGTTGGCATAAATCCTCTCCCTGCCTGAATGACCACTCCAGCATGGAGCACTACCTGCTTTCTGTGAGGTTTGTTTTACTGTCGGAAAATAGATTATTATTTGTAAGATAAGCTTTGAAAGGTTATCAGATTAAAAAGACAGTCAACGTATCTCAGAAATAAGAAAAAACTATTCACATTTTTATTCAGGATAAATTAAAACAAACAACCTCCCTCCAAACCTTACAAGTAAATTGTGAACAACATGGTTATTACTGTAACCATGTTTTGCAATGTTGATGTGCCTTTTTTCACTACAGCCTACAATTTTCACTGCCAGCATCATTAAGAGATTCTTCAAATTACTTTTTAAATATCTCTCTCCCCAAGGACTTTCACTTGCATCTAATTAGGCAACTTACCCCATGCCATGTAATTCCCTATTGCCAAAACTGTTAAATGCTTCAATAAGTAAGTGAGAAGGGCATCAATAGAACAGGACAGATGCAATGCCACTGGTTAACAATAGAGGTGTGAAGTGACTCCTTTAATTATGAAGCTCATTAATGCATAGTTCGTGTGTGTGTGTGTGTGTGTGTTCTGGGAATCCATGGGAAGATACTTAGTGACAATTTTGTTAAAATACTTAACATCTTCTACACAGCAAACATTTGCAGAAAAACTCTGTCTCTCTAGTAAGAAAAAAAGTTAGATAATATTTTGACCATTAGTAAAAGAACATAAAAGAATATAAAACTTAGGCTGAATGTAAATAAAGAGAATGTGATAACAGCATTAATATTTACATTTAAATTTACATTTATAAACATCTTCATATTCCAATTATATTGGAAATTTAATTTTATTTATTCTCAGATGACAAATGAAAGAAGCACACTACCTTTTAAGAGAAGATCTGATATTGGAAGCAGAGCAAACGTAAGATATAACTTTCACCAAATAAATCTGTGTTAAGTAGAATCCACTGCATGAGCCACAGGACAAATAATTTAGGATAGCAGCCAAAACCATTACTGAAAAATTGGATCAATTAGTCCATGGGCAAAAGCTTAACTTAAGTGCCTTATTGGTCTTTTCAAAAATATTACCTTTTTAAGTGTAGGATGCAGCTACAGTCATAGATATTCTATTTATAGTTACTCCAGCAACCTACATTTGATAGAAATAATTATATTGTTCTACCCATTTATTTACAGAAGGTGGGATCTAAACTATCTGGAGCCTGATTTTCATCAAATGGGACTCTCTTGCAAGAGGAAAGCCATGTTTGTTAGCTACCCTATTGTTTCTCCTAACACTGTTTTGGAGGAACTGCCAGACAGCACCTGAGAAAATTGGATGAGTGGGGGGGACTGCAGGAGAAGGTGAGTGTGACATTAGCCTTCTTAAGCTGTCCTCGAGTAGGAGTGGGAATATTTGCAAAATTTGATCCCTTCTTCATATAGGACTGAAGGTCTGGATGTAATCTAGACACTTTTATAATGTAACTTATTTTCTTATTTTTTACCAATGCCTTTCCACTATTACATTTAGCTAATGCTTAAATAATGTTATTTGACTGATTTGACTTAAGCAGTACTGCACAAATTTTGGATGGATGACTGTCCCACCCGGTCAGGCAGAGAGGGCATGCTACAGACCTGGTTCATGAGGGACTGCCGATTGGCAGGGTCCAGGAGGAGGGCCTTCTCTGTCATGGCACCTGCCCTTTGGAACAGCTTACCCCCAGAGGTAAGACAGGCCCCCACTCTCCTGGCCTTCAGGAAGGGGGTAAAGACATGGTTGTGCCACCTCGCTTGGGATGGGAGGGGGGATAGCCATTCATGGGGGTGGCTGGCACCGTGATTGTGTCAAGGATAAGACCCTATTGCCATCCTGAATTTTATACTTTATATTTTTGTATTTTTGTATTTGTATTTGTATTTATGTATAATTATATTTGTATTGATTTTACATTGTACTGTTTTTATTGTCTGTAAGCCACCCAGAGTCATTGTGTATGAGATGGACAGCAGAGAAATTTGACAAACAAACAAACAAACAAACAAACAACCAGCCATTACTTTGGCTCATTCTTAAGACTTCCAATTCTCTGCAAATCTATGTGACACATAAAGGACAGAGTAGAGAGCAGTCAAATAATTGTTTCTTTATTGGTTCCTACCTGAGGAGGAGATTTGCAGAATCCTGGATTTAAGTTATATAAAATGCATATTTCAATCTGGAGTCCTTGGTTGTTTGCAATCAGCCAAGCTCAGAGAGCACCAAGGACTCCACAGTTCAACCTTGAGCTACAGATATTCTCTTCTATTGGAAGCACATTTCAATGAAATGGTGTAAAGGAAGTTATAAATCATTTCTAATTTATGAATAAAAACCCACAGCTCTCATTCCAGGCAAAAAGAAAAAAAAAACTGCCTTTGGTTTTGATTAGGATTGGGATTTACGAAATTATGCAAAACACTGTAACATTTGAAATATTAAAGGAGATCTTCGAAGAATGGGGCCAGAAATTAGTAGCCACACTATCAACAATAGTAGTAACAATGTCTGTTTCTATGGATATATGTTTAAATGATGTTAATAAAAGAGTAACAGATGTGAAACAGATCTTGCTTGATGCAGAAATAGTGGAATCAGAAATATTGGATTAAAAAAAAGTGTGGATCACAAGGCAGAGAAGGTATTTAAGGTGGAAATACAAGTGACAGGCCAAGAGAATTACCTGGATAAGGACTCTTTACTGGATATACAAAAGAAGCTGGCTGAAGTTTTAAAAATTAAAGGGGAAATGCAAATGATAAACCAAGAGAATGACCTGGATAATATCTTTTTATTGGATTTATAAAAGATGCTTGCTAAAGCCTCAAAGCCTATGTGATGGGACAAAGAAAAATTGAAGAGAGATCAAATCCTATGACAATATTTGAATGAATTAAAGATTAAGATTTTCAGAGGCAAAAGGAGAGAATATAGTTTTATTTGATCAAGGTTAAAATAAGACATATTTTTATGAAACTCTGGCAACCCTTTATGAACTTTTTGCTGACACCAAGATTGTAAAGGAGATATCTTATGCATTTGCTCATAGATAAGGGATGGGTTATGGGAAGAAGAGATATCTGTTTGTAACCTTATAGGGGGTGAAGAGCTACCAAACTTGTTTATACTTGTGATGAACATTGGAAGTCACTTCTTTATATATTTATTTTCTTTTTCTTTATTTAAATCTTTCCTTTTTCTTTCTTCTTTTTTACCTTTTCTTTCTTTGCACTTTTTACTCTCTCTTTTTACTTTCCTTTCTCTGGGTTTGGTTTGTAGTAAATATAAATATAAATATATATACACACACAAACTCATATCAAAAAGAAAAAAAGTACAGCTGTCCAGCATCTTTTTTTGTAGTTCCCAGACATCACCTAGAGTGGTTGAGGTCAGAGTTTGGCCCATTTCTTTCTTAAAACTTTTTTGGAATGGGGGAAGCAACTTTAGTCCATGACTTAAGGCAAGCTTTTAATCCCTTAAAGCATCTCAAAACTACATGTATGGATGGTGGACTCAGTCACTTGTGGAATATAGCTTTTGATGTGTTGCATAAAGCCTGGCTGCACAATACTGATTTATACTTTTGCAATTTAGTATAAATAGTCACATACTATTTATGTACATGAGAGTTATTCTGCAATGAAGACAATTACAGAAACTTCAGAGATATAATAAGTCACAGATTCACATAACTGTAATTCTACCCTTTTTTAAATATAGAGTTGGCCATCTTATAGGTTTACCGGAACTTGAACTACATATAATTGATGCACTGTAGCCTGTAAGTGTAATGGGAAGGAGGAATAACCTTGAGGAACAGAAGGAAGAGCCACTACCAAGACAACAGCCAGCTAAAAGAAATCTGAGTCTGGGGCAGAACTGTAATCTGAGTAAGAGACTCAGACAAGACCCTCCCTAGTTCTCATGAAGATAAAGGGAGGAAGGGGGGAAGCACATTCAGACTTGCAAGGTTCTGTTACTGTAACCTTATAATAAAAGTAGCACTAGCATGCATGACTTTGGTATTGTAGTCTGCTCTACCTTGAAAGGCTAACCCTAAAAGATGTTACTTCAGACGCTACATACCACAATGAAGAAAAAGGGAGATAAGTTAGGGCTAGGGTAATGATTATCTTATCAATGGTCTGGCTCCAAAGAACCCTATACTTAGTTCTGTATGACAATGGATATTCTGGATTTCTGATTTAAAAATAGAACCCCCTTGGTTTGAAATTGAGGCAACTTTCAGAAACAATTAGCAACAGGAAAAGGGAATTCTACTATTCAAAAGGAAAAAAGAACCAATAATTCCCCTGGGTGTGCCCAAAGTAGCTCTCTGGATGCTGGCCAATATATTTGTCTCTCTCTCTTTTTATAATAAAAATTAACTACTGAATAAAAGTGTACTCCATCTCTCCTAACAGCTGTCTGTGGCTGCCAGACAACACATTAAGCTGGCATAGACAAAGTTTAAAATTAAAACCATGAAAGCACTCCAACCTTCCAGCACAACTTTTAATTATATTCAGCAGTATGATATCTTCCCTTTTTTAAAAAAAAAAAAATCTTTGAAATTAGTACTTGAAAGAAACAAGATCTACTTTCAATATATATAAAATTTTGCTGGAAAGAAGACTTCCGATTCCTATAAAAGTAGATATATTACCCTTGTCCAAAAGTTAATAAACATAAAATATTTATGTATTTATTAAAGTAATTTTTATACTACTCAGTCTGAAGATTATAGACAGTATTCAAACAATTCTCAGTTTTATGAGAAAAAAAGAGGTATTCACCAATGCTCCCAAATATAGGCTTATATTTAGTATGATATAGATGGAAATTATATCCTTTGGCTGAGGTCTAGTTTATAAAGTAATGAAAGAATAGGGGAAACCAAGTATCCCAATGCACTAGGCTTCATAGGTTTTGCTAGGTCACCTCTGATAACTTAAGATCTCAGAAAGATTACAGCAAATGTCTTGTTTTGCCCATTTTATCATGGCAATAGAGGAGAGAACTTTGGATTCATCCTAATTAATAAAACCAAATAACTTACTGTCAGAATTGAGAGCAGTTCTTCCACACTACACTCAGGTTTTAAACGCTCCTTGAACATCCTGATGGTTGGATGCTTCAAATAGTAATATGAAGCAATGCGGCCATACGTCAGAGGTTCAATGCTGCGGTCATCCTATTAGACATTAAAAAATACACATTGGATATAGAAATAATGCAGGATGTACATGATTGGAGTTAAACACATTTGGGGCAGCATTCTAATAGAGGTGTGTACATTGCATGATATTGAGATCTGAATCACAAACAAATGTAAATAATACTTACTGCTTTAAATGCCAAATTGACAAGAAAATCCCACTGGATACCCCAAGAATGCAACAGTCTACAGATTATTTCTTAAGTCCACAATAATCAGGTAAGTCCTAATAAAATTTCCCAATTCTTCTCTCAAATGCTGGATGAAGTATAAATTAACCTTACCTCTCCTATTTTAATGCAGTGGGAATATTCCAGATCAAGAAGTGATTTCTCAACAAGGTTTGAAAGAAACTTGTTCATGTTGTCATGGCTCACGTCATCTAAGTTATAGTAACTGCATAAATGAAAATAGGACAGATTTTAAAAAAACATTGTTGATATGCAATTAACAATATAATGCAACACTGCCCAGCACATGCATGCAGTATGAAATGTCATACATTTTAGGTTTAAATCAGTGGCCACTTCAAATGTTACATTTCCCTGACTTTAATTTAGAATGATTGAGGGAATATGATAGAGATAAAAGAACAGGAAGTTGTACTTTCCCTTAAGGTACTGGGCTAGAAACTGGGAGACTGAGAGTTCTGGTTCTTTCCTAGGCATGAAAGCCAAGTGGGTGACTTCGGGCCAGTCACTCTTTCTCAGCCCAATCCACTTCACAGAGTTGTTGTGGGGAAAATAGGAGGCAGCAGTATTATGTATGTACTGTACAATGCCTCAAGTTGAACAAAAATAAAGTTGAGATAAAAATCAATCAATCAAATAAATACATTTTACAATATGATTATTTCATTTTAAAGTTAGGTTACAGTCGTGAAAGACGTACGGATGTTTTCTGGTTACCACTCTATTTAGATTTTCAACAATTGGAAAAACACAATGCAGTAAGATGATCAGTACCATTCATAATGATTTTTATATAATCTTTATATAAATTATATAATTAAAAGATAAACAAGAACAAATGTATAAAAGTAGAAAAAGAAAAAAGATAAAATAAAAAGTGCTAGAAACAGTAAAACAGAAAGAAAAAAGTTGAAGTTAAAGCAGCAGCTTCTGATCTTCTTTACAGCAGTTGCAAATGAACTTTGATCATTTCTCCCCCTTTAGAACTACGTTATACCGTTCCTGTCTTCCCATATTCAACCCCTTTTAATCAGTAAACCCAGAAATCACCAGTCCATTTTTATCAATTTTCAGCAAAAAGTCCATAAAAGGTTTCCAGTCTTTTATAAAAGTATTGTTTTGTTCCTAATCAAACAGGTCAATTTCGCCATCTTTGCAAGTCCTGCCATCTTCACAACCCATTCCTCCACTGGGGCTATTTCTGTATTTTTCCATCTTCCTGCATAGAGTAGCCTTGCTGCACATTCACAATTATTTTTCCATGAGTGTCTTTATGACTTTAGGTGTGTGTGTTTTACTAAAATGCATGTGTCAAATAGATTTATGTTATGTATTCCCAATTATTCTGATTCTGAATTTGTTAGCGTTTGTGCTATGTATTGCCAAAAAAAAAAGACATTTAGGTAAAATGTAGCAAAATATTTTGAGAATAAACAGTGTTTAAATGTATTATTTTGTGCCTGTTGCCCAATATAAGTAGCTTCTTTTAGCTCCAGGTGGCTTCCTTTAGCTATCAAACAATATATTTACTGCACAATTTGCTATAAGGTATAAATTTGAGGGGAGATGTATATCAGTTATTTTACCAAAGGTAAAATATATCAAAATGTAGCTTGGAAACAAACTATACGTAAGAAAAATCTCTTATAAATAGAAAGCTACCCAGCTTTCATACACTACCTTAACATTTTTATATAAATACCTCTATATAACATTGTGCACACGGGTGTTGCTTAAAACATGATAGTGTTCATAATTATAGCCACATGAACAGTAACTTATAGTCATGAGAGTAAGTTATAGTCATAACGGTAAGTTATAGTCATGATAGTGTATGATAGTGTAGTTATACTTTAGTTATTATCACTCTCGAAATTACTCTAAAGGAAAATTGCTGATATACTGTACAACTTTTGGATTATCATTAAAACATCACACTACATTTTAATTAAAGTTACAAAATAGAAAGGAAAGCACATTTTATTCTAACTTATCATTTTAGGAAGACATGATCTAGTCAAAAATTAAACATTGTATAAGGATCTTAATTATTTAATTTTGAGCTACTTCTAAATGAAAAGTAAATGTTCTTAAATGTTCAGCTGTATACAGGGCTACCTAGAATTGAGTTTAGCTGGCTCATATAAGAGATTTTCTTTAATACCTGTTATGCTCCAAAGATATGAATTCCCACTCCATGCAACAAATGGAGTATTACAGGTTTCTTTCAATTTAGACTATTATCAATGTTTTGCTTATATTTCTACTCAGATTATCACTAAATGCACATACTATGCTAAACTATGGTTCATTAAATCAAAATAAATTTCCTGAGTTCATACAATGTGCTAGTTCATAAATCATGGTTTGTACATTACATTGTAAATCTGGGCTATACAATGTGCTAAGCCAAAATCAAACGAACTATATTATGGCTTAAAGCAATTCATGAATCAGACTGATATGCCAAACAGAGTGATTACTTTTGAGGCACCTTTGTGCTTTAAGGATAATTTTATGAGCGGCTGCTGTCACAAACTGATCTACACTTATTACAATATTCATACAAAATACATGCTTTTAAACAAACCTATATTTGCAATACAATTCTATTTATGACTTTTCAGATATAACACCCATTAAGTTCAAGGTGACCGATTCTGAAATAAACTTGCTACCAAGGCTGCAGCGCTATACACATGAACACAAGAGACAGTTCCTTTGTACTTTATAGGTTAAGAAGTACAGCAGTCTTTGAAAATATTATGATCTGATCCTCTATACGGAAATAACATTCTCCTTATATATATACCAATATAATTTTGAGATTAATTTCTGCTAATGTTTCATTTCATTTCAACAGAACCTGGGAGAGGGCTTACTTGCAATAGAAGATAATTTCAGAACCATAATATTCAACTGCAAATTGACTAATTCAGTAAGTATACAACTTAATAAATTCTGAATGTTAGTTGTAGAGCACTATACACATCACTCAGTCCTCCTCTGAAAACTACAAGGCTATAAACCAAATTATGGAATATTTAACAGGATAATATTCTCTTAAAAAGAATAAAGCATATCCAAGATTACATAAAAATCCTTGAATAAATCCTCCAGTTTCCCAACTTGAAGAGAAAAACTAAAATGCCAGAAGGAAATCCAAAGAAATTAAGACTTTCCCTAGGTTTTATCCAAGCACCATAGCATCTCCAAACAAATGGAATTTTCCTTCCTCAAATACCCCCAAATTTACTCTGCCAGGTTAGGGGGACTCATCAGAACAGATTTGGGCAAATGTGAGGGCAGAGAGTAAAAGCATGTCTATGCAACTAGGGGCTTCCTTGCATAATGTTGGATGTAACTCTTTGACTGAGACGCTAAACAAACGTATAAATGAGTTACACCATTACATTTAGTGGAACTTACTTCTGCATAAACATGCACTGGATTTCCAAGTAAACACAGGTCCTTTAAACAAACAAACAAATGAAGAAACAAACTTCTATCCTGTTAAACAGAGCAGAGATCCAGCTAGAAAGATTATGAAGCCTTTATATTTCATACCACTACTACTATTATCACTCTTATGCACTTTAAATGTTCATATGTTCAAAGCGCATAAAGCTACACTATATATCACCCTCCCCCTTTTCTGGGTAACTGTATTATCTAACTATTTAATTGAAGATAAAGAATAAAAACAATGCAGTTTCATGGTCACTGCATTGAATCATCTAGTCATTATTTTCCCTCTGCTGCAAACAGACAGCCCTCCTTTTTTGTCAGCACCCCATTTCATTTATTTCTCAGTGAAACCCAGTTTCACAATAATTGACTTGTCAGGAGCTTTAATTTATGAGGCTGGGCTCTGTAAGCTTTCTCCTATATTCAGCTCAACCTGCACACAAGCAAGGTTGAATATTTACAATGCTGTTAACAGGTGCTGAGTTGTTTAATGATTCTAATAGCCAGAAGCGTACTGAGAAAGCCAGCGGGATCACAATTACAGGCTGTTTGAACACAACAATTACTCGTCCCCTGAGAGGTGTGAAAGTCAAAGGCAGTTTTTTACTAACAGCATCCAGCACATGGACTAGACAGGGTAACTTCCATTAGTAGCCCATTGGGGAACAATGCAATGACAAACTTAAAGGTACCATAAAAATTTACTAAGTGTGTAAGGTTTAAATAATCAAAACACTAAAGCAGCTACCTTTTTCTGACTGGCCCTGAAATAACAAATGACAACAACAACCAAAACAAAGCATTAAACAGCAAAATCCAGAATACTACTTTCACAAAAAAGTGAACTATTTTTTCTTATATAAACAAGGCTGGAATTTCATCAGCTGAGAAACAGAGAGACGTGCAGAGACATAAAATGTAGATGAAGTTACAAAGACCATTTTGGGTTTAATGTGGATGATGGTGGCAATTGCTTCCTGTTTAGTTTATGTAAACCTGACCCACAATCTCCTTGGGAAATTTTTCATTCAGCCTTGAAATGGTGCTGCTAAAACTGTCAGGCCAGTAAGTCATTTGTTACAAAACACCATGCTTTTAATGTTCAGATTATACGGTAGTAGCAATGACACAGATAATGAAAGCAGGTTCCAGAATTTTTTTTTAAATCTGCTTCTATTCAAATAATTTGGGGGAGGGGATCTCATAAGAACCCAGTTCATGATTATTGTAATTTTCTTGAAACTTAGTCTCATATAAACATAATGTAAACAGCTATCTTAACAAATAGTGTCCCATTTTATTCATCGAAAACGTATTGCAATTTAGGTGATACTATTAAAAGAATTTGTTTAACTTCAGGCCAGAGATAGGATGCTTGGACAAAATATGTTATTCTAAGCATAGCCCTGATAGATGAAACACCGGGGAGATGATCCAATCAATGTCTTTTCTGTATCTAATCCAAGAGTTGCGGTTCAACATGCCTCAATGGGCAGGAAATTGGCACTCCCTGGAGAGCTATCTCATTTGCAAGAGAAAAGAGATTTCTGCCATTAATACATTGAATGGCCATTATTACCATTTTTGACTGGTAATCAAAATGGAACCAAATTGTACAGTTACTTTTATCAGACCAATACAAATTGTTTGCAAAACCAGACATGCTCCGATGGCCTCAATGATTTAGGTATAATTCTGTGTTGTCTTACTGTATTTGAAAGAGAAATTGTTTAATTATTTTAATTATTTCTTGACCTGTAGAATTCTGGCCAGAGATCGTAATAAAGATTACTTACTTACTATACTTTGCTTGCATAGAAATCTCATATATCTACAGAATGATACTTAACAAATTATTGTTCCTTAATTATAAAGTGATTTCAGTGGGAATTGGCTGTGCTTATTTGTCAGTAGTCGGTGGTTCCCCATACTCCTGGAATTATTAATAGTTAAATAGTTAAGCAGTTTGACTACTTCGTTTTTATGACAACTGCTTCAAATTATCAAAACTTAAGGTGTGCTTGGACCACAGGGAGTCTTAGCAGAGAGAGACAGAGGGAGATTAATTAGAAAAACAAGAGAAAGAGATTCTGTGATTGGCTAGCCACAGTTCATTTCCCATTCTGGGGATGTTCCCACTAAAGGACAGGCTTTTCAGAAGGCCTTGAAGACCTGGCTATGTGCCCAGGCCTGGGGTCCCAAGTGTGTGAAGGGTCCCATTTCCTGGTTGTGCTGACACCAATGGATTGTAATATCTCTTGGCTGCTATTTGTATTTAATTTCTTTTTGTACTGTTTTAATTGTTTAACTGTTTTTATGATTGTTAGCCACCCAGAGTGACTCGTTTGAGATGGGTGGCTATATAAATAGAATAAATAACTAAAATAATGATTTTTGTACTACTGTAAAACTCCTTATGTTGCACCCAAAGATACTATGAAGAGTTGAGAGACCATCCAAATCACCGTAAGAGGTGTTAGGCAGAGATGGGAAAGGAATACGTGAAAATTATTCTCCCATTCCAATGGAAACTTCTATTGGACTTTAGCTTGGTTACCTTTATAAAAGGAGAGGTCTTTTCAGTTTCTAGTGTACTACCTCTGGGCGAACCCAAGAAGTAATAAATAGAATGGACAAATAACAAAAAAGATTAATATATCTTTCTGACTTTAGACTTGGTACTAAAGTCACTATCAATGTTTGGTAATTCTATAAATGAATTTCCTGCCTTATCAAAGGTACAACTTCATTGTTTCACATCTTTCCTAAACCAAAGAAACTAGAGAGGAGTTCTGATTGCCAAATAAGGCTGTATTCTTTACATCCAAAGATAAAGTATATATGATAATTCCTACTCTGGTTTCTTCTCCTACAGTGGTGTGTGCCTCCATAAATGCAGAGGATATTATGCTCCAGCCAAGCAGTAATTGCTTTTGGAAAAAAAAATACTGCAAAAGAGAAAGAGAGAGAGAGAGAAAGTTGGTCGGTATGTCCAGATAAATGGAACATATTAAAATGGTGCTCTGCCTATTGTGTCTTCGTTTTTCCTATAACCTGACTTGACAGAAATCTATTTTTAAAACAAATAAAAAGCATTAGCAAAACAGGAAAAAAGAAGTACTGACAATAGCCTGATCTTAAGTGCATTTATATAGGAATTGAGTGCCACTGAAATTAATGACACTTGCTACAGTCTTACTCTTCCAGACCCAGATGACTGACAACAATGGAGACTGAATGGCTAGCATTCAATTTACTAGCATGTATGATTGTTTAATTCTAGAGAACAGCTATTTATATAGAGCTCAACTGTTACAGAAGGGACAGGAGAGAAAATACTTCAGACACATTATGGTGTCTGTGTCCCTTCTAGCTCCCCCCTTTCATAACCAGGATGGAGGCAATGGATGAAGTCCTTACGTTATAAATCTATCTGTTCATTCTGTTACTTCTTAGCTCATTTGTGTATCTGTTACTACTTCACCAATTTGCAACTTAGGTTTTGGCAACTGGTGACATTTGAAACTATCTGAAAATAGTGCATATGAACATAGGGTGTGCATGGAATAGTCACTCTAAGAAGCATTTTACCATTTATGTCAAATTCATTCACATCCTTAATGTAGTATGATAAGATACCGGAGAATGAAACTAACCAGCTGGTTAGTATGCCAGGAAAAGCTGGGCAGCAAAGCAATACTGTGAGAATTATTACTTTGAAATATACCCAAACTGACTTATGGACTGTGCTCCCTGGTTAAAGCACTATTTATATTTTTGTACTTTCCAGATGGGCTTTGTGCAAGTCCTAAGAAAGATTCACATTTAGACTTCATATTCTGGGTCCTATATAATATTAGTTATAATTAGCACTGGGAAGGTTTTCCATTGAAGTGAATGGTTGTGTTTTAGCTAAGAACTGAACAAAATAATATTTGAACAAAGGTTAGACATAGAAACTTGTGCAACGTAAGCAGAGGTACAATCTCTGTTATATGGATATATGCAAAATAAATGTGTGATGTGCATGTGTGGAGAGAAGGAAAGAGAGTAAGAGCATATAAATTGCAGTTGCGGACAAAAATATGAACTGTATCATTATCATTTTATGACATTGGTCATACAAAGCTCTAGTTAACAGACTGGGAATATCAAATCTGTACCAGACCAATGTGAAGGACTCCAGCAGTATTTATGCATGCGCATCAATCAATCAATCAATCAATCAATCAATCAATCAATCAATCAGTCAGTCTTTACTACCTAATAGCCATACAGCTGGAGGAGACTGAAACTGGAAAAGAATACATTAAATAGGTGAGAGGATAGAACAGATATTTGGAAAACGTGGATCAAGATAGAAAAAAGTGAAGCAATGGAGAAATACCAACTAGGAACTAGTTGCTAAAAGACCAAACACTGAACTCCACAAATATGAAGTCTTTTTAGATAATAAGTTGTGTGACATACTTTAAATTCAATAGGTAGACATCCATTTGCTCAACAGGTGTTTTTTTTTTCTCCTGAGGCCTGCTATACATCCTCAAAATTTGTTCCAAAGGATTGGGGCACTGTTTCTATTTAACAAAACACATAATTGGCTTCTGCTCATTAGAATGATGCAACCAGTTCAGAAAGAATAGAAGCCATTATGCTCAATTCCTGTGGGTTATATACTGCACCTTCAGACAATTCTGAAGATAGGCCTGTGCATACTTTGATAATGATTCAGAAAAAAATGTTTGGACATCACACAAAAGCAGCACCTCTCTGCTATTCATTAGAGTTGCCCAACCTTTTCCAGGTCCCTGACATCACATTAATTTTAACAAGTAGATTCCTTAAACCAGTGGCATCTTTTTTTCCAGGCTTGTACAGAAGGCTGAAAAAAGTCAAGTTTCTTTAATAAACATCAGAGAGGTGCTGTGTTACTTCTGAATCACTTGGGAAGTGTGCACAGCTCTAGGGATTTTAAGCAACGACTGGCAATTCTATAACAAAAAGCACATTATCCTTGCCTGTGCTCTGAGAATTAAGTCCCACTGTGTTCCTCATGGCTTAAGAGCATACAGAACTTCAATATGCGAACACCCAGTCTTAACACTTCAGTGCCAGATAACATCTAATGACTATATTTGATTTACAAATTAATACTTCTTCCTGTGACTTTACTAGTATTTAATATCATTTTTCTAGTTTTCTAGTTGTTTGCTTTATATTTTATCTCCTGGCTTTGTTTTTTTCCCCCCAAGTGCTTTGCTATTTTTCCATGCTATTTTACTTCTTAGGACTACTATTTTTCCAAGCTGTCTTGAAGCTGGTAACTGGGAAAAGAAATAAAGCAATTCTATATATAAATACATTTCCTGTTTTCTACTGTGCCTTCAACAGAAGGTTGGAAACGTAAGTACTCATTAACAAGGCAAGAACATTTTTTTGTCCACAAAGGCATCGTACACTATACCATAGCCCAACATTCTTCAGAATAGTCAAAATGGCTTCTGGTAGAATCAAAAAGCATTTTAAAATACTACTGTATTTTAAATACACTGCAGAAATACCTACCTGTTTTTGTGACATTTTGGTCATTCATCCACACTGCCCATTTACTTTGTCGTTCAAAGCCTATATATAAATGCAGTTCAAGCTACCAGCCATCCTATAGACCTCTGAATACTGACAGCTACTGACCAACAATGCTTAGCATCAATTTGGGTACTTCATTTTTGTTAACATTAAAGATCAACAAATAACATATGCATGAACAAATGAAGTATTTAGTGAATTCTGAATTGTGATTCTAAATATATACTATATCCAAAACTAAAAAGCATTAAAGTGGGACTGAGTATTTAATACAGGGGATTCTTTGTATTAATTTCTTTGT
Source organism: Candoia aspera (assembly GCF_035149785.1). NCBI lineage: Eukaryota > Metazoa > Chordata > Lepidosauria > Squamata > Candoiidae > Candoia > Candoia aspera. Next base: position 109,596,364 of record NC_086153.1, on the reverse strand, counting down.
ATTAATTTATGTTTCTATTTTGTTCAAATCAAGACAGCATAAACTGATAGCAATTCATTTTTAGAAAAATAGTTATGTGCATCTGTCATTGAATCAGGACTATTTTTTTCTAGCAAATACTGTATTGTAATGATTTTTTTAGTATTTGGTACTAGTATTTAGCATTTTGTTCTGTAAAACAAACATTATTTTAATTATTGGCTAAAAATCAGATAAGTAAAAAGTGCCTATCAGAGAATGCCCTTTAAAAAGTTCATATTAAATTACTTTTGGAGGGCCAAACTCATATTTGTTGTACAGGGTTAGGAAATATTTGGTGGCCACTGGGTGTGTTTATGGCTTTTTTTTAAAGAGGGTACAAAATGTGAATTATAGATGTGGGGAAGTGGGTATTTCAGGAATTTGATGGTTTGTTTTTATTACTCTGTGATAAGTTTACACAATCATTTTTACAACTTACAGCTTACACAATCATTTTTAGATACTTCCCATACCAAAAGCATCCCAGGAAACTGGTTCCAATTACCACAAAACAGTGAGTCTGGGTCTACAGGATGCTAACTACTATTCTCTCCCCATAACACTGAATATTTTCAAATACATTTGTTCTGCAGATGGAAATACTGTAGTTCTGGTTTTTTTAAGTAGCTGCTTCCCCTAGATTGTGGCTGATACAACTTTCAGAAAGTTGGCTGAGTACTTAACTCTCATTCTACAGGGCAATCTCAAAATATTTAAGCTGGAATATCAAAATGGATGTTAATACTGATAGTACATTAGGAGATACAGTTTAAAACTTACTATTACTAACTAACACTTTGAAATTTAAACTTAATGCTTTGTAAAAAATGGTATTATTCAGTGCTTAATAAAAACACAGAATTAGTAATGAAACACAGTCGGGAATCATAACATGAGACCTTGAACTGCTTCTAGTTTGGAGGATTTACATCTAGAAACTGTAAAACTGCCCTTGGAACAGCATGGTTCTGAGAGGGAACCATGAGCTTTGCATAAATGAAATAAATAGTATGGACTCTTGTCTTTCATTTAGCACTTCAGGTAGGGACAGAGAATATAATAGCTTACCTGGGATTCATAATAAGACGGCGGAAAAAGTAGGTCCAGGTGATATAATCCATTGCATCTTGCTTTGAAGTTATAGTTCCAGCTGCAATTTCAGCATTTAAGTGATCAGACAGAACTTCTAGTAAACTGAGTAAAAATAAACAAATAAATAGTATACCACCTTTCTTGAGATAATTTATAGTAATTTGAAATTTTGCTATTAAAAACCACTTAATTAGATTTAGCAGATAAACAGTTTTAATACCTGGCTCCAGTTTAATCTGGCTGCAGATATTAAAGTCAACCCACAAGATATTTTATATTTCTATACTGGGAGACTGCTATTCTAGCACTATTGAGTGCACAAATGCAAAATCATTTGGTAGGAAGATTGAGACTGTTATCTGGAAACTATAGAAAAACACAGGATTAATCCCCATTGAAAAACCACTGAATTCTTCCCAAAACATGAGGAGCCATCAGAATATACAGTAGATACTTTAAAAGGACAGTGTTTGTTGTAAACAATATTACTATTTTAATTCTTTTGATATCCACTCTGTCATCCATCTACCTGTTAAGACTCTCTAACCTCTATAAATCAAAACCTGATATATTCATGCATGCACACATAGAAAGACAATAAACCCAGATTTTTACTATGGATATAATGGTAATGCCCACATCATAGACGTATAATTAAAAACTTGACATAGACTTATTTGGTAATACTGTTTGATCATTTAAGCTCAAGATCTATGAAAGAAATCCATCTGGAGGAAATAAAGAGGTCCAGAAGGCTGTATGGAATTGGCCAGTCGATGTTCACTTTGCAGATACAGAAAATATAATTATCAATGACCTATTTTATCTTCATAACAACATACTTTCCCCCCCTTTACCTTGATTCTACTGGGAAAGGCTCATAAAGGAATTTTTTGTAGAAGTCTTTCTTGATGTCATGAACCAGAATTACTGCTTTGCCTTGATCATCAAACTGAGGTCGACCAGCACGTCCCATCATTTGAAGAACATCTACAAAAGTGAAACGGTAACAACCATACAACAGTGTGTGTGTGAGTATATGAGTGACGGAGAAAGAGAGGGAGGGAGGGAGGGAGACTGACTCCGTTTTTATTTTAAGGTAGGTTTCCAGAAACAGCAAGTAGTATTTTTAAATGCAGAAATATTAGTTAAGAGACATATATTGCATCTATATTGCATCTATAATAATGCATTTTCAAATGTTGTATTCTGGTTCAAAATGCTATGCATGGCAGGCAGAATATAAATCTTTAACTTTAAGATTTATATTATTAAATATTATAATAATTAAATAATATTATAATTATTAAAACAATTAAAAAATAAAATAAAATGTGACATTAAAAAGTTATTTCCAATTTATAAAAAGAAAGTTAAAATAAGACTTCAAATGCCGATTTGAAAGATCCAACAACACCATCCTACATCTAAAGTGTTAAATTTGGTTGCATAGAGGGTAAGAAACAATGGGGACTAGAAATATTGTCTCCTTGATTCCAAATGCCATAGAAAGATGTTTTAGCCAAAGGAGCCCTTTTCATTTCACATCTCTGATAAACAATGGATGGGACAAGGATATGAACATAAAATTCCAGGCAGGATTTGAGATCTTTTAAATTGTATATGGGATATTTTGTGTACTTATGTACGTAAAAATCTATTCTGATTGTAGTTTCTCTACCATTATCAGCTATGTAACTCACACAGCTATTTCCCTTTATACTTCGTAACTCATAGGGAAAGTTACCTATTTTCAGCTCAAATGATATTCCTTATATTGTCTTTAAAGCAATATTCTACTATAAGCATTTTTTTTTACTTTTAAACCATACCCATTATACTGCTTAATGGGTGAGAAGTGAAGATAAGTAATACATTTTGTAAATCCTCTGATTTTCTTCAAATATAACAAAAAAATAAAAATGATTGTAATCCAGTTATTACTGAAAAATCTGAACAAAATAAGTGGCATATGTAATTTAGCTTAGATCTCTTTCATTTTCAGGAAAAAAGATTCATTTAATCTTTCTTACAGTAAAACAGTCCTTTTCAATTTGTGACTATACCTGTAATTGGATAATCAACATAACGCCTGGTTTTCCCATCATAAAATTCTGTTCCTTTAACAATTACTAAATGCGCTGGAAAATTGACACCCCAGGCTAACGTGCTTGTGGCAATAAGAACCTAAAAAGAAAAAGATTGTCCATGTAAATAAGACTTGTATTTTCAAAGTTAATAAAATGTTTCTCATACAGGTAGTCCTTGGGTTACAACGGCAATTAGGACTGGGATTGTGTTGCTAAGCGATGAGGTTGTAAAGCATGACTTCACATAACTGCAATGCTTAGCTACAACAATCTTGGCAGTCCCTTTTGCTGTCATAACCCCAAGACACATGGGTCGTTAAGCAGGAAGTGGCAGGAGTCCCAGGTAAGAAGTTTGGGGGCAGACTGGGAGGCCCAATTCAGGCCATGCATGAGCACAGGGAGGCCAGGGGAAGCAGGGTGCAGTGCCACGCGAGCTCAGGGAAGAAGGGCACAGGGAGGCCAGGGGAAGCAGGGTGCGAGGCTGAGGAAGGGTGCTGCGGGTGGGTGCAAGCTCAGAGAGGCCAGGGAAGGAGGCTGCAGGTTAGTATGAGCGCAAGGAGGCCGGGGGAAGGAGGCTGCGGGTGGGCACAAGCTCATGGAGGCCAGGGGGACTTACCAGAGCAACTTGCAACCTTCCCTGCTGGCTTCCCACAAGTAAAGTCAATGGGGAAGCTGGCAGGGAATGTTGCAAATGGGATCACATGAACTGTAGGGCGCTGCAACTGTCTTAAGTGAGACTGCTGATTGCCAAGCACCCAAATTGTGATCACAGGGGTGGTGTGACCACCAGAACTTGGAGGACCAGTGAGAGGTACCACTTGTTCAACACCGTCACAACTTCTAACGGTTGCTAAACAAGTGTTCGGTAAGTGAAGACTACCTGTATGCTATTATGTGTATAGTAAACATACTTGGATTTTACAATTCACAAATAACTCTTCCACAGTTTTTCTGTCTCGTTCGTGAAGGCCAGCATGGTGGATGCCTATTCCAAAAGCCAGGGTCAGTTTAAGATTAGACTCTCGGATTGTCGCAATGATGACATTCATCTGTAATACACAAGAGAACAGTATAAAAGATTCATTTGAGAACCTTTTAGAACATTTTCAACAGCAGGAATGCTATTTTAAAAAAGGATTTCCAAAACAAAGGACTACCCACAACATTTTGTAAATAAAGGGAAAAAACAGTTCCCTTGCTAAATAATTTAAAGGGCCTTTTGGCCCCTTGGACTTAACCTTGGCATAAATCTGCCCTGGCAATATCTATTTTTTATGCTGTCCCTATAATGGTGTCTTCATAGCATCGCCAACCCATAATTGGGACAGGCTGACATCATACTCAGTTATACCGGTGTTAAAAGTAGTATTTTACCCTTGTCCGACTACCACCTGAATGTGGGTAAAATTTGTCACCCATTCTCTTACAGGAAAATTGGGGGACTGGCATAACTGGGAACAGAGGCAACAGAAGCAGGGTAAGGAAAGGCAATGGGGATAGCAAATGTTATGCTGGTATAACTTACTTCCAAGTAAGGGATAAGTGGAGAGCAGCATGGGAGAACAGAAATAGAGTCTCCACAAATAGGTTTATTTGGGATTAATAAACAACTGAAATAACAGGGTTCAGCACAAAATAAGGGTTATAGATCAAGCCAGAGAGACACAATATTAAACACCCAACTTAAGTTAGAACACTTTTCAGATAATAAATAAATACAGACAAAGGATCAGCTGCAAAGGCACATACATGTGACAAACCTAAGTAGGCCTTTAGAATTCCTTCTTTCTGAAAGCAATCTTCCACACAACTACTCAACTGCTTCTGAACAGTTGGCAAATCTCAGAAGGACTGATGCAGTGTGTGGGGGTTTTCTTAAGCATTTATACAGAACAACACATAAAAATATGTGGATAATATCAGAAACCCGTAGACTGGAAAGCATTATTGCCTTCTTTAAAATGTCAGTAAAATGGAGCAAATTATCTTACTGTAGTACAGATACATTTGTTTATGGCATCAGTATTAGTGTAGGTCTGTGAATAAAGAAGAAACTGCTTTTCTTCCATTGGCTAATGAGAGAAAATAATTCCATCAGTACAGGAAACTCCAAAGATCAGTATTATTTATTGAAGCTCAATCTATTTAAATTTAGACTAATCTGAAAAAACAGACAGAAAGCAATATAACACAAATGTCATAAAAATATTTGACAATGATTGCAACATGGACTCCAGTTCGTTGGAGTTCTGCTACCAATAAGTTGACACAATATTAGGAAAGCTCCTAGATGAACCCTCCCACAGCAAAAAAAGATGGATGCTGCCGCTATCCAAATCTATCTGAGAAGTACAATTAAGACAGGGAATTCAAGGCAATACAGTATAGAGTGCAGCGTAAGGAAAAGGCATTCCTATAAAGGCCAAATGAAAGGCAGACAAAGAGACTAATGCTCCAATGAGATTATGAAAAAAAGTGCCTTCACCTGTTCTGTAAATTTTAAAGAAGAGAGGCCACTGCTTTATACTGGATTTGTACAGGGAACTTTTACACATTTTTCAAGTGCACTGTAAAGGAGAAACGGTTTAAACTTTTTCAAGAGGGAGTAAAATGAAGAAATCACTTGAAACTTCTGATTCATGGCCTTTGCTCTAGGAATCTCAATCTGTCTGTCTATCTGTCTCTAGTTTAATCCTTAATCTAGCTATAGAATTGTGTAGTAACAGACTTTGCTTTTCAAATAATATTATGAGCCAGAAACAAATGATCAAAAACAAAAACATCAGAATGTAAGAATCCTCTAGAGTTGTTCTGTGAGTGAACTATACGGTTGCTTCTTGGAACAAACAATACCAAAGAATTCAGGTATAGACACTGCATTTGCTCACTGAGCTCGTAAATCAGACCATAGTGTCCAGACTGCAAGGTTTAATCTCAGTAGAAGAGTTTCAGAAAAATATTAAAACATCACCTTATTTCTTATTCTTATTGGATCATGCATTTTGTAATATTAACTGTACATTTTGTTATCAAAGCTTCATCATAAAACATTCCTACCCAATGGGTCCTGATTTACATCACTGGGTGTTTATTCAGAGGGGATGCATTTAAGAGTTGCTAGGCTGGTGATGGCATTCAAGACCCAATCAGTCCACTGTCTTGTACTAGACTTGTGGCCTGAGGTTATATTGGCAACGCCATGTATTTAACACAGTAAAACCAAAGGACCCTTAGCAGGAGTGCTGCCATATGCCCTGCCATTCTGTCATGTTAACAACAGGGGGTTTCACTTATTTCTAACAGGCCCTCTCTCATTTTCACAGAAATCGGTATAGCAACACAGCAACAATTACAGTACTCTCTTGATAACCTATAAGCACATTCCATGGCTGCGGAATTATGAAAACGTGTTGCAAAAAATCCCTGTGTGATGGTTTTTTTAAACAGATATTATTTATTAACTTAACAAATTGAAGCAAAAGTATTAAGGATACTGAAAGGGCAATTTCCAGATTGGTGCACAAGAATAATTTAATTAAAATCTAGAATTGACTACCACTGTAGGATGTTTAGCATTATTCTTCAAAGTACAAAGCAGATTTCAGGTTATGAACCTAAATTTTGGTGAACTCAGAGGACTTGTATTTGAGTAAAGATATATAAAGGAGTGATAAATGCACTGTTAAAATTTTTTACTCAAGACACCATCTGCCACAGAAGAAATCCATATGCATATATAGCAGTTTTCTTTTGAAAGAATGAACTGATTTTACCACCAAGGGTAAATCTGCCTGAAACCTATCTTGTCCAAATTTATTCTAAGCTCAAAGAAAACTTACATTTTCACATGACAAATGAAATTTCTTTAAGTCTACTGAAGAGGGCTGATTGTAATATTAATGCTACAAATAAAAGATTAGATCTTTCCCAATAAACCAGTATAACCTGTTGATGCTAAAGAGGAAAAAAACACTGTTCTTGTTACTTGGCTTGATTATAAGCACATCATTTTATTGTGATCTCTAAAATCTGAGCCTAAGATTCCTTTCCAAGCATACAGTAATAGGCTTCTACGTATTTTTAAAGCAGCAAAAAGGCAATAAATAAATAAATAAAGTTTCAAGGTTATGGAAATTGTTGTCAAACTTGTAAGTAGAATATTTCTTCTATTGTTACACATGTGTAAAATTATTGATTTAACAATATATTTAAAAAATATACCTAAAAAGCTTTTGTTAAAAAAAAAGGCAGAATTCCATTTAAGTAGATACATTACCCTGTGTCTGAAATTCATTCCAGTCAGGGTATAATTCAGCAAGCTGATGACAACGCTGGCTCCGAAAGAAAGGAGGAGACCAGATTGGACAAGAATGAGCTAACAGATTGTGCAGCCCAATTCTGTCCCTTTGAGTGTGATATATTGTTTCAAGATGCTAAAACCCCGTACTTTCTCGAAGCATTATCTGCTGCCCTGGTTTTCCCATTTTCGCGGAATCCTCATTATTAGTACTCTGTAGCATTTTCAAAGCACATCAGACTCAGACCATATGCCACTGCATAATGCTTATCGATGGTCTGAAATGGCCAGTAAAGAAAGATGGGTTGTACAAAGAATCAGGAAAGTGATGAAGTCTTAAAACAAAATATAATTACACATTTAACATCTGGCACAGATGTTGTGCAATGTTAAAATGCCCCTGTGTTAAGGTGCATTTTTTAAAAAATTGACAACATGCAATACTGCAGAAGGAAGTGGTACTGAAAATGCAAAGACAGATCCTCCCCATAGCTCTTCCACATTATTTATGGACACAAATACTGATATGCATCACTCTAAGTGCTGTGACTTAATATTGGTATAGTGTTGAAATTGAATCTGAAAGGCACGCCCAGAATTACAGAGTGATTTTCAGGCAGTTATATCTTTTCCACCTAATCTACTTCCCAGGACTGTTGAAAGGAATAAAAATCACCCAGGCAAGGTCAGCTATAACTTATTCTTTACTCAGGGGTAAAAAGTGAAGATATATAACGTGTCAGAAATAAAGAAAAATAATTTTAAAAATAACACTAACATCCTAACCCAGGGTTGTGACTTTAGAAACAGGTGGGCCATGTATGGCCTCCAGATTACAACTTCCATCATCCCTTGCCATGAGCTATACTGACTTGGTGTGATGGGCATCAAAGTTTGACAGTATCTGGAGATACATTGTCCATTCTTGTTTTTTGTTGTTGTTGTTGTTGTGTGATGCTTGCTGATTAAACAAGCTCATGGAAAAGCCCCAAATAATAAGATGAAGAAATGCATGACAGTATCCAAAAATCACATGCCATTCGATTATGCCATTGTAAAAATCACACTAATATTAGTTACTGGTCTAAGTAGCAAAAATAGAATCATATGCTTGACAATCATTCAATTCAAAATAGAGCAAAAATTCAGGGTAAAAGATTTTTTTTCTAATTTTAGTTCCATAGAGAAAACATATTTTGCTAACGCTGCAACAGTCTCAGCTCTACATGTAGCTTCTTGTTCAGAAATCACACAGATATTCATTCATTTCTTCAATATGTGCAGTTGGCTTCTCAATTACATCCCTGGAATTGGATGAAATGTTTTAAGTAGTACCAAACATCACAGTTGAAAATGCTGTGGCTATCTAATTGAACAGCTGTAGTATAATCTTAACATCCTGCACATGTTTAAAATGTTAAATATGTTGTAAATAGTTTACCATTACTAAATTTTCTTCCTCTATATAACTAAAAGCAGCAGAAATTTCAGACACAGAACAAATTCTAAGCCAAACAGATATGAATTTCATATATCACAATTTTTATATACTTCCATTGGCAATAGAATCTTTACCAAGCAAATTCTATAATTTAGATAATATTGTAATCACAACTATAACGCTGAATCTGTAATTTCCCCTTGTGCTATTTTGGACTTATGCCCAATCTATAGTTATTTTGTTTTCTTTTATCCAGGACTTCTCTGGGACATTTCTACTGCTTCAGATAGAATAGCAGTAGCCCTTCAAGCCTCTGTTCCCTAAAGCCAGTATGCTCAATGCTAAAGTTGTTTTGACACTACAGATAAAAAATCCAGCATGTGCCTCCTTCCCTTTCTTGTTGCAGTAAAAATGCAATAATGACAATTTATTTAATCAATAGCTTTCAAGGCATCTCAAAAATCAGTTGACTAGGACAACTGCTTCACTCTTGAGTGTCCAGAGTGTGCATTTTACGCAGGACAGCTTTTACATTTAATTTTCAAAGAGAAGGTAGCACCCCCAACCAATGCTTGCAGAAAAATCCTACACCACAAAAGGATAATACATAGCTACGAAAGGATGGCCATACTCAATGGAAGTCAAATTCTACTCCTCCCTCTTACATCTAGAAATCTGTAAAAGGAAATCTGACACTGATGTCCGCTGGAACAAACTGATATAATGTGCAGTGGTGGCATAGCTTGGCAAAAACAAAAAGAGGCCACTGACATCTATTACTGTTTGCTTAAAAAAAAAGCTGCAGAAAAGGTTGTTTTTAGTTATATCCATAAAACAAGAGTACATTTTGGAATAAAAATAATAATAAAAAAATCCCTTCTCACCCCTATGGGTGGTATGTGTCTTCCTCAGCCTCGGGTCCTCTACCAGAGGCCTGGGAGTTTGAGGGTTCTGTGCAGCATCTTAGCTGTTCCGAGCACTGCACTCTTCTGGACAGAGAGCTCTGATGTTGTTCCTGGGATCTGTTGGAGCCACTCTCCCAGCTTGGGGGCCACAGCCCTGAATGCTCTGAGCACCACTGGGACCACTTTGGCCTTCACTTTCCACATCCTCTCTAGTTCCTCCTTCAGGCCCTGGTACTTCTGCAGCTTATCATACTCCTTCCTGACATTGCTGTCAGTTGGCATTGCTATATCTATCACCACCGCTGTCTTCTGGTCCTTGTCTACTACCATGATGTTGATGGCCAGTACCTGCCTGTCCATATGGATCTGGAAGTCCCACAGGATCTTAGCCCTGTCATTCTCCATGACCTTCTGTGGAATCTCCTGTCTGGACTTCTGGGGGGGGGGGGAGGTCTAGCCCATACACTGCAGATGTTCCTGTACACAATGCCAGCTACTTGGTTGTGCCGTTCAGTGTATGCTGTTCCTGCCTGCATCTTACATTCTTCCACTATGTGTTGGGCTGTCTCTGAGGCCTCTCCACACAGTCTGCCCTTTGGGTCCTGTCTAGTGTGGTAGACCCCTTCTTCTATGGATCTGGTGCTTAGTGCCTGTTCTTGTGCTGCTATGATCAGTGCCTCAGTGCTGTCTTTTAGTCCAGCCCTTTCCAGCCACTGGTAGAATTTCCCAATGTCACCCACCTCAGCTATCTGTCGATGGTACATCCCATGCAGGGTCTTGTCTTGCCATGGCACTTCCTCTGCTTGCTCTTCCTCTCATGTCTGCTGCTGCCTCAGGCATTCTCTCAGCAGCTCATCTGTAGGTGCCGTCTTACTCAGCATCTCATCTGTAGATGCTCTGGATTTCATCCAGGACAGTGGCTTTGACACTCACCAGACCCCACCCACCCTTTCTGCCTGGTATACAGTCTCTGCGTGTTGGACTTGTGGTGGAAACCTCCGTACATTGTGACGAGCTTCTGGATCTTCACATTGGCAGTCTCCATGTCTTCCTTTAACCAGCTCACTATACTGGCAGGGTATCTGATGACTGGCATGGATCTTGTTTTTCCAGTTGAGCTGGCTCTTCAGGACCTGTCTTATCCTTTGGTGGTACTTGGATTTGCTGTCTTCCTTGCCTCCTCATTGTGGTTCCCATGTGTCTGTGGGATACCAAGGTACTTGTAGCTGGTCTGTATGTGGTCCGCTGGTAGTTCCACCCCTCAGTCTTAACTACCTTCCCTCTCTTTACTACCATCCATCCATCCAGCCAGCCACACTTCTCCAATCCAAATGACATCCCAATGTCCTCCCTGTTGATCCATGTCAGGTGGATCAGTGAGTCAATGTCTTGTTCACTCTTAGCATACAGCTTGATGTCATCCATGTAAAGGAGGTGGCTGATGATAGTTCCACTCTTGAAATTGTATCCATATCCAGTCCTTATGATTATCTGGCTGAGGTGGTTCAAGCTTACACAGAACAGCAGAGGGGACAGTGCATCACCTTGGTATATGCCGCATTTGATAGCCATTTGTGTGAGTTATTTTGAATTGACTTCCAGTGTTGTCTTTCACAGTCCCACTGAGGTCTTGAGGCAGGTCCTTAGTGTCCTGTTGACCTTGTATAGAGTCAGGCATTCACAGATCCATGTGTGTGGCATTGAGTTGTAGGCTTTCCTGTACTCAATCCAGGCTGTGCTCAGATTGGTCTGTCTAGACCTTGAGTCTTGGGCAACTGCTCTAACAATGAGCAGTTGGTGTTTGGAGCCTCTGGTGTTGTTCCCAATGCCCTTCTGAGCTGTGCTCAAGTACTGGCTTATATGGTCCTGCAGCTTAGTGGCTATGATGCCTGAAAGGACTTTCCATGTTGTGGGGAGGCAGGTTATTGGCCAGTAGTTGGACGGTGCTGTTCCCTTTCATGATCAGACTGCCCTTCCTTGTGTTAGCCAGTCTGGGTGGGAGCCTGCTGCTAGCAGCTGGTTCATCTGTGCTGCTAGGCGTTCATGCATTACTGTTAGTTTCTTTAGCCAGTAGGTGTGGATGATGCCGGGCCAGATGCTGTCCAGTTCTTCATGTTCTTGACCCACTGTTGGATGTCTGCTAATGTGATGGGGACTGGTTCCTGCTCTGGGAGATTTCTGTGGTCTGCTCTCAGGTCCTGCAGCCACTTTGCACTGGTGGTATCTGTCTTCTCTTTCTCCCATATGTTCTTCCAGTACTGTTCAGTTTCTGCTGTTGGTGGCTCTGCTGTTACTGTGTTGTTGCACGGCAGTTGGGAGTACACCTTGGATGGTTCTTTGGCGAACAGGGCGTTTAGCTTTTCGGCCTCTGCTTCTCTTGTGTATTTCCTTAGCCTGGTAGCCAGCACTGTGAGTCTTTGTTTAGCAGTCTCTAGGGCTTCAGATGGAGTCAGGCCCTTGTATTTTTTCAGTAGCCCAGTTTTATTGTTAATCTCCACACCCTTATGTAGCTGACTAACTTCTCTCTGAGTTTTCCTGATTTTAGCCTCCAACCTCATTTTCCAGGGTGGATGTATACTGCTGTTCTTCTCAATCATGTAGCCAAACATCTCCAGGATTACAGTGGCTTTAGTGTATACCAGTTCATTGGTTTCAGTTATGGTGGTAGTAGGGATTGTCATGAGGGCTCTATTGGCATCTTCTAGCATATTATCCGATGGTACTTCTCCACTGAGCCTTGGTGATTGGTCTTGAGAGTTGACTGTAGCTAGTTTATCCATGATCTTATACCTCATATCAGCTGCTCTGCTCTGTAATGGAGGGGTGGCAGTGACATTCCAGCTTCAGGTGTTGGCTGCATCTCCAGTTGTTCTTCTGGGACTTCTTCAGTGCGGGAAGTAATGTGTTGTTGGTCTATCTCAAGTTGTGAGAGCTTCCTCTTCACTATGTTGAAGCATTGGGCAACTAGCTGTTTCTAAGTTAGCGTGGATGTAGGTCTTCTGTCCATTCATAGTTCCCTCATACAGTTCATATATCTCCTCTCATTAGGTCTAGTATTGTAGTAACATTCCATCAATTCCAGGTTCTCGTCTTGTTGATGTATGGTTTGTTCAAGTAGCCCACTTATCGTCAGGTTGTCCTGGTTCCCAAACATCTGACACGGACCTTGTTAATCTGGGCAACATCTGAGCCAGTATGACTCTCTTAGTTTGGGTCACTCTCATATCTGAGGTAGGCAGGTGAAACATTAGGGGGTCTTTGCCAAAGGACCCCTACTGGCAAGGAAGGTACCAGCCAGGATTTGAACCCCAGTCTCCTGTGTCAAAAGGCAGTGCTCTAACTACTACGTTATCCAGCGGCTCCCACCCCATATATGCAATGTGTGTGTGTGTGTGTGTATGTATGTATGTATGTGTGTGTGTGTGTGTGTGTGTGTTTATTTTTATATACAGGATGTACCAAAATTCAGGCCTCATAGGTCAACAGATGATCTAAAGGAGACCATCACATTAGAATTTGCGAACATCAGAGAAAATGTCACTATACTTAAGAAAGTTCAAAGGTTATGTATCAAATGAGTAATTTAGAGTTTATAAGAAAATGGAACCAATTCAAACATTTAATGTAATTGACATAACAAATCGTTTATGGGGCCTGACTTTTGGTACACTCTGTATATACACAGACAAATATATGTGTGTGTATCAGAGAGAGACAGAGGGAGACAGAGATCCTGGAAAGACTAAAATAAAGCAGCCCTCCACAGAAAAAACATTATCTACCCTTGCAACACATTAGGCAAAGTAGACAGATTTTAGGAACATGATGCCAGGGTGCATGGTTTTAAAAGCATAGATAGAAAATATGACATGTCTGACAATCACCACATGATTTGAAACACCTCAAGTCACAGCTTGTTTCAAGCATGCATGCAGACTTGTATGCAATACTGTGGGATAATGCCTAAGGAATCAAGACAGCAAAGTATCATACATCTTTCCTGCTCTTTTGCTCTTGGAAAGCAAATAATCTCTGAACTCCAGTTACAGCTCCTTTTAAAGAAACAAACTCTGCTTTGACAACAATGAAACATTTATTTGCCAGTGGATGAAGTTATGGGAACTTGTGTTTTAGAAAGAAGAGATCAAGGAATGACTAAAGGAACATGAAATCCTGAAGCTCATTCTCAACTAATGCGTCAAAAGTATTGTGTGGGCCAACTTTATGTCAGAAAAAAAGTAGAGAAAGACAAAACAAAAACATGAACAAAGTCACCAAATCCTAATATTTTTAAAATAAATTTCAACTTTAATTCACTTAATTCAAGTAATAAAAAATTTACCTCTCTTTCATCCATATTCAGCCATTGTTTGGGATCATCTTCAGTTGCCAAAAATGCAATGAGCTCCAAAGCTGTAAATCTGGTTTGTCGTCTGGATGATACAAAGATAAGAACTGGCTTGGCTGGAGAATGACTCCTAATGGCTGTTAAAACACAAAAGAGAAATCAAATAATGGAATGTAATTTCACATTCTAGCATTTCCTTCAGCAGCAGCTTCTTGCAGTGGCAATGATTCATTATGAAAAATGCTAATTTGTTTTTTTTTGTTTTGTTTTAAAGATTCCTTTCAAGAATCTAAAATTATGGCAAAGTCAACTTACTTTGGGGGCAGGGAGTAGGGTTTAACAGTTAATATAGCAAAAGAGGAAAGTAGTCAAGCTAAAACAGCATTTTTTTAAATGGTATTTTTGCACAAAATGAAAAGCTCCAGCTTTTAGCACATTTTTATGGGTTGAGAAATGAAGTTTATAATGGCAACAGTTGACATATGCATAACTATATTCTATCAAACATATGGAAAGAAAAGCTTTCCCTAAATTAAAGCACAGAAGTATTAACAGCATTCTTTCAGGTACAGTCATAAATATGCACAATATTTAAAATAAAGAATTTGCTGAATGTAAAAATAACTTTAGTACTTCTTGAAATCTTTGACTGATACTTGATAATCCAATTTTAATACAAATGACAATACACTTCTGCAGGTAGGAACATAGGCATGTACATGTTTGTACATAAAACAAATGACAATGTTAACATCGCTTCTTCTTCATATAGAAATCAATACATCTATTTCCTGATGAAAGCTTGACAGATAATGAATTTTTGTTGTTTCAGGAACAGGTGTGGCTGAACAGCTCTGGACAGATTTATAGTTCATTAGTGTTTTTCTACAATGCTCCTCTTTGAGGTGTAAATAATCTGAACTGCCAAGATTGGTCTCTAGTCCCCAATCAATACTTCGCTTCTGTCATAAGGCTAATTAGATCAGCTAAAAAGTCACCTCACAACTGTCGTGTTACAATCAACAGCAGTTCACAACCCAAAATTTATTTGGGGACTTCTTTTTAATTGATATAATAAATATTCCTTATGGAACCTACATAGAACATGCTTCAATAAAATATGAAGGTGGTTCTTAAATCTGTCCTGCTTTCCAGTGCAAGAATAAAAAGTTGAAAACAGAGACATATCTGGACACACTAACATTTCTGAAGTTTATGGTTATTGCTGTGAAATTAGAATTATGTAAGCTTAGCTTGACATCTAACTTCTGTTTACATTTTTAAAATATTCCATTAGGAGCAAATCTCCTACTGAATTAATACTGAGAATGATTTTATATGTTGTAAATCTCAACACACTTATAGGAAAATATTTTCACAGTGTCAAATGGTAACAGTAATCTCAATTATTCTGTCTGAAATATATTTCAGTCCCACTCCGTGCTGTTAGTTGTTCTAATGTATGAAGCTGAACCTAAGCCATGTTGTTAAAAAGACATTATTTAAAGGTACAAAGAAAATACACAAAAAATGTATTGTAAATTTGCCTACTGTGGGTATTAGGAGAAAAATACATTAAGAGAAAAATGTATCAGGCTGCATACCCTGAAAGGCTGGTTTGTTCATACTAGCCATGCGAGGACAATAATGCTGGCCTGGGAAACCTTGTATATGAACTTCCAATGGAACTGGACGCACTGAAGGCCTGAAGTTGAATAGCCCCATCTGAAGAGATAAAATAAGGTTGTTATTTTTTTTATGCTTAAGACTGTAAATATTTAAAAAATAATGCTCAGAGGTTCAAATGCATCATTTACATACTTGATTAATATTTAGCCAATCAGCTAGATCCCTGGCATTGGCTAATGCTGTTGACAGACCAACTATTCTGACAGGCTTCTCTGTGTGAGATGAGATGAAATTAGTCCGAGACACAATAACTTCCAGGACAGGCCCTCTCTCGTCCCCTAGGAAAACAGAAAAAAGCAGATGATAGAGATAGAGATAGGTGTGGGTGTACATGTACACGATCATCTAACAATGCCAACACATTTCAGTTCCAACAACAATAAAGATAAAAACAATACCTACCTAGCAGATGAATCTCATCTATGATGAGAACAGAAACCTTTTGGACATAGCTTCTATTCTGCCAGCTTCGGCTGACTCCATCCCATTTCTCCGGTGTAGTAACAATAAGGTCAGCTTGGGCAATGGATCGCATATCAGGAGTTACATCCCCTGTCAACTCTACAACCCTGTAAAAGGAGTCAAATGATCATTGTGAAATATTAGAACACAAACTTTTATTGCTTTGTAAGTGGTTACTTGGTCCTGAACATTAACAGGAACATGAGAAATAACACTATTCTCTCTGAACACAAGGGTGACACCACAATAACATTCCTAATATTGCGTTTACTTCTTACTCATGTTCCACCCAGAAAAAAAGGAGTGTGCTTCCATCCTAATTAATGTAATTCCTTTCACAAGCAAGTCCTATGCTGTAACTAGGAGAGAAAGATGGCAGCACACAGGTCCTAGGGAAGAGAATCCATGCTTTAGGAGAGAAAAGTTTGGCTGATTTTCTGCCTAAATCATGATTCATAGACAGATTTTTTCAAAGTGATTTCAAACTGCAATATGTCTAGAAGTATTTTGAATTGTTTCATGTGTAGATTCTATCTGAGGTTAAATCAATATACAGGGAGTTTTCATTAAGCTGGACTCATATACATACATACTGTATTTAAGGAAAGTCCCCAGCGCTTGTTATTTGTACATAAAAATATTCTTAAGAAAACAATTTTCAGATTTCATGAACTGTATATGGTATTATAGTAAGGAATATTTGTAAATATAGCAAATCTATTAACCTATACAAACATCAATATTTATGCATTAGCTGAAAGCTCACAAGGTTGCAGCAAAAAGGTACCAATGAAATAAACCTTCACTTCTCTATTACTATTGTAATTTCTTAAAAAAGCTTACTTTTTACTAAGCTTTTCTTCAATTCTAATTTTCCAGTCTTCAATTCTTTCCCGGACCAGTGCCTTAAGCGGTGCAATATATACTGCCTACAAGACAAGTCAAGAGAAGCAGATTAAAGTGCATACAGAGTTACAAAAATACAACACCACAGTAGTTATTTAGATTTCAGGCCAGTATTTAAAACATCACTGTCCTGCTAATTAAACTAAAATTGAGTGCTTCATGTTGAAAAATTATTTCATTTTTCAAAGCAATTAAATCCAAGTGAAATTAGAGTATAAACACTGTGCTCTTTCTGATGCCAGGTAAACCTTTTATTCTCTAGAACATCTAGTTTTAATCTCTTTGTATTATTTTTTTTGTAGTATTTTTTCCCCTAAGTTTGGATTTTAGGCCTGTCTTTCTACTTCATGTTTATACCTATCTGTGAACTAGCCAGAGAACAAGTTGTTGTTGTGGTATACAGAAATATTGTAAAATAGCAACAAATTCCCATCAGTCATATAGATTTTTTTTTAATGGAAAGCATCCCCACCAGCCCTCATTTTAAGCAGTTTTTTCACTTTGGCATTTTTCATTAAACACACATCCTTGGATAAAAACTAAGCCTTATGTAATATTGTCGTCCATTCATCATATAAGTCCATTCATCAGGTAAGTCCATTCATCAGATAAATTCAGTCCTAATGAAAACCAGATTACAGAAAACAAACATTTCTCAGAGAAATAAAATGCATTGCAAACCTTTGCGGTGGGATAGTTATTGAAAATTCTGAAGATGGCCAATTCTGCTGCAACTGTCTTTCCAGAACCAGTGGGAGCTCCAAGTAGTACATTACTATCTGTGTGGTATAATGCATGGAATATCTGAGTCTGAACTGGGTTGAAATGAGTAAATTTGTAGAGGGCTTCATATTTGGGATATCCCAAAGCTGTTACTGGTAAAGGCTGGAGGTCCAGTAATTCTAAAAGTTTAATAATAAACATTAATTAATAGGGAGTATTCATGAAAATCTCAATAAACATTGTACAAGGATTCTTATTGTAAGAGAAGATATAATTTTCTGGCTTAATTCATTCCTGAAAGCCAGTTTGGTGTAGTGGTTAAGGCATCAGATTAGAACATCTGGAGACTGTAAATTCTAGTCCTGCCTTAGGCACAAAGCCAGCTGGGTGACCTTGGGCCAGTCACTCTCTCTCAGCCCTAGGAAGCAAGCAATGGCAAACCACTTCCGAAATCTTGCTAAGAAAACTTGTCCAGGTAGTCCCCAGGAGTCAACACTGCCTTCAAGGCAAACAAACAAACAAACAAAAAAAGGAAGTTGAGACTTCTTCCCCAAATAGTTACCTAAGTTGCTTTTGCAGATTAGCCATTGCTTGTGAAGGGCTGCTTATCTGGTAAATTTAGCCCTCTGGGTAATGCCTTTCCTTAAATTATCTTTTACTTTCATCTCATCTCTCCACATTTCTCTTTCCTTACCACTACTACCCCTTCTCTTCACTGCTCACTTCCATCTGTAATGGGAAGAAGGAATAACCTTGAGGAACGAGGAAGAACTGCTACCAGGACACCAGTCAGATAAAAGAAAACTGAGTCTGGGACAGAACTGTAATCTGAGTAATTGTCTCAGACAAGACCCTCTCTAGTTCTCACAAAGATAAGCAGGAGGGTGGGGGCGTGCATTCAGACTTGGAAGTGTCTGTTACTGTAACCTTACAGCTATTTCTCCTGTACCTCAAGGTTATCCCTTCTGCCCAATTACACCATCATCTTTTCCTTCCTCTTCTTCTTCTTGATTGTTTCTACTAGAAGGAGACAGGGAAGGGGATGTGGGTGTGTATTTGTGATGTTTCAAGAGAGAATAATATAGGCAGGTGTGGAAATAAAAAATTATATAAACGAGGTACCTTTTTTTATAGACAATACATTTTATTTAGTAGCTATTAATCCATTTATTTGATTTTATTTTGCCTTTGTCTTTTGGGGGGAGGAATGTGAGTATAATGGTGCACATGTATGCAGGCAGATACCCATATGCATAGGCAAGTGTGAGACATGTGGATATATACTGAAGGTGGGGAGACCTCCAGGACTGGTTTGAGCTAGAATTCCCAAGGTGTAAAGGAATATAGAGTTGAGCCTGGATACAGGAAAGGAATGAAAAAGCTGTTAACAGAGTGAGTGGTGGGTGGGGTGGACTTGCAGAAAAGGTCCTAAGAAAGAAGGAAGTATAAGAAAAAGTCAAAATAACCCTTTCTTGATTTTCTTTGGTATAAGATGGACAGAGAGAAACTTGGACAGGCCTTCAAGATTGATGTCAGCCCTTCAAGGTGGGCCAGGTGAAAAAACAAACAGAACAAATTCCAGCATGCTCTTTTATTCATAAGGAGCATTTCTGGAATCCCTACTATGCCTGTTTCTTCCGTGTGACAACTCTACAGTCCTTTACACTAAGAGAGGAAGCTGGACAGTGCATAGGATTTTTGTTTGTTTAGTTTTTTCTGATTATTCTTCCAGGGGTAATAGGGGATTTTTTTTTACAGACTTTACCTCCTTTAAGATAATGCATGCAGTAAGTGTTAACAATCCTGTTTAATTGAACAGAACATAAAATTGGAAGTTTTAGATTTTTTTTTAATTTGCTGAGTTAATATTCCAATACAGCATCATATTTGAGAACCAGGGTCAATTTAATTTATAAACTGATCCAGCTTCTTAGATAAGATGTATTTATAAAATCTGTAAAATTGTAAGTAGCTTACTTTAACACAGGAATGACACAAGGACACACTTTACCATCCCTTTCATTTAAGCTTATTACTAAATCAGCCATATCTATCAGACAAAGTAATAAAGTTCAAAATATACATGTAAGAAAAACAAACAGATGGTATGTCTCTTCTTTGAATCGAAGATCTACTTGTTTGTGGAAGAGACAAAGATCCAATCCAAATTCCAAAAGGAGGAACATGCTTTGGAAATGACTGGGAAGAGGTGCTTTGGAGTACATGGGAATGCAAGCATTTTTGAAGTGTGCACAGGATTTATGGAGACCAACTCTTCAGTGACCTTATCAGGACTGTTAAGAGAGGTGTTGAACTGCTCACCATTCCTTCTTTGTTCAGATTTATATGTGACGACAGTGCCTTGATCAGGGCTCTTATGGGTAAAGTAATCTTCTGTTCTAGTTAGAGATAGGAAATGGATAATGGAACTGCATATTCCGTAAAGGATCAACTATGCAGATTGGTGTTCTTCAGGATTTGGTGCTATCTCTAGAAACCTATGAGACACTGATTGCTAGAAATACATTGCATTCATTAATTTGCCAATTTGCCAGCAGTATCCCTACTTAAAGAAAGCAAATGTCCATGTATCAAATCATAAATCTGATAAATAAATAAATAAAAATGTCGCTGTAGTAAATTATATCAAGATTACATTTAGACTTGATTATTGTGGGACTGGCCTTCAAAGAAGTTTCACTCTGTGTTGAATGCAGCTGCCTCTGTGAACCAATAACACATAGCATACATAGCTCCAAATGGTTCAGTTTTCAGGCAGGGCCAAGTTAAAGTGTTAGTAATTATCTTTAAAATCCTGAGAAGATGGTATAAAATACAGTAGTGGTAATAGTAGCAGTACCAGTAACTTCAATTTGATATTTCTGCCAAAGGGGAAAATTATTCAAAGGGCAAATCTGAGTAAACATAATGCAACAAAAGAGACATGACACGTCACCATATGATGTTACACCAATTCAACTAGAACCATATGTGCCTACATCTCTGTATTAAGTTTCTAATGTAACTAGAAATTTAAGAAAAATATTTTCCAGTATTACGTTTGGAGGTGTCTCTTTGACAAACACTTAAGAAGTCTGGAATATAGAGGTTGGAGCATGTATATGACCTGACTCTTACTAAATTAGCAGAGAACTGCAATGATTCTGTTACATGCTTTCTTTGAAGTTTGGTTTGGCTCAAGATTTCAGTGCCCCTTTTAGGATGCTTCACAGTAAGGTATGGCTGGAGAGCCATAAAATTCGCTGAGGCATCAAACCTTGATATTCTTAACATATTTTCACAGATACTTTAGAACTCTTTCATCATTCCCTGCTAATGCTGTGATTTCTTGGGATCTGTCAGAGAGGAAAAAAGACCTTTTTCTTGATCTAGCAGGACCTCTGTACACTTCATTGTTTCAGAGGAACCAGATGGGAATGGCAGTCAATTACCATAAATCCTGAAAGTCCCCTATTTGCTGATGTGTAAATATCTTTTTGTTTCTTTTGAATAGCACTCATTGATCAGTCAATTAGATAAATAGGGTACACATGTTTAGCCAGACAGATTAGGTACAGAGCAACAATGCCAAACAGAGCAGATACACATATGAATTTATGTATGTTAAAAAAGAAGCCTACATATATCACATGACATGAATGTTTCTGAAAGCATTCAGTGTGCTGAATTGCAAATGAGCTAGGCTTAATGATAATAGAGGTTACCACAACAATAGGCATACTGGTATATAGGTCTTTGGTGAACATTGCCACTGGTTTTTATGCAGAAAGGCCAAGTGCCACCTGTTTCTATGCCTATCCACAGTAACTTGGAGAATGAAGAAAATGGTGTGAAGTAAACTAAGTATTTATTTTAAGACATCATCAAGCAAACAAAGTAAATATAGCTCTTTTCCCATTTATGGTACAAATCAATGATTACATTAAGAGTTATTTCAGAAAAATGCTGTGAGGTATGAGCCAATATACTAGGTTCAAGAAATGCTGTCCAACAATTTTTATAAGCCACACTGAGTTGGTCAGCTTGGGCAATTGGTCAGATTTATAAGTTATTTATAAATTAGTACATACATACATATATTCATTCATGACAGATCTCACTGCTGTGGAGAATCAATGAAAATTTAAACTACAAACAAGCAGAAGAAAACAACACTCCAACACTGCATATAATGCTTGTAAACCCCTTAAGAAACAAATTCTATATAATGGTGCAGGAATGCAGTTCTCATTAGATCGTTACCTGTATGAGGTGGATGTCTCTCTGGCAGAATCAGATGCTGGAAATTAATAATGCACACAGCCTCAGCTCCTAGCCATCGGTCAGAGACAGCCCGGATATAGTATTGAGAGGGCAATGGTTCAAAAATTGGGATTGTAAATACCAACATTTGAATTTCTTTTGCAATGACCTAAGGTTGAAAAGATCAAACAATTATTTCTCTTCAAATGATTAAAATGATTCTATCCATCCAACCATGTCTGATTCTCAGAGACTGCCTGGACAAGTCCCTGCAATTTTCTTGGCAAAGTTTTTTGGAAGTGGTTTGCCATTGCCTCCTTCCTAGGGCTGAGAGAGAGGGACTGGCCCAAGGTCACCCAGCTGGCTTTGTACGTAAGGTGAGACTAGAAATCATGGTCTTCCAATTTCTAACCCAGTACCCTAGCCACTACACCAAACTGGCTCATATACTGTAGATGTACACAAAAAAGGAAATGAAATGTAGGTAAGGAAAAAAGTAGACTGAGTGATAATGAGACTCATAAATCCATAACTCTTTGGAAAAAATCTACTTTGAAAATTGGTAGCAAATTGTTCTATTGGAAATGGGTGGAAGCTGGGGTCATTACTTTAAATCAGCTGATATGTAATGACTGTCTTAAGGATTGACCAAATTGAATTTGATCTTCCCAATTCGTAACAGTGGAGGTATCTTCAACTTAGGGATGTTCTAACAGATCAGTATGAACTAGATATTTTGGCCACTTCAAAGGACCTAAGTTGATCTCTTACTTGATGTCATATAGAGATATATGATGTAGAGATATATTTTAGGTTTTAATTCCTTGACAGAATTAAAACCTATAATATATCTCTATCAAAAGCTGAAGAATATTTTTAAAGTGGACATTTCTGGGATATTTCAAACATGGACTAAAGAACTGGAATCTCAGCTAAGGCCCCAACAATGGATTCATGTCCTTTAAAATGTTAAAATGGTATCAAAAGATCTGATGTTGAAGTTGATTCATCAAAAAACTCTATTTAGGTACATTGGACTCACCAGTGAGGATATCTGAAAGGATGGACATCAAATTGTCTACGTTGGAGGTGTAAAAAATTGAAGAGTTCACTCACTCATATGATATGGTCATGTGATAATCTGGCATCTTTTCAGGACAGTGTAATAATGCATATAACCAGATTTATGGGAAAATCTTTAAATGTTAAAGATGGTGATGTAATGTTGAACTATACACCAAAGCTTTGGAATCAGATTGCTTATCAGGATATAGGGATCTTTGTGGGGTGGCTAAAAGAATCATACTGAGGTGTTGGAAATGTGGTGTTACTCCAGAGGTCAAGGAAAGTTGTCAGAAATGTGTGGAAAAGGCAATATTGCAGCAATATGTGTATGGCAGAGATTTTCTGATATTTTACAATAATATTTTGTACTGATCATATTATACTACTATGTTCATTAGTAAACCAGTGACTATTGGTAAGTATAAAATTGAAGGTAGATTTTTTTTTATAATTTGTATTTTTAGTTTGTGTGGGGTCGTCTCTTCCATTTTTTTCAAAGCATTGTAAATAAATAAAATAAATATGAATTATAAGTTAATGTTTAGGAAACTATCCCATAACATGTGTATTCTAAGCTGTTATACAGCATAGATTCACCTGCTTTTTTTGAATAATAAAATATTCTGAATGATAAATATGATCATTGGTAGGATCTTCCACCCAAATCCACCAGGGCTCTCCACCGGTTCCATGCACCTATGAGGCAAAGTAAACATAAAACGTTACAAATATGTTCTCTTAAGACTTTCCTCATTTTATTTATTTATTTCACTAGGCTTATATGGCACTCCAATTATCTGACTGGCTCAGAGAGTCTGACATTCCTGACCTATGTGAGGCTGGTTAAAATAACAAAAATAATCAACAATCAACAACGCTGATTATAAAATATTCCTATGCTGAGGAATATGTTACACTAAATCTGTGAACAAATCATTCTGATAAACGGAAGATAGTTTACCAAACTCATTGCACTATGAGGTACATTTGAACTTACGCAATATATAGGAAGCAAAGAGTCTGCCTGCTGCATACATGTCCTCTTCCACAAGATAGGTTCATTTTATTCTATGCTTATTATAAAAGCTGCACTACATGGGATTCAGACCGCAGATGATGAAATGTTCAGTTCAGATTGTTTCACAAGACTGTTTAAAATGCACATATGGTAACTGGTAACAATATAGCCCTATTTATGAACTTAAGTGAACATAAGTGAACCTGAAGATGGGGAAGGTGCGAGGTACACCACAATCTCCTTGTGTAAAGGTCAGAAGTGGAGTAGCGATATGGGACGAGGCTTCTACATGATCACCTGAATAAACTAATATACAGTACATAACCAAAGAACGCCAATGCAGGAACCATAATTTCCACGGTTTCCAAGCTTACTGAAGTTACTAAGTTATAGTACATTTAGGAAACATATTCTATTATTTTATCTAGAACACATCTGAAGGTTTTTAATAGGTAAGAAGAAACAGCAGTACCTCCAAAGACTCTTCCAGCCCTATTATTATAGACTCGGTAAGTTACATCTAGGTGAGCTTATATTATCAACAAGTCCTGCAGATTTTATATTCTAGGCATTGTTACCTGATCATTCCACTTGAAATCTGGAGTGATATTTAACCTAACTCTCAGTACAGTACGGGTAATTGGCTGGATGGTTGCTTCCACTGTGATAGAGGGAATTTGCTGGACACACTGTTTGACCTTTAATCCAATATTTACATGGTGGAGCATATGACCTGCAAAGTAATATGAAACTTGAAGCAAAATAATGTTTATAAATATCTAAAACAAGCAAAGGCAAATATACTTTATTGCTTGTCTTTTGTTGTTTCAAGGTTGTATCCAGTATTATCTGACATGGGGAAGCAGATCAAGGGGAATTCTCACTATGCAAGCAGATCTTGACACTCAATATAAACAAAGTAATATTTAACTTGAATTTGTATTTACAGCTCAGAAAATGATTTTTAAAAGATCAGTCACTGATTAAATACCTCTTACCAATTTAGAATAATGCCACTCTTCTTCTTGCTTAGAAATATTGACCTGGGCTTGAAATCCATTATGTATTTTCCCTAAATGTAAAATTTGACCTTACTGAAGGCAGGATACTTTCACTGAACTTTTAGAATCCCAAGACATATTATGTCATATGCAGAAAATAGGGTCTTCCTGAGGGGCATTGCTCATAAATTAAGTTTGACTAAAAAGCATCCTGGGCAAGGATATATTGAAAGCTGTTGAGATATGGAATTGCCACTTTCTTCATAGTCACTGGGAGAAGAAAACAGTTTTGTAACAGAACTCTAACTTAAAAAGAAGAGCAGCAGATGTACATCATGTGGGCTCCTGGCCCTGGGCAAGGAAACCGTCAGACTGGAAACAATGACCACTGGTCCCTCTACTCCAGGACTGGCTATAGTTGGCAACTATCCAAAGTCTCAGGCAGATCTCAGCTGCCAGATTTTGAACTGGAGTTTTGAAGCCTGGAATATTCTAGATGCAAAGGATTCAGCTACAGGCCCCTAATAGGTTACAAAAGAAAAGAGGGATATGAATGGCGTGAACAGCTTTGTACTTTTATGCCAAAAGCTTTTATTCTGAACTCAGACAGAACAAGGAGCTTTATAATTAAAATGGAAAGCATTGAAATAAACTAACATTAGATTTTGTTGAGGTTCACATACAAGGAAAGGGCTGCAGGCAAAAGATCAAAGCTTGAAATCCTTGGTATCTCCAGATGGAGCTGCTCAGTATATATAGTACTAAACTAGATGACCCAACAGTCAGATTAAGACAGATTCCTAAATCCTTAAACATAAAGTAGTATGCTTATGGGTGTCAGTTCACTACAATTTAGGTCTGGAGCATTGTGCCAGAGAAGTATTTTTCCATCTTCCAAGCCCCTAGACATTGACTCTACAGGGAAGCAGCAAGAGAAACAGAGCATTAAATATTGAGATCTCCCTTTTGCATCTTACCTATTTCATCTTTCCTCATGTCCTTCAACTTATCAATTGTGAGATTCTTCTGTTCCAGCTTGGAGAGGACTGGTGGCGGCAGGACAGAGAACTGCCGCAAAGGGCTGACCCAACCCCACTGTCGCTTGTCGATAACTTTGCTGAGATTTAGCAGTCGGTATGTCATTGCAGGCCAACGCTTACGAAGGGATATTTCAAAAAGAGCTCGAACAATACGTGCAGCATTCTGCCAAATGAAACATTGATAACACACTGTATTACATCTACTCCTCTGCCACTGTGATGTTCCTTGTCTTGACTCAGAAAGTCACAATGATAGCTGGCATTTGCGACCTTCTGTGTTACAGAACTCACATTGTGAAAATTCCTATAGAAAGATGTAATTTCACATTTTCCAGCACTAGTTGGAATCGACTTTGTTCTGCATGACACTTTAAAATGCTAGCGGGCACTAGATAATTCTTTTCTTTTTTTGGCAGCATATACAATCATTTTGTTTGTATTTGTTCATTAATGTCTTTGTCTTTGTACATCACTTTGAAACAGAAAGAAGACTCCAAAATGATCTTTGTAAACAAACACAATAATCTGGGTAGCCACTGAAAGAATTGTTGGGTATATTCTATTACTAACTCTTATTCCAATGTAACAATAGTCAGAACCATCAGGTTTCCTGAGTTATGGGAACATCCTCTGCAGCACCTATGGATTTCATTACAGGCAGACAAGAGTTCTCTGGGACACAAAGTCAGTTTGAAAAAGATCCTCTGTGGATTAGAAAGCTACACTTTTTAAAAACAAAAATACTATTCCCAGTTTCCAATTCTAAATTGCTTGACAATTGAATGTGGGCTTAAACACACAGACTTCTGGTTTTCTGTGTATCTTAGGTAAGTCATTGATAGGAGAAACAAATAACTTTTACCTGTGCAACATAAGCAGAATCTGAAATTAGGGAAAAGCTATCCATCTCTCCTCGGCTAACATATGTTTGCAGAAGGATATTTATTTTCCCGTAACTGTTCTCCACACCACCAGGTGCAGGAAGTTCACAGAAATTGCTCAGCAAGGCTTCCAGCTCTTCTATTTCTTCTTCTCTCACCTGAAATACAAATTAGTGGACTTTGAAAAGGCTGGTGCAACTTGTTAAATCTTCCACATGCAAATTAAATGTCAATTATCTCTCAATAAATGTGTTTTTAAACATTCTACAGTTTCTGAAAAACAAGTCTCCCAGCACTGTACTTAATGGAACCTAATTGAAACAGTCTTAATAATTACACAATTATATTTCATTATGCATCACCTTTTATTAAGATTGCCATTGACAGATAAAAATGTGCCTCACAAATTAAATCTTTTGACCATACCATCCTTCACCTGATAAGATTTCCCTTTTTATCTGACCTCTAGTCCTTCTGGATTAGGGCAAACTTGAATTAACTTTAAATGCATTCATTAAAATTGTATCGTTTGCATGGGGCATATTATGCTTTTAGTTCAAAACTCTGAAGTACTATGATTCACGATATTAAGGCTTTCACTGTTAACAAGATTAAGTTGTAATACAAGTAAAGATATATTCATATCTACAGTTTGAGTAATGCATAGTATTTCAATTTCTCATTCTTACTTGCAAAACAGAGATGAATTTACATATTCTTTGATATCCTGAAAGATCATTAGCCTAAAACTTATTTAAAGAAGGTACATGTTTGCACTTGATGGGAATCACCTGAAGCCCATTTCCATCAAGCACTGACCATTTATGCAATATGAAAGCTAAGAAGAAAACTCACAATAAATAATTTGAACCATTTTCAGGATTCTCAATCACTCCCCATATTTCTTACTTAACAGGGACTCAATTTTGTTAGCAACTGAATGATTGGAAATTGTATGTGGGCACATGTTGTTAACTCTGGTATGAAAAAAAAAATCAATGGCCAATCAGGCCAATCAATGGCCTGATCAGAGGCAGCAATCCTATCCTCCTATCACGTCAATTTTGCCAGTTATAAAGGAGAATCTCACTGCCTATTTGTCAGACCATGTATCCCAGTTTCAACCAAACCTTCAGAAAAATAAGCAAAAAATTGATGCAACTATGACTTACGGTTTTTATGTATTTATTTTTATTTAAAGTTCTATCTTCTGGAGACTCTTCTAATGCAGACTCTGGTATTCATTACAATGTCATGAGCATCCCTCTGTATAGTTCATAATACACACACACACACACACACACAGATCCATTGTATGTAACTGGTTTAATTCAGTGCTGAATTACTGTACCCAACATACACAGGCCTCCATGTGTATAAAGCATGTCTAGATGGGGTTAATGCTGAAATGTAACAACTTCAGGAAATCATAAACTCTGTTTCTATATTTGACTGAAAACAGAGATTCAGATTAAAAAACATTAAAAAGGAAAAATTTTCCACCTTCAAGCAAGTTTGGTAGTTTCAAAACTATATGTTTGCTTTACAAGCAATTGTTCTCAAGAACTGAGAAGCAGGGATTTCATGGTTCTACCTGACTGGTTCCAGTGCCTGAGAAAAAGGAGAAGGGAAAAGCAGCTGGAGATGCTGCAGAAATTTAAGTGAGACCACCATTGAGATAAGCATGTTCATTAAAATAATATTTGCACAGGAACATTTTCCAGAAATACTTCGATTCAGGTTTTTTTCAGAAAACTGCATCTCTGACTAAAAACACATCAAGACACAATATAGAAGGCCCATTCAGGGCACTCACAAAAAAGTTTTTTAAAAGAATTGTGAAATATGCTAACCTTGATTTGTTCAAATTCTTCGGCTTTAGATACAATAGCAAGAATGTCACCTTCTGTTTTATGAGCATCAAACAGTTCATTGAAAGTCTGCAAAACCAAGAAGCTTCAGTCTGCTGTTTAAAACAATATTTAGAAATACAGTCCTTCCCACCCACTAGACATTAAATTAAGATAGAAAGGAACAAACTGTAAATAGCAACTTTCATTAGAAAAAAATACATTATTTTTAACTTTGAAAAGAAATGCAGTTTTCATATCCTATAATTTGAAATGTCAGATTGAACTCTGCTATGACACTGAAATCCAGAAGAACAACAGCCCACGTAGTGGTATTAAAAATAAATTTAAGCTACCCTTATTAAAATACAATTGATTCAATTACTAGGGCAACAATGAATGGATTTAAAGTCTATTGAAAAATGAAACAAAAGTCAAATAAGATTCACAGAATGTCTCTGAAATTCAGAAAAATAAATACCATCACTTTTTAGAAGTGCATTACAATTTCAAAGGTGCATGCGTACTCCCTGTATGTGGGTAAACATGCTACTAGACATTTTAAGAATATAAATGCTTCTTGTATGTTGCATTTTTATGAAATCACTCTTGTGATTTTAGAATCCTCCTTTATTATAAAATGTGAACTATAATGTAGATCTGCAATTACTTTCTCTGCACTGCAGTTTAAGAGCATGTAATCAGGCACAGGATTACAAATTATTCCCTAAACAAAGATAAAAATGTTGTTAAATATAATGCCATGCTTTCGCTTTATAATATACCAAATTATAGAGAATTTTACCTCAATTGTATTATATTTAATATAGTAGTGGCTTGCAATTCTGCCTAAATCAGTTGAAGAAAAAAATCCAGTTCGCTCTTCAAACCGAATCATCCGGGCTCTATCCAGTTTTCGGCCAACTTCAATCACTAACTGTTCTCTGTGCTTCTCTAAACTTGGATCCATCTAAAATACAATCAGATACTGCATGTTATGGATGGATGCATGCATAAGAGAGAAGGTAAATATGTCTCCCCTTGTCTTACTTTTTTCCCTCTGCTTCAGCAAAACACATAGCGGTGGGTACATTTTAGTGCATTTTACTGTTGAATTAGTTGATTAAGATAAACTACTGATTGAAAATACTTAGAATTAAATATTTAATGGAATTAAAATATTTCTTAAGTTAGTTTGATCCTCTTATGGTGGCATAATGTTTAAAATAGCCTACCTTTTGGAGTCCAAAAAGAGGTATGAAATCCTCAAGGTAAATTAAGAAAGGAAAGGGTATAATCATAGGGGATTCTGAGGTCTAGTGCCTTATGGTCCTAACTCTGTGCTTCCTAAAGATACTGGCATTTAGGCTTTCTCTTTAAGAGTGAATCTATCCTTGAGAAATGGCAAGGTAGGGAATCTTTATTTGCTATTTATTTATTTCTGGTGGAGATGGGAAAGCCCTATCTCCATGAAATTACTGGTTACAGTTAGAGGCAATTACTGCAAAATCTGTGTCTTGCATGCTAAATGTTAACACTAAAACTTCAGATTATATAATTAATATTCCTTTTCTTT
Organism: Candoia aspera; assembly: GCF_035149785.1. Taxonomy (NCBI): domain Eukaryota; kingdom Metazoa; phylum Chordata; class Lepidosauria; order Squamata; family Candoiidae; genus Candoia; species Candoia aspera. The sequence continues at coordinate 109,565,696 of NC_086153.1, read as the reverse complement.
TTGTAGTGCTCATGGATACAATAAAAAAGCTGTTATATTTAGCTTCCCTATGTACAGTTTGGGCTTCTAAACGTCTTATTATCACCTTAGAACAGATTTAAGTGTTGTTTTTCCTAAAATAGGAGCATTTAATATGATATAAAATCCATCTAGGGAGCAATGTTTTAATTTTACATGAATACCTGTTTGATCTATCTTTAGTGGCAAATTAATACATGAATATATTCTTCCTGAATTTTTAGCAGGGTTTGGATAGTCATATTTTGGCTTTTAAGCTGAGATATGCACAAGGTTTTTCTCTCGTTTTCAACTCCAGTTTAGATGACCTGTGATTATAAACCTGTTTGCTTTACATATGTTTTCCATTTTGTCCAGTTTAGGAAGCTATAGTTACTGTCTTTAGAACAACCCAGTATCTTAAACCAACTCCAAATTACATCTTTAATATCTTCACTTCTTTCAAAACACATAGCTAAGTTAGAAAAATGGAGATACTTCCTCCATTTAATCATAGCTCATATAAAGCTCCTGCCTGTAAAAGGTAAAGGGTCATGCACATTTTGGCTTAATAAGCTCCAATATGATTGTGAGAAATGGCTTTCATGCCTGTACATGGTAGCAAGAACAAACAGCAATAAGCATCTGACAATATAAACTAACAGTCTTTATGCTAACACATTTTAATACTATTTTCAATGTCTGTGAATTATAAGTCTACTTAGAATATATTATTGTTAAAATATTGTTAACAAAATAAAAGGAGAGAAAGTACAGGTTTAGCAGGATTATTTTTAAAATTAAAATTAATACAAAGTTTTTAGGACTTGAGCAGAAGTTACAATTCTCTTCTAAGAATTTCTGTTTTAACTGACTCACCGTAAACAGCAGAAGAAACTAACAAGGAAAAAATCCCAGGAAGGAAAATAACTTCAAGTGAAATCAATGCAATTTACAAATAAACTTCTTGAGGTCAGACAGACAGGGACCCCCCCCCCCACTAAAGATAATTTTAGCATTATGTCATTCTTTTATGTTTCAAAAATAAATTCATTCATTTCTTTTGCAATCAAGATTGGCTAGTATCACAATCTGAGAGGTGGAAGGTAGGAAGTATATCCCGTAAGAGTACCAAATCAAATCAATTCATGGCAGAACTGACATTCAGCTTGGAGACTGATAATTTATATTTTTTTCTATGGCCAGTCAGTTTCTATGGTCAGTCAGTCAGTCGTCAGTCAGTCTGTCTCTCTTTCTCTTACTCTCTGTTCGAATGAATGAATGAATGAATGAATGAAGGCTTAGCAGGCATGCATGCAATGACTTTGCTCAATGAGCTTTGTCACTCTAAAATGAGGAGGCTTTCTCTCTTCATGATGTGAAAGAGTGGTATTTTCAGCAGTGCTTACATGCTAAACCTTACATATTTTGGACTCCATGAGGAACTCTGAGCATTCCTTTTACTCCTTTTTGTTTGAACACTGTGCATGGATGAATACCTATTCTCTCTATGGTTCAAGACAGACTATAACGGTGGTGTTATTTATATTTCATTTGAATGTAAACCTTACATTTAACACTAAAAAGCTGGCAGAGACTGATAAACAAAAAATGCACATAGGATATATGAATGTGACTAATTTGATGGTGCTCCATATATTTAGCCAAACTGTTGAAAACTTCACCTATCACGATGCCCCAGAAAACTAAGTATGCTCTTTTACATGTTGTACTCTGAATATTTTCAAACTGTATAGGAGCTGCTGATCACAGGAAAACCAACACGGGCAAATATTTAATCTCCCATCAGGAAAGGATTACAGAACCAGAAAGCAAGTTAGGTTTTCTGCACATTTTCTACCTGATAAGCTTTGTGACTGATGCCATATACTAATGGGTTTGCTCTCATTCGTACATAAAGGTAAGTGTAACTTATCCACTTTACTGCTTCCTCAACATTTGTCACTGTTCCAAGAGCAATCTGCAGGTGGGAAAAAATAAAAACAAGTTTTCATGTTAAAGAGTTAAAATGGAATAAGGGTTATAATGTTCCAAGTTTTATATGAGCAGGACTGAATATTCCAATAGATTACTACAGTGAAACATTGAAAACTTACCAATGGAGTGGTTGAAATGTACTCTTAGAACAAAATATATACTTTTAGTCCACCATTTTTCTTGAAATAAGGGTAAAGCATAAGTAAAATATGGAAAGGGAGGACAATTGTGTGACATTGGATTGGGTAGAGGGAACACGTGTGTATTTCTTTCCCTTATTTGCTGCTTGGCTGAGAAGCCTTCCACCTTCAGTTTTCTGCTGAAGAAAGGTTATATTTTTCTAATACACAAAAGTAGAGCATTTTTCACAGCATCGCTTTATATTCACTTCAGAAATCAGATCTGTAATTACTGTGATGGAATATGTTTGCTCAACTACTCTGGACGCCTACAGGATACCGTATTAACAATCCATTTCATAAACAAAACAAGTTATTCTTCATGGGAGTTGCATTCATAAAAGGATTCTTTCAGAATAAAACATCACATCTGATTTGAGACAGACCAAATGACATTCTGAGAGTATTTTGGAAGGAAGGAAGGAAGGAAGGAAGGAAGGAAGGAAGGAAGGAAGGAAGGAAGGAAGGAAGGAAGGTTTAATAGGGAACTGCCATCTATCCAAGCTAACTGATATATTTAATGAAGTATAATAGCACTGAATCTGAAATCTGACTTGCTGGAATAACACACAAAGGGTAGAATTAGTTGGGGCCTGCAGAAAAGCCTACAGGCATACACTTCCACTGAGATAATCATTGTGTTATAGTGCACTAACTATCTATGTGACAATGAATAGATTGACAATGAATAGATGCCACATAATTTATCAAAAAAAAAAAAAAGAAGCACTGGAACATCTACAATTCTAGAAATGCATTTAATTATGGAAAGGAAGATCAATGAGTTCAGGTAGAATCATAATAAAATAAGAGAACACATAGTAAATATAAAGTTAATTTTAAAAATTCCAAGAATGGACTTCAATGACTCTACTGCTGACAAAATTTCCTGAAAGGAGGAAAAGGGGTAATTGCCATTCCTAATTATACAGAACCTGTTGCATTCTTTAAATCTGCTCCGGCAGGTAAGGGGTCCCCCCTTCTCCCATAGTATCTAGCTGACCTTAGCTGACCGCAGAAAGCTAAGTAGAGTTGAGCCTGGTTATTACTTGGATGGAAGATGAACAGAACATATCAGGGCCAAGAGAAAGACCAGGGCTAGACTGGTTAAGTAAGTAAATAAATAAAAGCCCAGAAGAAGAGAGGTTAAAAGATAAGTTTTAAATTGTTACCAATAAAACTATAAGGACATATCCAGGACATGCCCAAAATTGAAGACAATTTTGATTCAATAATTTGCTTTTTATTCCCCTGCAAGAAGAAATGGGGATTCAGAGGGTGAAAAGGAGTTAAATAAAAAGTAAACAAACAATGGGATTGTTGTATAAACAGACTTTAACATCTTAAAAAAATGGATTCAACTTTGAAATTTACATTTAAATACAACTTATTTTCTCTGAATTTCTCTCATATTTACTAGAAAAGTGCATTTAGAATTCATGAATCAATCCTCTTTACTCAGAAATCTTATCCAGCAAATTAGTTAAATTTAATATTCTGGCACCATGAAACCTCACAGTAGAGTGGAACTATGCCATATGTCAATAGTACTTCCCTGTTCCCAAAGCTCACAAATTAATTCTTTCTTAGTCTTCTTTCCATGTTTACTAGTATCAACCATGAACCTTGTCTCTGGTTTCCTATATATTTTATAAGATTTAAAGCTCCTATTACATATCCCCATCTATTTTGATACCCCAAGTTTTTCATCTTAACCTAAATAAGATTGTTCTACAACCTTTCAAGCTGTTACAGGATGACATGAAGTTGTTAAATATATTGTTTGGACCATCACATATCAGAAAATTATCCTACTGCCATTAGAGAAAGCAACCATTCATATATTGATTTATTTATTTGAAGCAAATTGCATCACTTTATTATCATGGAAATGAAAAGTCAAATATAAGTTTGATAACTGAATGAGGCCACATAGCACACATCTATACAAAATGAGTGCAACTTAATTAAAAAGAGAGAAAAGATAACTTGGCTAGTATAGTACACAGTTTGTTAAATTTCTTCTCATGATTCATGCACATAACCTACCCGTTCTGTGTTGAAATAGAAGTGTTTGAACCTCATCTTTTACATAATACCACTATAGGAGGCAAGAGTATCAGGTATGTTCACCTGATATAGAAATGATCTATATCTCTACCTCTATCTCTATAAGTAACATAACAATATGCTTGCAGGGAATAACGTCTTAGATCCAGATTTAGTACATACTGTACAGTAAAATCAACATGCATTAAAACTGTTAAAACTATCATTTAGAAAGGAAAACAATTTTTTTCTTTGCAATATACTATCTTTATCCTTACCCCACTTTTACTAAAGCGAAAGTCAACAACAAAGGAAAGTACCCCACTCAATCAAAATAGTGCATTTGACCCTTTCTCTTTATTTTAGATATATTTTTGCATAACCAGAAAATATATGTATAACACAATTAACCTGCAACATGCAAATATTCCAAGCAAGCCAAAAAACCAGAATCATGTTGGATATATTAATGTCAACAAAACTATTAGAAAACAAATATTTTAAAGATGTTAGAGAATGCAATGCTACTGTTACAATCAACACTCAATGCTAATGGAGCTGCTCAGCAAAAATTACTTCTGAAGATTTGCTGCCACCTGGTGTCCATTTCAGCATGAATGATTTCTTCAGCTTTGAAGAATTTTGCAATAGTGAGAAAAAGTGGAGTTAAATTGAAATCAATTAGGCTAGAATAAGGAGTTGAAAAACATCTTAGAAGAAGGCAATGACAAACCCATAATTTTGCCAAAAAATAACTGTATGGAGATGTCTACAAAGTCACTAAGTGTTGAGCTCAACTTGAAAGATATTTTGTATTATCCTTTAAGAAAATTCCAAACACATATAACTGCAAGCAGGACTATTGCAAACCACATGGGTGGGGGGAAGGCTTTACTGAAAATATACCCAGAGATTCTAATTAGGTTGTTCCTTGAGCTGGGAACTTGCATACTTCTCAGATCTATAAACTACTGCCATGGCTACATAATTTTTCAAACTTGAAAATCAGCCTTCAGGAGACTTCATGCACCAGGTATTTATAAATAACAGAATAACATGGATTTTTGTTCATTTTACATAGTTCCTTGAGATTCTCAATTTAATCACCAAATCAGCTGAGTACCTAAGGTTCAGGTGAGAAACTTGGTGCTTTTCAGATATTGCTGCATCATATTTTCCAGCATCCTTTCCCACTAGCCATGCTAACTGGGGTTAGTGGGAATTTAGTTCAACAACATCTGGAGGTAGAGGTTCCCTACTCCTACTTTAAGACAAAGTTACTTAACTTGGGCTGCAACGTATTTCAATTTATATATGTATAAATGTGCCGAATATGCTATTTATATGCTATATAAATGTGATGAATAAATAAATAAATTTAGGTAAATAACTTGCACATAAAGAAAATGTATCAAAACAGAGAATGCACCCACCAACACAAAAACAGTCTCCTGTTTGGTTTATCCATACACAAACTTCAAACAGATACAGTACATCAGTTGGTGCTAGTAAAATCTGTCCCAAAGAGCTTTTCTTCTTTGGTTTTTCTCTTAATTTAGTTAATTTAAGAGAAAAACCAAAGAAGAAAGTTAATTTAATTTAGTTTATACCTCAGTGATTTTTTATCCTATTTACAAACAAACAATGGAGATCAATGAATGTAGGGACAAAGCCATTTCAAATGATAATATTCAATGGAAGTTATGCAACATAAAATAAAATAGAAATCTAGAATATAGTCAGTTAATTACCAAAAGTGCCCTTGAGAAAAATAATGATGTCTTCCTAATATTTCATATATTTGTCGTTTTAATGACAAAGCTAAAACACTGAAATATGCCTTTATCCAAATATTTTCCCCATGTGCTGAACTATTCACACATGTGTATCAGCAAAGGTACATAGTTAATAACAACTTTACATGAGCTAAACTGAGAGAACACTACAATGAAAGAAACCTTTACAAAGATAAGAGGTACATTCTATGTATATACAAAGGTTCCAGTCAAAATTTTTATTTTTGAGGAAAAAAAAATCAGGTTGAACAGAAGGTAAAGTATTTGTTTTTAAACTGACACAGCATCAATTCTTTTCTCGAGTGTCCTATCAGCCTTTTTAGCCTTCCCAGATTGCTTGCTTCAGAATGCTGAATGGCCATTTCTTTTCTCCACCACATACATACCAGCTGTTTTAACATTTTATGTCTGAATTAAGCAATCTCCAATGCACTTATTGTTTTTAAATCATCATCTTTGGACCTAGGTGCCACAGAGGAGAGTTGGATCCATCCTTCATGTTATCCCAAGTAATTAATGCAATATTACAGATTGAAACCCCACTTTTTCTATCTATTGCTTTCTATCTCTTTGCGCCCTTCCATCCATTGTCTCTATGCCATTTGATGCCCATTTTGTCTATTGTTATCATAAACGATGATTCAGGCATATAGGTGTCAATCCTGATCCCTGCCCAGAGTCTAGGACAATTCCTAGTTGGAGGGTAACATCTCTGTTCCTACCAAACCATTTGTATGCCTGAACCACAATAATCCATTCGTGTCTAATCAAGGCAATGTCCTTCCATGTGTCATTCTAAACTAAGTTTCCCAGGATGGCAGCTTAACTCCAGAGCAAGTGGTATTTCTACACACAACAAAGAAAATGCAGCTTCCAAAAGATGAGTTGTGAGTTTCAGTTCAAAGCAAGTAACGCAAAGCTACAGTTAAACAGCTTCGAAAGAAGGAAAAATAATATGCCAACCTCAAGTCATGATTTAATACCCTGACTAGTTCCAAAGCGGGTAACTACATTTTTTTTTATTCATACAAACAAGATATAAAGCCTTGTGGTTGGCTGGGTGTCTACCAGATACACCAAAGATTTATTTATACAACAACACATCTCAACAAAATGTAGTAAACTCAGTCAATTTGCATGTCACACTTATGTAAGCAGAATTAAGCATGGAATGTGCTTGTTGACTCCTCTGCCTTCCTTTCTATTGGTAATACCATGACCGTGTTCTCTGAACTGTCTAAGCCAAAAGCACTGCGCATCCTGCATTTGAGTGACAAGGCAAGCACTAAACCAATGGGGCGTGACTTGGTCTTTGACAGTTGTTGTTGCAGACTATACTCCAAAAAATAGTGGGTGGGTCCAGGGAATATTTTGAACTTAATTGAACTGCATTTAAATGCAGTTTAAATTTAATTTAGCTAATGTACCCACTGGTCATTTATTTCACAACACTTCACCACATAACAGTTATAATTCAGAAATAACTTTTGGAACTCTCTGGTGGTTGTAGCCAATGCTTCTGAAACCTACACGCAGTCTTAAAGTTTCAGAGTTGTACCTCAACTCAAAGAAGCAGCCATTTGCTACTGTGAGGATGGGATGGGAAGGATCTAGTAGACACAAACAGGCTTATTCCAAGTTTAACCATAAGCTGGTGACATAAGAATACAGTGACTGACTTAACTCTAACAGACATTATACTGAGTGGTAAAGTCTCTGATACGATTAGCCCAATTTCAACGAATGCCTCCCTTCCCATTAACGGATTGGCTAAATGCCAGTGAAGAAAAATCCAAGAGCAGCCTTTTCAAATGTGCAAACATCTGCAATGGGAAAAGGAGAAATGAATGAAACATCTCATTGTATGAATGGAACATCTCTTGCAGGGATGTGTATCTGGAGGCCTCAGGGCTGCATGAACCCTACAAAGAAATTCAGATGCAGAGCCATTCCAAATGTTTTCCTACCAAACTGTAATATTAATGTAGATAAATGGAATGATCATATGAACTGTATTCAGTTAACATATTTTAATTGCTTTTAAATTGAATACTGATTATATGTTTCATTTCTTCTTTGTCAAGCAGTGTTGCATACAAACATAACCCTAAACCTCTTCTCCAGGAAGGCTCCAAAGCCTTTTTTACTCACATCATTGCAAAAGCTAGTTAAGCAAAAAATATTTATATGAAGATCTGATCTGAAAGAGATAAATGACTGAGTTACAACCAAGGGAAATGAAAAACTTCTTAAATTGGCCTGACTTACAATGGATTTTCTGTAATCAAGCAAATACTGATCTTTCATGGCTTATCATGTCAGCAGGAAAAGTCATGTCCAGTGTTCCAGAGTACATAAAAAATGATAGTTTCATGGCTCTGTCAGGGCTTCATGCTTTTGCTTTTCAGCATTTTCAGTAATAGTAGCAGAGATGCATTGCTATTTTCATTAACATAAGTTTATTTGAAATCATTAACACACTCCAGCATTGACCCTCAGTTATCAGAACTGGCAGAGTTCCTGACCACTGAAGATTAATTTTATGCTTACTGTGAACTAGATCTTTTAAACCAGAATTAAACTTTTTCAAAAAACAAAATGGCATTTTGGGAAGGCCAAAGAAAAATTAGTTTTCATAGCTTTTCTTCTATAAAATAGAAAGAAACAGGAAATAAGAAATGAAACCAAATTGTTTCCCTGTGGGCATCATTCTAACCAACACATATACATATCTATTTTCAAAATGAAAAGGGAAGTTTAAAATAAGCATAGCTGTCTTTCTTTTCTGTTTAGTTATCTGTTATTACTTCTAAAATTACATTATTTTCCTGGAAAGTATGGAAAAGGGACTGATTAAACTGGATTAAAATGGGAATAATTAAAATGATTGGTGAAATCCAACATTGCATAGACTAGAAACCAGCAGGAACAATGATAATTTCTCATTCCTTCTTCCTTTCCTTAGTCTCTACATTCCTCACTTCCAAAAAAAAATTCCTGTGAGTCTCAGGGAGATCCACACAACAGTTGAAATGCGTGCTTTACTAGGCTTTATTGAAAAAAGTAAACCAATGAAATCAAGAGCTTAGTGCAAGCAGTGCGAAATCCCGCTGTGCAATTTCAGTGGTTCTTGTCTTCATTCTGGTAAAATATACTATCCAGTATTTTGTAGGGTCTCCCTGCTCAACCTTCCAGTTTGGAGAGATTTTTCAGGGGATATTTGAGGCTACAGAGAAAAGGTGAGTAAAGAATGTATGCTGAATGAGGTGTCTTCTCATGACATTTTGAGGATTTTACTCAATAGCGATCTCTCTATCAAAGCTTCCCATAAAGAAAATGGACGTAACAGTGGCCCTATCTACTTTATTGTTCTATTTACTACCATGGGCAACTATATACACTTAGAAATCCAACAATCAGGATATAAATATAATAGTCCTCCCCTTCAGTTGTTCCCAGAAACTGGTATTCAGGGCTGTACTAATTCTTACACAGTTAGCATATTCCGCTAATTCTCTTTTAAGGCAAAGTAAGGCAACACCCATAATCATAAACTGTGAAATTAAATGCAGTAAATTAACTACATGAATTTCTTCTTGCATGATAAAAATGTACAAGAAATATGCCGAAATAATGTTTTATTCACAAAATAATGTATAATTTCTACTGTTCCACAGTGGAAGGTTATTGAATCAGGTTTGGTTCTTCTGAAGATACTCCTTTGGCAACCATGGGTTTAAAACCTTTGTGCACCTACATCATATACAAGAAGCCACTGAGAACATAACCTGTGATGTTGGCATGGCAAATTGGCTCCCAACTCACTCTCATTCTCAAATGTTTTAGATTTAAGGGCAAGCTGTTTCTTTAAACTAACACCATTTCTACCCAACTCCATACCATACTGTGAACATATTCTTATTATTATTATTATGGCTGTGCAAAGCAATTAAAAGAGTCCCTTTGCGAAGTACAATGGCACAGGGAAAACACTACTTCTCAAAGTATTCATTTTGAGTCCATTCTCTAGAAGATTCAGACATCTCAGGATGGACAGAGACAGATGGCTAGAGAGACAGACAGACAGATTTAAATTATCTCCTGTCAAAACCCACAGGAATAAATTAGCTGTTCAGATTACGTTTTTCTGAAGTGCCAAATCCTTGGGCCCATCAGGACAAGAGAGGAGCTTTAGGGACAAAGCCAAATCTGCCTCTGTCCATTTCTGGAACGCTGTGTTAATTACTTCTGCAAGGAGTTCTGCACTTATAAATTTGGGGTCTCTGGGGTAGACATTAATCCATGCCAATCGAATTCTTTTCTACCAGGGAAGCCTTGCTCAGAATTATTGATGCGCAAAATGGTTCACGGGAACAGAAAGTTCCAGGGAATACTCTAACATTCCATTTTTCTCTTGGGTCATGCCAATCCAGCTATTCAAGGGTCTGTCTAGAAGTGTACTTTAAGTAAATTGGGAGTGATACATGGTGTTTACTTCTGGAAAAGCAATGGTATTCCAGCTATGGTACTTTATTCCAGGAGACAAGAAGAATATTCTGTCCCCATTCTGCACATTCCTGATTAAAAAAAAATGAGGGAAAGGACTGTCTTTTCAAATCATGTGGTCTTGAAAGCCAAACTCTTAGAAAGAACACAACAGATTATGAAGAGCCAGGTCTCCTGATATGTTGAATAACTTATACTCATTATAGTATTATTCAGAGAATACTTTCAGTATTATTTCTTGATTTAAGAAGTATGCATAATTTCACAGAAAACACTATTGGGACATTGCGTCACATGCTTTAAAATACTGCACCCTATGAAGCATTAGATTTCTTGCTTAATGTTACCAGTGTCACAGCATACCCATGCAAAACAGTTTATGAAATAGTTACAATTTATAGATCTAAATATAAATAGCATTGTTCCCCCCTTTCTCCTCCATTTTATTTATACTGTTCTCTAAAGGCCTGTGTATATTAAGCATGTAGAATTGCTTAAGAAAACGTACCTCTGCATTCAAGTTGTCTGCAAGGCTTTCAAGAAACTGACTTTCAATTGGATTCTGCTGAGTAAGCAGAGTCAGATAATGACTGAGTTTGTCATGTGTTGTAATAATGACACCTTCTCCAAATTTATCAAACTGGGGCCGTCCAGCTCGACCAAATATCTGCATGACATCTAAAATTCCAAGGTCAACAAAGGATCCTCTTTTTGCAGCATAGATCTGTGTTCCCTATTTGACAAAAAGTTAATAAAAATTAACATAAACACACATAATTATAAACCAGATGAGCTGAAGACCAAAATTAGGCAAATACAACAGGCTTTCAAAAGTGTACTGAAGGTAATCCTTTTATAATCTGCGATATATTTAAATCTTTACTATCCAACTCGATTCCCAAAGGAGAGTCAGTTTAACAAACAACCTTTTCCAACACTGCTAGATAATTAGCAGCAGATCTTTCCTCCCCTCTTCTGCAAATAGTGAAAAAATCATGTTCCATGACACTTTATGGATGTCTAATGGCCAAAATAGACAGAGCACATGCTTTTACCTTAATGATGACTGCATGAGCTGGAAGATTGACACCCCAGGCTAATGTAGCAGTACAAACCAAGACTTTTATGTAACCACGAGAAAACAAGTTTTCTACTAAAGTTCTGTCTTGCCGGAGCATTCCTGCATGATGAATACTGAATCCATCTGGAAACATTTCACGTAATTGCTTGTTTCTGGACTTCTGCACCTTTTCAAGGGACAAGGGAAATATATACAAAATTAATACAATGTTTACAGAAAAACATATAGCAATCCCAGCATGTTCAAAATCACAGAGATTTCCATGTGTGCATACAGTAAATAGGATGCAAACTTAATGCACCTCTAGTCACATATTATTCAGAACTGACAGCTTACTATATATAAAATCCTGATCAATGCAGACAGTAAAATATTGTTAGACACCATCTGTTACTTGAAGAGAGTTATTAGGTTAAGCCTTGAACTAAAATATACTTATCAAGGCAAACATAAGGATAAAAAAACCTCTGAATTTGCAAAATTAGAAATTTAGTATGCAAAAGGGCCATAGCTGTTGTCATACTCGTTTTTTTGCAATGAAAAAACAGCTTGATCCATGACCTTCTCAAAGTCACCCACATCCTAGCCACCTCCTGTTTTGACTATTGTAATGCACTCTACATGGGGCTGCCCTTGAAGAGTATCCAGAAGCTTCATGTGTTACCTCTTTTGCAGGAGCTGCATTGGTTGCTTCTGGGTCCAATTCAAGGTGCTGGTTATCACCTTTAAAGCCCTACATGGCTTGGGGCCTGGTTATTTGAAGAACCGTCTTTCCCCAGTTACATCTACCCGGCCCACCAGAGTGGGAAGGCAGAGTATGTTACGGGCCCCTTCTTTGAGGGAAGTTCATCTAGTGGGAGCATGAAAAAGGGCCTTCTCTTTGGTGGCACCCTCCCTGTGGAACATCATTCCCCTGGAGATTAGATTGGTCCCCACCTTGATACTTTTCTGAAAGGCCCTGAAGACACAGTTCTGTCAGTAGGCCTGGGGACCCCAGGTTGAGACTGAGCCAATCAAGTGACTGATTTGATTGTGTTTGTAGCCACCCCGGGGGGGTGGGGTGAGGGTTTGATGGTTTTTTTATATTGTGGATTTTAAATATGTAAGCCAGCTGGAGTCACTGTGTGTGAGTTGGCTGGCCATATAAATTTATTAAATGAAATAAATAAACCCCAAACCCAACAAAAATGTGAAACTACTACTGAGTTCAGTGGAAATATGCTTTTGGGGGGCAGGAGGGGGGTGAAAGGGATGGAGTTTTCTTTCCAGAATCCTCACACTCCCATACCTACCCTATCTTTTGGGGACAAAAAAAAGCTTCCCAAAATTGAGCCACTATTGCTACAAAACATACCCTCTCCCCAAAAATCTTTTCTCAGGTCAACAGAGACAGTCCATATTCCAAAACCAACTTTTTAGGTCATCAGATTTCAAAGGCATGCCTTAAAACAACCTGTACTGAAGAATTTAAAATATCCAAACTGGATAAGCAATTTAGACCGCCATCGGTATTTCTTGTTTCATTTGCATGGATACCATGGAGATTATTTCAAGGCTAATAGTTTCTCAAGATATCTTCTGAGAAACTAGAATGTCAGCTAAACTTGACACAATTTGTATAGGAATAAAAGATTCAGATACATATTTATCAACATAATACAGGCGTTCCACAAAGGTTAAAAGGTGGCAGAGGGCTCTGAATCTACTGATCTTGGAAGTCTTTTGAAAGAAAGTGAGCCTGCAAACGTTTGGAAAGGCAGCACAGTGTAACTGATAGCTTACCACTTTGATTTAATGTTTTTCATAGTACAATAGACTGTCAATACTGCTATAATTTTTAGACCTCTATCACAATTATAGATGTTTCTGATTATATTTGTTCAACCTTGCGTAAACTAGGTTATAAATAAATGCTATAATGAAAACCCTATACAAAGTATTGACAGCTACAAATTTCAATGCGAAAACTCGCCTTATGATGAATGTTGTGTCATATGCAATTTGCCAACTGAAGAACCTTCCAATGCAACAGTCATTTTGGCCAGGGTAGGGAAAACGGGAAAGAGCATATTTAAAAATATTTACAGATGGTCCCAATCTGGTTGATTCTGGTGAGTAGTATTGTAGGCATACAACACAGGTATTGTGACGTCTCTCAGCTCAAGAGCCACTGCAAACCTGGGTGGGGGGCACCCATTTCCCCCACAGCAAAACTCATGCCTGTTGTGTGCTTTTTTTTCCTCCATCAGTTGAGGGTGGGATTTAGGGCACAAAAATAATTGCCTCTTACCCATGGAAAAGAATAGCCTGAATTTAGGGAAATTTTAAGGTATGTACAGCAGAACGCTGTATATTTGGTTAAAATGGCTATAAATTGACTGCAAGATTCCTTAAGTCTGTGCTTCGAGGCATGTATTCTATTCCATAACCCTCCAACATACTAAATAAAAAAATAAAAAAATACCTTTCCCCATTTGATAGATACAATAGGCAGCATACAACTAAAGAGAAAACAGGATATTGAGAGCTACCCTTCCTGTCACTCTTTCACACACAGGCATATAATGTTATTGCATTTCTCACCTGAAGTAATACTATTTCCCAACAAAGGCAAGGAATAAGATTATTCCTAAATAATTGCAGATGCCTAAACTGAAAGTGATTTCCCCCCCCCCCCGCCATTTTTTAAAGAGTCCTCCTTAACAAGATTTATAGAGATGGGTGGGATGGAGTTATAAGAATGACAATAACTGAATTGTTTTCTGTTTAGAACTGATATATCCCCATGTACATTTAAGGTGGAGATTTTCTGATTCTCTTTCTCAAAGCCTTCTGATGAACTGTGTGGAGGCAGGTCTCTTAACTAATAATGGGGAAGCTTGCTGCTGATTGTTTACCTAACAGTCTCCTGAAATCTTATCAGTCTGGGAACCAACTCATCTAATTAGACATCACTCATGACAGAAGAATTAGCAAAGTGTGGTGCTGTTTCTAAGTAATAGTGATGTAAGTTTATTTATTTAAATTAATATCCTTTTAGGCCAGAGAAGCTCTTAAAGCAAGGCTACGTTGCTTTGCACAGTAGAATTTAATGAGTTTTTAATTTAAAAATACATTTTTTCTTTAATGTTAACTTTGACATTTCGCTTTCCCTTGCTGTTGACTAGGAAAAATACTGAATAGAACAAAAAGACATGGAAGAATAAAAGAAACATATTCTGAAAGTGAAGAAGAAAGAGCCTTCTACTAATCTTAGTATCAAAAAGACACTTCATGCACTATTTTTGCAACCACCCAGAGTTGCTCTCTGAGTCAGATGGGCGGGGAATAAATCTGATAGATAGATAGATAGATAGATAGATAGATAGATAGATAGATAGATAAAATTTTTAATCTCCAGCTTCCTTTCATTTATGTGCTCTTTCTAAAATGGCATGAGACATTTAAATAAATAAGAAATCTACTGTATATTCCATAAGAAATTGCAATGTTACAGAAAATTTTTAAAAGACTTTGAAAATAAAATGAGCTGCATTGGTTCACAGATATTTCTCTTACTTCTCAAAAATAGTATTGCTATACAAGCTTACTGGATTAGATAGATAGATAGATAGATTTGTATTGTAGGTATACAACATAGATATTGTTAACGTCTGTCAACTCAAGAGCCATATATAACTCACACTACAAAAATGGGTAGCGGGCACCTTTTTTCTTTAATTTCTCCCCTGCCCCCCATTCACTCCCATAGCAAAACTCACACCAGATAGACAGACAGTGTGTGTGTGTGTGTGTGTGTAAATATAGAAATCAGCAGGCTGTAATTTGTCCTAAGTTTAGTGTCATTCATCTGTAAAGCTAATTACTATCTGAATACACAGCTGCTCGGAGCTATCGGAGTTCTTGGAAAGCAAAAGGTGAAAAAAATTCTCATTAAAAGCTTCAACTGTGAGAAGTCAAATAGGCCCTTATGATAAACACACATAGAAACACACATGCACATCTACATACACATAAATATACAATACACAGAGGGAGCACGCACACATGCACTAAGTATTCACTGAATTGTTTTATAACTATCCAATTACAAAACTCAACCACGTCAAAACAGAATACAGGTGGTCCTTGACTTACAACCATTTGTTTAACAACCTGTAAAGCACTTCCAAGCGTTGCAAAATGTCGCACCACTATCAGTGGTCACATGATCGCATTTCGGGCACTTGGCAACTGCCTTGCATTTACGACCGGTTGCAGCATCCCGCGGACACATGATCACGCTTTGCTAAGTTTTTTGCCGTTTTCCAGCAAAAAACGCCCATTGGGGAAGCTGGATTTACTTAACAATCGCTGTAAAATGGTTGTAAAATCAGATCCAGTAACATAGTGACTCAACTTGGGATGGAAATTCTGGTCCCAATTGTGGTTGTAAGTCAAGGACTACCTGTAGATACCACACATACACCCATTAGATCTAGGGTCGGGGTAAAATCAACATTAATTAGCAAATACACTTAATTATCCAGTTATTAAAAAGAGTGATAAACTACTAGATTACCCATGAAAGACACTATGCCACTGTAGCACCAGCTCTCATTTAGAAATGTCTTAACTTTAGAATTTAGTAATCCAGTTTTGGCAAATATAACATGCCTTACTTTACTTTTAGAGTGAAAATATGCAATAATGAAAGACAGATATCCTAAATCAAGATTATATTATTTATAAAAATAAAGGTGGGATAAAAAATCTAACAGAAAAAAAATCCATTATATAGAAAAACACAAGAAAAGAATATGCAGTAACAAGAAAGCCACAAGGTGGCTCTCAATGCTTATCTCTTTCTCTCTCTTTCTCATACATACACACTTGTTATTTTTTTAACATAATGAAGCTATCTTATATATAGACTTTATGGAGCTATCTCCAATTGCATTCTGAAGTTACCTTATAGAGAAGTGACTTGCAGATGAATTAAAATAATTCCATAAAGCATATACAGTAAAAAGACAGTTTCCCATGTAGCTTTTCAATCACACTCAACTCAAATCTTACACAATTATTTCTAAACATATTGATGGAGGTTTTGTAGATTGTTTATTTTGATCTTTATCGAAAAGCACTATATTGGATTCCAAAAATCTGAAGACAAATCTGGTGATGCACATGATTTATGCACTTCTCTGATTTTTAGGATACTTAGTACTTTTCTTTTTGGAAGTAGCCAACCAATAAAATGCCTAAGAAGCACCTCAGACATTTAAGTTTAAATATGGATGGTTTTACTCGCTAAATATACCAGAACCAGTTGCTTAAGATTGGCACTGTGAGCACTAAAGCTCTTGTACAGCACTTATCAGTACCTAATCTGGAAACTGCCTGTTTGATATAAAAGCAGCATGGAGGATGGATTCACAAATCCATCTTTAACGCTTCTCTCCCCAGATTTTGAGACCACCCTAGACTCGATAACATAATTACACATTGAGAGTCAAAAGTGTTAAGATCATCATGCCTGAAAAGGATGACCACTCCCAATAGAGTCCCAGCACAATAACAGGAGAACCATCAAACAGCCCTCTTGATTTTACTACTCTTGCATCATGTTCAACTGCAAGGCCATGAAGAGTTGTATATCTCCATCCCAGGTGAGGTAAGTGATGCTATGACTGCCCTCTCTCGGTGCCTGGGGGCTGTAGGGGTCTGCATAGGGAACAACAGGCTTCAGCTGAACCCTGGTAAGACCGAGTGGCTGTGGGTTAAGGGCTCTTCCGTATCTGGGATGTCATCTTTGGTTCTGGATGGGGTTGCACTGCCCCAGACAGACCCGGTGCGTAACTTGGGGGTCCTCGTGGACTTACGGCTCCTGTTCGAAGAGCAGGTGGCAGCCATGGCCAGAAGGGCCTTTGCACAGCTTCATGTTGTGCACCAGTTATGCCTTTTCCTGGATCGGGAGGCCCTTCGAACAGTCACTCATGCCCTTGTTATCTTCCATATAGACTATTGCAATGCGCTCTACATGGGGCTACCCTTGAAGAGTATCCGGAAGCTTTAGCTGGTCCAGAATGCGGCCGCATGGGCTATTTTTGGTGCCCCTAGAAGGGCGCACATAACACCTTTGCTTCACGAGCTGCACTGGATATCAGTCTGCTTCCGGATCCAATTCAAGGTGTTGGCTATCACCTTTAAAGCCCTATATGGCATGGGACCGGGTTACCTGAGGGACTGCCTCTTCCCTGCTTCATCAGCCTGTCCCACCTGATCATGCAGAGAGGCATGCTACCCCATCGATAAGAGAATTCCACCTGGTGGGGTCCAGGAGGCGGGCCTTCTCTGCAGTAGCACCCGCCTTTTGGAACATCCTGCCCCTGGAGGTGAGATTAGCTCCAGCGCTCCTAGCCTTCCAGAGAAATTTGAAGACCTGGCTCTGCCACCGGGCTTGGGGCAGGGAGGAGAATAGTCATACTTGGGGTTGGCCAGTGCCTTGAAGTGCCCTCCTACGCAGTGACTGAATGAGACCACAGCCATCTGAATTTTATTATATTTGGTAGCTTTGTGAAATTGTTTTATAGTTTATTATATATTTATTGTTTTATATTGTAAACCGCCCAGAGTCCCTCCGGTTGGAGGAGATGGGTGGTGACAAATTTGATAGATAGATAGATAGATAGATAGATAGATAGATAGATAGATAGATGAACAGTATTTATTATGAATGACATTTATGCTGGTCTAAGAAACAAAACATTTCAGAAGCACTACAATAGGATCATCTGAGCTGATCTCAAATTCTCAGGATTAAGCAAATGATGGATACATATGAATAAGATTCTTTGAATTAATGAAACTTTATTTGCTTTTTCAATCGGAAGTAAAAAAAAATCCCAAAAGAAAACAAAGCACTTCTGTATTACTGCCAAGAAAACTGCGTAGACATGTCTGTAGAGTTACAAGTAGTTGGGTTCAACTTGGAGACTACATTATTGTGGTTTACTTTTGTTATCTGCACAATGCAATCAAAGTAGCTTCTACTGTTCTTCTGCTGTCCTTATTAGGAGACACTGTATATTCAAAGTAACAAAGCAGAAAGTAGACTGAAAGTTGCAAAACAAGCTTTTCAGAGAAATTAGTTGCCATGCTGAATTGCTGTTTTATCAATTTAAGGATTCCAGGATCACAATTCTAGTTGCATGGGGACAGTGATATCTTAAAACAGCATTTTTCAGAACTTCAGTGTTTTTCAGAAGATCCCAGGATTCACCTGGGTGTTTTTTTTGCTTTCCTAAGTCAATAGTACACTATAGCTGATTATAGGTTTATTTCATCCCCCTCTACCGTATTATTCAGTTCATTTCAAATACATACTGTCGATTTTTACCTGCATTATAATTAAAGATGAACAATTAAACAAGCCAGATCAATATAATTTTGAATATTGAACTTGGACAGCCTCTCTTGGCTGGCCTGGGGTCAAAAGATATAGTTGAGAATCATCAGTATTGTGATGATACTGAACCCCAAACTGGTAGATGACCTTACCAGCAGTTTCATATAGATGTTGAAAAGGAGGGGAGAGAGAGTAGAACCCTGCCTCATTCCACATGGGAGGGCCTAGGGAGTGATCTTTCTCCCCCAACCAATGCTGACTGTGACTGGCCCCAGAGACAGGAAACTGTGCCCCCAACCCACAGAGCTGGCTCAGAAGGATACTATGGTTGACTGTACCAAAAGCCACTGAGAGGTCAAGGAGCACAAGGACAGATGCACCTTCTCCATTCTGGCTCTGCTGCAGGTCATCAGCAAGCATGACCAAGGCTGCCTCAGTACTAAATCCCAGCCTGAAACCCAAGTGAAACGGGTAGAGACTGGTCAATAGTTGTAGAAAATTGTTGGGTTTTTAATTTGGGAAAGTTGTTACCTGAATATACATGGGGTAAGAGCAACTGGTTAGTTGACAGTATGCCATCTTACTATACATACTGTACATTAAAGCTTTCCTTTTCATTCATTTATTACACTGTATTTTAAAAAGTAAAATTTAGTTGCTGTTAACATTCATAACATCAGAAATAAAAAATGTTGCTAAAAGCAGAAAGCTGCTAACCATTTAACAAGGTTATATCTGAATCAAATCTTTGATGTACATTTGTTATGATCTTTTACATAAGTGAGCCAAATTTTGATACGAATTATAAATGATTCTTTTCTAAAAACGTCAGTGGATGAAAACATATCTTTTGTTCATTTGTCTCACTGGGCAGTGAAATATTTCCATTAATTATCTTTAATGAGAAAGCAACTTAAGGACTTGAGCAGCAAGCCATCACTTACAGGAAATATTAATCTTTTAGTAAGATGTAGACATCACTGAACAAATTGATCTTACTTAGAATGGCTTGTCATGAAGTACCAACAAAAAGAAAAATACGAATAGACTCAAATTTCTTTGTGGAATTTCATCAGTAGACAAAACATATTTTTCTAATGTAAATTAGTTATGAGTGACCTTTTGTCTGCATTGTAGCTGGGAAGAAATAAGAGAGTAAAAAATAAGGATTGGATAAGTAAATCAGGCAGAAACTTTATTAGCTTTGTTTAGTTGGTTTAGGCAAAGAGAAAAGGAATTTAAGCCGTAGCTTGGTTAGCTTAAAGTAAGTTCTGCAAAACTCTGGCAACTGCTGAGCAAGCTTATGAAGAAAAACAGTAGTGAACAGCTTTGAGGAAGTTAGGTCCCCATACCCTAACTCCTTTTCAGGGGATCTATTTCAGCTTCATTCCAGTTTGTATGCTAATTTAAGATCCTCCAAGCTCATATAACCTCTTGATCGTTGTGTTTATCTGAAAAGAAGACTGCATTTCCCACCAAACAAATTGATGTTAAAATGGAAGAGTTATCCTGGATTCTCTGAGAATACTGCAGTGGGGACAGGTTTACTTTTCTGTCTAATTTTTGGGAGTAGGAAAATAGTGATGGGGGTGATGATGGAAATGTCTTAAAATAACTTGTTCATGTCAAAAGCATAATCTCTGCCTGAAGAAAAGCTCTATTTGTGATTCTAAAGTTCAACATAAAAACCCCCTCAAACATAAAGAATATAAATATAACCACTATGAGGAATATCAAATTAGGCCCCTTCAACCTAATCAAACAAGCAGTTTGGTTTAAAAAGAGGGGACAATTGAACTGTACTGTAAAGAGAATGGGTATGAGATGGCTCAATGAGGAACCAGTTCAGTTACGGAACAGGATCTAGACAGCTCTTTCTCCTATCAGGCAATATGCTTCTCTTCGGTTTATATTCCAGGGAAACTAGATGCTGAAGCAAACGATTCCTTCTTTCAACAAATAAAGCTACTCCCTAATTTTATTTTCATATATATATTTTTTTCCAAATTTCTGTCATTGCCCATCTCCCCCGAGGGGGACTCTAATCCCCAATTGTTTATACTGGGAGTCCAGATATTATTTTCACAAAAGCCAGGAACCACTGCAGTAAGAGGCTTTCAGTATTTCTCCAGGATGAAGGCTAGGTCAGCCTCTCAGCATGGTGTCCTCTAGATGTGCTAGACTACAATCCCTATGCTGCTATTGTTGTTATCCACTGCTGGATGAAGGTCTCTTCATTAGGAACCCTTATCTGCCACACTGGTCCAGTGCGGGTTGGTAGTCTTATGACTCCCCATCCAGGGGTCAGCGTCACCCAGACGGCTTCCGTGCCTAAGGGAGAACTAGAACATGGGTCTGCCAGCTCCTATGCCAGCACCTTAACCACTACACTACCCTGTTTCTCATAAATTCTCAGTATATCTGATGGGATTTTGTACATAAATGGATCTTGCTTTAATCAGACAAAACTGTCACTTACTTGTTTTTCTGACTGCCCATAATCAGGACCTTGGGATGGTAAAAAATAGCATATGTGACCATTGTTTTTAGCTTTTTCACGAAGAGCCATAGCAGTCCGGACTGTAGCATTTCGAGCATGAACAAACACCATCACCTTGACACAAAAAAGATGTAATATATGTTTAGATATAGCGAAGCTTTATATTTATTTTTCTGTAACAAAATGTTTGTGGTTATCTAAACTAATTCTTCTAATCCAAAGCCAGTACACAATATTTTTGATACACACTTACATGAATATGAATAAATAGCAACATAAATACACTTATACAAGTCTTTAAAAAAATATAATGTAGAGTTAGCTTTCAGAGAGGAACAGAGTTATAATGCTAAGAAAGCGTATAATATGAATAAACTGTTTGTAGACTAGAACAAGTTTAAGAATTTATATAATGGAATATTTAAATAAAGTTACTCCTGATGCTCATACACACATAAAGCATAATCATGTGCACATAAAACTGAGAACAAATCTCAAGTAAAAATAGATAAAAGCATTCAGCCTGAACACTGGTATGCACATTGAGGGCTTAGAAAAGGCAAATGGTTTAAAAGAACATAAAGACTAAAAATGCCACACACCAGTACTCCTGGGTTTGGCTTTGGGTTTTTGGCCCCCCCGGATCTGGTGAAATGCCACCTTTGACCCTTGATGGGGTTGCATTTCCCTGGACAGAGCTGGTGTGCAATTTGGGGGTCCTCCTGAATTTGTGGCTCTTGCTTGAGGAGCAGGTGGCAGCTGGGGATAGGGGACCTTTGCACAGACTCATCTGGTCTATCAATTGCACCCATTCCTGGACAGGGAGGCCTTTCTCACGTCACTCATGCCTTAGTCACTTTTTAGTTGGACTACTGTATTGTGCTCTGCATTGGGCTACCCTTGAAGACTGCCCAGAAGTTAAACCTGGTCGAGAATGCAGTGGCACATGCAGGGATGGGTGCCCCTCGGTTTGCCCATGTCACATCTGCACTAACTCACAGTTTCCTTGTGGGTGCAATTCAAGGAGCTAGTTGTCTCCTTTAAAACCTTATATGGCATGGGGCTTTATTTGTGGGACCCCCCCTCCCTGAGGGTACCTGCCCACCCTACCACGTTGGATAGAGAGGGCACATTCCAGATCCCTTCCCTGATATATTGCCACCTAGTGACACCTAGGAAGTGTGCCTTTTCTCTGGTAGCCCCTACCCTTGGAACACTTTCCCAGAGGCAAGCAGGACCCCATCCTTTTAGCCTTTTAGAAGGTCATAAAGACCTGGCTTTTCCTCCAGATGCTGGGGTACAGCGATGAGAGCCTGTGGATGGTTGCTGGGGCATCCCCGGAGGACAATTGAGGCAATGGGCTTTAGTCCTTGTTTTTATGTTTTTTAGGGTTTTATTTTTTTGTGGTTTTATTGCTGTTGTGAGCCCAGAGTTGTGCACTGATGAGTGGCCATACAAATCTTTTTAATAATAAAACAAAACAAAACAAAACAATTTTCATTAGGAAGAATGCTTGGAAGGGGTCCCTCAGTAGAATAAAACCATCCACTTCCCGATCACAAATCACCAAGACTCCGTTAGTTTAATGAGGCTCTTTTAAAACAACCCTGAGAGCCAGTAGTTGGCACCGTATCTTGCAGCAATGGATTCTTAACTCAATAAGCACTGTGTGAAAAACAACTTAATTCTGTCTGACCTCAATCTGCTACCAGTGCATTTCAATGGGTCACTCAGAGTTCTAAAATTAGGAGAGAAGGAAAAATATATTTCTACCCACTTTCTTTACACTAGGTATGATTTTTACAAACCTGTAAGATTTAAAAGAATTGTTTCTTTTCTGTAAACTAAGGCTGCGTGAGGAGAGTGTTAAAATTTGGGAATTCCATTGTCCTATATCCAGATGTGGATATGGGAGTAGCATCAGTTCCTGTATCAGCAAGGTATTCAGCATGTAGAATGCAAGCTTCATTTATTATTACTTCAAAAATACAATATCAGGAAGAAAAAAATAGACCAGTATTGGTCCAAGACCAACAAATAAGATTTTCAAAAGGCACCCTTTTTATTCAGCCTATTAAATGAGCTCGAAAAACAAAACACCACAGACCGAAGAGGGTTAACACAGCCTGTCCTAACTATGTCAAGAGAATTTTTTATTTCAGTGGCTAACCTCTATGCATTACATTATGCAAATAAGTTGGAAAAAGTAATTTGGAATAGAGAAAAGTGGTTCCACAGCTACAAGCTGTGTAATTAGATCTGTACTCTGAAGTTCAAAGCTAGCTCTGGTGTCTCAAGAGCTGAGAGCTTGTGTAGCTTTTTTCAAGAAAACTAAACTTTTAAATGACAAAATATGCAAGCAAAGCATAAAGAAAATGTCTCCAGGTTAGCACTACAGAATATTTGGGGGTGGGGGTGGGGTTCTTGTTTTTTAACTAGTCATTGGTATAAAGAAATAATATTATAATGATACTCTTTATGAGAAGAAGCAATTTTAAACTAAAACATTTCAAAAATCTCTTTACAAACATATGTCAGAAATGCAGTTTTGACTGTTATGATGTACAACTTACCTCTAAACTATTTCGCGCTGCATGAGAACAAAGATTCCTACCACGTAAAACATCAGTCACATAACTTTCACTAAAATTCTCTTCTGATAGTGATCTCTTTGATTAGTAGTAGGTAGGGGTGTGCAAAACATTCCAAATTCAAAAGATTTTATTTTGAATTTGAAACATCCCATGTTCAGTTCAAAATGTATGCCTTAAAATTGAAGCAGGAATGTTTGAAATGCTTCCAGGATGGTCAATATTAATAAATATTAACTTTGGACTATAAAGCTGAGTATTTTGAGTATCTATAGGAACAGGCCATTTTCACAAGTCCCCCAGGGGGCTTGAAAATTCAGTCAAAATCTTTGTTAAGTGTATGACATTGAACATTTCTGCTGTGTCATTATAGTGATACTTCAATTTTATATTAACCATACAGCTTTCCACTGTCATCCTACTGATAGTTTTATCTTATCCATCAGCCAAAGGGTTCAGAATAAATTATTCTTTCTTTTTGATAGAACTGTATTTTGGTTTGTAAATAAAATCAATGCTATTCAACTTATGTTAGTGGACAGTTATTTAAAAACATATCCAGATTTAGATTTTCCAGAGATGTTATCTTACGTCTTTTTATCATTGTTAATTAGCAATGCATGAACTGTTTTGACTTCAACTTGCCCTGTTTTGAGTTGGAAACATGTTACATTTCCAAAATGTTAGAAACTGCCCTTGTTGAATGTCAAACTCAAAATAGGATGTTCTGAATTTGAAATGGCTCAGATTCCAAATATTCTACAAACTCCTATTGCTTACCAATGGACAGGAACGCTTGAACATATGCGAGTAGTTTAAGCTGAGCCCCGTTAGCATTAATTAAAGCTAGCTGTGAAATCTCTCTGCATGTTTTGAGCCACTTAAGATAATTTAATATTTTCACCCAAGATTTCATACAAAATCTGCTTCTTGACTGGATTCCCATACATATGCTCTTGTTCACTGTTAAGCAGATTGGACTACCAAGCATGTTTCCTAAACCTCAGATCCATTTTCGTCCCAGGAAGGGAACAAACCAACATCATTACAAATGTAAGGATTGCCTTTAAGACCTGGATGAAAATCCTTTGCACTCAATGACTGCCTGAAGTCTGGAACCCATGGACATGACCAAATTCTGAGTTTCCTCCCTCAAGCTGCTTTGCCAGGCCTTTGCTGCAGCTGCCTTCAGCTGCTGGTTTGTGGGTCTTTCTGCCTTCAGTCTTGTCTTCAGTAAGTGAAAAGCATGTTCTATTGGGTTGAGATCAGGTGACCGACTTGGCCATTGAAGGACATCCCACTTCTTTGCCTTGAGAAACTCTTGGGTAGCTTTTGCTGTATGTTTTGGGTCATTATCCATCTGCAATATGAAGTGGTATCCTATCAGTTTGGCAGCATTTGGCTGAATCTGAGCAGAAAGTATAGTCCTAGACACTTCAGAATTCATCCTGCTGCTTTTATCAGCAGTCAGGGCATCAATAAACACCAGTGACCCAGTTCCATTGGCAGCCATACATGCCCATGTCAGAACACTGCCTCCACCAATTGACAGATGATGTGGTATGCTTTGGATCATGAGCTGGTCCTTTCCTTCTCCATACTTTTCTCTTCCCATCATTCTGGTGCAAGTTAATCTTGGTTTCATCAGTCCAAAGAATCTTATTCCAGAACTGGGCAGTGTCAGATCCCTTCAATCAAAAGGTTCACAGAACCCCTTATTGGAGCATCTTCCTTTGGTCTCTTATCATTGGGAACAAACTCTGTGTTGCCAAATGGGAGCGGGCGTTGGGTTGGAGTGGATTATTATGGCTAGGAATTTATGGTATTCACACATCAAGGCCAGAGAGAGAACATACATCAGAGAGCCACCTGGATGGAAAAGGGGGGTGACATACTTTAATGGGAAGTGGGGAAAAAGTAATTATGTGAATGTAGTTTTAAATGTAGGTTTGCGCAGGAACTTCCCATTCGCAGCTTTGCTCTTATGCTGGTCATTTCGCTTCATTAAAACAGTAAAAGGAGCTTGAACTCTAGACAGTTATTGTGTGAATGCTTGAGTGTAAGCCAGTGCTTACATTAAGCTGTGAATCCTGTCATTCGGTAACTCTTCCCGGGTATCCTAACCAGTTGAGAGTTAATGAGAAATGCTGAAACATGGAAAATCCAAGGCGAAGGAGCCATCGCTCTCCTCTGACACGGACCAGACCGTGCTGTACGCCAAAGTGGAAGAAGAAAGGATAGAATCGGAAGGGAGTTCTGGAAGCGGGGAAAGTGAAGGAGAAGCTGAACCCAGGCTGAGCACAACAGAGCTGGAGAGCACACTCCTCACCCTTGATTTTGTGGCAGACCCCCAAACCCTGATGTGAGAGTGGGGGACCAACAGATGGGCCCATCGGCATCAAGCTCAAAGGGGGTGGACGGGAGATCCCTCAACCCGTGGAAGCCGAAGTACAAGTGCTGAGCCCGGGGTCCTGTGGAATAGCGTCAGAGGTGGATGGGATCCCACAAGTGATCCGAGGGCTGGAAGCAAGGATGTCAGCCATGGAGGTGATGATTTAGCACATGTTGAAAGCTACCGACACCCTTGTGTATCTGCCAGGTGAGCTCTCAACCCAGCTTTCCAGAGGGGCCTTGCCTGATCAACGCGGTCACCACCGCACTGTGATGCCTGTCGAGGGGTTCGACTCCCTGCCCGGCGACAGAGTGGGGGCCACGAGGAGAGCCAAGATGGATTGACGGTGGCTCCCACGGCAGAGGCAGCACACGAGGGGACCCTGAAAGATATACAAGTTAAGTTTAGCGGTGACCCCCAGCAGCTGGCCTTTTTCTTGACCAATGCATCCATTTATATGCGGGAGTTTGGGACTTGTTTTCCTATGGAATACAAGAAGGTGAGCCAGGTCGGGGCAAGGCTTCGGGGAGCTGCAGCTGATTGGTATGTACAACTTCATGATGCTATGGCTCCTGAGCTGAACAACTTGAAAGAATTCATGAAAACCCTGAGGGAGAGGTCTGAAGACCCTTTAGAAAAGATGAGGGCTAAATCAGCCATCTAGCAACTCAGGCAAGGGGGGAAGAGCGTGGCTGAGTACGCTGTGGAGTTTAAAGCCTTGGCTGGAAAAGTTATAGATTGGTCTGAGAGCACCAAAATAGACTATTTCAAGGGGGGATTGCAGCCAGAGATCCTAAGATGGGCACTCTGCAGAGGAGATCCCCCCACATTAAAAGAATGTATCTGTCTGGCAGGGAAGGTTGAAAACACCCAGTACCAGTTCCGGAGGCAACTGAGAGCACAAGCTTCAGGAAGAAACACCAGAGCCCTGGGTCAGTTCCTGTTCACCCAATGGAGACTGTTCTGAGAAAGGAAAGAAACCAAGGACAGAACCTGGAAGAGAGGGTGGTGCTTCAAATGCGGCAAAGACTCCCATCGAGCAGCAGAGTGCCCCCATGGAGGAATTGAGGCAACCAAGCCGGGAGGGAAGGTCACCAACCCCCCCCCCCACCAAGTGCAAGGGAGCGGCTGCAACTGCGCTGGCCCGAAGGGACAAGGCAATGGAACCACCAAGAGAGTTGAGTGAGGAATCGGAGGCTGAGGACCAGAAGCCAGTGGGAAACGAAATTCACCTGTTCTAGATCACGCCTGCGAGCAGGTAGAAAATCCCAGGCACAGCATGCCAGCTTCCGAGGACGACGACAAAGAAGACCCACTGGTGAGTGATGACTGCCCGACGTTGCTAGTCAGGGTGGAGTTAAAAAATTTAAGAACCCGCCACAAAGCCAATCTCACAGCAATGTTGGATTTGGGGTGTACCGAATGTTTAATACAACCCGCGCTAATCAACACGCTGAACCTCAAACTAAGAGACTCAAACAACCCATAGTTTTCACCCAAATGGATGGGTCTGTAGCTCATGGCGGTCCAGTGGAGTTTCGAACAGAGACAGTAGCCATGGGGGTGGGGGGGCCACAAATAGACTCTACAATTCATTGTTGCCCCCATAGCAAACTATGCCATCATACTGGGGCTCCCTTGGCTAAAAAGTAGAAACCCTCAGGTGGAATGGGACACGGGCTCCTTGATTTTTAAAACCGGGAAGAGCCAGTCATTCCCAGCACCGCCCAAGCAGGGGGCCACCCAACTAGCCGGTATAATGGTTAAAAACTCTCCCGTACCCAAACCAGAGGCAGAGCCGGCTACACCAAGAGTGTATGCGGACTTCGCCGACATTTTTGATGAAAAGCCATCAGACCAGTTACCGCCCCATAGAAAAACTGACTGTGCCATAGAAAATGACCCAGGAGCCAAGCTCCCTAAGCCGAAAATGTACGCCATGTCAGAGACTGAGAAAAAGGTACTCAGGGAGTTCATTGACAAAAATTTAGCCCGGGGTTTCATCGAGCCAGCTAACTTGAGTGTTCCAGTGCTTACAGGCAGGCTTTTTTAGGTGTTTGCAAAGTCTAATCTGGCCTTTCTGTTCTTGAGTGTTTGCACCTTGTCGTGAAGCCTCTGTATTTACATTCATAAAGCAGTCTCTTGATCGTAGATGTTGACAATGACATGCCTACCTCCTCAAGAGCATTCTTGACCTGGCTAGATGTTGTGAAACGGTTCCTCTTCACCATGAGCAGAATTCTGCGGTCATCCACTGTAGTTGTCTTCCGTGGTCTTCTAGGCCTTTTGCTGTTGCTGAGCTTGCCAGTTAATTCCTTCTTTTTCAGGATGTTCCAAACTGTTGTACTGGCCACTACCAATGTTTTTGCTATCTCTCTGATGGGTTTGTTTTGTTTTCTCAGTCTAATGATGGCCTCCTTCACTTGCATGGACACCTCTTTGGACCTCATGTTGAGAGTTCCAGTGAACAGCTACCAAATGCAAATGTAACACTCAGAACCACCTCCAGGCCTTTTATCTGCTTGATGGGTCATGGGGTACCCAGGAAACAGGCCACACCTGGCCATGCAGCTGCTTGTCAGCCATTCGTTCCATTACTTATGAGCCACCAACGATGGGTGTGTGTGTGTATGCCACTGGCTGTACTTCCTGAATGGTTAGTGCCCCACTTTTGTCAAACCCCTTGAATTACAGCTGGAAGTCCTGACTTCGCTCCCATCTGGGTGTGTTTCCTTTCAACTTCAGTGTGGTGGTGTACAGAGGCCAAATGCCAAAACAGTTATCCTTGTTCCAATATTTCTGGTCCTGACTGTAGCACCTTCCATTTGTGTCTCTTGTATCTCCTCTAGTTCAACCTTATGTCATTCCAAAATTCTCTTGCCTTTTGAACTGAATTAAGTTGAAATCTCTGCTGCTTAAAAGTCAAAATCACTCCCTCCAATTCATCCCACCTAAATGGTATATTTTTCTGTTTTAATTTGTCAGTCAGGAAGATGTAATCTTTTTTCTTACACAGCATTCTAATAGGAATTTCTTTAAGTAGGATTACATCTGAACTACCCATCTTTAACTCTGTATTAAAATGTTGTAGAATCTGGTCTCTTGTTCTTTTCCTAACAAAATGCACTAATATATCTCTTGGGACGTTTCTCAATTTGGCATATCTTGTATTGATTCTACAGATCTTATCCAATTCCGCTTCCATATCTTCTTTGTCCCATTCCAAAAATTTTATGAAAGCCTTAACTATCCTATCCCTTACATCTTCCCTGGGTTCTTCTGGGATTGCTCTCAACCTCAAGCAAAATTCCTTCTCTCTCAATTCTAACAATGCCAGATTAACTAAATCTTTTCCCATCTCTTGGCTTATTGCTTCAGTCTTAGTTTCCAAAATTTCTACTTTTTCTTTAATAGTCCCTCCTTGAGGGGGAGATGGGCGGTGATAAAAATTTGATAAATAAATAAAAAGATTTGTTGCATCTCATTTTTAATCTGTATTGCTGATTCTTCAAATTTCTTATTCAGTTTCCTCCAAATTCACCAATTTCTCCTCTATGGAGGCTGTCACTGCTGCTGTTACAGATGTTGTGACAGTCTTTCCCATTTCTTCAAGCAGCCTCCATAAAATCTCAGGGGTAATCTGGCTGATCAGTCAATGACCCTCTTCTTCCCTCTTTCATTGCTTCTCTAGTAGTGGCCATTTTTCTCTGTCTTAATTTGAAATCCAAAAGAAATTTAAAAGAAAAGCCAGCTTTAACCTATTTTCCCCCTCTTTTGTGTTTCTTAAATCTTGCACTTTTACGACAGTCCCTTAAAGCTTCTGTTTCTATGGTCTTCAATCCCTGTACTTTTACGACAGTCCCTTATCCCTTTTGTTTAAGAAAGCAGACCAGTCATTCTCCTTGGTGAGCCATAACAAAATGCTTTCCCAGGAAGGTACATGCTATTTATTTAATTAATTCCCTGGAACTTAGAGTAAACAAAGTCCAAAAAGCTCCCCAGGACCCTTTATCCATTTAAAACTTTTGTTATCCAGATTCTTACTGTGCTTTTTGCTGCAAGTTAGTTTTTTTTTTTTAAGTCTTGTTCTTTTTCTATTAAATACATTATGGGCTGTAGGAACACTCACCAAATGATTCAGTTAAATTGCCACTCTAAAGATCTCCTTAGCATTAGTTGTAATCTAAAGTGATTTAAGAAATGGGGTTTGGTTAGATCCAATGTCCTTTAAAAGGCTTCGCTGAGGCTGCAAGCCTGATCCTTTCCTGGACTCCAGGCTGCTCTTACTCACAAGGTGCCCACAGAATCCTTTCAGACCCTGCAGGCTTCCTTGTGAAAAGCAGCCATCCGGAGCACACATGGATGATCTCTTCATCTTCTCCTTTCTCCAGAGAAGCCCCACAAGACCAGGCACCTCACTTGATTGCAATTCCAGCCTCAGTGTCGTCTCCGCACTTTCAGAGATGTTCAGTCTGTCATCCCCCCCCCCCCCCCGCGGAAGTCCAATCAGATCCTGCTGTTACTGGTCCTCATCTGCAGATATCTCAGGGTCATTGACTCCTGAGTTGCACAATCAGAGCTTGTTAAGCCCTGCTCTTCCAATTCCGAGTCTGATTCATTAGGCAGCTTACAGCACCAGAATATAGAATGGTGGTGGGGTGGGGTGAGGTTGGGGGGAACACCAGACAATAAAACAATGCATTCTGATCTTTTTCATATAAAATACATGTTTCATTTCTTAGAACCAAAAAGAAAAGTTAATAGGAAAAACTTTTAGACTTTACCAAAAGTTTAGCACCTTAAATCAGCAGGTGACATGAAATTATTTGCTTTAAAAAATGTATTTTAGAATAACTGGTTTTACTTTTATTGTTAAGTATAATAAGAATGGTAAAATGGGAGCTCCAACACAATTGTCTACACGTCCATAAAGTGGCTGATACTATGCTTTGAGATTTACTCATCTGCACACACACTATGGCTACTAATTAACTATGAAATGACTTCATTAGAGAAAACATAATAAAAGAATGCCAACATCTGGCATACAAGCATTATATCTGCATTCTTTTTAAATTTACTTCAGACTTGAATCAAGTATAAAGCTATAATAAATCATGAAAGCTGATTAAAACTGGAACGAGTGTCAAAGGGTCAAAAACAAATCTCTCATGTCATCTGTTATTTCTGTTAGAACTGAAAATGTTCACAGCTTTTTAATTTAATTCTCATTATTCACTTCCTATATAATTTGAGACGTTGGAATAGATAGAAGGCCACTGAATAGAATAAATTTCCCAAAACAAATGTCAAATAGTGAATTTTTAAATAAAACTTACAGAATTATAAACCATTAGATAGAATTCATTACTGTCAGCAGCAGTATCTTATCTAGCAGCATATTTACTATACTTTCATAGCATAGATTGATCCCACTGAAACCCTAGCAAGTTCTGTAATCTTGTCTAAGGGTCAGTTCTAAAACCGTTTCTTAATAGTCTAAGATAAATATGGAAAATACTGCAGTTTAGATATAATTTTGAGTCTTCTGACCATGACAAACTGACAGGAATGGGCAACCTTTTTGTAGGTAATAGCTACACTTAACACTGTTATGGCCCTGCTAGGAATGCTGTCTTTTCTTTTAGAAGTTTATCTTCCAAACCAAAAGTTGTCTGTTGCTCACTTTTTCTTTGGACAATTAACTTCCAGAAAACAGCTGGACTACCCTCACAATGGTGTGGTCTGGAGAAGAAACAGAATGTTCTGAACATTCTATTTTTGGAGTAGGTTTTGCACACATGTTAAATATTTACTTGACCACTGTAATAGTAAGCTTCAGTGTCCTTTTCGTGTAAACCAGTGAACAATTGCCTTAAAGAATGTTTGCCATGGCCATTAAGTGAATCTGGCTTCCCCGTTCACTTTGCTTGTCAGAAGCTGCCTGGCAAGGTCGCAAACGGTGATCACATGATCCCGGGATGCTGCAACTGTAATTTGCAGTTGTAAATACATGCCAGTTGCCAAGCACCCAAATTTTGATCACGTGACTGTGGGGACGCTGCAATGGTCACACGTGCATACTTGTTTTTTCGGCACTGTTGTAACTTTGAATGGTTGCTAAACAAATGGTTGTAAGTCGAGGACTACCTGTAAGTTGTCTGTCAATACTGGGCAGAACAAGCAATGCTATCAAGATATTGTTCCAGTGCTTGGAGGCTGTGAAGATCTGGATGGGGAGGTACAGGCTTAAACTCAAACCTGACTACCCAGAGTGGCTGTGGATTCTTTTTTCTGGAATCAGAGATTTGCCATCTTTTGTTCTGCATGGGACTGCAATTCTACAGACAAAACTGATGCACAATTGGGGCCCCACTCAGCTGCTGCATGAAGAGCAGGTGGCAGCTCTAGCCAGGAGGATCTTTGCCCAAATTGGTCTAATGCACCAATTGTACCCCTTTTTGGACCACAATTCCCTCTTCACAGTCACTCACGCCTTAATTACCTCATGTTTGGACTACTGCTATGTATTCTACATGGGGCTGCCCTTTCAGACTCTACCAAGGCTGACTAGTAGAGTTTGGGATGTATAGATAGAGTTTGCAGCACAGAAGAAGTCATCTAATGAGTAATATTGGATTTAATCCAGTAGGTTCAGATAGCTTAACATACAGAAACAAAAATAAAGGAACTCTTCTAGTTTCCCTGAAGGTTGATGGAAAAATTAGGAAGATTAACCTAATTATTATGGCAAAATAATAAGTGAGGGAACAGGACAGTTAACCATGTGGAAAAAGAGACAACAGTATGCATTATAGCCAACAACCTGTAAGAATTTTGACTTTTCAATTAGAAGAGATTCTATAAATATTTGAATGGATAGAATCCAAGTTCTCTTTAAAAAAAATCTGTTCTAGAAACTCACACTTATGATAAACCTATGATAAAAGCAAGCTAATTCTTTATAAAATGAAAATTATACTTAACAGCAATTAAAATGATAAAGAGAAGAATGCTATCACTATACATACATTAACAAATCCAAAGACAGTTTAAGCCATTTCTCCTCTGCCACTCCTGTTTGCACTAAACAGGTAGGTTCAATGAAAACACATGATTAACAGAATGAATAAGCAATGTTTTTATATTTTAAGGTTAAGAGAGAACATTTAATTGTTGCTTTTCTGGATTAATGTCTTCATCAGGCAAAAGATCACCATCAGCAAGTCCTTGCTGTTCTCTTGTGGTGGTCAGGTCAACTGGAGAGCTAGAATTTAATCTCCCCCAGTTTTGTTCAGCAAAAGAAGCACTTTTGCTAATTATCAATTTCTCTCCCATTATGAACCTGTAGCTCCTTTGGCTTTGTTCATAGCCAACAAAGATGGCTTTCTTTGTTGTGGGGCCTCCTTTCCTTCTCTGTTGTTTTGGAATATGAACCCATGCAGTGCTACCAAACCCTCTAAGTTGGTTTACCTTTGGTTTCACACCATAAAACAAATGGAATAGAGTGTCCTGAATCACAAAGTTATACAATCTGTTTTGTACATAACAGGCAGTAGATATTGCCTCTCCCCAATACTTAAAAGATAAATGGGAATCTTTAAGCATGCATTCCATCGCATTTTGCAAGGTTCTGCCCTTTCTTTCAGCAACACCATTTTGCTGAGGGGTGTAAGGGTTAGAATTTGTTCTATCCCCTTTTCCACTAGGAACCTTTTGAATTTGTGAGAAAGGTACTCTCCTCCTCTATCTCATTGGAGTGCAGATACAGGCCTAGGGAATTTTCCATTTGCCCATGTCACAAAACCTTTAAATTTCTCAAATGCCTCATCTTTATGTTTTAAGAAGTAGATATCTTGAGAAATCATCAATGATGGTCATTGCATACCTTGCTTGTCCAAGACTTGGAGCAAAAGGACCAATAATGTCAGAGTGTACAATTTCCAAAGGTCTAGTTGTAACTCTGTCACTGTGCTTACTCACAGGAGCTTTTAGTGTTTTGCACTCTTTGCAAACTACACAATCTAAGTATTTGTCACAGGGTTTTATCTTTAGGTCAGCACACAGCTGTGGCATTTGTGCTATATACTTGAAATTAGCATGACCAAATATCCTGTGCATCAGGTGTACGCGTTGGTCATGATATGGCGTGTTGCCAACTGCAGCCTTGCAGCTTGGCTTCCTTGCATTTTGCACAATGTACAAGGAGTCTTTTAATATACCAGTAGCACACAATTTTCCATTTTTACATATCTCACAAACATTTTTCTTAAATGTTATGATATACCCTGTTGCAGCCAATTGTGCCACAGATAAAAGGCTTGATTGCAAATTTGGCACATACAACACACCTTTTACAGTTTCTCCCAAGCAGGATAAATACAAGTCACCTTGTCCCATAATTTTGGTCACAGACCCATCAGCCAAAGATACACGTTGTCTTTCAGTTTTAGACAGTGGCACAAAAGAGCTTTTACAATTACATAAATGACAATTGGCCCCAGAATCTAACACCCATACATTAGAATTACCCTTCTCAGCAACCTGTGCAATTTGGCTTGTCTGAAGAGCCTTCTTCTGTGTTGCCCTTGTGTTCTTCTTCTCTGTCTTTCTACTCTTGGGTCTCAAGGCACAGTCTTTCTGCAAATGTCCAGCTGAACCACAGGTGAAGCATCGCTGGCTGGCTAGTGCTGTGGCTTCAGCTTCCTTTCCCTTCTTTTCCCTTGTTTTCTGGTACTGCAGCTTTCCAGAAGAGATGGGGGGGGATCTTTCCTCTCTCTTCTCCCATTCAGCGAGTAAGCGCTGTGTAACATACGATGGGGTGAGGTCTGCTTCAGGCATAGCCTCCAGGGCACAAATCAGCGTGTCCCACGTTTCATTCAGTGAGGACAGGAGGATATAGGATTTTGTGAGAGGTGTAAATTCCATTCCTCTCTCCTGCAACTCAACAAACAGCTGCTGAATATGATGCAGGTGCTCAGGAAGGCTATCTCCTTCTGCAAGGTAGGCTTTGTACAGCTTTTTTGTCAGGGTAACTTTACTCCCTGCTGTTGCCTTTACATACAAGTCTCTCAAAGCATTCCAAAGTTGCTTTGCAGACTGCATACCTTGCACGTGGACTAGCTGATTGTCCTCAACTTCCAGGATAATGGTGGCTCTAGCCTGCTCATCCTGTCTAAGCCATTCAGCACTGGGATTTTAGGGGGTTTGCTCACCAATTGGCAGCCAAAGATTCTCTCTGCGAAGATACATCTCCATCTTCAGGGCCCAATTCAAATAGTTGGTCTCTGATAGGCACTCCAGAGGCATTGCTGAGGGCTGGGAGGTAGCCATGGCTTCTTCCTTCTTTTGCAAGTCACCTCAGCTGGCTTCTTTGTCCTGTAGACGGGCAGTTGCTGGAAAATCTCCAGGTGGCTCCAAAGAAAATCTTCACAGGTCTTTGCTACCTGCCTTTAAATTGTGCATGAGGTGTGGAGCTGATCTCTCTATTCTCTCTGGGATTTTACTGGGCTTCTTAGTGGGTTTACCGGGCTGCTTACTGGGTCCATAACCTGTTGCAGAATGCTAGAAAGCCTTTGGCCCAGGAGAGATCAGAAAAGTCACACACCAGGCAGTTCTATAAAAATAATTTTATTTACAGAAAGCAAACATATTTAAAGGCTGTTTGCTGAGAGGAGAGATTTCTCTCAGCTGCATACTCTCTGCAAGCCTACACAGAAGGCAAACTGAAACTAAAACAAGTCCAGGCAAGTTCTTCTCCCTTAGGCAATGCAACCATTAACACGTGAAAAGGGGACAATTAAATTCAACCTCTTCACCCAGCCAAAATGATTAGTTACCATAGTAACCTTAATCTGTAGTAGAAAACATATTAACATTAATCACTTGATTAGTTTGTTAGTAAATCTGATATGATTTATCTTGGGCTAAACAAACACATATTATGAACAGCTTTTCTCATGACAATATAATTATACCAACTTGCCAGGTACAATGACTGAACACTAAACAGCATGGAGTGGAGGCTTTATGAGCCCTCTGTCAAACTTTGGAATAAGTACATCAAATTTACTAGATCATAAATCTCTAGTGCTCTTTACCCATTTCTACAATTATATCTTTCAAACAATCATTTAAATGAAGAGACAACCTATCTCATGTTGGTCTAATATTTTATAGTCTGATACACCAGGTCATCCTGCTCTAATGTGTAAAGCGTTCCATCATCACATCACAATTTTGTGTTAACCATCTTGATAGACTAGAGGGCACCATTCAGGCTCATCAGATTGCAGGTGTTTCTTAGTTCAGTCATTCTCCATGGATCAAGTAGCCCCTATCCAATTAGGTGTTTTATTTGTTAAAATAGGAATGCAGTCCTTTTGCAGAAGAGTACATTATTTCATTAGGTCAGGGCACATTTGTTCCTATTTTTATATTACAGAAGAAGAGCAAGAACAGATAAGAAATTCTATTTGGTTCTACATTTGCATTCTACAATCTTTGATCTCACAGCTATCTTACACAAAATATCATTTTTAAAGACATCCTTCATTCAAAATCTTCAGAAGGGTGAGTCAGCTGATTTCCAAATGGAACTGAGAGAAATCAAGGTATTTATATATGCAAAGAATAAATTCTTGCTGATATTATTCACAAATAAGTTCTGAATAAAAGCCAATAAGCCGAACATACCTGATGTCCAGCTGTTACTTGCTTCAAAACATTTTCATAACAAACTTCATCCATATTATTCAGCTGCTGCACCTGAAATGCAGGACACCAAACTTTATTTTAGAAACTTTAACTACCTTTTTAAATATGGTGCATATTTTCAAAATGTACACAACTAACATTTGGTAAATGAAAAATATTATGTATTTCTCTTTCCATGAAAAGTGGTAGAAACATGTAGAATTGCACATATTACTTTCAAACATAAATTAATGCTTGAAAGCAATATATGGAAACACAGCTTAAAATGCTGTGGCTCAGTCACTTCTGGCCCTTCATGACCCCATGACAACAGTAAGCTAGGATTGTCTGCAGTCAGAAATTGCCTTTTTGATATTGGTGATGGTATCTATCAATCTTGTCTTTTGTCAACCTCTTTTCTTATTGGCTTCAGTTCTTCCAAGCATCAGGATCCTCTCTAAAGTTTCTTGCTTCTGCACTGTATGTCCAAAATATATAAGCTTTAGCTTCATTACTAGTGCTTTCAATGAGCTGCCTGAATTTACTTCAGTTAGTACTGAATAATTTGTTTTTGCTGTCCAATGGTCTCTCAATCATTTTCTCCAGCCTCACACTTCAAAAGCACTAATTTTTCTTTGTTCAACCTTTCTGATGGTCCAACTGCCATAGCCATGTTATGACTGAAAGACCAGGACTACTCTTTCAACTAGCTGTGTTGGATTGGTACTAGTAGTTGACATTTTTTTTTAAATACCAGTGTTTGCATTTTCCTTCTTCCTTTAGCAAGAGATTCCTTGAGACTTCCCCACTTCCAGCCACCAAAGTTCATCTAAGATTATTAATATTTCTTCCATCAATTTTAATTCCATATTATATTTCTTTTAATTGAGCATTTCTTGTTATATGTTCTCTATATGAATTAAAATGAAAGTGGGGCAGTATGCAATCTTGACACACACCTTCCTCAATTTGGAATCAATTAGTTGTTCCACATTTCCATTCTAACTGTCAACATACAAATTCTTCATATGCAGAGGTACACTGGTACACCTATGTTTTAAAGGGCTGTCCACAATTTCTTGCGTCTATGCAGTTAAAAGCCTTAGTATAATCAATAAAGCAAAAATAACTGTCTTTTTTGGAACTCTCTTGCCTTTTTGGGTATTTGCAATGTGATCCCAGGACTTCTCTCTATTCTGAAACCAGCTTGTATTTTTGGTAATTCTGATAGTTCTCATTCCATGTTATTATTGAAATATTATTGAATGAAGCTATGGGATTCAAACTCAGAAGTGGTATTCTGCCCACAGCACATCCTAACTAAAATGGTAATTGACCACATTGAATAAATAATCCATTGGGAGTAGGGAAAAATAAAAACCATCATGTCTTAATACAACAAGCTATGCAAAAATAAGAACAAAACAAATTCAGTACCACCTATGAAGTCAAAGAACTCTTACGTCCAAGCTTAATGAAGCATAACATTACTAATAACTTGAGTGTGGAAAAAAAGATGCTAAACAGTAACTCCTCCTACATAGCACAGTTACTCTATTACTATGCAACTAAATATTTGTCAGTTACAAAAAAATGCAAGACCTCACAAGTCATTTCTATTCTACAGCAGTCAAAAACAAGAGGTTCACACAGTGTCTAATAATGTACTCAGTTCGGAAGTTCTGCTACCCAGTATATTTAGGATTGTACTTGAAATCCCAAATTCAAATTTAAACTGAGCTAAGGACTCACTAGTAAAGCCATCATGAACTCTGATGTTGCAGACTTTCAGAATAAATACTAGGTATAAATACTAGGTAATTATTTATAGGTAGAATAAATAATAGATAATTATTGAAAACAAAACAACATGCACACTAATATCAGAAAGAATAATTGCTTATATTCATGCAAATATAAGGAAAAAAGAACCTTGTTAATCAGCCCAACACTCCATATAATTCAGGATTTTGTGTCACACAGAGGCCGACATTTTGTGATTTTTATAGTCCTGTTTTGATTTTACTACCCTGAATGGTTTAGTATCATCAACAAACTTGGTTACCTTGTTCCTAACATCTAACACCCAGTCCCAACAGCAATTTCCTAGGAAGCCCCACTTTGAGAATTCATAGCATTTGTTTTTATAATATAAAACATTAAGCCACCTTAGAAATACTGTAATCATAAAAAGAGGCTAAGAAATGCATTGATTAAGCTAAAAACTAAACAAGAGCTGCTCCAAGTTAGTTGCAACCTACTTGTGGGCAATTGGGAAGGGGAGAAGAGGAAGAGAAGTGTGTAACTAGTTGCACTTAAAAAAATGTACTTGAATATAATTGGGCATCATTATTGCTACAAGTAACTAACTGACTGATTATGTACCATCACGTTAGTGTCAACTCTTAGTGACCATACAGATAGATTTTCTCCATGACGATCTGTCCCAATCCTAGTCTTTTAGGTCTTCCAGAGGTGTACTCATTGCCTTATAATTGAGCCCTTCCTCTTTGCTGCTCTTCTTCTCATTCCTTCCACCTTTTTCAGCATTATAGACTTCTCCAAAGAGCTAAGTCTTCACATAATGTACCCAAAGTATGATAATTTGTCTCTGGTCATTTGTGCCTTGAGTAAGAGCTCTGGGTTGATTTGATCAATGATCCATTTGTTTTCTTGGCTGTCCATTCTCCAGAGTTTTCTCTAACACTAAAGTTCAAAAGTGTCAACTTTTTTTATCCTGCTTCTTCAAAGTCCAACTTTCACTGTTATAGGGTGCCACAGGGAAAACCACTGCCTGCATGATTCTGATATTTGTAGATATAGACACATCCTGGCATCTTAATGTCTTTTCCAAGGCCTTTGTTGCTACTCTATCAAGTGCCAGTCTGCACTATATTTGTTAACTGTTGGTTCCTTTAAATGAACAAGTATAATGTTTTTGACTTACTTGTTTAATTGTGTTCTCTTTATCTAGTTTTATGACTTGTGTGGAGAACAGATCACGTTTTAGGTCATATTTATGCAGAAATAGTGAAAATTCAAAAGGGTCACAAACTTTTAAGCACCACTATAAGTATATCCATCAGCTTATTGGTAATAATGTTTTGAGATACTTCTGTTTCTTTCTCAGCTCCTGAGATCTCACGTACACAACCCTTGCCTACCAGGGTGAGCATAGCCAGTCATAAAAAATCATGTATCAGAAAGCAGATGAAACTTACAGGATGTTTTCTACAACTCAGTGGCAACTTTGTGGAGCTGAAAGATTTTGCTGAAAATAATTATATTAAGGGCTGGTATAACGCTTTGCAGCATGTTATATTTCTGATTATTTTTTATTAAAGGAATTAGGTGGGGCAAATGGTGCTCTTAAGCACCAAGAGGAATCTAGGGATCCATGGTGCTCCTTGTTGTTGTTCAGTCGTTAACTTGTGCCGAGCCTTCATGATCCCATGGACATAGCACGCCTGGCCTTCCTGTCCTCCACTGTCTCCTGGAGTTTACTCAAATTCATGTTCATTACATCGGTGATGCTATCTAACCATCTCATCCTCTGCCGTCCCCTTCTCCTTTTGCCTTCAGTCTTTCCTAGCATCAGGGTCTTTTCCAGTGAGTCCTCTCTTCGCATTAGGTGGCCAAAGCATTTGAGCTTCAGCTTCAGTATCTGTCCTTCCAATGAACAGTCAGGGTTGATTTTCTGTAGGGTTGACTTGTTTGACCTCCTTGCAGTCCAATGGACTCTTAAGATTCTTCTCTAGAACCGCAGTTTGAAAGCATCAATTCTTCGGCGCTCAGCCTTCCTTATGGTCCAACTCTCACAGCCATACATTACTACTGGGAAAACCATAGCTTTGATTATATGGACCTTTGTCGGCAAGTGATGTCTCTGCTTTTTAATATGCTGTCTAGGTTTGCCGTAGCTTTCCTCCCAAGGAGCAAGCATCTTTTAATTTCATGGCTGCAGTCACCATCCGCGGTGATCTTGCAGCCCAAGAAAATAAAATCTGTCACTGCTTCTATTTCTTTCCCTTCTATTTGCCAGGAAGGGATGGGGCCAGATGCCATGATTGTAATTTTTTTAATGTTGAGTTTCAAGCCAGCTTTTGCACTCTCCTCTTTCACGCTCATTAAGAGGCTCTTTAGTTCCTCTTCACTTTCTACCATTAGGGTGGTATCATTTGCATATCTGAGCTTGTTGATATTTCTCCCAGCAATCTTAATTCTGGCTTGTGATTCATCCAGCCTGGCATTTCTCATGATATACTCTGCATATAAGTTAAATAAGCAGGGTGACAAAATACAGCCTTGTTGTACTCCTTTCCCAATTCTGAACCAATTGATTGTTCCATGTCCAGTTCTAACTGTTGCTTCCTGATCCACATACAGATTTCTCAGGAGACAGGTAAGGTGGTCCGGTATTCCCATCTCTTTAAGAATTTGCCTCAGTTTGTTGTGATCCACACAATCAAAGGCTTTAGAGTAGTCAATGAAGCAGAAGTAGATGTTTTTCTGGAACTCTCTTGCTTTTTCCATGATCCAGAGAATGTTGGCAATTTGATCTCTAGTTCCTCTGCTTCTTTGAAACCCAGCTTGTACTTCTGGTAGTTCTTGGTTCATATATCGCTGAAGCCTAGCTTGTAGGATTTTGAGCATAACCTTGCTAGCATGTGAAATGAGCGCAATTGTGCGGTAGTTTGAACATTCTTTGGCATTGCCCTTCTTTGGAATTGGAACGTAAACTGACCTTTTCCAATCCTGTGGCCACTGCTGAGTTTTCCAAATTTGTTGGCATATTGAGTGCAGCACTTTGACAGCATCATCTTTTAGGATTTCAAATAGCTCAGCTGTAATACTGTCTTCTCCACTAGCTTTGTTGTTAGTAATGCTTCCTAAAGCCCACTTGACTTCACTCTCTAGGATGTCTGGCAAAGTCAGTGACCACACCATCGTTGTTATCAGGGACGTTAAGATCTTTCTTGTATAGTTCTTCGGTATATTCGTGCCATCTCTTCTTAATCTCTTCTGCTTCTGTTAGGTCCCTGCCTTTTTTTGTCCTTTATCATGCCCATCTTTGCACAAACATTCCCTTGATATCTCCAATTTTCTTGAAGAGATCTCTAGTCCTCCCCATTCTATTGTTTTCCTTGATTTCTTTGCATTGTTCATCTAAGAAGGCCTTCTCATCTCTCCCTGCTATTCTCTGGAAATCTGCATTCAGTTGGTTATATCTTTCCCTTTCTCCCTTGCTTTTTGCTTTCCTTCTTTCCTCAGCTATTTGTAAAGCCTCATCAGACAGCCACTTTGCTTTCTTGTATTTCTTTTTCTTTGGGATGGTTTTAGTTGCTGCCTCCTATACAATGTACCTCTAACCT
This sequence comes from Candoia aspera, assembly GCF_035149785.1. NCBI lineage: Eukaryota > Metazoa > Chordata > Lepidosauria > Squamata > Candoiidae > Candoia > Candoia aspera. Next base: position 109,523,150 of record NC_086153.1, on the reverse strand, counting down.
AATCAAAATTATCTGTGATAAATGGCAGCTTCTCAGGTTTCAGGCAGTATCTTTGGTAATGGCAAGGGTAAAATCTGGCTCCTTTGGGCTGCAAAACATATACTCCTCAATAGACATGCTTAAACATATTTTTGAGAAAAATGAATTCAACATCATATCCCATTTTTTAAAATTACCTTATTGATTGTCTTGATTCCTATAAATGTCTGGCCAAGTGGAACAGGTCGAAAACGACCATCAAAATAAAATAATCCAATATAAGGATTAACGTGCAGAAATGTAGCAACATCAAGATAATTAGGTAATGTGGCCGAGAGCCCCAAGATCCTAATCATGCTTTGTGTAGATTCAACCTGAAAAAAGAAGAAAGGAGAAACTGTTATCTTAATTTTATTAGATAGCATATTAATTAAAGATTTCATATTGATTTAATGTATATTGCATTTTAATTGAGAAAGAAAGCCATACAGGTAGTCTTTGCTTAACAACGGTAATTGGGATCGGAATTTCCATTGCTAAGTGATGTGGTTGTAAAGTGCAATGTCATGTGATCATGCCACTTAGCAACAGCAATTCTGGCACTTCTGGTTGCTGTTGTTAAATGAATCCCACACTGTTGTTAAGTGCAACGTCACATGGCCAGCATTTGTGACCTCCTGCTGGCTTCCCCATCAACTTTGCTTGTAGGAAGTTGGGAGTAAAGATCACAAAATCACATGAACACGGGACGCTGTGACATCGTTTAATTGCCAACTGGTCACCAAGCACTCAGATCATGATCACATGATTGCGGGGATGCTGTGATGGTTGCAACTATGAGGACCGGTCGTAAGTACCACTCGTTCAGCGCCACAGACCACTATACGAGTGGTCGTTAAGTGAGGACTACCTGTACTGATCTTTTTCACAGTAGAAGTAAGCAGGTTAAGCTAAGCAGGCCTTTTTCATCCTCTCTCTCCTTTACCTTGCTTCCTTTTGCAATTGAAATCCATGAAGCCACCATCCAAAGTCTGATGCAAATTAGGCAGACACACTCTCAAAACTAAGGAATAAAGTATTGCTCATTCATAGCCTCCTCCTTTTATCAACAACAACAACAAAAAGAATTCAAACTGAGTTTACAGTTCACTCACACAAAAGTCCATTTTAGGTTTCTGCACAAGATTTCTTAACTAAAACAGGCTCCATTATTAAATTATCTCATTTGATTTTACCTCTTGGTCCAATTCAAACTGCTGGCTTCCAGTTTTAAAATCTTGCACAGCTCAAGACTCTTATATCTGAAGCGACGCGGTGAGTCCTGGAGGTTTGGCGGCACAGCAGATTGGCGGCGCATGGGACTCGGGAGAGGCTCAAATGGCGTGAGGGGTGTCAGTGGGGTAACCCCTGGGGACGCTGGATGGTGGCCTGCGGTGGCCTGGCAGCACGGGGGAGTGGCCTGACAGCGTGGTGAATTGACGGCGTTGCGGGCCAGCTGACCAGCCTCGGTGGACCAGCCTGGTGGGACAGTTTGGTGTCGCGGCAGACTGTGGTACGACGGCCCAGCTTCGTGTTGTGCACCAGTTGTGCCCTTTCCTGGATCGGGAAGCCCTTCGGACGGTCACTCATGCCCTTGTTATCTCCCATATAGACTACTGCAATGCGCTCTACATGGGGCTACCCTTGAAGAGTATCTGGAAGCTTCAGCTGGTCCAGAATGCAGCTGCGTGGGCTATTTTTGGCGCCCCTAGAAGGGCGCACATAACACCTTTGCTACGTGAGCTGCATTGGATACCAGTTTGCTTCCGGGTGCAATTCAAGGTGTTGGTTATCACCTTTAAAGCCCTACATGGCATGGGACCGGGTTACCTGAGGGACCGCCTTTTCCCCGTATCATCAGCCCGTCCCACCCGTTCATGCAGAGAGGGCATGCTGCGGACCCCGTCAATAAAAGAATTCCATCTGGCGGGGTCCAGGAGGCGGGCCTTCTCGGCAGTAGCGCTCGCCCTTTGGTACATCTTGCCCCCGGAGGTAAGATTAGCCCCATCGCTTTTAGCCTTCCGGAGGAAGTTGAAGTCCTGGCTCTGCCACCAGGCTTCAGGCAGGGAGGAGAATCAACATACTTGGGGTTGGCTGGTGCCTTGAAGTGCCCCTCCTACATGATGGTTGAAGAGATCATAGCCATCTGGATTTTATGAGCTGGGGTAGTTAAGAAATTGTTTTGGTTTTTAATGGGATTTTATTGGAATTTTACTGTGTTTTTATTTGAGTTTTTATTGTATATTTATTCTGTGCTGTAAACCGCCCAGAGTCCCTCCGGTCGGAGGAGATGGGTGGTGACAAATTTGATAAATAAAATAAATAAAAATAAAATAAAAATAATCTCTTCCTAGCTATGCCAGTCAGCCAACTGAGGTTAGCAAACAGTTCACTATTTATTTGTTTATTTAGCTTGTATGCTGCCCATTTCCAAAGCTCTGTGGTAGCTAGCAATGTCAACCTATAAATATAAGCCCCCCTCCCCAATACATATAAAGATTAAAAATCAAGAAAAACAGGAACTAACAGATACAAATACAACGCTCCTGCAATCCCACCTTCCAACCACAGGACACTTTCTTCTTGTGCAAGACAGAACAGATAGGTCTGCTGATCAAATCTCTACCGGGAGGGAGCTCCAAAGAGAATGTCTGCTTCTGAAGCCCTTTCTGGTGATAATTCCATAGGGACAGGACCCAGAGGGAGTTGTCCCTATCTGATCTAGTTGGATGGGCAAATGAATACAGGAGAAGGTAGTCCCTCAGAAAATAGGTTTACAGCTTTATGGGCCTTAAGGTAACAGCTAGTACCTTGAAGTGCACCTGGAAGACTAGGACATGAGAGACATGAGATGTTTAACTGGGTATCATCAGTATATTGATGATACTGAGCCCTGTGCCAATAGATGACTTCCCTCAGCAGTTTCATGTAGATGTTAAAAATAAATGGAGAGGGAGGAGAATCTTGAGATACTCCACAAAGTAAAGGCCTCTTCTTTACTTTGGAAGTAAAGGAAAATGTCTCTTCTTCCACCACAACGGGAACCAACCCTTTTGGGAAGGAGGAAAATCACTGCAGAATAGTGCCCCTCACTCTAATCCCTTAGAGATGTTCCAGAAGGATATCATGATTGATGGTACTGAAAACTGCCAAAAGGTCAAAGAGGACTAGGAGGGTTGCATGGCCCTGATCTAAGTTTTTTCAAAAATCATCCACAAGTGTGACTAATTCAGTTTTTGTGCTGTATGCTGTCCTAAACCCTGACTGCCAATGGTCCAAATAATCTTCTTCCTCTAGGGGCTTTGCAGTTGTAGGACCATCATTATCTCCACAGTCTTTCCAAGAAACACCGTAGAAGGTTGGAAACAAGTCTACAGTTGTCCAAAACAATCAGACTGAGAAAAAGGTTTTTGAGCAGGAGGTACAAGTACAGCCTCCTTCAGAGATGACAGAAACAACCCCTCACTCAAAGAGGTATTAATTACTGCTCAAATTCAACCTCCTGCCACTTCACAAGGGGCCTTAACCATCCATCAAGGGCAGGAATCCAGCAGAGAAGTGACAGATTTAATATTGCAGGGGTTCATATCCACTTCCTTTTGACTAAAAGACTCAAAATTATCCCAATTACTTCACAAGATGAGGCTGCAGACATCTCCACTGGCTGTGTACAGCTGAAGTCCAGCCCCTCTCAAATCTGAGTAGTTTTGTCTGCCAAATGCTGTGAGAATTCATCACAGCAGCTTTCAGGTGGCCTTAGTGAACATCCATCTCTAGGAAGAGAACACCTTTATAAAAGCCACTGGACAGCACTGGTCAACACAGTAAGGGCAGAAAAAATTGTTTTCTTTTTTTGCTTATTGAATTGTCACTGCATTAGGGTTGAACATGAGCTCATACCAGTGTTCAGTCACATTTGAGATGGGTCTTCCTTCAGGAGTACTCTAGGTGTCTCCTCTGTCTCTTCATCTACCTGAGATCCTCAATAAACCAATGGGCTACAGTGGATCTATGAACAGAGAGAGCTGCTCCAGTGCAATCTGGTCCAGTGGCTTGCATGCCTCTTTTTTCTCTAGCAAGTGACCACAGTCTTGACCAAGCTGCTCACAATTTCCTTGGGAAACCCCAAGAGCCATCTGAAAACCCATGGGATTCAGCAGGTGCCTGGGGCAGAGTGATCTAATAGGTCTTCCCCCCCTGCGGAAGAGTAGTCATGCTGTAAAACTCTATAGCAATTAGTGAGCAATCTGTTCATGACAAGTGATAAAACTCAATGCTCCTCATTTTCAAACCACATTGCATCTGCTGACAGATTTGGTCTGTGACTTCCCATGTGTACTGGTGGTCCTTAAGTTGGGTCACGTCTATGGTTGTTATGGTGGCCGTGAATTCCTGGTTGCTTCAGGAATAACTATTATTGCAACAAGTGTTTTATTTATTTATTTCTCAAATTTCTAACACCACCCATCTCCCCCCGAAAAGGGGGACTCTGGGCAGTTTACAATAAAATCTACAATTAAAAGCATAAAAATATAAATTACAGTATAAACAGCCAATCAATAATAAATAAATAAATACAAAATCCAAGGAGCAAGGATCTCATTTATTGAGGAGGGATCTACAGTACCAGCCACCCCCAGGAAGAGCTATTGCTCCTCCCACCCCAGGTGAGGTGGCAGAACCAGGTCTTCAAATTCTTCCAGAAAGCCAGGAGCGAAGGGGCCTGCCTCACCTCCGCGGGCAGAATGTTCCAGAGGGCGGGAGCCACTGCAGAGAAAGCCTGCCTCCTGGACCCTGCCAAGTGGAATTCCCTTACTGGCGGGGTCCGTAGCATGCCATCTCTGCATGGTTGGGTGGGATGGGTTGATGTTATGGGTATGAGACGGTCCCTCAGGTAACCTGGGCCCATGACATGTAAGGCTTTAAAGGTCATAACCAACACCCTGAATTGGACCCAGAAGCAAACTGGCACCCAGTGCAGCTTGCACAGCAGTGGTGTTGTGTGTGCCAATCTTGGGGCATCAATAACTGCCCGCGTGGCCGCATTCTGAACGAGCTGAAGCTTCTGGATACTCTTCAAGGGTAGCCCCATGTAGAGCGCATTGCAGTAGTCTATATGGGAGATGACCAGTGCATGAGTGACTGTTTGGAGGGCTTCTTGATCCAGGAAAGGGCGTAACTGGCGCACAACACGAAGTTGCGCAAAGGCCCTTCTCGCCACGACTGTCACTTGCTCTTTGAGCAGGAGTTGTGAGTCCAGAAGGACCCCAGATTATGCACTGGGTCTGAATGGGGTAGTGCAACCCCATCCAGAACTAAGGATGGTAACTTCCCGGATACAAAGGAGCCGTCAACCCACAGCAACTCCATCTTACCAGGATTCAGCTGAAGCCTGTTGTTCCCCATCCAGACCCCCACAGCCTCCAGGCACTGAGACAGGGCAGCCACTGCATCACTTACCTCACCCAGGATGGAGATATATAACTGAGTATCATCAGCATATTGATGATACCTCATCCTATCATGATGGATGATCTCACCCAGTGGCTTCATGTAGATATTAAATAGGAGAAGGGAGAGAACCGAACCCTGTGGAACCCCACATAGGAGGGGTTCTCTCATCTCCTATCACCACCGACTGGGACCAGCCCTCGAGGAAGGAGGTGAACCAGCATAAAACTACGCTGCCCAGCCCCAACTCCCTGAGCCAACTCAAAAGGATACCATGGTCGATAGTAATGAAAGCTGCTGAAAGGTCAAGAAGAGCCAAGATGGATGCATTCCCTCCATCCTGCTCCTGCCAGAGATCATTCATAAGCATGACCAATGCAGTCTCTTCCCATATCCTGGCCTGAAACCTGACTGGAAAGGGTCTAGATAATCTGTTTCCTCCAGAATCCTCTGGAGTTGTGATGCCACCACTTTCTCAACCACTTTCCCCAAAAAGGGGAGGTGGGAGACAGGACGGAAATTGTCCAACACAGTAGGGCCCAGAGATGGTTTCTTGAGATGGGGGTGTACCAGCACCTCCTTGAAGGTAGCCCGAAACACCCCCTCTCTCAAGGATGTATTAACCATCACCTGGATCCAACCACATGTCACCTCCCAGGCTGCCTTCACCAGCCAGGAAGGGAATGGGTCTAGATGACATGTGGCATTTACAGTCCGGAGGATCCTGTCTACTTCCTTAGGTCCAACAGGATCAAATTGTTCCCAGATAACAGGGTAAGTATATTCCCACGGCATCTCCCCAGACTGTGCTTCACACTTAAGAGTCCAACTTAGAATGGATCTGAGCGATTTTATCCTGCAGATGCTGAGAAAACTCTTCCGCATGGCCCTGTAGGTGGGCCACTGGGCCCACCTTCCCCAAAAGGGTATGTGTGATCTTAAACAGGGCCACTGGGTGGCATTTTGCAGATGCAATGAGAGCGGAGAAATATTGGCATTTCGACGCTCTTACTGCCACAAGGTAGGCCTTAATAGCAGCTCTAGCTTGTGTTCAGTCAGATTCGGTCTGTCTTCCTCCAGCGGCACTCTAGACATCTCTTGATCCTCTTCAGAACCCGCAACTCCTCCATAAACCACAGGGAGTGCCGTGTCGGATGGGGCAAGAGAGGTCGCACAAGCGCAATTCTGTCCAAGGCCCCGGCTGCCTCCCTATTCCAGGCTGCAGCCAGGACGTCCTCTGGACTGTGCAGTAGATTCTCAGGTATAACCCTGAGCTCCTTCTGAAACCCATTGGGTCCATCAGTCGCCAGGGGCAGACCAATCAAATGGGTCCTACCTCCCTGCAGAGTGGGGCAGCACCAGAGAATCTCAAGACCACCAGGGCGTGGCCTGACCAATGAATGCTCAATAAATGATGCTAAATTGTGGAATGTCTTCTGAAAACATGTTAGGAGACCTGTCTTTTTATTACAGGTTCAAGTGGTTTGGAAGACCTACCTCTTCCCATTTGCTTTTAACCAAGAAATTGATTTTATGTGACTGTTTGAAATATACATTGGAATGTTGATAATCTGTTTTTGTTGTTGTTGTTCAGTTCCATACACCCACGTCTACATACATATTCCATACATACTACACTATAGTGTAATAATCATTGATGGAAATAGAATAGAAATGGAAAAGCATATAGAAAAATCAGCAGATGATTACAATAATGGCTAAATATGGAGAACTGCTTCAGGAACTTTACTGGATAAACTGCATAGCTAAATTCTATTTCAAGAATTAAAAACTGACAAAGCTTGCTTTGATTGAAAATGAGCACTTTAATTTGTACACTAAATAGACTAAAGGCAACATGGTTCCACATTATGAAGGGAACACCAAAATAGATTTGAGACAACCAATCCTGTCATGATTTAGAGGTGTATCAAATTCATTGGTAAAAGTGAGAGGAATATGAGCATCGTTTCATCTCTGCAATTACTGACAACTAGTGCATGAAAAGGAGAGCATAGGCCATTTTAATGGCTGTGTTAAGAATGCTTCTTAGTATCACCTAACCTTACTGCAAGAAATTCAGACAAGAGAAACAGAGAGGGAGTTCCAGTCTTATAGGCTGCAGAAATGAATGTATATTCATGACTTAAAATGCATGTCTTATTCTGTATTTAAAAGCTGTGAGGTTTCAGAACCTGGAAAATACTTTGATGAAGGTAATTTTGTTCGAATCTTAAACAACATCTTGAGATTCAATGCTTGATACAGTACAATAAATTTAAATGTAATTTTGGCAGTGCCATACAGCCATACTGACTTTATTATGATAGGGTAGGGAAGAGTTGAAGAAGGTTGAACACAGATTATGAGAGTAATTGAGGACATAGTTGGAAATTTTAATCCAGTTTGAAAGACAACCACTAGGTTATTTTAAGGGTATAGTTCTTTTAGGAGTATTAAAGTTATTATTAAACCTACTAATTTCAGCACAGATTTATATAGCTTATTTATATTTATATAAATATCAGATATGAGTGGGGGAAAGAGGGGAGAAATGGTTCCAGATAGGGTTAACACATATTATGTCCAATTTCATTAGGAATATAAAGATTCAACTTTTATTATATATGGGAATAAATAACAACCTGGTCATGTTAAGCTAAAATGACATGACATGAATCCACTTGCAGTCAGTGTCATGCCCATATAGTGCACGTCCTTCATACCTTCAAAGCAGATAGGTTAACGAGAGGAGGAATTCAACAGATTGGAAGGCAGGCAGTCATACTGAATATAATCTAATGCTTTCCATCTAATTTTGTAATAGTCTATCCTTAATTACAGTGTACTCATGGATTGCGTTTTCTCTGGATTGAGAGAACAAGACAAATAAAATCATCCCTTAATAATGTCAGGGCTATAATTTGGCTGTGTTTTGAATCATTTTCATACTCAGTAAAAATAATAATTACTTATGAAAATGGGGATTCTGAAATGCAGTAAGACATCAACAATTACGGTCAAAAACTATACACAAATATAACTGCCGTAGATCTTGTGATATTTATTTGAAATATTTTTATTTGACTGAAATCTGCAACCAAAAGACTGGAGATAATGCCTTATATGAAGAGGAGTCTGATACATCATTCAGATTCCTCCAGTTATTGCTCCTTGTTGCAGAGGGAAATTTCCTGGGCTAGGAATGGGAGCAAAAGAGAAGGACAAATGAAAAGAACAGGACTACTTATGAACACAGCTAAAAGGTGATATTGAGTGGATTCAACAACTTTCATTTGCTGACTGGAATCTTGGAGAAGACACCAATCCTTCCATCTGACATTTTTCTCAAGCCTAAAAGAGATGCCAGACAGATTTGATCAATCATGAAGTCTTTAAACTGAACTAATTCCTGTGAAATGAAAACTCCTGGAGGTAAAGATTCAGAGAAAAGCCTTGTTACAGCAATTTTCTTTACAGTGCACACTAAAAATCTGAAAGAATATTGCTTTATAAAATGCATAACTTTTGCTATCTACACACTGAGGCTCCGAGTATGAAACATGAACAAGAACGGGAAGGTAAGCATATCTAAATACGCTGGTGGAGTGACTCCCATGACTGGAAAACAGCAAATGAAAGATACAATTTATTCAAGAGGAATAGAAGCAATAGAAAAGGGGAGTTGTACTCTATGATAAAAATACCCACATCTGCACAGAAATTCAAGGAAATGAGGACCATAATATTTCAGAGAACATCTGTATTAAAATAAATGGAAGACCAAATATAAGGTAGTTTGTTGTTCATTGTTTACTATCACCAGGACAATAAAGTATAAAATAAAAAAGAGAAGAATCTTTATTGCAGTCAATGACCAGTCCATGAAATATAAAGAATACTTTCCAGAAACAAATTGCAGATATTTAATAAACATGTAGTGTAGTGATGGGGGACTTTAATTAGCCTGCACTCACTCACTCACTCACTCACTCACTCCCTTCCTTCCTTCCTTCCTTCCTTCCTTCCTTCCTTCCTTCCTTCCTTCTTCCTTCCCTAGATTGATATGGCCACCCATCTTAAAGCACAACTCTGGGCAGCTCACAGCAACAATAAAATCACAGAACCATACGAACATAAAACTGTAAAACCAAAACCCAGCACCTCAAGTCATTCCCCTGAATGCCCCAATAACCCACCCCAGACACCCTCACTCTACCTAGCGACTGGGTAAAAAGCCAGGGTGGGGGCCTGCCAGATCACCGGGGGAGGGGAGGGTGTTTCACAAGGTAGGGACAGCCACAGAAAAGGCACGCTTCCAAGGTCCCACTAAGTGATAACATTTCAGGGAAGGGACCTGGAGCATGCCTACTCTATCCAGTCTGGTAGGACAGGCAGATACTCTCAGGGAGAAGCAGTCCCACAAATAACCTGGTTTGGCCATATGTTGACAGACAAACACTGCCAAGCATATTCCTTCCAGGGAATTCCTGACTTGTCTTGCTGACAACTTTCTCATTCAGAAAGAGGTAGAAAACATGAGGATAAGCTATCCTTTTCATTTCATATTAACCAAGGGGAGACTTAATTGAGGAGGTGGAAATAGCAAGAACATTAGGAGACAGTGACTATACAATACTGGAGTTCTGGTTGTAACAAAAACTAAACCTGAAAAGAGGCAAATTTGTAACTTGGACTTCAAGGAAATAGATTTTATGAGAGCAGCAATAAATAGAATAAAATTCTTGTCAGGAGAAGCTAATGGGAAAAGTTGCTCAAGATGGGTGATGGAAACTTTTAAAAGATACCAAAAGCACAATTGCAAACGATTCTATAAAGAAAAAGAGAGAGAGAGCAAAAGAAGCCAAAGGTGCTGACAAAAAAGTTCACTGAAAATTGGAAGAAAAATTAAACCATACAGAAGTAGAAAGAGGGACAGGCCACCTGGATGAGCATACAGAGATTGTGGAGCCTTGGTGCTTTGAGCTTGGTTGTGTGCTTGGAGATGTTTCATTACCAACTAGGTAACATCTTCAGTGCTAGAAGGGAGTGGGGTTTGTTCTTTGCCTACATGCAAATTTCTCCCATTTGAGTGCTTTCTGAAGCATTTGACATCCATATGTGGTATGAATAGAAGAGAGTATCTGTAGCGCAGGGTTGAACTGTGGAGCCTTGATGCTCTCTGAGCTTGGCTGTTTGCTTGCAGACATTTCGTTACCAGACTAGGTAGCATCTAGGTAACATATACAGAGATTGCCTAGAGTAGTAGACCTGATATCGGAAAACCTAAAGCTTAACTTCAGAATGAATCAGGTGAAGGATACTAACAGCAACAAAAAGAGCTTCTTCAGATATATTAAAAGAAAAAAAAAAACAAAGAATCTGATTACTAGCTTTTCATTGAAGACTACAAATTGCTAACAGGCAACAAAGTAAAGGCAGAGCTACTCAATTCCTATTCTGATTTCAAGCATCCCCAACAAAGGGGTATATATTCCACAGGCAATTGCAAAGAGCAGACTGAAAAAGCAAGAGTGAAGCTTGGGACAGAAAGATGGTTAAGGAATGCCTATCTTAGGTACTGAAGTTTGCTCATGATCTGGTGAAACTTTATGAATTATCTTGGAGAAATTCTGAAGGAGGATAAATGTGTCTATTTAAAAAAAAGTAGAGTAAGATTGAAATCACTACTTGGGGAGATCCTAGAGCAGATCATAAAATATAAACATCCTGAAAACAATGCAATGACCACCAGAACGCAGCATACATTTGTCATGGAGAAGTCGTCGCAGACTTACCTCAACTCACTTTTAATCAACCAACTTCCTCAACATATTCCTGGAATGCTTCATTTCAACAAAGCATTTGACAAAGTACTCAGTGACACTCTGTTTAGTAAGCTAGTCAAGTATGGTTTAGATTAGGGAGATGAAATTATTCAGATCTGATGCTTTGGAACAGGTGTAGGTACACATGTTGGACATGTCAGCACCTTCATAAAACAGTTGCGTCTTTTTCTGGGCTTCCACAGTTGTTGCACAATCCCAGGAAAACATATATTTTAGCTAAGGAAGTAACAACAGAGAATTCACACCCTTTCCAAAACCCTTCAAAGCACTTACATATTGTCCTAGGATGGTGCAGATAACACACAGGCCTATGAAAAGAAGCAACTTTTTAAAGGAGATTCCAACAGGTGTTGTGTGTTACCCATTCCGCAGAACATTTTCAGCTTCAGATCTGAAGTTCTGCACATCTCTAATCTAGATGGCATGACAAATAAATAGCTATAAAGCTGGCTCAAAAACTGCAAGACATATATGGTAAATATTGGGTGAGAGATATAAATATGACCAACTCATCGCTGAAATTTGTGTAATATGAGATAATCCCAGATTACAGATTTACAGATTTATTTAACAAATTTAGATATCCATCTACAGTAAGTATTCTGGATGGAGAACAGAATGGAACAAGTAGAATCTAAATGGGAAGAAAGGTTTGTAAACTGGACCTCTTGTAACATTATTGCTTTGAATCCACTCAACTCTGAAGAAACCACTTCTAAAACTTTCACAGAATTAAAAATGAATTTGATCTTCTCCAGAGAACTTCATAAAAAATATACCTACGCAGTATATTCATATTAGGCATTTATTGTATTCATTTATTTCATATGCAATTACTGCTTCAGAAGATCCACAGCAGATAGTGTTTTTGGAGGAATTATTAATGGATCCTAAGCCAGTAACCCATCTTTGTAGGATGCTGATGAAGTTGATATTAGTTATTTATGTGACCTTTGGAATAACAAGCTTGAATGTCCTGTTTTGGCAAATCAATGAAATAACACTTTAAACAACATGAAGTTTGTAATCTATTATCTTAAAATGAGGATAATATAGGGAAAAATGTTTTGTGTCTATCGGATACCTCAGGGAATATTTAATAAGGGTTAGTTACAATCACCTGCTATTGGAAATGTATCTCAAAAGCTGGAACATTAAGGCACATGGTTTGATTTTCTCCTATTATTATTGCATTTGGGGCTGACATCAATAGGATTGTTAATATGATTTAGAATCAATCACTTTCTATTAAGGATGCTTTTCCTTAGTTGTATCTCCAGGATTTTGAAGCTATTAAAAGATCAATAATTTTTTCAAGCCTTGGGATTGGCTAAAAAAATATTATACAGTATTGGAAGGAAAAATCTATGCCTGATTTGCAGCAATGGATTGTTCATATGAGTAGAATTAGACCATTTTTTGGACAAGGGGACAACGAAGAAGACTTCTGAGCAATATGTTCAAATTTTTGGAGTTAATTTCCAGGCTTCCAGACCCTTTTTTATTTTTATTTTTAAAATTGCTATGCATATTAATGCTGTTATTGTGTTTATCCGTTAATGCTGTTTGCTATTATATGCAATTATATTTTTATTAGTTTGTCTTGTAAAATAATTGAATAAAACATATTTTAAAAATTGCTCATGAATTGTTCCTTATAAGATTGGTAGGAGGCACTGAGTGGAGAACCCCAGTGGGCTCTGGGCTGTTCAACACTATTAATGACCTTGATGGTGGAGGGAATGCTTTTACATCTTCAGATGAAACAAATGGATTGGATAGTGTCACCCTTGAAAACAGAGTACAGGTTGGGCTCAATGGTCCTTCCAATTTTATAATTCTATGTTTTTCTTCCTGATAAAAAAAAAGAAAAAGTATTGATCCCGGAACTGATCTTTCCTCCAGGATGCAAATGTTAGTAATAGACCTGTAGATAACACATAATTAAATGCCACTCTTTATTACACATATTTCATAGTATGGTCCTGCATTTGCCCATGTAAGCATGTAAGCAGAAAGTCACCATAGGCAAAATATGCAGCAACTGTAAATAACTATAGCAATTATTCTTGTTTATCTATTAATGGATTATGTCGATGACATTTAAATACAAGGTAGATCCATATAAGTTCAATGTCCAAGTAGAATAGAATTTATTCTTTGCATCCATATGTTCAATACACCAATGAGAGTACTAAGACTGATAATCAATATAGTACAAGTGATCATTCCACAAGAAAGCACATTTAGGATTGAAGTATATGTTCAGTCCCAATCTGTCCAACATTTGAGGTGGGCCAAGTTAGGAAACAGATACCGCAAGGATTCTAGGAATGATACTTTATTGTTGTATAGTATAGCATAACAACAGAAACTTGAAAGCCTATCAGAGTTTCTCTCTACTTCATCTTATACAGAATCAAGGTGGGGTTATTTTGAGTTATTCTCTTATGTGTCCTACTTTTCCAGGACTAAATTGCTGTTTCGCTTCCCTTATCAGTCCATTACTTCCTTCTCATAGGCCTATATGGTAAGCATAAGGAAAAGTATTCAAATACTGAATTTAATAATATTTATTATTTAGTTTTTATAATTCCTTGGGTGCCAAACTACAAACATACAAATGTAATTAGTACACCATGTCTAGCAAAATTAGTATGTCTTAACTATTCTGAATAAACTGCATTTGTAACTAGGCAACTATCTTAGTAATGCTATTCAATGTCTAACTGTATCCAATGAATCCTGGTGTTTAAAGTACTCTGATCTCACAAGCATCTAAAAGAGCTCTTATACCTAATAATAGGAACATACACAAAAATGACATTCAGTGCCTCTAATTCTATCTTGCAGAGGATGAGAATTCATATTATTCTAAGAAAAGTTTCCAAACAACAACAAAACAAAACAAAACAAAACAAAACAAAACAAAACAAAACAAAACAAAACAAAACAAAACAAAACAAAACAAAACAAAACAAAACACAAACCACATTCAAATTTTTCCAACTGAGTGACTGGATTCACAGAACATTCAGCCATCATTCAAAATGGCATACCACAAAGGCAAACAAAATTCCAACCATGCTGCAACTTAGCATGATAGGCCTGTAACTGCCTATGCATTACAGAGCATGCTTGATGAATGAAATAAAGAATTAACATTCTTTTTAATGCAGGAATGTATTAAAACATTATTAAGCATAATTTAAATACATAATACATAATTTGAATTTAAATGTAATTCAAATACAAATTCTTGTTACATTTTTATCATAGAGCAATTTAAGCATAATTTATACTATAAAGCTAAAATCATATATATGAGATGGGTGCCTATACAAATTTGAAAAATAAATAAATCAAAAAAAAATCTGCAATCTATTTACTCTAGCAGCAGGAGATTAAAAAAAAATCAAATCAGGTGATTATTGGCATTTTTTAAAGATGGCAATCTTTAAAAAAAACAATATACCCAGAAAATCTTATCTACTCAGGAATCTGGTACAAGTTCATAATCCCTCTGGAAGCCATCATAAGTACTTTCCATATAGGTCTAACAGGTAATATAAGGTAAAACTAAAGTAAGCTTATAAATATAAGCAACCCTGAGAACAAAGGTTAAACCTTATGAAATCACAGAAATGAGAGAGTTAGGATTCCTCCAGACAACATATGTTTTCAGTATTTGAACTGAAAAATTCAGATGTTCCTCAGAATAGAAATTTCATAAAACTAGTGCTAATTTCCAACAACATCTGCAGTTTTTATTAATGTAAATATCTGGCAATATCACAAGTTTTCAAATAGGGAAAACAAATACACACAGATGGTAATGAAGAACAGCAATACAATTTTGATGAGGGACAAATCATATGAAGGTACTAATCTTCCCTTCTCTCATCACGGATGTACGCAGGACAGATGGGTTTCATAGGAACCCACTGTTATTCAGAAATCCCATTCTTACCTGTATTAAGGGGGAGCAAAATGAGTATGCTATCCCCATTCCCATGCATAGTGGGTGACTGCCTGTAGTAGATAGCCCTTCTATCTAAAGAGGCATTCCACATCAACAAGGATCCTAATTTTCCAGTTTTCAGCTTCGTGGAGAGCCTCCACAGACAGAAGTTTCTTTACTGCAGCTGGTTTTTATACACAGAAGATGGTGCAAGGGGGAACAGAACAAGCACATTTCTCTCCAGTCTTCTTGAATGTGTGTAGAATATCACTGTTTTGTTTAACACTTGAAGAGGGCTAGTTCTTACTAGCTTATTTGGGAATCACTCCCCCAGCTCCCTATACATCAAGTTCAAATGATGCACTGGGCACCTGTGTAGATCTCAAGGTGTCTGCAGTAGTGATGTTCTAACCTGTTTGGTATGGAAAGAAATAAGCCACTGAAGCTGTCTTGAAGAAACTTACTACTACCACTCGACACTGAGAGAAGATGGAAGACAGAAAATTGTGTGTGTGTGTGTGTGTGTATGTATATGCATATCCTGTATATATATATATATATTGTGTTTGTGTGTGTGTGTGTGTGTGTGTGTGTGTGTGTGTGCTGGAGTCCAATACTTTACTTAAAAATAATGAAAAAAACTAATTTTAGAATCTACTGAAGTTTGGAATTTTACAAAACTGCCTTTATTTTCTTAAAAAAGTAATGGAGTCTGACAGAGTGAGGAGCTTTTCTGTCTGGAAAAATGACTCATGTATTTCATTTGATTCTTATCTCAGAGGTGACATTGATCCTGTCTGACGTGACTAGTGGGCAGAGTACTAAGCATGCCTTCTGGACATTCATTTGAATTAGTAACTGAACTGAAATTCAGAATTGAAGGAAATATTCCCCTCCAAAAATACTGAGCCTTTATAATCCATATCTGAAACAGTTCACGAAGGAGCCAATTCTACCCTACTCTCCAAAAGTCATCCTTGCAAGATAAAGACAGCAATAGAGTGGAAGCAGTAGAGGTCTTGTCATTCAGTTTAAGATATATTGCAAATTTCATGTCCTATGTTCCTCAGTGCCAATAAACAATCGATAGTTTTCAGCAAGGGACTTGGAACAGCCAAGAAACATCCACTGTTTTAAAGGAATGGTAGCAATAGAAGAGGACCCTGAAAACCTTATAAAGGGCTTCTACCACTGCTACCAATCCCGATTCTCCATCCCATCAATGTTTCTCCTCTCACAAGAATATGTTTTGGGAAATGGGTGGAGAAAGGGACAATGCAACTCACTAAAATAAAGCTATCCCTGATTTCTCCAATAAACTTAGAATGAACAAATACATTCCAAATTGTGATGGGATGGGATCTTTTCAATCACTAATTTAAGCAAGAACCGACATCAAAAGAAGCATCTAGTGATACACCAATAAAATGGTAACACTATAGCCAAATTTCTTTTGGAGATAGGAAAAAAGAAAAGAAAAAAAAATAGAAATTTCAATTGCACTAATTTGTTGGGTAAGTATCACAGAAGTCTAGAGACTTCTGCTTTCACTCCCACCTCTACTTTAAATATTTTCATTTTACTTCTATGCTATTTTCAGGAATGTATAACTTTAAACATCAAAGTGCAAATTAGTTTCAGAGGATTCTTTTGATGTTGTACCTCAAAGCCTTTTCCTTCCAAAATGTTTTATCAATTCAATTTGAGTAACATGTAGAAGCATAAAGTGCATAATGTGCAAACATGTTTTTATATTCTTATTTAAGACCAAATCAGTGTCCTCAGAGCTCCTTCCTTACAAGGTAGCTGTAACTTGACCCCAGGGTTGAACAAACTAAAAACTGATCTTCGCAAAGGATACTAAAAAACAGATAATTCCCTAGCTGAAATTTGTGATCCTATCTATACTCTAAAGAAGTCTGCCATAAACCCTCTTGAACTTTCAGCCTTAGTGGTGATTCTCTCCCATCCCAAATAACACATTGCTCTTCCAATATTATAACCAACTGTTGACATTTTAAGCATCATATCAGCTAGTTTTAATTTTCAGTAATCTTTTTTCTTCTCTTCCAGGATTATTAACCTGTTTTGTATCTAATACAGAATCACAGATGAATTAGGAAGCGTAGCATGGTATTACTTCTCTAATTTTATTCAAGAGCCAATAGAATGCTCAATTTATGCAAAATAATCAAGGAGAAAGAGAGACAGAGACAGAGAGAAAAAGAATACAGGTAGTCCTCACTTAACAACCATAATTGGGACCAGAATTTCAGTTGCTAAGCAAAGCGGTCATTAAGCAAATCCAACTCATTTTTATGATCTTTTTTACAGTGGTCGTTAAGAGAATCACCATGGGCATTAAGTGAATCATGTGGTAGTTAAGTGAATCACGTAGTTCCCCATTGATCTTGCTTGCCAGAAGCTGACCGGGAAGGTTGAAAATGGCAATCATGTGACCGTGGGACGCTGCGATGGTCATAAATGCAAACTGATTGCCAAGCACCCAAACCGTGATCATGTAACCATGGGGATCCTGTGATGGTCTTAAGCGTGAGGGCTGGTTGTAAGTCAGTTGTTTCAGCACTGTCGTAAGTCTGAACTGTCACTAAATGAACGATTGTTAAGTGAAGACTACCTGTATGTTCCATCAGGTCCCAGTATTCCTCACTCATCCCTTCCAGGAACACCGTCCTTCACCGCCGCAATGAGGCAACATAGCAGGACTTGAGGGGGCAAGCTGAGATTAATTTGCTAAAACTATGTGCCTGGGTTATTTGTTCCAACCATAAATAAAAAATATTTTTATCCAAGTTGAGATTTTAGATCTGCAATTATTAGACCAGCATGTGCCATCAAGCACCTCACGTTTGCCAGTTTTCCGACCTGCATTTCAGTAATTAGTGTTTTCATTTTTAAAAAATGCTATGTGATTTCAAAATGGCAATCACTGGAAAGATTCTACTGAAGGACACAAGAGCCTTTTGTAAGATGGGTCACAGTGTGAGAACTGTGAGCAAATTTCAGAGTGTTCCTTATTTTATTCAGGATATCAAAATAAACAATCTCAGATCTATATATAAATATATTATCAAGCCTACCCTTGTAGAATTATTTTTCTTCAGTATGATTTTTATTGGAGAAATTGTTGGCATATGAGAAAACAAAATGGCAGACCTTGAGCAACAACACAGTTTTCAAACAAATCTAAATGAACAAGAATACCATTATTTAATATCAGCACATGCCTACATGTATGTATGTATTTCTGGGGTGGGTGGGTTGCTTAACTAAGATTAACATTTAGAAACATATATACAGTGGTGCTTAATAAATAAATGAAGAAGTATAATGTTTGACTCACTCATTTAATTGGGTTCTCTTTGTCTAGTTTTAGGATTTGTGTGGAGAACAGATCACGCTTTAGGTCATATTTATGCAAAAATATTAAAAATTCAAAAGAGTTCATGAACTTTTAAGCACCACTGTATATCCCATTTCATATGGGATAACAGAAGGGGCTCTGTTATATCATATGAAATTAAAAAGACCTAAAGACAGGTAGAAATATACACACACCTATACATACATACTGTATGTACATACATACATACTGTATGTACATACATACTGTATGTACATATTATACTGCACATGTCATGTACGTATGTATGGGTGTTTGTATATTTCTACATGTCTTTAGGTCTTTTTAATTTCATAAGGGATAACAGAACCCCTTCTGTTCCAAAAAGCAGAGAGGCAAAAATGCATTGTCTTCTCATGTAAATCTTTACTGATGACTGCTACTGGAAGCAACTTAGGCATATTAGAGGATTTAATTAATCACTGGAGTTGTCTCTAGCATACAAAGTTACTTAAGATATTTGTTCTGACAATCTGACATACCTGACGTAAGGTGCGGGCTACTAAACTTTCTAGGACAGGTCCCCTATCTTCATGGAGCAGGTGTACCTCATCAAGAATAAGGAGTTTCACTAGCTGGGAGAGGGCGACATCTCCAACACTCTTCCTTGTCACAACATCCCATTTTTCTGGAGTGGTCACAAGCATCTGAGAATGAAAAAGACAAAAAAAAAAGTAATGTTGAAGTTTTTAAATTTATTTTTCACTGCCTTGCTGAGGTATTAAGAACAACTTTGAAAATTAATGAAGTTAAGCAGACCAACGTGAAATGGCAGCATTAAAACTTTCTTCTTTGTAAGTGAAACTCCAATAGAAAGCCTATTCACTAAGTACAGCTTATAATGAACTCTTTTAAAAGATGCCCAATCCCAGTTATCTTCATGTCTAGCCATTTCAAATGTGCACCTGCAACTTCTCACTAATTAAAATATTTCTATCTCACACTTCAGTTGGAAAGGCTCCCTGTGTTGATGAGAGATTAATGAACAGTAACCATTCCTGATATTGTGCTTGTGTTAATATAAACAGTTACAACACAAAAGAAAATTCTAGTGGAACTGGTTTCTTGGGAAGGCTGAGGTGGGCTCTGCTTTCTTTCTCTGCTTTCTTTCTCCTTTTAGAACACTAGTGGATGATCACTGGGAGAACCAAAGCCTAGACCTCCTCAGTTGTCAGTGGCTTGTTACAGCAAGTCCCCCTGTAATTTTCAGAAGGGCATCTAGCAACTAAGATCCAAAACTGTAATCTGGCAAGTACCTAAAAAAAAATCAACCAAAGTGTCCCAACTCAGTTAGGAATGCAAGATTGCCCATGTTCCCTCAGCTGCGGTTGAAGCTTATTGGCACATATGCACAAAAGCTGACACTGCTACTAATCTCTTAAAATGTCAATATTGTTGTATTAATACTATGGAATTTCAATCTCATACTCCAGAAAACAGACCCAAACCTAGGCACTTAACCACTGAAATTTAAGAAATGGTATTTGTTGCGCATTTGCATCCCTGTAGCAGAAATGATAAATCACTGTCTTGGAAATAATAAATCTCAGGCTTCAAGGGCATATGAAAACTAATATCCATTAAAATAGGGTTACTGCATAACTTCACATTCAAGAACTATCTTATGAATAAAATGGAGCAAACTATTTTAATTGACCTTTAGTGCTGCACTGTATTTGCAGGTTTAAGACATGGAAAAAATCAAGCAAGCGGTCATAAAACTTGTAAAGACAAAATGCAGTTTATGTGGCGGAGTGCTGGAAAGCGTTTGGCCCAAGAGATCAGAAAAATCACACACCAAGCATTTCTATAAACATAAATGTATTTACAGAAAGCACAAACACATATTTACAAGTTTAGGCATTCACACGCGCTCCAAGAGGACTGGGAGGAAGGCTGTGTAGAAAGAAAACCGAAATTAGTAACAAGCCCAGGCAAGCTGCCCTCCAGGCAAATCAGGAGCTTTACCTTATATGCTCATGCCTTTTCACACCCAAAACTAAGGATATTTAAGTTTGACCTTCTGACTCTGCCAGTGATTTGTTGCCATAGTAACTTAATGGCTTGCTCCTTGCAAAAAACAAGGAAATGCCAACAGTTTATGTTTATTAACAGCTGATTTGGGATGGAATTTTCTTGCTGCACTTGAACATGGTTTAAACTAGTTAAATCTTTTACTCGGTATGGTTGTCACAAAAGCTAGAAGTTTACATGTTACATATTTAGACTTATTGGAAGGAAGGTATGGCAAAATGAGCTAGACAGCCAAACATTTGCTTAATAACAAAAATAAAGGACAGAAATATGTCCATCCCTTTTTAATCATATAGAAAAAAGCATCTGAAAAATTCAACCTCTCCTTCGCTCCAGAACAGCTAATTTTTTTAAAGACACAACAAAAGACCCAACTCTTAAACCATTGTTATATTTGTTTTGCTTAGACTGGATTATATTCCAAAAAAATGTTAAAGAGACTTTCATAAATCAGAAGCTTCTTAAAATACAGTATGATTGGGCAGGGTGTGCCAGAGAGAGAGAGAGAGAGCATGCGAGCGCATAAGTGTTTTCTATTGTGCTTCCCCACATCTGAAACACAGGAAATTCAGGGAGCTGACATCTCAAAAGTCTCTCCAGGATTTCAGATTGGGTTCTCTCACAATGTTATCTGGAGATGCAGTGGACTGAACCTGAATATCTACATGGAATAAGAACCTTAATTTTTCATTAAGCTTCTTATTCCATGTAGATATTCAATTCAGTAACATACATAGCAGTCATAGATGTTTTATTTCATTTATTTATATATCAAATTTATTACCCACCCATCTCACTCAGAGAGCGACTTAAGAGTTTTAGTTTGGGCAACATGGAGACACTTAAAAGAAAGTGAGCATGAGGAATTCTTGACTCTTGACTCCTGACTCTCCTGCTTCATTGGGTTACATAACAATAGAAACAGCCTTTTTTCTCCCCAAATAACTTTATTAAAATTTTTAAAAGAAAGATAAAAAAAAACCTAACAAGAACTAATATTTAGAATAAAGAGAATAGCAAAAAGGAGTAGGAAAAGAATAGAGCTAAAAGTGCAGAAAAAATAAAATTTAAAAAAAGAGAAAAAGTACAGAAAAGAAATAAAGCAGTGCCTTCCAATTTTCCTTTTCAGCAGTTATAAATAAAAATGTAAATTAACCACTTACTCCATGGTTATACCATTACTTACATTTTTTCTATAATCACAACAGAAACAGCTTTTTGAAGGATTGCCTTTGAATATCCCAACAAAATAATAACAAGGTTGACATTTTATAGCTTGCTAAAATGAAAATAGCTAGTGAACAATGAAACACTAAAAGTCCAAAAGTCCAATGAGTCATTACAATAGTTTGAATCAAATCATGGTCAAGTAAAACAAATGAGGAGGAAAAAGAATCTCTAGTATTGTAACTGCTACTGTGGGAAAAGCTGAACATGCTACTCACCAAAGAACTAGGCACAGATCAGTTGATAATACTGAAGCCAAGAGCAGCAAAGTTTTCCTGCACACTAATTGTAATTTAATGAATCTGTGATAACTCTAAAAAGTACATGTTCAACCAGATTTTACAAACTGTTGTCACACCTATTACTGATGCAATTTATTAACACTCTGAAATGAGCTATGTCAACCACAAAAATTAGCAGCTGTAATTTTCATAGAACCTTAATTAGCAAACTGTGGTGAAATGTATTTAGCAATGCATATTAAGAATTTAAAGGTGTGAAATGCTCCAAATACTAGCTATTTAGCTAATTTGCCAAAGCTAAACTGGTACTGCTGTGATCACACTTCTTCTTGTGCCACAGTATGCTGTCACAACTAAAAAAGAAGAAGAAATGTATGCCTCCCCCCCTTTTCATTTTAAAGCATTTGGGGACATTCTGTATCAATGTAGTGCTCTTTTATGGCTGTTATAATTAAAAGTTGCTGTTGGAACTCTAAAGAATGGCAATACAGTAATTAAATGTGAAACTGTGTACCTTGTTAACTGAAAAGAGTGTGAACACATTGTATGCAGTTGTGCTGAATTTCAATAGAACTCTGACAGAAATACCACTTAAACAAACTGAGGACAGGGACCGCACAAATGCCTGATGGACTGAATCCAAAGCCAGAAGAATAACAACAATAATGCTTCTTTTAAGATATATGCCTAAAATCTTGTATTGAGAAATTGGGAAATGTGGAAGGGAGAATAACAAACAACTTTGAGATGCCCAGTTTAAAACACAATAGCAAGCCTTTTCTATGCCCTGGGATTTAAGTAAGCAGCTTCGTTCTCAGCCTGCCTAGAACTTCAGCAATCTAATGCTGAAATGTAATTTCCTGAAAAAGAAAATCAGAAGACTCACTGGCTTGCCAAAAGCTAGATGCAGCTAAAGGAGTTGTTCAAATCAGCAAAAATGTCATTCCTCGCTGGCCCAGGATCCCTATATACACCATTCGAAGGATAGTTTTTATTTTATTAATAGTCACATACATTTGAAGAACAAATCATTGGCATAATTCAGTGGTATTTGAAAGAAACTTTGTTCTTTGTACCTTTGAATATACCACTGTAGCATGACAGTAATGATTTGTGAGGGAGGTCTGACAGATAGTAATCCGACACAGACTTCTCTAAAACTTAAAACAGGGCAGAATTGTCAATAAGAGTGTATGCTCTCTCCATTTTCCTGATTCTTTCAAAGGGAAGATGATTCTTGCTTAACAGCAGCTCGCCACCTGGTTATGTTAACTCTCCAAGCTGCTGAGAGAGTTAATTTTAAAATGCTTCAACAAATACGCATAAATCAAACCTTTGATTTACTGTATTGCTTTACTACTGCTTATCAGAAAGGTCAGGATAGAATGGAGAGGTGGGAGACGGAAGGAAAGGAATATGTGCCTGAAACTGAAAATAGTAGCTTGCCTCATTTTGCTAATAGAGAGAAAAGAATCACAAGAAGATACTGTGTCCTGCCTATTGGATAAATTCCTGTGAACCCACAAAGTCCTTCTGACACACTTACTGTAAGCCATAAGCTTGGTTAACTCTTGGTTAAAGAATCCCCCTTTCTTGGGGGAGATTGGTGGTAAGAGAAGTTTGAAAAATTAACTAACTAACTAACTAACTAACTAACTAACTAACTAACTAACTAACTAGAATGAAGTCACAAGCTTGTTCTCCACCCTCCAAGAGCATGGCTATTGAACTGTCTTTCTATGGGCTTGTTTATATGTAAGCATGGACATCCTGCATGCTTAAATGTAAACAAAGCATGGAATGAGAGTTTAAGAGGCACACTGTTTGGGAAGGGGAAGCCAAGGTACGTTCAAGCTGATCAAACTCTGCAGCTCCTTGTTTTAATCTAGGGGGACTGCATGAGGAGGCATGGGCAGCAATAGTATGGCTTTGCAGGAATGGGTGGGAGCTGACCTTTGAGTTTTGTTTTGTTACAGGGGATCTTAAGGGGCCTTAAACTCACCCCATCCCTTTAGAACTGGCCCCCAAAATTCAGCCCCATCCAGTCACTCCAGGCATGGGGAAATAGGATCTGTGAATGAGATGCTTAGGGATCTCAAGCGGTCTGTGTACCACGGGAAACTCACCCCAGTTAATAAGTTATGATGTTGCTGAACAACAACAGTCACTGTATCATTTGCTTACATAGGCCAGAATATCTGAAGGGCATAAGGTGACCTTCATAATCAGACTATTACAGCGGTGTGACTCAACATTTCCATTCATGCTGAAAGACAACAGAGACTAGGTGAGCGTCACTAAAAGTACGATTATATATAGCCCTAAATATGCAAAATACATAAATGTTGCTGACACCATTAAAATAATTATTTCATCATTATTTTCTTACAATTAACTTCATGGAGTGATAAGGCCCTCGTTTTAAGAAAATTGAGGAAAACATCTCATGTTCAAAATAAAAACCTCTTAAAATACTTTTCCAGATTCTTGTTTTCTTTTACTTTAGCAAGCACTGCCGCAAAGCATTTTCATTTATATCACTATTATACCACTTCACTTCCCTCAGCACAAAAATGGCCAGAAAATAAAGTGTCACATTTGTTTAATGCAATGGAACTCATGCAAGACATTTCAATCTGGCTTTTATATTAGGGCATGACAAAATAGAAATGGGTTAACTGTCAATATTTTAACTGTCAACTTAAATTTTTCTCGGCCCATGTAATTTTCTCCCCACCACCCTAGCTGTGCCCAGATTTTTATCAGGCAGAATGATGTTCGTCACTGCAGAGCCTTGGTGTGTGCAGATGATCATTGCTTGCCAAACATAAAAATGGGTTGTAAACTTGAAATTAACACCACTGAACAAAGACCAACAACTTAACAGCAACTCACATCCTTATCACTACACATTTAGATTAATGGAATGTGGAATATGTGGAGCTCCCTCTGAAAATGACCAGGAAATTGCCACTGGTATAAAATGTGATAGTCAAGATTTTAGCTGGTGAGAGCTGCCTTTACTACTGCACTGGGAACTGTCTTCTTCCAACAGAATCTGTCTAGCTCATATGTGCATTTCAGGAAGAGAAGGATTAGGTTTCTGTCCTTTCAAAAAATCAAGGGGACTGGATCAAAAGAAATGAATGCCCCAAGCGCCTGTGGAGGAAGACAAAAAAGAAATCTGACCAAGTACAGGTACTTGTTCATGTTTGGGTCTACCTTGTGGCAATGAGGAAAGCAAAGTGTTCTCACTTTTCTTTCTTATTCTGTCGGTGGCTTGTTGTCCAGCTGTCCTGTAGGGGAGCAGGCAGTATTGTGAACATCTGCCTGGCTGCTGTGACCAATTTGCACAGCAAAATCACTCAGATTCACCAAAGTGTTAACTCCTCCTGGACAGAGTGGTGTCCAGAGTCACTGTGACTAGAGCACCTTCTTGCTGTGTTATCTTGGATTCCTTTAGGCCTGCAAACTATAAAGTGAATAGGGTGTTTAGACTGTTCACTGCCACCTGTAGCTTGGATCTCTGCCTGCTCTGGCTTTTACTAGGAGCAGGAGAGGTGTGTGACCACCTGGATCCTGGAGATCATTAATGCCTTGCTATGGAAAAGGAGTTGCTTAGGCCTTGAAGGAAGCTATGATGTGCCCCTTTCTGAAGAGCTTGTTTTTGGATGTGGTGGTCTTAGATGACCATCTGCTGTGCTCCAACCTTCCCTTTTTAGGAAATGTTGTTGAAATGGCTGTGGTAGACCAGCTACACAGCACCCTAGAAAAAGTGGATTATCTGGATTCTTTTCAGTCAGGGTTCAGGGCCAGATGTACTGGTTGCTCTCCTGGATGATCTATGCTAGGACCTGATGAGCGCTGTATGCCTCTCCTGGTCTTTTTGGATCTCTTGGCAGCTTTTGATACCATCAACCATGGTATCTTACTAGACTACCTGCAGAGGGTTGGGGAGTGGCAGCACTGTTTTCCAGTGGTTCTGTTCCTTCCTCTGTGGATAAGTTCAGTCTTTAGTGCTGGAAAATTGGAGGTCAGTTTGGCAGTTCCAGACTTAGAGGATGCTGCAAGGCTCAGTCCTCTCTCCCCTGCTCTTTAATATTTATATGAAGCTTCTGGGAGAGGTTATCCAACTCTTTGTGATGCTAACTGTATCAAGCTTTACATCACCACCGCAGGCTGTAGGGGAAAAGCTGTCAATGCTATATTCTGGTGCTTGGAGGCTCTAAGGGAGAGAATGTAAGTTAAACCCAAGCAAGATGGAGTTGCTGTTTGTTCACTGTGATT
The DNA here is from genome assembly GCF_035149785.1 of Candoia aspera. NCBI lineage: Eukaryota > Metazoa > Chordata > Lepidosauria > Squamata > Candoiidae > Candoia > Candoia aspera. Next base: position 109,496,657 of record NC_086153.1, on the reverse strand, counting down.
CTCTATCAACACCAGCATTATCTTTGGATGGGTTTGCATTTCCTGTGAAGGAGTAGGTTTGTGATTTAGGGGTCCTACTGGCACAGACCTCCTCAAGCAACAAGTTGAAGCCATGGCTAAAAGGGTTTTTTCCCACCTTTATTCAGTGCACCAGTTGCAGCCTTACCAGGCTACTGCAACTGATGCTGTCATTACCACTCAGACCATGCAATGTGCTCTACATGGGGCTGCCTTTAAAGGCTACTCCAAAACTATAGGTAGTCCAGAATACAGTGGCCCATGTGTCAATTGGTTCCTGATGTTGGGAACATATAGTTCCAATACTGCAGGTCCTGCACTGGTGGCCAGTTGGTTTCCAGATACAATTTAAAGTGCTAGTTTGGACCTATAAAGCCTTTCATGGCTTAATACTTGGGTACTTGCAGGACTCCCTGGTTCAACCTGAATTGGCCCAACTCACAAGATCATCTACAGCAGTGTTTCTCAACCTTGACAATTTAAGATGGGTGGACTTCAACTCCCAGAATTCTCCTGCCAGCAAAGAAACACTGATCTAGAGAGAAGTGCTGGTGGTCCTGCACTTCTGGTGAATGGAACCATAGCTAGGAGGTGATGCTTTTCTGTGGCAGCACTGGTGCTTTGAAATAGTCCCCCAAGGGAGATCAGACTAGGCCCCTCCCTGATGATGGACGTTAAAAACTGAGCTCTTTGGGAGAGCATTTCAGTTGAGCTCATGATTGCACCATGTTCTATTTTTTTCTTTTTCTTTTTTCTGCCTTTCTGTCCTTGTGATTGTTAAGGATGATTTACTAGATTATGACTTTATGATATGGATTTCTTTTTTTTAATAATGCTGAATTATACCATGGATGTTTTAATTATTTTTTTCATAACTTGGAAACTGACATGAATTGTGGTGATAGATCGATCGATCGATCAATTGATCGATCCTTGGCTGTGATTGTTCCTACACTGCAAAACACCTCGCCCTTGGAGGTACACCGGGCACCCTTGCTACTTGAGTTTCACAAAACTGTTAAGATGATGTTGTGTCATGAGTACTGATGGCGAGCAGGAGGGGGCCTCTATCCAGGGGGGAAAAAGCATGCGTAGTACTGAGGAATTAAGCAGCCATTCAAAGAGACACAGATCAGACCCGCCTTAACTTTTGAGGTTTATCTGTCTGGGTTTTCTCACGCTTCTTCAGTTTGTTAGGATTTTCTGTCTCATGTAGCAGTAATAAACACTAGAGACCTACTCCTCGTCTCAGCGTGATTCCTGACTGTTAGGACATGTTGTTTTAACAGGCATTTGGTAGTTGATTTCTAATTTAGCTTATCTGACTTTATGGTAAATGGGCCATTTTTGTTTTAGTTTTGTTGGAGCTTGCTGACCAATATAGTTTTTATTATATTTGGATTCTTTTTTTTTAACTATCTCATTGTAAATTGCCTGGAGATATGGGAGCTGGACAGCAACAAAATATAAATGAAAATTTACTTTTATTTTTATTTATTTTCTCATATAAATAAATGAGAAAATTAGGCTCCAACCTTAAATCCATTTTATATACATATTTAACTTAATGTTTAAATATTCAGCCCTTGAAATATAGTCATAGGATTTATTACAGTAAAATATTAATAACATAGAAAGATTAATAGTTTTAACCATATTTAAGAGTAATTGTAATTTAATTAGATTGTATTTCATTTTGGCCTTGTTCCACTATTTTTTTGGAGAGTGTGTCCCTACTTCTCAGAACCCACTGTCAACCCACCAGCTTCCCTTTAGATGTCAAGTAAACCAGAAGAGCTTCTACTAGCAGGCATATTTGGAAGACATTACTGAGTATGTTGGTCCCCAACTGTTACAGGCTTTAGCATTCATGTTTAGAAGAAGGAAGTATAAAACAAACAAACTCTTTAAGCTATTTGTTTAACAGCATTATTTATTATTTTTCTTTTACAATAAAAATGATTCTATGACATATTATACCAGTTATTTAGTGAAGTAGTGGCAACAGGAAAGACTGAAATTGAATAAACCTCAGGAAAGGTGAGATATGAGGAAGTGTGAATGCCCGTGATCCTTTGTACTTCTTGTTGAAAAGGAACAACTTCAAAACACCCACTTTGTTTGTACACAGAACTGTGTCTGCTAAAACATTTGAACTTTCAAGGTAAAAGAAGAAGAACATTTGTGGTTTGTGAAATTCATCTTACACAATTAGCTTTGCAGTCTGAAAATATAAATTATGATCAAAATGTTTTTAAAACAGAAGAGTTGCATATTATTAACCTGTTGTTTTCACCCTCCCCCCTCCCATTTGCTCTTTTTGCCTCAGTAATCATAGTTATGCTAACCTCTGCTATTCCACTGCCAGAGTTGATTGATGCTAATTAGCTACTTAATCAGGTACAACAATGTTCCATTATTGTGCCTCACAGCAAACAGCAATGAGCCTGCTTGTGTTTTTCATTTTCTTCCTCCTTTTGTTACCCATATTAATCAGAAACTTATTACCGAGGGAAGCTAAACAAAATGTGAAAAATTGCCATATGTTAACTATAATTTGGAATACTGGAATTAATCCATAGTCTTAAATTTCTTAATATTAAGATAGTACTGCATTTTGAAATTGGCAGGGGAGGCGGGGAAGCAAGGTGAAAGAGTTTATATTTTCTACAGACGTGTTTGTGCGCGCGCATGCGCTTTTACTGCAGGGCTTCCTTGTTTCTTTAAAGCAATATTCTAGCTTATTTACATGCATATATATGCAAGAATATTCCATTCTCTTCTTTCATTGTTGTGGGGAAAATAGGAGGAGGAAGGAGTATCAGGTATGTTCCCCACCTTGAGTTATGTGTAAAAATAATACAGGCGGGATAGATAGATAGATAGATAGATAGATAGATAGATAGATAGATAGATAGATAGATAGATAGATAGATAAATTGGTTCAGAGAATGAATAGGAAACTGAACAGGGAAGAAGTGGCATGCCAAGTGGCAATAACTGGAGCAGGATGGGACAAGCTTATGTGGTCCTTCCTCCTTTCCAGTTTGTCTTCTTGCAAGGCCCCAGATATTCCCGTGATAGATGAGATAATCTCGCTATAATGGGATGATATATATTCCATTTATTATAGACAATTCACTTGGAGGTCTTAAGTTTAGCTCCAAATATCTGCAAGGTGGAAAGATCCACTTCAGAGCAACATGGGTCCAATGGTTTTCTTATTACTTTAGGTAAATGTCCTGCTGCTTCCTATTTTATAAATAGATTTTTCTTAGAGGAGTTTTTAAAAAGTCACCAGTAAACACACATAATTTACTTCCATCTTACTTCTCGATTTTCCTATTTTCTCCCACTCAAATCCATTTGTCTGCTGAGAAATACTCACTTAAAAAAGCATGGCTGTTATTCTGAATTTCTTTTACAGGTAAATCAAAGATAATTGGACTTCAGAATACCTGTAAATTATAGTCTAAGAAAAGAATCTAGTTTAATGCATCATTTGCATTAACTATAAAGAGTTAAAGAGTGCTTTATTATCTCTTAATGTTTATAGTGCTTTTTTGTATCTAGAGGGAAAGTACAGAAGAATTATAGAGCAATTTTTCAGAAGTGTGGGTTTCTCTGAACAAAAGGAATTTATGAGAAACCTTAAATATTGAAGAAGAAAAGAAAATCAATAACTAACTCTTTGGATTCCACAATACACTTAGTTATTAATAGAGGTAATGAAATACTTCTCTTAAGGAGAATCTTGTTTGTTTTATGAGAAGTACATTATTAAAATCATATTTGCAGAGTGCATTACTAAAGAAATATTCTAGTTTTATGTAATTAAAAGATACATTCATTATATAAAAGTCTTAACTGTACATATATTTTCTATAAATAAATTAAAAAAGATGATCTCTGCATATTAACATTCAGTTTTATAGAGAAATTACCTAAAGGCAAGTTAGTAAAGCCTTCACGTTGTATTATTTTACATTCTAACACCTTCAACCTAATAATATGATTTGACAACTCTGGTATACCTATCTGCCAACATTTCAGAATTATAAATAGGACCATGGCTCTATCAACATAACTCACATAGGAAAACAGAGCGCTCAGATCTCAATCAAGTGACTGCGGGGACACTGCGACAACCAGAACTCCAAGGACTGGTCATAGGTCCCCCTCATTCAGCGCCGTCGTAACTTTGGGGCTGCGAGCTCAAAGGATCGGTTGTCTCTAGCAGCTTACTCTTCGCGCGTCTGCCTTTTATGCCGATCTCTTGCACGCCTATTCCCCTCTGCAGCCAATCAGGCTGCCTTCTTCTTCGCGGGCTTTTCTGCATGCCTTTCCTGTGTGCTGATTGGAAGATTCGAATCCTCCTCCGAAGACTGTCCAATCAGCCTCTGTAACTTCTCCTGTGCTCCTGAGTCATTTCTGGGATTTGCTTTCCCGGTTTCTGCCTGGTAGGTTTCTGTTTCCTCTTCTGAGTCAGAAGACGTCTGAAACCTCACAAGTGGGATGTAAAAGATAAGAGAAAGCCAAAGATGGAAACAAGCATGGAAAAACAAGGAAAGGGTTTCAAAAGATCTATGAACTCAGAACGAGGTTCCAACCTTGAATTGGTACGCTAAAGGACACCAATGTACAGATAGTAACCAGTTCAAAGAAGATCAAACAAAGATGGAAGGAGTATACTGAAATACTGTACAGTAGAGATGTCAGCCTCCAAAATACCTTAGAAGATATTCCCTACTTACAAGAACCATTAGTATTAGAAGATGAAGTCAGATCATTACCAAGTTGGAAGGCTACAGGAACTGATGCAATATCCACTGAAATATGGCAAGCATAGAAGAATCAGTCAAGGTTTTAACCAAGTTATGCCAGCAAATCTGGAGACACAGTGGCCAACAGATTAGAACAGATCAATCTACTTTCAAATACCAAAAAAAGGAGACTTAACAGAGTATGCAAACTATTGTACAATATCCTTAATTTCACATGCTAGCAAAGAATGCATAGGATCATCCAACACAGATTAGAGCCCTACATGGAAACAGAGATGCCAGATATTCAAGCAGGCTTTAGAAAAGGCCAAGAAACACTAGACATTATTGCTGATGCATGCTGGATGAGCCAAAGCCAAAGAATACCAAAAAGAAATTAGTTTGTATTTTATTGATTATAGAAAGGCCGATTTTGAAGAAGCAGGATAGGAAGTGTATTGACGCTTCTGAACTTTGGTGTTGGAGAAGACTCCTGAGAATACCATGGACAGCCAAGAAAACAAACAAATGGATTATCAAACAAATCACTCCAGAGTTTTTTACTCAAGGCACAAATCACCAGGCTCAAATTATCCTACTTAGGACACATTATGCGAAGGCCTAGCTATCTGGAGAAGGCTGTAATGCTGGGAAAGGTAGAAGGAAAGAGAAGAATAGGACAACCAGCAGCAAGGTGAATAGACTCAGTTACAATAGCTATGAATGCACTGTTGGAAGACCTGAAAGACCAGGTTAGGGACAGACTGTCAGGGAGAAAACCTATGTGGTCACTAAGAGATGACAACGACTTGATGGCATATAATCAATCAATCAATCAATCAGGGAAGATGAAATCCTGGGATATTTTTGTGATCTTGCACAAATTAGTGCCTGAAATTACAAATCTTGCAATACAATGTAATGGTAAGCACTGTCCTCCCATGGCACTGATCAGTCATAGTCAGGTTATCAATCTAAGTTGAACCAAAAATGTTTCCATATCTATTCCGTCAGCTTACCATCCTATTGATAAATACCTTTTACAGGTATTGTGAGATAACCATATCTGGATTGTTAACAGTGTGGATGTGCCATAATAACTTCCCCAAATATTCCACTAAGTTTAACTAATTTATAGAGCAATATGTATAAATCATACTATTTTGAAATTAAAACGTTTACTCTAAACTCCTAGTAGTTATTATGATGAAAGCAAGCAAGAAGAAAAGTATTCTGAAGTGAAAGTGCATTATTTATTCATCTGTATTTTTATAAATTGACTCTTTCATTCTACAGTCTTTTGAATTAACAACTGCAGGGAAGAAGACACACTGTTCACCTGCAGGTGACGCCGTTGGACCAGTCCATGAAAACTCACAGCTCACAATAAGCAAGAAATAGTTCCACTGTTTGAGATCAGTGATGGATCCAAACCACAATTACTTTTTCCTATGCTTCTCTAGCCCTTTAAAGTTGGCAAATTTCAAACTTCAACGTAATTCATTTGTTACAATTTTACCTTTTTAAAGCTGAATGTATTCAGTTGAAAGTAAATAACTGTAAAATTATGCACATGAAATTTGTGAGTATATTCATTTTATACACACACTCACTAAAAAGATCGTTCGGTTAAGTTTTTGAATTAAAAAATCCCCTCTAATGTTATAAAGGAGAGATATAACAATTTTGTCACAGAAAATTGGAAGGATTCACAAATAAAACAGGAAAAGTTAGAAGAATTAGTCTGTCACAAATTTTGTACCATCAGCACTATCCTCACCTTTCCTAAAACATGAGTTGGTACTAAAACAGCACTATAAGAAAAGTTGAAGTGGTTGACATACATGATTTCCTCTCCCTGTGTGGCTTTAAGCCAGAAACCATCTTTCTTCTTTTAAAAGAAAAATTAAAAATGATTATACCCATGGTTTGCTTAACTATGGTTTATTGAAGAAGCCATAGCACAAATCCTGAAGACCAAGCAAACTTTGAGTGAAGCAAAGCTATAAACAAATGTCTTTTCAGACAGCACCAAGGACTCCACAATTTAACGCTGAGCTACATACATTCTCTTCTGTTGAAATGTCCAAGTCTTTAAAAAATCATCTTTACTAGCATTCAATTGACGGTTACGAACCAGATCAGATCAGCAGCAGATAATAATTTCATTCTGATTCTTCCCATAACATATATAAAAAGGGAAAGTAAACAAAAGCAACAGCGTAATGAATGAAGACAAACACATACAGTACTAGCAGTGCATCATTCTTTATTATTTACTATAGAAGTAGGCATTTTTCTGGATTTCAACATGAAAAGTTATCTGCTCCACAGAACAGCCAGATCTCTACAGTTTTGGTGAGATATTTTACACTGCCAAAGAGATAGGCCAATCTTAAAATCTCAAAACAAGAATCTTCATTAGCCTTAATCATTACAATTAAATTAGGCAAAGATCTGGTTATATATATAATTCTCATGCTCAGACAGGAGACTGCAGCTTCCAAATTCTCTAAATATTAAGGAATGCAGGTAGTCCTCAAGCTACAACAGCAATTGAGACTGGAATTTTCATCGCCAAGTGATGTGGTTGTAAAACATGACATCATGGGACCGAATCACTTAGTGGCAACAACCCCTGCAGTCTTTGCCATCATTAAGCAAGGATGCCGTCATTAAGCAAGGACTGTGGGTCTTTAAGTGAGCACTTCCTTGCAACTTCCTGCTGGTTTCCAACAACCAAATTCAGTGGGGAAGCTGGTAAGAAGTTGCAAGTCCCAAGTGGCTTGCAAGCGGGCCAGCAGGCAGGTAAGTGGCTGCTGCTGGGTGGAAGAGGGAGCGAGGGGTTACATGGGTGGCTGGGGAGGTGTGGCACGAGCGTGGTGGGGTTTGGAGTGGCTGCTGCCAGGTGGGGGAGACTGTGCAAGTGGCAGGGATGATGCACAAGTGGCCTGGGAGGGGCAGCGTGAGCGCAGCTAGGGTCGGGGAGGGTGCGTGTGTAACCAGTGAGGTGCAATGCGAGCACAGAGGAGCTGGGGAGGGTGTGCAGGTGGGCGAGACTTACCCAAGCAATTTGTGACCTTCCCTGCTGGCTTCCCCATTGACTTCACTTGTGGGAAGTCAGTAGGGAAGGTCACAATTCATGATCATGTGACCATGGGACACTGCAACTGTTGTAAGTGCGAGCTGGTTGCCAAGTGCCCAGATTGCAATCACATGACTGTGGTGGTGATGGAACAGCCAGAACTTTGAGGACTGGTCATAACCACCATCCTTTCAGTGCTGTCATACCTTCGAACGGTTGCCGAACAAGTGGTTGTTAACCGAGGACTACCTGTAGTGTCTTAGAATCCTAACAAACTGAATAAGCGTGGGAAAAACCCAGACATATAAACCCCAAAGGCTAAGGCGGGCCTGATCTGAGTCTCTTTGAATGGTTGCTTAATTCCTCAGTACTACGCATGCGCTTTACAGCCTGGATGGGAGCCCCCTGCTCGCCATCCTTACTCATGACACATATAGCTGCATTTCTTATTTAAAAAAAGCAAGAAGCATTTTTTAAAAATCTTCTATACATTAGGTTCAATTGCCATTGAGGAATAAAATCATCATAGCTCTAGTTTTGGAAATCCATCAGATGGTAAAACCCATCAGGGTCCTCAACCACACAGTTCAAAAGGTCCTGGTATCATTTGCCAGCCTCAGCTCTACTCGACTCTTAGATTGCCTGTTTCACTGCTTACTTCTGCACTGTCCCTGCAAGAACAATCAATCACCTAAACTTTGAGATGCCATTCTACTCAGTCCTCTGAGCTATTTCCTCCATTCATGAAAAGCAGCACCACACCACTAAGCAGAGAATCACCCACTTCACTAAAATCAGCTTATATGTCTTGCATCTTTTCAAAATAGTAAACCAGTTAATATGTAGGAATTGTGCTGATGACTCTTTTTAAGAGATTGCTTAAGGTTTCTCACGCAGAATCTGAACAATACTGTATCAAAATAAAACCTATCAACAGCCCTCTCATTTAATGTGCTAACCATAAATTGTGTTAAACTAGACATTAATCTTACAATTGCCAGCTCTTTACAGAAAACTTCTATAAAATGAATTTCTGGGTGCTGATCTACCTATCAAGCTTCTGTAGCATATATAGGATAAACAGACAGCTTCCTCCAGGGTTTTTCTGTGCATAAAGAATTCCAAGTGAGAACAAGCTGATGCGCTTATTTTAAATATCAGGCATCCACTATGTATCTAAATACCAATATCCATAATGAGGCACTTTATCAAATTCCTTTTACAGATTACTTGTTTAAATAGATTAAGCCCTCTTACGATACAAGTACCTTTGGGCTAAAAATAACAACAGAAATATTTAAATAGCACATTAATATCCACATAATATATGAACACACTATGGTTTATAACTTAGTTTACGGCATGAATCTAGCCATTGTGGTATGTTCAAACCACAGATAAAATAAATCATGGCTTAATATTATATATTAATTCATGAAATCATTGTTTTGTTATATTCCTGTAAAATAGTTCAGGGGTGTGTGTCTGTGTGCGCATATATCACACAACAGAACTCTTTAATCTGTTTTAAATTTTAGTTGTACCTGGGTTCCACTTGGATTGAGCTGGCAGAAAAATCTCATAAATTAAAAAAAAAGTAAGAAAAAGAAGAGATCACCAAGGAACTTTATAATCCAGGCAACATTTAAACTATGATCATTCCAATCTGTATCACAATGTATATCTGCATTACATTATAAGACAGCTTTTCCTGTCCTGGTACCCTGTGATTGTGTGAGATTGTGCCTCCCATTCTCCAACCAACATGACCTCAATGCTGTGGAAACTGATATAAGACTCATCTCAATTACAATCCTTTTGTGGAACCAGTAAATTTGGGTGGTAAATACGAATGTTGAAATACAATCATAAATTAAATACAAAATCCAGAGAGTTCAGTTCAAGTAAATAGATGGCAACGAACACTGTCCTGGAAGAGGAAGTAATATTAGGAAACACTAGTGACAACACCTGGTGACTTTTCAACTCAGAATAAAGTCTTATAACAAGAAAAAAAGTGGAAATTCTAAAGGACAAATTAGTTGTTGGATTTCTCTTCTTCTCTGGGTGTGGTAGATACCACAACTTATGAAACAGCTTCTCTTCAGAAAGAAACCTAGAAGACCTCTGTTTTTTAAAAAGCAACTAAAGGAACATGTAACAGAAATGCATAACATTTTAAACAGTAGAGAGAAACCACTTTTTCAGAGTAAGAGTCCTCAGAATCCTTCCTTTAAATTGATTGCCAATAACTCAAAATAAAGAAAAAGGAAGTATATTTCTTTAAGCAACATATAATGAACTTCCTGAATTCTCTACCTCAGCAATAGTATGAAAGCCGGCTGGGTGACCTTGGGCCAGTCCCTCTCTCTCAGCCCAACTCACCTCACAGGGTTGCTGTTGTAGAGAAAACAGGAGAGGAAGGAGTACTAGGTGTGTTTCCCACCTTGAGTTATTTATAAAAATAATAAAAGAGGGATTAAAAAAAATCTAAATAGAAAGATGGGAAGCTGGGAAGTCATTTCAAAAAGTATTTGTCAAAAGCAGAGAAAACAGGACTCTGAGAAACAATTAGCTACAACAACCTTCCCCAACCTGGTGTCCCCAGATGGTTGAGACTGAAACTTCCAAAATTCCCACCCAGTTTAGCAGCTCTGCTTGCTGACAATGCTAGGAATACCCATCCTTGTAGACAGGTGGTTAAAGGAATACCCATCCTTGTAGACAGGTGGTTAAAGAAAGCTGAGCAAGGAGAATGGAATGGATCATCCCAGCTTCTGTGTTACTAGATACAACATAGAAGCCAGCCAATAGTTTCTACCATATCTAGGAAGATGTGGCTGGCTTTCACTTATCACAGGCTGGACCTCATCCAACAAAGCAGTTTTTAATATGGAACTGTCAACATCATTACCACATTATCTGCACTGTCAGGAAGATTTTCCACCCTCTCTTTTAAGGCCTATCAAACTCCAGCTGTGTCAGTCACTGGACAGCACTCTGGAAGAACTAACATGTAAAACTGCATCCAGATAATAAATGATGGGGAAAGCTTTGTTGGATGACAGTCTGCTCAGCACCACCAACCATTCCTTGCACTGCTCAAGCAGGGAATGATGTGTGTGTTCTCATCTCATGTAGGGTAGTTATCAGACACAACAGTCTCAGCTGTTATTCTTTATAAACTGTCAGCATGCCCTAGAAAGGAAATAGGTACCTGAGTTCGGAGAATTTCACTTTTTGACAATTGCATGTCGCCTGTCAGCTCTTTCACCATGATGCCCAGTGGTTCTAGACGCTTGCTGAAGTAATTTGTCATTTCAGCTGCCAATGCCTTCATAGGAGCAACATAAACTATCTGCACCAAAAAGGACACCAGATTGATAAATGAACAAAATGTTCAACACTGAATATTCACATCAACTGATACCGATCACAATTTATGTGAAATATGATATTCAGCATCTAAAGCAAGAAACCTAATAGCAGCATATGCATTTTGGTTATTTTGGTTCAGAATAAATGTTCAGTTATTTTTAAACAAAACAATGTCTTTTGTTTATAAAGGACTATCATTCTGAACATTTGTTCTGCACCAAAGCTAAATATATTTTCAACACTTTTCACACAGGCAGCAACATTTCCAGAACCAAAAAAGGGATTGCGAACCAGCAATGAAGTAAGTCAACAAGCTCTCTATCCATATGTCTTGAAGAAAACAAGACGTCCTTGAAAACTTCTTAAATTCTCATAAACGTGACAATCACACACAAAGCTCTGTCTAACAAGTTATCAGATTGCCCTCTACTTCACTGAATTCTTACCTTAAACTCATCCTTTCTGATAACTCCATGTTGAACGTGCTGACGGATTTCATGCAAAACTGTTAACATGGCAATATTTGTTTTTCCTGCCCCAGTAGGTGCGCTTATTAGCATATTCTCATTTGTGTTGTAGGCAGTTTCAAAAACAATGGACTGGATTCTGTTTAATTGTTTCATGCCTTTAAAAGCAAGTTGTCCAATCTACAAGGAAAATTCAGAAAGAGGGAAAAAAAGCACTCCAATTAAATAATGAATAAAAAAGTTACTGCTGAGCAAAGATACTACTGCTCAAACAGTAGCAAATATTTCTGCATAACAAAATGGATTATCACTCATTTACAGACACTGAAAAACATTTTTATTTTGAGGTATGGGAACTTTCAATTCAATCTGACATTTCCAAATATTTATTCAACTTTTCTTCTTGGAAGAACTTTCATAGGTCCTATTTTTCTCTTCTTTTTTGCTTTCTTAATTCATCTCTATGCCACCATCCTCACTTAGATTAGATGTATAACAATCATCCCTCTTAAAGCTTTCTGTTCTTCAAATCCAATTCAATTGCTATTGCCTGCTATTCTTTATTATATGTACTGTACATATACAGATAGACAGACACACACATGCACACATACATTTTATACTTTGCTTCTCTGTCATGCCTGTCAGCATTTGTGGAACAAACTGCAAATACTGGGGTAAATCCCAATTTGTGTTTAGTGGTAGTCTACTAAATGGTAGACAGAGCAAGGATTTCGACCCTTCTTCCCTTCTGGGCCCCCTGAACGCTTAATCTATTGGATACACTCTGAAATAACTCGGGAGATCCCACTGGCAGGACGTGTATCTACGTGTGGGAGAAATATGTGAATAATTTACTTTTTGTCTTTCTTGAATCTGCTACTTAATGAGCCTCAACTACTGAGAGAAAAAATATATACCCACTTCTCCACATCATTTACCTTTTTATAAAGCTTTTACTATTTTTCATCATCATTTTTCTAAACTACAGAAACTAGCATGTGGCCTCTGTATTTTTGTATGCCTTCTTGTAAAGGTAGAAGAAAAAGAAATTGAACTATGGAAAATAGGTCAATGAAGATTCTCAGTCATCCAGGTGGAATTGTTTGTAGGCTGAGTCACAGCAACTGAATTTTTATCTTTTTGGCAGAAACTGAAAAAGCTGTTTGGACAAGCAGCGAAACGTTTCTACCAAAAAGAAAGAAATCCAGTTGCCACGACTCAACCTACAAACAATGGAAAATAGGCTTATTTCAAATTGCCTTATTAAAAAGCACTGCCCGAAAGCTTATTTCAGAAGTCCCATACTTCTGTATGTCAGTAAGAAACTTTTGTCCGGAATTCAACTTTGGGTAGCCAGTGAAGTGCAGTAGTTAAATGTCACAGGACCTAGACCATAATTCAAAATCCCTATCATGAGTTTTCCAGTTTACCATATCATATATCATACTATCTCTTGCGACCTATTCTCTCTTGTAGGAAAAAAGAAACACAGTTGTGTATTTCTCTCATACATTATGTGCAGTTAAGAAGGCAGACACAAATGCCCCAACAAGCAACAGTGTCTGTACAATACTATTTGTGAAAGATCAAGGCAATCAAAAAGAGGTATGAAAGGCACATGGACAGAATGGCTGGGAATACAAATCACAAAGCATAGGATATTACTTTGGAATACGTACATTTTGTTGTGTTTCACACTGATGTAATTTAAGTAGTACAAACAAAACATTCCATATTATTCCAGACATTTTAAGGTCAGGTCCAGCAGGTCAATTAATAGACACAAAATGCAAGTATGACCAAAATAATTAAAAAAAAAAAAAGGATAAATTCCTTGACTTCTATGATCTCAAATTACTTTGAATGTCAATCACAAGTTCCCAAGTTACATGTCATTATTTTTATAAACTATCATAATAACACTATCAGGGAGTATATGCCTATGAGCAATATAACAATATAGTATTTTATTATTTTTTCCTTTCATATTCTGACCCCCTTTCTATATGTCTAGAAAGGAGAATTCCAATTTGGGATGAAACTTTTACAAATATCATGAAATCATTTCCTCAAAACTACTTTAATAAATGGTTACACAGAATTAGTATAGAATCCTACTGCTAAGCCAGCGTTTTCAACAATAGTGTCAATCCATTAGAACCAATAATATCAAAAACTTTATTTGTTGACTCTCAATCATTAAAAATTTAAATGGGTAAGTTGTCAAGGGAAAGACCAAACTTTAATAAAAAACTGCCAACTAAATAAAATCCATTACAACTGAAATTCATTCTGATTGTTTTAGTTGTTGTTATTATTGTTATTGCTATTATACAAACTGCTATCCTTATCCTTAATCCAAACAGATTAAGAAAAAGACACAAGTAACAACTCTGACTAGTTCTCAAAATTCACTGGAGAATTTAAGACTGTTGTTCAAAAGCCTAGCAAGAAAACTGCTAGTTGTTCAGTCTGCTTCTTTGCCTCAGTAGATTATTAAATACACTGAGCAGCACAAACATCCAGAAAAGACTTTCAGAACACCACTCAACACTTTCAGCTTGACGTAGAGCCATCAATGTACGCCTGTTGGGTACAACTATTTGATCAGCTTGGTATCCATCTAATGGTAGCACAGTCCAGCCCACATTCTGCCACCTTCTCTATTAGGATCTCATGGGGACTTTGTCAAATGTTTTGACTTCAGCAAAGTATACTATGTCCACACATACCCATAGTCAGCTAAACTCTTATCAAAAAATGAGATCAGGTTGGTTTGGCACACTTTGTTATTGATAACCCCATGGCGGCTCCTGCTAAACAACGAATTATTTTCTAAATGCTCACAAACCAACTGCTTAATAATATATTACAGAATTTTGCCCAGCATAATGTCAAGCAGACCAAGGTTAAGCTATAGTTACTTTGGTCTTTATTGCCTCCTTTTTGAAGAAAGCAACATTTTCCCTTCTCAAATCCTTGGGCAATTTACCTGTCCTCCATGATTTCTCAAAAATCAGAGAAAGTGGCTCTGAGATGACCTTCACATGCTTCTTCAAGATTGTCAGATGTAACTGATATGATCCTAGAAACTCATTCATGGAAGGCAGGTGCTCCCCAATAATCTCTTAACTTACCTTAGATTGCACTTCCTCCTTTTATCAATTTATCTGCTTAGGTCCAATTAGGGAGAAGACTGAAACAATTTAGTAAGAGCTTTGCCTTTTCCTCATCACCTATCTCAATACTACCATCTTCTCGAAATAGTAAGCACACCCTTTCCTTTGCTTATCATTTTCTAAGGACATAAAACCCAAAGTGCACTGGGGCTAAACCTAAACAAACAAAAACATCCCAATGACTCAACATCCTTGTAGTCCTTTAACTTTTACCACTAGTTATTCCTGGCTGAGGAATAACATACTTGAATGAGCAGAAAAACAAATCTTTTCTTCTTTCTTTATTCCTGTAATTAATAAGAGCTTCTTTTAAAAAAACCCTTAATATGCATATAAAATTCCAAGGATTTGAATCAGCATATCTATTTGCAACTTGGAAAATAGTTCCTCAATTATATTGATGTAAGATCACTGTTAATTTAATTTTACAGCAACACAGTAGTATTCCTGCTACTTAACCACCACATGCATTTATTTCTGACAGTTGTCGGTACTTTAGAATTGCTTCACCAATTTTGCCTTTTGGTTGTCTTGGACCAACTCCCATGAGCCACAGCCACAAAGCCTTAAGGGAATGAGATCAATGGATGCTAAAGATATCTGGAGAAAAATACACTGAAATAAACTGCTCTAGAAAATTTTATAGAATATTGTAGAGCATAGTAACTGTGATTTTCCCCAGCATTTGATTATATCATCTTAGTATTTAGCTATTATAATTGAGATATTAGATCCATCATCTAACTTCTAAGATATAGTCTCCAATAAAGAAAAAAAGCCTTGCTGGTTCACATCCATCTGTTTTAATGAAAACCAAAAAGAAAAAAGAAAAGTTAAAATACCCAAACAAACTAGGGGAAAAAAACACTAGTTCTGAATTCTGTACCTGAGAAAGAATTTGAGTATGCATCAGCTATACTGAAAGCAAATGCTAATTCAATGCACTATACTAGAATTAGGGTTTCTTTCTGTACATTTAAATTAATTTAATAACCTATTAAGTCACTGGATAACTTAATGATCTAATAAGTCTTGCACTCAAAGAATACTTCGAGAGACACTAATATTACCTAATTGATACCCAAGAGAACACAACTATTTGCTTCGCTTGATCCTAGCATCTATAGAACATCACATTTACAATAAGGAATCTTGACTAGTGAACAGTTGCATTTCTGGATCATGACAGGGCCTGGAAAAAGCTAATTAACCACCCTCCAGCTAATCATATGAATATGGCAAACAGGTCAGGCTTTGTTATACTGGATGAAAACAGCCCTGCTGCTTGTGTTGCAAAAACAGTGATTATCTGGACCCTTTTCAGTCAGGGTTCAGGCCGGGTTACGGGACTGAGACGGCATTGATCGCACTCTTAGATGACCTCTGGTGGGAGCGGGATGGGGACAGTGCGACCATCCTTGCTCTTCTTGACCTCTCAGCGCCCTTTGACACCATTCATCATGGTATCCTTCTGGACTGGCTTCGGGAGTTGGGGGTGGGCTGCACAGTATTTTGCTGGTTCTCCTCCTTCCTCCGGGGTCAGTTCCAGTCGGTGTTGATAGGGGGGGAAAGGTCCAGCCCACGTCCCCTACTTTGTGGGGTGCCTCAGGGCTCGGTTCTCTCCCCTCTCCTATTTAACATCTACATGAGACCGTTGGGGGAGGTGATCCGATGGCTTGGGGTAAGATACCATCAATATGCTGATGATACTCAGCTTTATATCTCTACCTCAGACCGCCTGAGTGATGCCGTGGATGTCCTGACCCAGTGCCTGGAGGCTGTGAGGGCCTGGATGGGGTGCAATGGGCTTCGATTCAACCCAAGCAACATTGAGTGGCTTTGGGTTGGTGGGCCTCCCAGTGCTAAGGTTTTTCCACCTCTGGTCTTGGATGGGGTTGCACTGCCCCAGACAGACCCATTGTGCAATCTGGGGATCCTTGAGGAGCAGGTGGCAGCCGTGGCTAGGAGGGCCTTTGCACACCTTTGGTTTGTGCGCCAGCTGCGCCCATTCCTAGACCAAGAGGCTTTGCTCACGGTCACTCATGCCCTCGTGACCTCCCGTCTGGACTACTGTAATGTGCTCTACGTGGGGCTGCCCTTGAAGAGCATTCAGAAGCTTCAACTGGTGCAGAATGCAGCTGCACGGATAGTAAATTGTGTCAGGTACTCGACACATGTAACACCACTGCTACATGAGCTGCATTGGTTGCCGGTGTGCTTCCAGGTGCAATTCAAGGTGCTGATTGTCACCTTTAAAGCCCTTCATGGCTTGGGGCCGGGTTATCTAAGGGACCGCCTTCTCCCAGTTGTTTCTGCCAGTCCAATTCGATCTAGTAGGTTGGGTATGCTACGGGTCCCGTCAGCCAGGGAGTGTCGGTTGGTGGGAACTAGAAGGCGTGCCTTCTCCTCCATAGCGCCTGCCCTCTGGAACATCCTCCCTCCAGAAATTAGGATGTCCCCAACCCTGTTGGCCTTTCGTAAGGCCGTAAAGACCTGGCTTTGTGCCTGGGCCTGGGGCCTCGAGCATGTGGATGGTCCTGTCTCTTGGCTGTATTAATATCCATGCATTGCTCACTTGGCAGCCATGTATATTTATTTTGTATTTATTTTATATTTTAACTGTTTTAATTGTAATTGTTTTAATTGTTTTATGGTTTTATTGTTGTAAGCCGCCCAGAGTCACTCGCTGAGATGAGCAGCCACAGAAATCAAATAAATAAATAAATAATTCAGAGACACACAGAGTTAAAGAGTGCATAATGTTTAAAGCTGTATATTAAAAAACAGATTTGAGCATGCATAAAACATCAGGCCACTCCTGCAGATAGTAGCTTCCCTAGAATTCCCTACTTGTTCATAGCACATACTTTATAGCTCACAAGATACTGTGTAAGCAAACGATGATGGCAATAAAAGGAGTCATGATATTCACCACAACAGAGGTGGTGGTGATACTCAGCGAGCTACGTTCCACTCAGTTCTGGAAGCTTATTTGCAGAAGGTGTGTTTTCTAGGAAAGAAACCAATTTTCCTAATATGCTTTGAGTTCCTAGAAAACATAATAAGCAACAGAAGCGCAAAATTGGCAGAAAATGCGTTCAACTGGTGTGTATTTATTGCGCAATAAAACTGTGGAGCACAAAGGCCCAGAGTAAGATTTCCTTCTCTACAGGCATACTAATGGTGCAGCTTCCAGCTGTCTGTGCATGAGTCACGATTAAAGCCTTGAATGATCTTACCACTTTTGGGATCCCCACACATACCGAATAATGATTTTCAGAGTACATATTTAATTTGCCTGTTTTCCTATGATAGGAGATAAACCACCTCCTTCAAGCTTGGTGCTACAGTATCTATTTAACAAAAAGGGGGCAGAACTGACAAAGTCTATTTTAAAGGGTAATTATAGCTGACAGAGGTAATAAACGTTAACCCGTCAAGGAGGAGTGAGACAACTGTGAATACAAAGAACATTATTCCAAGAATAAACATTAATGTCATGAGCTCTGTTTTAACACAGCTTGTTTTTCTCAAGTTATTTCATACAATAGCTAGCTAGAGTAAAAGACTATTAATGACGTGTGTGTGTGTGTGTGTAAAAACTGTTAGAAGAATGCTATCAACCAACCTCTAGACTTTCACCCGAATCATACAAGATAGAACCCCATGTTGTATGAGTACCATTCCATCACACACACACAAAAACATTGAACACTTCTTCAACATCTCCCTTAAAAGTCTGTTCCCAACACATTTGAGGACACACTGAGCACTGGATTCTATCTACACAATCCATATAGCCCTAGCTACAGGGAATCCCTGGCTCTAGATTCGCCATCAGTCTACTGGAATGGTAGTCACAAAACTCTAAACAACATCAAACCTACATCAAATCTACATAACCCAATTTAGTAGAGAGCCCCAAAGGCTACATTGCTAGATAGATGTGCCCAGTAGAACTGAACTCCATTATTCAAAACATACTAAACACACTCCATAATTCTGACTTCATAATATCTGGGAATTTGGGTAGATGGAAAATAGCACAACGAAGTTGAAAGCAGTCACAGAAGATTGAAGCACTTTGTGCAACAGAACCTCAAAGAGACAAACTTAAAATTCAAAACCTGCAGAGATTTTTTAAATAATCTATGTCTATTTAGCACCCCTTAGATTCTTTAAAAAAAAATGCTCTGGAAGTCCAGGAAGCCACCCAGCATTGTACTACCTGAACAATTTATGGATACTCTTAGGACCTTAGTCTCCAGACATCAAAAAGCACCACACAATTTTAGCAATGGCCATTTGGGACACTCAAAAATGCAGGCATTTTAAACATGAACAGTACAATTAAATATTTCATATTCATATTAAAAATGTACTTAAGGGAAAAATCATGCAGAACTCATGCACCTGAGTATGCATATTTTTCTGAGTAAGCATATTTAGAAGAGACTGCTGGTTACTAATTATCAGTATGATTTACTGTTTCTTCCCCCTTTTCTTTTGGAACAGAATATTTAAACAAATACATTATTAAGCAATCCACATTTTTCAGTTTACTGACACTGGTTATTCCATAACATTATAAGTAAAACCCGTTAACCTGGTAAGCAAAAGAACAGTGTTTTATACACAGTTTCTATACATGCAGCTGGCCCTACTCCCTCAGCAACTGAGCAGAGTTTTCTTTTATTCGAGGCAGCTGGCATCCTTTGCCAGACTACTTTTTTCTCGCAGACATTCAGGCATTTTGGAAATACAATGCAACATATTATTCAAGCATATACTGTGGCATTGCATAGTTTTTTGTGGTATATTTGCTATATGTATACGTACACACAAACACACAATTTATTTATACCATATTACTGAAATGACAAACTTCTCACAGTACAGCCAGGAATGATGTTGCTGTAACAGCAGCAATTGGCTGGATCATACCAAGCACCTATCTAATCTGATATTCTGTTCCCCTCAAGGAGAAACAAAGGCCTATGAGAAGATGAGAAGAGTAATCACAAGACCAATGATGCTCTGCTGATGGTTTTTCAACCGTTGATACCCAAAGGCAAATGCCTCTGAGAACAGAAGTAGTTCATCAAATAGTCATCAAGACTAAAGTTTTTAGCCTTGTATTCCATACATTTGTCTATTTCAGTTTTGAAATGGTCCAAAGTAGGGCTGGAAATGCCACATCTGAGCTATGCTCACAGTGATTCCTTTTGTCTATCCTGACTCTCCCAACGTTCAGTTTGATAGAATGACTTCAGAGTTGCTCTTTTGCTATACTATGCATAATTTTATATACCTCTACCATGCTCTGTCCTTATTTGCCTTTTTCCTTATGCTAACTCTCATCAAATAATTAATATTTCTTCACCTGAAAAGTTCTCCCACACCTTAGATTATTCTGGCTTCCTTAGTAGGCATCCTATCCAGTTTTAGAACTGTACAAACTCTTTCAAGTGAGGACCTCATGTATATGTATATGTATAGGGACAGTGATACAGGTGCCATTATTTTTTAGCTTCTGTCCTAAGAATCTCAAATCTACTGTACCTTTTGCACAGCATTCTCAATGTCACTTGATGTTTTGATCAAGCTGTACACCTCCACAGCTGAGATTCCGCTAGCGTATTTGTCAAACTGTGAAAATTTAGCCTCATGTGCATCACTTCACACTTGGTTATGTTTACCTTATGTTTGTAATTCTAATGCCATTATCTCCAATGAGGAAAATCCATTTTTGCAATCACTTGTTTTAATTACCCTCTCTAAAGTTGGGATATGTAAACTTTGACACTTCACTGCTCACTCCTTACATCCAGACATTTATAAAAGGTCAAAATGCCACTTTTCAGGGGCCTTAACAATCATGAGGTAAAAGAAGGGATCTGATTTATTTAAAATGGGATCCTTCCTCTTGCCCATGATTAAATTTCTTTAGATGTCTCTGATGTGGTACTGTGAAAAAGCTTTTCAAAACCCCCAAACAAAACAGCCATCTACCAGATTACGCCTACTAAATACTTGCCAACACCCTCAAAGTTTAGTAAGCCAGGATTTAAACATCGGCAGAAGCCATGCTGATTCTTTCATTTTTAAGTTTTCCACTAATTGATCCAGGGCAAAAACTAAGCTAATTGGCACAGAACTTCTGTTCTTATAGCAGCATCCTTGCTACAGAATATACCTCTTATCTGAGGCCTTTCCAGCACCAAGCAAATACTTTGTTTCCTCCCCAGGCCTTATATTTTATTTTACTGGTAGCTTAAGCTTTTCATACTAGTGGAACTTCTCTAGCTTTAATATAAAGTTTCAGAAATTCTGTGTTTTGTTTTTCAAACTCCCATATTTATTTGGTGGAACGCCAAAAATAAAAATCATTATAACCTATTTGCATTGTCACCTCGTATGATTTGGGGGACAAATGGTGTAAGTGAAATCTTTAATTTACACTCTTCTAATAGAATGTGAAGTCGCATTCTGACAGCTCCCCAAATGCCAAAATAATGCTGTTATTTCTTCTGCAGCCTGTTGAATAGTAGGACAGAATTATGGCAGGTTGCTCTTTGGGTATGCAAACAAAACTCATTTGAGCCTGTGAGAGGTGAAAGGCCCCTGTGCAAGCACCGAGTCATGTCTGACCCTTTGGAGGGACGCCGCTTTCACAACGCTTTCTTGGCAGACTATAGCAGGGTGGTTTGCCATTGCCTTCCCCAGTTGTCACCTTCCCCAGCAAGCTGGGTGCTCATTTTACCGACCTCGGAAGGATGGGAGGCTGAGTCGACCTGAGCCGCTACCCAAGAATCCAGCGTCCGCTGGGGTCGAACTCGGGTTGCGGAGAGAATTTTTGGTTGCAATACTGCCACCTACCACTCTGCACCACACGAGGCACTGTGTGATGCACATTTGAGCCTAGTTCTAGTTAAAGTTTTTAGAGAAGTTGCATTTTTTCATTTCTACCATTCCAACAAGCAAATTTTCAGATATCACAGCTTTTGGGTGGGGTGGCTGACGGAACTGTTTTTCCTAATTATTGTCTACGTGTTTCTGGGACACATAATATGTATTCTGTTAATGCCTAACACTGACAAAAGGAGGGCACTGCTTTATTCATACCCAGAGCAGATTTATAATACGTAAAACTCAAAATAATTATCTGCTTCTGTAACTTTCACTATGTATGCCATTTTATCACAAAAGTTTAACTCTAGTTAATAACAGTATTCAAATTCTAGTTGTTACTTGGTAATTATATGGAAAAAGACAAACTAAAGTTCCTGAAGTAGAAATTACACAAAACTTGTATTTAGAAATCATGAACTTAATTTCATAAGATACAGCCATTGTTTCAACTGAATGAAAATGAAGTATCAATGTTTTAAACTCCAGAAAATTTAAGCATCAAAATAAGTTTGCGAAGACAGTGTCATATAGATGTCATTCACAGTTCTTCATAACCGTTACCAACATAAACCCTTTAAATATGAATTGTTATTCCACACTATAACTGGATTCAAATATCACACTAGGTCATTATGGCCTAACATGTTGTGTGAACCTAGCTGACTGTGGGTTGTTCAGCAGATCATGGTTAAATTGTGACATAACTGTTGAGGTTTTCCTACTAACAGATTAAGACTGCTATATGTGCCTAATCATTTGGGCTAGATTGTCTCCTCTCACGTGCTTCATGCAAATCACCTGGGGGGGGAGGAAACCTGCCGGGACTTGTTCTCACTTCCTCTTTGCCCTCTGCCGGCAATGTAGCCGAGCAAGGCTTGCTCCAAAGGGAGCTAAGTCCTTTAAATATGTTTTGTTTTTGTTTTGCTTTCTGTAAATAAATTATTTTTATAGAAATGCTTGGTGTGTGACTTTTTTGACCTCTCCTGGGCTAAAGGCTTTCCCAGCATCTGCCAACAATAACATGATATTTGAACACTTTCTATGGGTAAAGACTACTCCCTTGCACACATAACAAAATAGTTTCCCCACATGTGTGTAGCCATTATGCAGCCAATTGCAAGTGAAAATGCCCCTAATTCATGGATAGTTGTCAGCAATAAACATGCAATCTCACCTACAGCAATATTCAGAAGACGGTATTTTTTTACATAAATTCTACATACCCAGCTTGTATGTCTTATCCCACATGTGGTGACTAGTTTAACTTAAGTGTAAATTGAGAGAACTATAGAGAAGAATGATATCTAGGCATTTGACACAACAGCAACAATCAGAACACCAATTGTAAATGCTTTAGCAACTATTCTTCAGCTCCAGGAGTTTCATCCTGGACCTATCATCCACCTTTGAGGTGAAATCCTCTGGTGAAATCCAGAGACCATAGATCAGAGACTGAGTGACTTCCAAAGTCAAAAAATGCCAGTTTTAGGAAGCCCCAAAAGGCCAATGATGGGGGCAATGAAGGAGAAGCTCAGTATTGGAGAGACTTGTTCTATTTCTACTTTATTACCTTCTTCCTTTTTTATAGTAGACTGCTCTAAGTTCAAAACAATCCTGCCAATATTTGAGAAGTACGTGTTTTGAATTATGTCCTGGTCTTAAATTCCTTCCTAGAATTTTAATCCTGCTCCACTGCCAAAAAGACGTTCAAAACTTACAATCACTGACACCCCACCACCACCACCAACCTTGCCTGCAGGTCTAAAACCATGACAAAGAGGGTGAAAAAGTATGAGGAAAGAGGAGGATAAAATATACACTGGCACTGATCCTTACACTTAAAACTGTAATGCCTATAAAGTGACCAGCTGGATACAGATTGGGGAGAAGGAAATGAAGGATGGAGCTGGTCTTTCAGTATGGCTGGGAAATGGCCAGAAAACTAAATCTTCAGACTTATTTCTCAGTTGTAGAGAAATTTCTATTCCAGGAATTTCTCCACAAATACATGGGCTAGGACATTGTTTCAAGCACTTCCACTGAGACAAGAAATTCCAAAAGATATAGATATTCTATATTTACTCTCTTGAACTATTTTATAAAATGATGAGCCACAATATATTTTAAAATGAAGATTCTAAATAGAGAGAGAGTTATGCCTTTTTTGTTGTGCTATTATATCAACATGGTAAGAAGAGACCAAAGCCTTATTCAGCTGAATAAATCATGCAGTGTACCTTTTGTGTTTAACCGACGTACAGATAAAAGGGTTGATTAAAATCAATAATTTAAATTGAAGCTTTCTGCATGGTAATTAATATCATGGCTAAAATAATGTAGATGATTTTCAGCCCCCAGATTCTATTGGCAAGGCCCACTTAACTGGTTTATTTAAAGTCTATATAATTGATGCTTTTCTTAAATAAAATACACAAGGAAATTCTCTATAGTCACTAATGCTGATATTTCTTACTTTCTACACTCGACTTGCTCAAGAGACCCCCATATAATTCCTATATACGTTAGTGGCAGATGGCTGCTGTAAGGTATACTGCCTACAGGAACACGAACTACCCTTTCACTGCTTTGCTCTAATATGCACATAATTAGGAGTCATTTAATGGATATTGCTCAACTGCACTGTTCCAGAGGATTTGTTTGCTTTTGGCTTATTATGATATGCAAAACTATGCATTATAATGTAGTATTCTGTGAGAGCCAGGCCATAATGGCTTGTTCAATGAACTATGGTTTAAAAAATCTTGTCACTGTGTGATATGTGAATGCAGGTACATGTGGATCCAGAAGTTAGAACATTAGATTTGTGTGTCTGATATACTGTAGAAATGGAGATTCTTATCTATTTTGAAAGTAGTTTACATTAAGACTGTTCTCAACAAAATTACAACTTCAGAAAGCTGTGAATACTCTATGGCAAATACGTCACTATACCTTTCTTTCTTTTGCTTATGTTTAGAACATTAAGTTAATATACTAACAGAAATTATGCTTTCTCCACCTTTACTTAATATTTATTTGATAGCATGTTTATACAATTTTGTTCCTAAAACATGTTTCATGCATTTTTTCTGGTACTGAGAATATTTATGCAATAATGTTCTAACCCATGCATTTGTGCTGCCTATATTGCTCAATAAGTACTATAAATGGGATAAAAGGAGTGTGCATTATTTATTCATAGGAATAGTATCTGTGTAAAGCTACCCATAGGTAGAGTGCATGTTATACACATACACAAATATACTGCTAAGTATGATGGGAACTATACACCAACTCATCTGAAAGACACCAAGTTGAAAAAAACTGACCTTAGTATTAGTTATACAAAGTATTGCCCCTCACATTTAAAATAGTCTAATGTTAGGTTGATATTTTCAAACACCTCTTCCAAACAGAAAACAGCTAAAATTAAAATCTGAACATATTTTTCCCCACAGCCCTGTTTGGTAATATCTATCACCATATTTGGAAAACATCTGACAACTCAACTAGGTAAGAAATTGGGACACAAGGTTTATTATTTTAATGTCAGTTTGCAATGCAACTTTTGAAGTAAAAACAACAACCAGGCACAACCTGAAAGCACTGCATAAGCATTTTGAATATTTTTAAGACTACATGATCCAAGAAAATAAGGTTTCAGAAACTTAGCATGCAAAATTTCCAAGGACATTTTATTTTAAAAATAAATATAAATGATGGCAATGGGGACTGCTAGGATTTTCATCCCTAAGTGATGCAGTCATAAAGCGTGACATCACATGACAGCGTTACTCAGTGACGGCAATCCAAGTAGTCCTCGTTGCTGTTATTAAATGAGGATCGTGGGTTGTTAAGTGAGTCCCAGGTGGTTTGCAAGCAGTCTGGCAGGTAGGTAAGTGGTTGCTGCCAGGCGGAGGAGCGTGCTCGGATGGCTGCATGGCGTGAGCATGGCAGGGCAGGGGGTGGCTGCTATTGGGCAGCGGAGTGCATGAGCCCAATCAAGGAACTCCCAAGGAGAGAACAACACCTCCACCAACACAAGCTGGACAAACTACGGCATATAAACAGAGAGCAAGGCTGACTCCCTTTTCACACTGAAGATGTTAACTAGTCTGGCAATGAAATGTCTGCAAGAAAACAACAAGGCTCAGAGAGCACTAAGGACTCCACAGTGTGTGAATGACTTACTGGAGTGACTTTCAACCTTCCCTGCCAGCTTCCCCATTGACTTTGCTTGTGGGAAGCTGGCAGGGAAGTTTGCAAATGGTGATCACGTGACCGCAAGATGCTGCAACTGTTGTAAATGTGAGCCAGTGGTCAAGTGCCCAGATTGTGATCATGTGACCATGGGGGTACTGGAACACCTGGAACTTCAAGGACCTGTTGTAAGTACCACTCATTCAGCACCGTTGTAATTTCGAACGGTTGCTGGATGTGTGGTCATTAAACGAGGGCTACCTGTATCTAAGAATGTAGGACAGGTCAAGGTTTTCAGGTAAAGAGAAACAAATCTGTACATTATTTCCAATCCTGAAAAGGTCACATGTGATCTCTTCAGCACCCGCCCCCCATGACGAAAAAGGGAGTTCACATATCCTCTTTCCTAGTGTAATTGCAGGATGACAAAGCAGTACAGAGAGGAAAATTCAGGAGTACATATAGCAGTCTCAATGTTGTCACTTTTGGCCTACAAAGCATTTGTGCATTTCCATCCTATATTTTCCATCTTGGATAAGATATACCTACTATGTGCATTATTTCTAAGCAATATATAATGTTTATGAATATTTTTAAAAAGATCTTTAAATTAAAAGAAATGTATTTATTATAAAGAAATTTAATTATTCATTATTTAATTAATTTTAATTTTAACAACAACAATTTTACTTCATCTCCATACTGCTGTCTCAATATTTATATTGTAGAACAATAAAATGCTGAAGCTTCTACAAATGCTTCAGAGCAGAAATTAAGAAGTTAAGTTCTTCTCACCTCATCTAAATCCTTTATATAAACTGGCTTTTCCACTAATCCCATTGGCATTGGTTCACTGTGAGGTATCTTTACTTCTTCATACATTTTATTATTTTCTCTCTCAATAGCTTCTGGTAGAAGCATCTGTAAAAATTAAATAGAAGAAACGGAAGGGGAAAAAGTAGTTTAAAGTAACGAACTGGACATAGAACAATTGCATCTCATTCCATAAACAGCTAGCAAACTAGGAATCAGTTTAAACATAATCTAAAACAGGCAGAGATTTCTAAAAATGGACAAAACAAGTCTTTGGAATTCCATTAAAGTTAACTCACTCCACTTAATATTTCTGGTCTTCGAGATACGTTTCCCAATTCTACAGTGAGATTCAATCTGTCTCTTTAAAAAAAGAGTATGTCAGGCTTCCCAATCAAATGTTCACAGAACATCTTATCGGACTCACATCCATCTTCCAGCAACCGGTGTCAACTTGCGAGTCGACCAGCAGGCAGCTGGGAGGGGGAGCATGGATGGAGTGGGAATCATCTGGTTTGGGCTAGCTGCTCCTTGCACCAAGGTCATCTTGGAAGAACCATTACAGCCAGATGCTGGCATGGGAAGGAGGGGGCACATACCTAAGAGGGCAGTGGGGGGGTGGAATTTGAAGTTACTGTGATTTTAAAATGTAGAAACGCTCAGAAAATTCCATTTGCAACTTTTTCTCTGTACTGGACACTTCGCTTCATTAAATAGATTTATAAGCAAAAGCTTATGAGTCGTGATTGAGTGAATGCTCAAGTGTTCCAGTCATCGCAGAGAGAAAAATCAGAAAACGTTTGGAATACAGTAATTTGAATGTATATGTCATTATGTACTCCACTTAATGAAACTAAAGCCAAGTTCCTGCTTGTAAATTTGACTGTTTAAGATGGCCTTTCCACTATCTGCTCAGGAGTGGGAAAAATCATGGCAAGCAGTCAAGAAAATAACAAGCCTGTTTGGGGGGGGGGGGAAATCACATGATTCCATTTCTATTGCACACCATTTTAACGTATTATTGTAGTAGATTATAGATCACTTTTAAGACCAGCCTTCCTCTGTATAAGACAGAGATTGTAACTCCCAACAAGGGCATGACAGCAGGGAATTTTAAGACTTAACAGTTCTGACACATCTGGAGGGGCACTGGCTGCAGATGGTTTTAGGTTATCCAGTCAAATATGTTTTGGTAAGAATAAGGCTGCGTGTTTTGTACTGTTTGCTTCAAGATATTATTTGACCTGTCAGTAGAATGGCAAGGTATGTGATCAGAGAGGGACTCTTTCCTCAGACCAACCAAAAATGTCAATGATGTGGCTGTAAGCTTATTTAGATACAGAAGACTAGAGGGACTGCTCAACAAAATATTAGAGTACTTCCACAAAGCTTTTAGTTAAACATGTCTTTCAAGTTTCTTGCCTCCCTCCTACTTTTATTTAACATGTTTTTTCCCCCTTGCCCTTCATACTGCACCATAATAAAGAAACATCTGCATCAATGAGTAAAACAAAGTTTGCAACCAGCTTCAAAACTTAATTCAACACTAACTATAATCAGCATTATAACACAGATAAATATTACACCATGATTAAAACAAATGTGGAGGGTTAGATAAACATCATGCAGAAGAAAGAAAAGGGAAGTATCGTGAATGTATTTTTCCAGTCTCCTATCATGATGAAACAATGAGGAATAGAAAAGGCAGGTGTTATGACTTGCTTTACCATCTAGTTATGACTTTTTTAGATTCCTAATTAATATGCAACATGAAATTCTAAATCTATGGCCCAGAGATTTGTAACAAATGAATGAATTCATTTCCCATTGTTTCAGCTGAGAATACCTAACATTCTGTAACTTGAGAGCCATTAGGTACAATATAGTTCTATTCAAGAGCAGATCTAATTTATAACTTGAAGTAACATCTTTCACCCCCTGGGTGGTCCATTAATATATGTTCTTGCCAATAAAAGGATTTCAATATTTCAATAAAAAAACAGCTGAATATAGTAAAAGTCACCCAAGCCCCCAAACTATTTCATGGAACTAATGGCAGTGAATTCTTTAAGATATCTTTAGGGCCAAGTGATTGACATTTCTCACCATGATGAGAAAATATCCAAGTACCTATCAAAAGGGCAGCGGGGGGAGCAGTGGGAACAAAAATCACCTTCTCAGAATAAGAAAATAATGTCTTAAACTATTCTAAGGAAGCTCACTTTAATTCATTACTCAGAAGCAAACTGCAAAGGCATACCTTTGATCCCCCAATAAAAGCTGATGTTTTCCTAGCTTCAGCTTGTGAGTCATAAACATGCGGGTAATGAATTTTTTCAAATTCCATGTCTCGCTGTCTGCCTAAGACTGGCATTGTACGAGCATTCAAAAGTGCTTGTTCTCTGTAATCACAAAAGAAAACACCAAAAGTGTGGCCCACAGGAACTCATCGCAGAACGCAGTGATGTCATGGCAACTGTTACAAATACTAAGCAAATTCAACATTAGGGTTAGGGAACTTCCTACTGGGCATCAGGGCAGCCTTACATTTCAAACACTCCTTGGTTAAGCAAGTAAGTCTTTGCCCACATTAACATTATTCATGATGGCCACTTTTAGGGAAGAAGAAATGGGGAACAACTCTCACTTATCATCTTCAGACAAACAAAAACCTATATAATTATGCATAGGTACAGTATATAGATATATACATATAGATAAATAATAAAAGATATATGTTGAATTTTCAAAAACAGCCTCTTGGGATATTATAAAAATTCTACTCATGTGTAATGGGAGTGAGGACAATAGCACTACTGTAGTTACTTCTCTACCCATATGTAGAGGATGCTTGTCTATGGCAGAAATGCTTCAACTGATGACAGTTATCACATGACTGAAGACACTGAAAAATCAGGGTGGAAAGTCCTTTCCATTCATGTGGAAAGTTCTCACAGATAAGTTCCTCCATCCTTTCTATTATATGCCTATAATATAAAGGAGGATTACATGAAGGGAGAGTGCTAATGTGCTTATTGCACTCCCCCTAAACATGAGTAAAGTTACATTATTTTTCATAACATTAAAAAAGGGTTAATGAGGAATCATTCAAACTGACCGCCTATTCATGCCTTTCAGAATATTCCATTTCCTACCAGAAGTAGGGAATGGAATAGTCCCTACTGTCCCCACATAGCATTTTCAAAGGCCACCAAGGTATGTGGTTGCATACCTTCTATTTTGGTATTGACCAAGTTCATACACACATTAAGCCATAAATCATGTCACAATGGCTGGGTTCATGCTAAGTCAAAACCAGGTAAACCACAGTATAGCTTAATGTCTACCTCTCTACCTTTTCCTACCACTCCATTATACAATAACAATTTGGAATCGGTGTGGAATATTTTAGAGAGAGAAACATTTCCCAACCCAGAAATAGTCTGTAGTTTTATTAGAATTTGACTTGAAGTTGGAACTTTCTCATTGCTAGAGCCAAATTAAGGAAAAGTAAATGCTTGGTAAACATCAAGGATGACATTACAATGGCATTTCTTACCTTTGCATCCGTAGCTCCTTTGGATCAAAGGAGATTCCCGTATCAACAAGAACTTCTCCTTCATCCCCAGTTCGTTTTTCTCGCCTGGCATTTCGTTTTTCTTCACGGCGATATAGTTTCATTAGCTGCTTCTCTTGTTCAGACTGAATGGTGACTTGGCAGCCATAGTTGGGCTTAGAATTTTCTCCTGTCAATTTTCTGCACTGTTCTACAACATAGAAACACACTCAGCTATTTACAGATTCCTGTTCTCTGCACTCTTGGTTCTGAACAAGACT
This sequence comes from Candoia aspera, assembly GCF_035149785.1. Taxonomy (NCBI): domain Eukaryota; kingdom Metazoa; phylum Chordata; class Lepidosauria; order Squamata; family Candoiidae; genus Candoia; species Candoia aspera. The sequence goes on along the minus strand of NC_086153.1, from coordinate 109,466,002 downwards.
GTGAAGGCTTAAAAGTTGTTTTAAGAAGTATTTAAAATCAACTAGAAGCTTGCAAAAAATTAATATACCAGTTGTTTTTCAGATTTCCTTGTACAAAATAGCATAGAAACAAGGAGATCCCATTATCAAAATACAGTCTAACCCTGAAAAAGAAGCAGGTATAGAATAGCAAAGCTGCTTTCTATAAAATACCCAGAGAACCTTTATTGCCTAAACTAACGTACTGAGAGTTCATTCCCCCACCTATCCTTGCATATTTCAATAGAGCTAACTTCAATTCAGGCTATTAAATGCTTAATTCGATTTTTGTATTAAGGTCAGCTACTTTGGAAGATATTTGTATTTGTTGTCTAATCCTCACTTATAGTACAAGCTTTTATTATTTATTTATCAAAATTATATAGCCACCCATCTCAAAAATGTGATTCTTTTACATAGACTGAGATATCATAGTGATATATTTTAAAACGGATTATTCTGGAATGTTGGTGTAAGGCAAATTGCATTATCATAGATTCTGAGTGTTTGGAGCATTTTGATGGATCATCTCCCAAAGAAAAATGAAATCAAACTATATCCACAATCATATCCACCTGTTTTTTAAAACAATACATCTCAAAAAGGTGTTTTTAAAAAAATTATTTAAGGAAGAAATTAACTATGCATTTTAAATCTTTGTATTTACTAATCTCACTATAATTTATAAAATGATTTTTTTTAAAGAAAGACATTAGCTATACTGCTATGTAAAGTCTTGTGTATTGATACTTACCTTGTAAAGATTGTAGCTTATAATCATTTGGCCCAGAGAAAGATCTCTCCACAATGGTAATTCTGTTCTGCAGGAGCTTTTCTATTAATTCAAATCCTTCAGGTCCTAGTAATTCAAACAGCTGAACATGAGGGGGGAAGAAAAAAAAAAGAAAAGGAAAATGTGATTTTATCATTTTTGTTGATACAGTCCATTCACAAAAGTCTGCATATTTACAATCTGAAGGCACTATGTTCAACAATTGAAAAACATGTAGAGTTTCTCCTACTTGCCATTATATATGGCGCTCCAGGCACATGAAGATACTATAAAATTCTACTAGTGACATTAGGGGATGACCTACAAAGGATCAAGAGCTGATTAAGAGAGCCCATTTCCTTATATTTATATAGATTCATTTCAGCATCAAGCAGAATGAACGCACTGAGCAGACAGCTACTGCTATCAACACTTGCAAAAATGATTGCCTATGAGGGATATTATGCAGAATCCAATTCAGAACATGACTCACATATGGAAGCTCAAGTTCACACAAGTCTTCTTATAAACACTGGGAGATGAATTCAAATTAATCAAGTCATTATTGAAAAAAATAAATTATCATACTATCAATCATACTTGCTGAACAGCACAAAACTAATTTATAAGAAATTGCAAACCTAATAGGCAATGCACAACAGTTTATAGTTCAATAAGAAATATCTCTGTACACAATTTGCCACACAATACACTCTAGTATCCTCTGATATCACTTGCAAGAAGAGACACAGCCATACATCCTATAGAATGATTCAGTAAGTGCTCTCCATTTATTTATGTATACATATATACAGACACACACATACATACACACAAATGTCAAATGATCCAGACAGTTAATCTGAAATTGGATATATTTCCCATTACTGGTAACAAGCCTTAAACACTGCAATGCGCTCAATTTAAAACTCACTTGGCTTAAGAAAGGAAAATAATTGCTAAGGTTTATGGAAACTTTCTTGCACAGATACAAATAGACAATTGGACAGCATGGTTGCTATTGTTACTAGACACTGTCATCAATATAAAAAATAACTTGCAGAAAAAGAGGTCCTCCTGGGGAAAATATGGGGTAGGAAATCAAGAGGGCAACAGAGGTTAGGATAGCAAAGAGGAGTGGAGAACATGAGCAAAAACACTTGCTTGATGTTTGGGTTTAATTCAGCTAAGATAGAGAAAAAAAATTAACTGAACAATTTCAGATAAATGCTTTATTTTCAGAAATAATATGAAATTAGTGGGACAATTGGCTTGAGAGATGTTTCTGGAGAGAATACCAACCTTTATGGGCACTAAGGAAGACAGTGCATTGTTCATTTATTTATTTTATTCACAGTATATGGCCGCCCATCTTGCTAGGGCAACTCTGGATGGTGAACAGAGTTAAAAACATCAGTATAATAATGAGAGCATATTAATCCATGAGAGCTTGATATCCTCTTTAAAAACAGATATTAAAAGAACATTGAGAATCAGAAATTAAAGACCAATTCTACACACGCACACAAATTACAGGAAAACTTACTAAAAGAATGGTATTTGTATTAGTCTCTATCAAGAAGAAAACAAAATCTAGTCATTTTCTCCTCCTCACAAACCAGCACCAATAATGCTATTCACCTGCTTACTCTGCCTCCAAGAATCTTTTCTGATATTATCTCTAATGTAACTAGTTCTTCTTCAGCAAAGGATCGTTACCTTGTCGTGGTGCTGGAGCTTGAGCACCTCAATGATGCCATGAGCTAAACCGTGAAGGGCCACCCAAGACGGGAAGGTCATGACAGAGAGGTCAGACTAAATGCGATCCCTGGGGAAGGTAATGGCAACCCACCCCAGTATTCTTGCCGTGAAAACTAAATGGATCAGTACAACCAGAGATATGTCGGTATACCATCGGAAGATGAGACCCCCAGGTCGGAAGATGGTCAAAATGCTACTGGGGAGGAACAGAGGATGAGCTCAACTAGCCCCAGACGTGATGATGCAGCTAGCTCAAAGCCGAAAGGACGGTTAGCGGCCGACGGTGCTGGTGGTGAACGGCGAATCCGATGTTCTAAGGATCAACACACCATCGGAACCTGGAATGTAAGATCTATGAGCCAGGGCAAATTGGATGTGGTTATTGGTGAGATGTCAAGATTAAAGATAGACATTCTGGGCGTCCGTGAACTGAAATGGACTGGAATGGGCCACTTCACATCAAATGACCACCAGATCTACTACTGTGGACAAGAGGACCACAGAAGAAATGGAGTAGCCTTCATAATTAATAGTAAAGTGGCTAAAGCAGTGCTTGGATACAACCCAAAAAATGATAGAATGATCTCAATTTGAATTCAGGGCAAGCCATCTAACATCACAGTGATCCAAATATACGCCCCAACCACAAATGCTGAAGAAGCTGAAGTAGAGCAGTTCTATGAGGATCTGCAGCACCTACTGGACAACACGCCTAAAAGAGATGTTATTTTCATCACAGGAGACTGGAATGCTAAGGTGGGCAGTCAAATGACACCTCGAATTACAGGTAAGTATGGCCTGGGAGAACAAAACGAAGCAGGACACAGGCTGATAGAATTTTGCCAAGACAATTCACTCTGCATAACAAACACTCTCTTCCAACAACCTAAGAGACGGCTTTATACATGGACTTCACCAGATGGACAACACCGAAATCAGATTGATTACATCCTTTGCAGCCAAAGGTGGCGGACATCTGTACAGTCGGTAAAAACAAGGCCTGGAGCTGACTGTAGTTCAGATCACGAACTTCTTCTTGCACAATTTAGGATCAGACTAAAGAGATTAGGGAAGATCCACAGATCAGCTAGATATGAGCTCACTAATATTCCTAAGGAATATGCAGTGGAGGTGAAGAATAGATTTAAGGGACTGGACTTAGTAGATAGGGTCCCGGAAGAACTCTGGACAGAAGTTGGCAGCATTGTTCAGGAGGCGGCAACAAAATACATCCCAAAGAAAGAGAAAACCAAGAAGGCAAAATGGCTGTCTGCTGAGACACTAGAAGTAGCCCAAGAAAGAAGGAAAGCAAAAGGCAACAGTGATAGGGGGAGATATGCCCAATTAAATGCAAAATTCCAGAGGTTAGCCAGAAGAGATAAGGAATTATTTTTAAACAAGCAATGCACAGAAGTGGAAGAAGACAATAGAATAGGAAGGACAAGAGACCTCTTCCAGAAAATTAGAAACATTGGAGGTAAATTCCAGGCAAAAATGGGTATGATCAAAAACAAAGATGGCAAGGACCTAACAGAAGAAGAAGAGATCAAGAAAAGGTGGCAAGAATATACAGAAAACCTGTATAGGAAGGATAACAATATCAGGGATAGCTTTGACAGTGTGGTCGGTGAGCTAGAGCCAGACATCCTGAAGAGTGAGGTTGAGTGGGCCTTAAGAAGCATTGCTAATAACAAGGCAACAGGAGACGACGGCATCCCAGCTGAACTGTTCAAAATCTTGCAAGATGATGCTGTCAAGGTAATGCATGCTATATGCCAGCAAATTTGGAAAACACAAGAATGGCCATCAGACTGGAAAAAATCAACTTATATCCCCATACCAAAAAAGGGAAACACTAAAGAATGTTCAAACTATCGAACAGTGGCACTCATTTCACATGCCAGTAAGGTAATGCTCAAGATCCTGCAAGGTAGACTTCAGCAGTTCATGGAGCGAGAATTGCCAGACATACAAGCTGGGTTTAGAAAAGGCAGAGGAACTAGAGACCAAATTGCCAATATCCGCTGGATAATGGAAAAAGCCAGGGAGTTTCAGAAAAACATCTATTTCTGTTTTATTGACTATTCTAAAGCCTTTGACTGTGTGGACCATAACAAATTGTGGCAAGTTCTTAGTGGTATGGGGATACCAAGTCATCTTGTATGCCTCCTGAATAATCTGTATAACGACCAAGTAGCAACAGTAAGAACAGACCACGGAACAACAGACTGGTTTAAGATTGGGAAAGGAGTACGGCAGGGCTGTATACTCTCACCCTACCTATTCAACTTGTATGCAGAACACATCATGCGACAAGCTGGCCTTGAGGAATCCAAGGCTGGAGTTAAAATCTCTGGAAGAAGCATTAACAATCTCAGATATGCAGATGATACCACTTTGATGGCTGAAAGTGAAGAGGAACTGAGGAGCCTTCTGATGAAGGTGAAAGAAGAAAGTGCAAAAGCTGGTTTGCAGCTAAACCTCAAAAAAACCAAGATTATGGCAACCAGCTTGATTGATAACTGGCAAATAGAGGGAGAAAATGTAGAAGCAGTGAAAGACTTTGTATTCCTAGGTGCAAAGATTACTGCAGATGCTGACTGCAGTCAGGAAATCAGAAGACGCTTAATCCTTGGAAGAAGAGCAATGACAAATCTCGATAAAATAGTTAAGAGCAGAGACATCACACTGACAACAAAGGCCCGCATAGTTAAAGCAATGGTGTTCCCTGTAGTAACATATGGCTGCGAGAGCTGGACCATAAGGAAGGCTGAGCGAAGGAAGATCGATGCTTTTGAACTGTGGTGTTGGAGGAAAATTCTGAGAGTGCCTTGGACTGCAAGAAGATCCAACCAGTCCATCCTTCAGAAAATAAAGCCAGACTGCTCACTTGAGGGAATGATATTAAAGGCAAAACTGAAATACTTTGGCCACATCATGAGAAGACAGGACACCCTGGAGAAGATGCTGATGCTAGGGAGAGTGGAAGGCAAAAGGAAGAGGGGCCGACCAAGGGCAAGATGGATGGATGATATTCTAGAGGTGACGGACTCGTCCCTGGGGGAGCTGGGGGTGTTGACGACCGACAGGAAGCTCTAGCGTGGGCTGGTCCATGAAGTCACGAAGAGTCGGAAGCGACTAAACGAATAAACAACAACTAGTTCTTGTTCCTATGTCTTGTTTAGACAACTCCCTACCACAAAGTTCAAAACAATTTTTTTAGTCCATCAGTTATCAGTTTTTTTTAATGCAAACCACTATATTCTCATCAAGAACTTTTGAAGACTGGCACATAAAGGACATAATTTTTTTAATGGCTGAAATATTGCAAAATTATCAAATCTCCCAAATTTTTAGAGTTCTGGCTGAAATGTTTTGCAAGACTTTGGTTTTCTAAAAATGTATTTTTATTTTATTCCATACTAATAGTACTTTCACAGACTAACAGTAATTTCTGGATTAGAAGTTGAGAACTAGTGTTTTAGTCTAAGAAATAGATGCTAAAAGCTTAGAACAATGGTTACCAATTTGTGGCTGAGAGATCATTGTTTTGTTTGGGTACTGGAACTGGTCTCTTGTGCTGGCACCAAATTAAAAAGAATGCCAACATCTCACAAGATTTTGCCACTTACTCATAATCAAAATGTTCTGCAGAGGGATTGGAAGAGAAAAAGAGACTTCTCTTGCAGCAAGGGTTGTTTGCATAAGTAAGAAATAGAAATAATTCCCTAACATTTCCGTATCATCACCCAAGTAAATTCTCCAAGTCTTCTGTGGATGCTAAATTAGACAGTCTTCATTCCTCAGTATGTTAGACAAAATAACAGTAAAGTGCTGCTTTAAAAAAAATCTTCTCCATATAAGTGCATTAAAAAAATCTTAACTTTGTTTGGAACTTTCCTGGGCAGAGGAGGTATGACTGGCCAGCTTACAGATTCCCACTTAACAAGTTAACTAAACTAAGCTTAAACGCTTGTATCTCAAAAAGCTAAGCCAGGTTGGATCTGACTGGTGCCTGGATGAGTAGAATAGGCTAGGAAGTTGAAAAACACCCCAGAAGGCAAGGGCAAACCTCTCCCATACTGTTGTCACAAAAACTCCATGAATGTGTTCATAAAATCACCAGAAAACTAACTTGAGTAAAGGGATCTTTAACCTTTATATTTTCTCATCCATCCCTCTGAAAAATTCAGAGTAATTTTATGCGGTATTCAAAATAGTATACAGGTTCCCCCCCCCCCCGACTAAAGCTTTGTAGACAGTTTCTTCACAATCCATAATTTAAATCCATTATTAAAAATAGTACCATGCTACCTGGTGAAACAACTACATTTTCCATAACAGTAGATCTATAATGCCAAATAATGTGCCTTTGCAAAAAAAGAGCAGCAAAATCAGCTTCTCCTCTTTTTCCTAAAACTTTGAAAAAGTCTGTCAATAATCTTTAAAACCACTTACCAAATTACATTATGGCATTATATAAATTAGTGCCTTAAATCTGCTTTTACTCAAGATAAAATTTAATATCCGATGTCAACATGCTTCTTATTTTGCATTTCTAGGAAGAGGCATAATATCTGTGTAGTTTCAAAAATTATTCAAAGAGAAGAGAAAGGTGTCGGGGGGGGGGGATTTTTAGGTTTTTAGTCTAAAGAAGAGTCAATTATCTTTGTGTAATATTAAAAAAAACAAAACCTAAACAGCATTGCTAAGCAGATACTCATATGTAGACAAAAGAAAGGAGAATGTCACTATGTATGTATGCCTATGCACATATTCCTCTGTGCATATTATTCCCACTTTTAAAATGTTTATATAAAAATCCTACATATAACAGGGGGCTGATGCAGTTCTTCCAAAGCTGACACTATCTTTCTGTGTGTGTATATATATAAAAAAATTGCAGTGAAATACTAAAAAGTTGTTATTATTGTCACGGTTTGCATTTCTTCCATATGAAGGCATCAAAAATGCTCTTTCAAGTGTCAGACAACCATCTTAATATCAATCATATGTTAAGTCATGACTTAACTATCAACACTCCAATAAATCATAGTAATATCTTGAATAGCACATGGGAACAGAGCAATTTTCACAGTACTGGTAGTAATTATAACTGTATCTTGACGCTATTTTGATTAGTGAATATGAGGTGTTATGTAAAGCACCTTACTGTGTAATTACAACAAAAATCTTTACTATTACTCAATTTCCTGTATAGTGTATACCAGTAGAAATGCTGCTAGGTAAAAGTCCTAGCATTAATTTGGAGAAGACTGGACCAAAACATGGGCAAGATACCAGTGGTCCTCTAGATACTTTATTTCATGGACATCTGGAAAGTCATATATTCCTCACCTCTGCTCTTATGAAGTTTGCTTTACATAAGAAAATAGGCTGGGATATAAAGCATCCAAATGATGTTTGAGCTTTTATATTTTTATCAAGAACCCAGCATAACACCAGGCAAAACAACTTTGAAACTAAGGGAACTTTTAATTCAATTTCTCATGAGGCAGGTATGGACTGTTTAGATCTAAACGAACAACCCTGTACTTATAGCATTGTTTAACACTGAACTGCCTGAGACCGTCAAGGAAAATGTCCCCCCGTTAGATAATTATGTCTTTATAACACATGCATTGATGAAAATGCCAAAAAAGACACAGATATTAAGAAAACAGTTTCTAATCCAAAAGTGTATCAACAATGAAACTGCTATTAATTGTAATTTTATAAATAACATCAATTATGCTGAATTGTATGAGTTGTTACCAATTTCAGTTTGGATACAATATGTGTATCAACCAAAAGTAAATGGAACAATTCCAATCCAATTGGTCCTGAAGAAGCATGAGAGCTCAATTTCATTAGATTGCATTTACAAAACATTATAAAACTATGAATCAAACTAGTTTATTTTATAATTATTACATTAGTTTTACTAGATCTAATTTTAGACAAAGTTTTGTTAGAACTTTTCCCCAATTCAAAAGAAACCAACTGATTACATAGCAGATCACAAGCACTGCCCATGTTAGGAAAGAAGCAGCTGTAATCCAAGTACTCTGAAAGCAAATTTTGGTTCTATTTCGGCAAGGGAGAAAAGCAGCAGCTGGAAGGCATCTGGGAGACTTGGATGTTGATTCATCTAGAGAGAGAGGGAAAGGGCAGAGCTAATATGGAAAAGCTAAGTCTTGGATGCTGTTAGAGACAATGTGCCAGCAGGGAGCATGGGTGGATTGGAAAGGAAGATTCGGAAGCATCTGGTTTGCAACAATTAAAACCCAATTTTCCTGCTACTGTAAACAAAAGCACATGCTAGATTTTTATTTTTGTGCTTGATAAAGAATATAGAAAGAGTTGTGAAGAGAGGTGCTTTTCATTTTCCTTTTAAAAGAGATGCTTAACAACAAGGTACATTCATTTATGGATGCCACATTTCTTGAAACTTCTTTGAATTAAACATGATGCTGTTGTCTTTTGTTTGCCTGCTTTTTAATAAAAAATAAATTGGTAAGGCAGGGAAATGTCCAAAAGCATATTAGTCCCCACTGTTCAGGATCTCAAATAACACTCAGAAGAGACATGTTAGGTTGAAGAGAAAGCATCTCATATAAACTCTTGAAATTCCCACTTTCTAAAGGACAAAGCATTACTCATCTCCCAGGACAGGGATGGGCAGAAGAAAAATCTGCATCTACTAGTAAACATCTGGATAGAGATTAGCCCTGTAGTCAAATGAACACAAACCTAAGGTCCAAATTCAAAATGTTAACTACTATATGGACTCTTGGCATACTGTACACATAGCAGGACATGGAAATTGCTAATAGAAATAGTCGAGCAAAGAGAAAACTAAATGGAAATCATTGCATTAAGAGATTTTAGAACATGTCATCAAGCAGAATTGGAAAACATGAAGAAGTAGCTACAATTCAAAGTGAGTGTGCCTAACACCACTTGAGAATTGTACTCAGGCGAAGAATGAAAAATAGTTTGTGTTTAATGCTATAAAGTACAACTGTACAAATTGGGACCTTCCATATAATTTGAATTTCAACCTACAGCAGCTTCTGATGATGAAGCCAGCAGCAAAAGATTTTAAAAGTCCCAAAAACACTTGGAGGGCGCTGGATTGCCTTTTCTTTCACAGATGGATTTTGTAAGGGTTACTGTACTCTCTCAATTTATCACAATATACTTAGAAGGTACAGTATATTGAATAAGATGATCCCATCAATGCCAAAGGCAATTAGTTTGAGTTCCTGGACTGTGTGGTGTTGCAGAAAAAGTTGATTAAATTAAAGGAAAAGGTAAGATGGGGCATATCAATACTTTTAAAAACAGCATTGATCTACAGCCGTTGGGAGCTTCATAGAGCATGTTAATATTGAAATGGGGCTAAGCTGCGTTGATCTGAATGCTAAAAGTGGCTTTAAAGCATGAGCCCATTTTGTGACAGAAGGAATGGATCAAATCAGCTTGCTTCAACCAGGGAGTAGCAACTCAATTTTCCAAATCAAGGCACTGTCATATTATATGTCAGATTACATTTTGCAGTGGTCTGGTTCACATTTAAAAGTAACTCACCATTTAGCCACACTGTATTGGCATGAGCTTCTGTAAGCTACTGTGGAATACTCAAAATCCAGCTCTTTGCTCTTCCCCCATAACTAATTCATTTTCTTTTTCCCTAATTCTTGGCTTGTTTCATGCACAGATTTGTTCAACAAGTCTAATTTATATTCCACTTCTTGAAGCAACCATGTTTTAGCAATTGCCTAAAGAATTTTTACCCAGGATTCCTAGTTCATGTATAACAAGATCGCAGTTGGAATAACCAAGATGTGTTAATTCCTTCTCCTGGCTGAGCAGAAGTGGGGAGGGAAAGCACACCCCCTTCTGAGGCTTTGCAGTTGCCCACTGATATATCATTTTTTAAAAGATGTTATGCACCACTGTTCAAAATAAAGTTTTCCCAGGGCTACACATTTAAACTAAAAATAGCAGATAAAATACCTAAATATCATAAACATCAAATCAATGAGATCTGCATGCAAACCAGCCCAGTTGCATGTATATTTTCCCCCAAGGATTTTTAAAACAAAACCAAAATCCAAACACAGACATTGTAGTTTTTGTAGTTTGCCTGAGAAATTCAACAGGAACCTCAACATCAACATGCATGTGGGGAGGTAGTGGTAAAAAGGTCTTTTGAAATCTTGCACGTAAAAACATCATGTGTGTCATGGTAGTTCAGACTAAGACTGTGGAGACCAACATACATTTGAAAAGACCTTTTCTCTTTTTTGCAAACAGAATTTGTATCAATTTATCACACAGTTCCAGCAGAGGGTGCTATAGTAACATATCTGTAGTTGAGAAAAAGGATTGATTCCCCAGAACAAGGAAAGAACAGGATATTGAGCCTAACAGTCACCTACATAATTTAGATACATTTGTGCCAGACTGCTGTGATCTCTCATAGGGCATCCAAGTCTTTTCCAGAAGAATAAGAAAGGAAATAATATACAATGCAAGCTTCAACATATAGTATTAACTGAGCCAAAGAATAATGTTAGAGGGAAAGTTATCCTCATTCTCATTTTATCATTAGAAAACATTTTCACAACACAAAGTAGCCAGCCTGACAAACAAAATAATTTTCAGACAGATTTTTGGCACTTAAAGTGATATGTAATTAGAATTAGCTTTAACTGGTTGTTATTTTTTTAATAATGCATTTTGTTACTGTTGGTAGTGACCTTGTTCAACATGTAGCAGGCAGGCAAGATGTAAATAAATAATGCACAATTGTGCTCGCCACCAATCCCTCCTTCCAATAAGTCTTTCAGTTTGTGAAGAGAAAGTTGAAAAAATGGAGAGGTATTTGCCCATGCTGGACAATCAGAAGTTAATTCTGCCTCCTGAAAAATCCCAACAGGATGAGCAAAACATCTTGCTAATGACTTTGTTCTGGCCCTATCTACTTTGAAAGTGGCTTCTGGCATGTCACTGAAAAGCCAAGAGTGATCCCACATCTGTAAAGTTAGTCAACTCTGCTTTAGATTCTCCATTTAACTCAAAATGCCAAATTAGTTTTATATTCAGCTATTTAGTTTTTGGTTTTACAATCAGTAAATACTATTTTGCCCAAACTACTACACTATACAGTAAGTCTGTTTTTACTTTGACATGCTCTGAACCCAACTTGCACTTTCTCCACTTAACTCCACTTAAATGGACACTTAGGTTTTCATTTCCTTAGGTGGAGTAGATTGTACCCCTACTGTTCTAAGTCCCAGATTCACATGCAATGAAGATCACTCAATTTTCTTTTCAGGCCGCTGTTTTACCCTCCCAGCTTCCAAGGTTCTTCTAGATATGGGCAGTTGATCTACAGCACAGAAAGTTTCTACAGAGCAACCTTGTCATAATTAAATCCCAGACTGCTTTCTCTTATGCAATCAGCTAAATGAAATACACGATGGGAATAACAAACGCAAGATCAAGTTTGGTGTGAAATTATTTTTCTCATATCAATGCATCACATTACCATTTTTCCATTGGTTCAAAATGTCACTTCATTCAACAAAACAAAGAAACAAAAAAGGAACGAATGTGATGCATTCTTCCAAAACTGCCTGATGCTAGCCGCCAAGGTCACCTTCGTGCTATTTTCGAAGAGTGACTTTGGGGGAAAAATACAAAGATTTTGCAAAGGGTAATTGTGGGGGAAGGAAACCCTAATATACAAATAGCTTTCATTCAAACATGAGACCTGAACCATTTATGCTTGTTATATTGACAACAGAAGAGCATTAAGTGCACCCCTACCTCATTCTGAAGCTCATCACCGCTTTTATGTGAGGCAAGCATCTCATACAAAGTACAGCAAAGATGTTCCATTGTTGGGCCTGCAGTATTTCCTTGTAGGGAGTCATTCAGATACTTCCCAACTTCACACCACAGGAAAGTATCATCTACTTTTCCAGAAGGTTTTGCACCAGAATTTCCACCACAGTTATTTGGATAATGTTCAAAATGGTTATTAAAAACTTTCTCATAATCCAGGCTAATGACTTTCTGGTCATCCATTTCACCATTTATCAGCAATTCTTCAAAGTCATCCAAATCATGCATGTCAAAAGAAAATGCAATATTTCTGCCAAAGCATAACTTTGGGTCACTGTTTAACTCTTCAGAATTTTTCAGAAGAGCTGCAAGCTGTTCGTCAGTAAACTGTGAAACAATCCGACAGGTGGCATCACAGGCTGCAGTGGCAGAGGAGGAGGGAAAGGGTCCAAACATCTGCTTGATGGCTTTAGTTTCATCATGACCAATACATTCCTTGGTGTGAAACATTTTAAAAAGGAAGCTGGCGCCACTTTCAATCGCTTCTTGTCCATTCTCAGATCCCACTAGGCATAGGAAAAAAAAGAAACAAATAGAAAAAAACTCGACAAGTTATCTGATTAACTAATTACAATACAATTACTGTAAATTTGATGGATTTTACTCGGGTGATGTTTTTTATATAAACATCCTGAAGCAGTGCCAGATAAGAACATTTTAAAATATGAAAAAGGAATGAGTAAGATTAGTTTTTTTTACTGTTAATAAAAATGTATAATTTAAAAAGGTAGGAAGAGAAGGAAAAACATTCATTTGTAACTAGGTTCTTGCAAAATATTCTCTCTAGAGACAAAATGTGGTGGGAATTTCCAGAAGACTACTGGATCATGCCCAGAATGGCCAAATCATGTTGCTCCCCAACCCAAAGCTCTACCTCAGGAGATATTCTTCAATAAAGTGTGCTAAAAACAAAACAACTATCTGTCCACAGTAACAAAACAGAAAACTTGAAATATAAGAACAATCCTGTGAAAATAAGGGCTGGAGGAGACTGTAGAATTATTGCTTAGATTTGCTTTAGATAAAAAGTGTAGGTATGGATGGTGGAACAACTTTTCCTTCTGGCAAAATGAGGGACGGGAAAGACCTACCCCTCCCATACATACAAATTTCTCCTTTCCTTCTTCTGAACTTCCTTACTCTCTTTTTGCCATTAACATCTAAAGACATTAAGCCAATTTTATTATTATTATTAATCACAATACTAGGAAAAAACACGTTAGAAAGCTAAAATTGCTAATAATAAGTGCTAATCAAGACAAAATTTCCGCTGCTGACAGTGTCTATTGCCCATTATTCCATAGTCCCCACAATATTCCTGGAATGCCATTAATAAAGGAATTTTCCATCCCTCCCTCCATCAAGGGCTGACTGCCTATTGCTAATTATACCCACTCCAAAACACTACTTACCTATTTGTTTGGCAGCATGAAATAGTGCCCTTAAATCTCCGTGTAGAGATTGCTGCTGCTCCTTGGGTGAGTTTTCATCAACAAATGTTACTATTTTTTGCCAAGTGAGATCCGAATTGCACAGCTGTTCTTGTAACTTGGATCTTTTATCCTGAACACAACAATTCATAGTCAACAGAGAGCTTTTCTTTGAACCCATTGATTTTCACTTAAGAAAAGCAACAGGTGCATGTTTTCCCCACACTTCAAAATTCAGTGTACACCCTGTTATGTTTCTTAGTAAAAATGAAAATTACAAATGCAAAGATTTGCATTCATATGTTAAAGGCAACAGTATCATCATTTGAATCACTTAGAGTAAGATAAAACCTGAAAATTTAGAAACAGAATTGCACCCTCTCTTTAACAAAAAGATCCGATGCACTCATCCCATATAAAATATCTGTCTCATAAATTTAACTGATAATGACATTAATAGGGAATCTTTTCCTCATGCAAGAAACATGAATGCACATTAGAGTTCCTGAATCAGGCTATCTAATCTATCTATCTATCTATCTATCTGGTTTCTATAGCCGCCCATCTCAGCGAGTGACTCTGGGCGGCTTACAACAATAAAACTATAAAACAATTAAAACAATTACAATTAAAACAGTTAAAATATAAAATAAATACAAAATAAATATACATGGCTGCCAAGCGAGCAATGCATGAATGTTAATACAGCCAAGAGACGGGACCATCCACACGCTCGAGGCCCCAGGCCTGGGCACAAAGCGAGGTCTTCACGGCCTTACAAAAGGCCAACAGGGTCGGGGACATCCTAATTTCTGGAGGGAGGATGTTCCAGAGGGCAGGCGCTATGGAGGAGAAGGCACGCCTTCTAGTTCCCGCCAACTGATACTCCCTGGCTGACGGGACCCGCAGCATACCCAACCTACTAGATCGAATTGGATGAGCAGAAACAACTGGGAGAAGGCGGTCCCTTATGTAACCCGGCCCCAAGCCATGAAGGGCTTTAAAGGTGACAACCAGCACCTTGAATTGCACCCGGAAGCACACCGGCAACCAATGCAGCTCACGTAGCAGTGGTGTTACATGTGTCGAGTACCCGATACCATTTACTATCCGTGCAGCTGCATTACCTTATATGCAACAGATTCAGGCACCTATTTCATTTCCCATATTTGCAGGACAAATTCAAACTAGCCATTAGGCATGTAACCCCCCCTAAAAAAATCTTGAAAGTGTGATAGTTATAACTACAGAATTTCTGCCTTACACCTACACAACTAAGTTGTGAAGAGGCCTATGAGCTCAATTCTGCTGCCACTTAACATCTGATGCCTTTAAGATATCCAGGGAGAGGTGTGTAACAGATGTTAATAAATTGATTTTTAAGTGTAATAGTTTATAAAAGAGAGAATATAGGAGAGTTATGAAGATACTTGCATTTCCTGCTACAACTATCACATGATCAAAGTGCTGAGAAAAGTCCTGAAACCAGAACTATGCCCTTCATTACATAAATATGGGAGAGAACAAGAGAGACAGACACCATATAAACTAAAATAGGTCATCTTTCTTTTCAAAAGTACTAGTCATAGGATTAAAAAGCCTAGGGTTGCCTACCATCTGATCTATTCCCCACTTTTCCAGATTCAAATGCATGACAATAGCTTCATTGTCATTAAATCCATTCTGTATTTAAATAGGAAAGAATGAATAACTTGTGTTAACAGATTTCTTCATATTTTTTCCCTTCCCATTATGAGAAAAGGTGGACTGGCCATTTATTAATCAAACTCCTACCTCACCCCCACAACTGCAATTTCCAGTGACATTTTTCATTTTTAATTCTTCCTTTCCTATCCTCAGTAGGCTTCTCCGTTCTACCACTGTCCTTTTTTACTATTATGGTTTTCAATTCTTCCAAAAGACAAGGCTCCAAAGGAAATAGAACATGAACACATACAAATGTATCAGCACAAATACAATCTCATTATGGCCCTTTCTAACTAATGCTGTACCAGTTACAGTGAAAGCAGAGGCAGCTAGAAGAGCTGTATATCCAGATTATTAAATATAACAAGTATTCGAACTCATCTTTGACATCCATCAAGTGATTATTTAAGAAAAATGCATTAAAGTGCTGTACAGTATGTTCCTTCAATTTATGCTATATTAGTTGTTGCTGATGCTTGTTTCAGTGAATGGATTCTCTTTTAATGGCTCATTTAGTGTAAGTGCACTATTTCAAATGACATGGAAAGAAAGGGCCAAATTGCTTCTCTAGTTATAGTGATTAAAAAAAACCCCACTGGAATAACAAGCAAAATCAGTAGAGTTACTCTGAGTTATACTGACATGTTGGAAATCAGGATCAGTCCTGAAGAGCTTGGGTATGTATAGGTGTTGATAACACCATAGTATCAAATTGAGAGGTGCCAATTTCCCTCTTTTTAATTTACTGAAAAGAAAGATACAACTGGCTAGTAGCCTTTTTTTTATATATTTAAAGTCACATTATTCTACTTTGCCTTTTGTTTCATGAATATCAGCAACAGGAGAGAAATTTGAGTTTTGTTTTACAAAAAGTGAAGCAGCAGAATTTTTGCACTCACAAAAAAAGAAAACAAAAGTAATACATCAATACACAACTAATAATTAGACTTAGGAGTGAAGCATAAAGAAAAGTGAAAAATTAATCTAGCAAGTTCCCAATTATTATATCAACAATTCCTGATGAAGCCACTGAGAACTTTGCTTACAGGATAACAGTAACATAACAACATACAGTAAAACCTCAATTTAATGTATTCCCACTCAATGAACTTTAGAAGGAATTTAATTCAGAAGTAATCCCCAAATAACAAAGCCTGTTGTTTCCGAAGCTCTTCAGACTCCTGATGTAATTTGCATTATTGCCCATACACCCATATAATGTTCCACAAATTTACATCATTTGCATGAATTTACATCTTTTACATAATAACAATTACACTAATGACTTCATTGTAACGATTATGCAGTTACACTAATCACATACACTTGTGCAATGCCATACAATTAATTTATGAAATTGAGGTCCTATAGTACAACAGATACGTTTTTGATCAACTTGTTGGATACTGGCACCAACCCATCCCCTAAAATGCCCACTGTTGCCAACAAGAGGAAATTTACCCTTGACATATGAAATTTAACTAGAAGAAACCTCTAGTGCAACGCATGGAAGAAACCCATACTTTGTGATAATGTTATTGACATTAACAAGTATACATTTTAAATCGATCAACATGTTAAAATCCCTCTTGTGCTTAACCTTTATTCAAATAACTTACTGTTAGGTCAGTAGATTCTTCACTATAATCATCTTGTTTAGTGACATTTGAAAAGGAACGGAGCGCTCCTGTTAAGCGAGGAAGGGCCATTTATTATCCATTCAGTGATCCATATGAAGATACATTAAATTCATTTCCAACTTGTAAAGCCCTGAAAATGAACAAGATGATCAAATTAAGTTTTGGTAATGGCTTAGAAACTTCAAGGGAAGACAGAACAATTATCTGAATGACTCAAACACTGCTATACAGTAGGCATTTTTATAAGTAGGCATTCAAGGCAACAGTATTCTGTTTTTAAATGCTCACAGTATAGCTTTACCAGCTCAAACAAACAGAAACTGGCCAACATAGACTGGAAAGAAAAAAATAACTGTAATGAAGCAGTTTATTTTTTCTCTCTCCACAATATGTAATTTAAATAGTCAGCAGGACTGATATATGTTTTCCCTTTTCAGTTTCAATTTCAAACAACACACTGCATCTGATACTCTTCTATTTGATAACTCTTGAACTTAATTTCTAGCAGAACTGATTCTTGTATATTCCTTCATTACAATATTTCTCAAATTTGATAATGCTATTTTAAGGGGTTTCAGTATAGACTTTCCATCCTTCTGTAACTTCACTTGCTTCTATTAAATTTCTTCCATGATTATTCCAGACTAGCTGTACCTTAGCTGTCAACTGTCCTGTGTTTACTCTGATTTTCTTACAAACCTCTCTAGTTCTTCCCTTATTATTTTCCTCTATTTGTTGAGATTCTTGGCTGAGGTATCTTCCCTTTATTCATTCGTGCTTGCTTATGAAAGCCTGCATTCAGTTACCACACAGCCTTCTGCTGCTTGAGGTTTTCATCAACCATTTTTCCTTTGCTATCAACATATAGCTTGGGCATTCCAGTTCTGTTTTCAGTGTCTCTTGTCTCTTCCCATAACTCCTCTTATTTTATTTCACATAATTTACATGTTCTGAATCTGTTCCTTATAGCAATCTTATATTCTGACTGTACGTTTTCTAGACCAAATTATGCTAGCACATTTGACCCAATAATTTATACTTGGAATCACACTAGAATGTATTTCTCCATCTTCTGCTTCCTGTTATGTAGTGTGGAATCAGAATGTATGTCACCTGAAGCAAACATTGCCAACAATGTTATTGTGTCTTAATATATGTACATCTACTAATTAAGAGAAAAATCAGGCATTCATTAAGAGAGGAAAGAAATATTTGGCATTTTATACTATATCAGTAACTAGGTCAAATTTATCAATAACTAAATGTATTTCCTTGGGAACATTACATACCTTTGAATAGGCCTCACTGAACTGAATAGGGTTTAGTTCTGAGACATATAAGAAAGCACTGTTAACATCTGGATCATTATATAAGAAGTGTAGGGACACTGTCTAAGTCAAGACATGTTTACAAGTTATTTAAAACACCAGCTGAATTTTACAGCGGAAACTGTCCCAATTAATAGCTCACTAACACTCACGTTTCAGAACTACAATTAATGATATCACAGTCTATAATTAATTCATCCCCCTCCTATAAAAACATATAAGAAGAGTAGACTTTGATGTCCTGGTACAGATGTTTCCAAAGACTGACATCATAAGTACTCATCACATTCTGCAATGCTTGGTAGCAACTTAAAGAAATATAACCCTTATTTTTTTAAAAATAAAAATTGATCCATTACTCTTTCAGGTAAAAACAAAAATAGCGGTAGAAAGGAAAAACACTGACCCAATGCAAATGTAGTATCATTTAGAAAACTACATTAGGCAAAATGGAATTCAAGCTAAGGAATGCATACTACACCTCTCCTTTGATGCAAGATTTTTATTTCTTTATAGGTTGGCTTAATGCATTGTGTTAAGCCATAATGTGTTATGGAAGTTAATTTTGGCTTAACCTGTGGTGTGAATTCATTCCTTATTTATAAATCATGCTATGATTTGTTGTTTGAACCCAACCAACCATGATTTATTCAACAAGCCATTATAAAAAATCCATAGCTTAATGTGGTATGAGTCTTCAGATTCTGGCAGTATATAAATGTGAGAAATAAATACAGTCATACTCCTAGTGTCCTCAGATTAAATATAGTTACTATCTTGCTTGCTCTATAAGATGATTCTGTAACTACAGTATTGTTCAAGGCATAGTTTATCACATTCTGGTTATCTACTGGACTATCTTTCTCCTGTTGTTTCTGTCCAACTAATAAGATCTGGAAAAGATGGTGCACTCCAGGTCCCAGTTGTAAAGCAGTCAGCTTCTCAGTAGCTGAGGTACTCAGCATACCCCCAAATCCATATGGCCCCAACCTTCTTCAGCTTCCATAAAGCCATAAAAACCAGCTCATACTTATGTATCCTGAGGTAGAATGAAGTGTCTATTCTCCAATGGTAGCTTGGTAAGGGGGAATATGTTTGCACTGTTATCCTCCCCAATGTATTCCATATACTCTTTGGGGATTCCCTTTTGTTTGCTTTTACTTGTGATTTATTTGAAGTTTAGTCCTACTGCATAAGCCATCTACAGTAATTCTGTGATTGAGGCAGCATACAAATCGATAAATAAAGTAATACTGCTTAAATTAACTAGTCAGCTTTTTTGTAATTTAATTCTGGACAAATTATTATAACTAATGATGAAATAAGGAATTTATGCTAGGCAAAAATTCAAAGCCAATACACCACATTATGTCTTAGCATATGAATCCAGAGATTTATCTGCATAAATAACTATGTTGGTAGGCCCTTACTGTATTAGAAACAACATCAAACATGCCATATATTGATTTTGTTTATACTTTTCACCTTTGCCAATGCTTGCAGCAAGTTATTCGTAGTTATAAATGGATTTTGTTTTAAATATGATTTAAAGGGCTGTTAATCCTAATCTTAGTAAACAATCTGCAAAAAAACCCCACTCTTGAATTGTGTTTAGGTATAAGGGTATACCAAATAAAAATACTATTTTTTTTAAATGGTCAGTACCACAGTCAAAGAGAGATTTGGCTTTCCTAAAATTTACCATGAACTAGAATACCGGTCAAGAGGATTGTTTTTATTAGAGTGGTTTAATAGAGTAGGCCCCAAACTACTCTAGGCCTTTAGGAAGGCAGTTAAGACCCGGCTGTTCACCCAGGCTTTGAGGTCAGATTGAGCTGAGTCCCCAGTGAGTGAATTGTAGAAGCTTTCAGTTCTGTTTGTGATTTTAGTGTTTAGCATCTTTTAATGAGCTGTCATTTTATATTAATTATGGTTTTTTTTGTCTTTTTGTACACCACCCAGAGTCATATAGTTTGAGTTGTGTGGACATATAAATGCATGAATAAATAAAATAAGTGGTTAATGCCAACCTAAACATCACCTTAAACAATGGCCTAACAAGACATGAATTAGCTTGGTCTCCCCTGAAAGCACTGGCTGCTCCACTCGAGAGAATAATCTACCAAATTAATGGTGACAGAACTTTTCTTTAGCTTTCTTATTGCTCTGAATTTCACAGTATGAAGTAACTGTCTTACAACTGATTATGCATAGATGAAAACTGACCATGCAATTTAATTTGCCCTGTAATTTCTTCCAGTTTCTAGAAAACCCACGGCACTACTTACAGCCAACTGAGTTACAGAAGCTTTTGATACCGCTGCAGAGGAAAAGTTCCTTAAAACCACCCATTAAAAATATTTTAATAAAATGTGTTCGTCTGAAAAGGTGCTACCAGAGTTCTTTTAATTTTTGGCTAACAGATTAACATGGCTGTCCTCTCACAATGTGAATAAGCAAGTGACTGTATTATCTAGATGCATTCTAAGAGGTTTAGACCTCTTTCTAGTGCACAGAACAACCCAGATAAGGTCAGGGGGGTGCTGCCATCTGCTGAGCCACATACATTTCTTTTCAAAAGCTGCACAGTATCTTTTAATTGGCAGAGCTGGCAGTCTGTACCTGGAAGCCTCTCTCCAAGTTAAGTGCAAATTTCAAAGTCTACTCATTTCAGCTGTTTGAGATAGACCAGACCAGAAAATCAACTCCACAGGAAGACTAGAATTATACTTTATTGAGACAGGCTGTAAACACAGAATCTTGCAAGCCTGACTGTGCTTTACCTCTCTTCTGTCTTATATCCCAGTGAATCAGATAGGTGTTTGCCTGAGTCACTTCCAAATACGATCTTGCTTCCCAGGATATAAAGAATATTTCCACCCTCCCTCTTTGCTTATATAATGATTCTTGGCTATTTCCCTCAAGGTCATCTCCCTGATTTTCTACAACTCAGCGTATTCTTTTAATCCTATAAGGAGAACTGACAGCCCATAAAAGATCCTCAGCAATGGGACTATGCACAGTCCTTTGGAAACAGGACTCATGGAGACGAGCAGGCCTTGCTTCCATATCAGCATAAGTCTGGGATAGGCAGCTGTGATTCTAACCATGAGCAACGTCCTTTTTCCATTAACAGAGCATGAACTTCCAGGACACAACTAGTACCAAGTAAGATTTCTATCAACTCTTCAGAAATGCGGGCAGCTCACGACCCCTCCCCTCCCCCCAAGTTGTAAGACCTCATGCCCACTCCTTCGAGACTAGGCTGCATGAGTTCAGTGGGGATTACATCGAGGAAACTTACCTAGAAACAGGCTACAAGGGGACGGAGTAATGGAAACTCAAGATCGCCCGAGCGAAAAAGCTGGAGCTTCTTTTCTCACTGGCAATGCCCTTACTGGAGCACCAGCACTCACAGCTGTGGGGTAGACAAAACACGCCAAGAGCCTCGAACCATCTCTCCCTTTCGCTTACACCTCTAGGTGGAGGAGATCGGGAAGCCCTGGAGCCCAAGGAAAGGCACCGAATTACCTGCTCCGCTTACCTGCTCCGCTTCCCCCCTGTGGCCGGCCACGCTGCCACTCCGACTGTTCCTCCCCTCCGAAGGGCTGTGCCTGCCTTCACTATTTCGACTCAGCCGCTTCCGGGTTCCTCTCCAGGCGCAGGCGCGGCCCTCCCCTTCCGCTGGTTTTGCCGGCTGCGCCGAGCGGGCGGGGCCGCGAGCCGTACGGAGCTCTCGGGAGCCCAATGACGCTCCAGGCGCGAGGACAGCGCGTGAACGTTCCTTCTGGTGGAGCGCGGCGCCCCACCTCCTTGGAGAAGCTGCGACTTTCTCTTTCGTTTCCTTGAGCGTCCTCATTTGGAAAAGACCGTGACACATCATCATCGACGGGGTGAAGTCTAAGAGTGGCAGCTCGATGGATGACAGAAAGACTTCCGGTTTGCACTGGAAGCCTTTTGTCGCCCGTGATTTGCGGGCTAAAATTGGCGCCCCGCCTATAAATCCCGAGCAAGTGCAGAAACTTAGAATGCGCTCTTCTTTCCTGCCTTCCTGCAAATTCAGTCAGATTCGGAGGGGCGGGGTGAAGCAAATAGGAGCATTCAAAAACTTCCTTCAGTGGTTTGTTGCCAGCAGTTCGTATTTGGCTTGCAGTTCCATGGCCTTTCTCTGCTAATACATAACACCATTAACCTGAATAAGATCCGCTTCAGCTTATCAGTGGCATGCCGAGGTTGATTTAACTGGCGACAGTCGATTGCCTTTGGGTGAGAAGGAACTGAAAGCTTAAAAGGAGAAAAGAAGGCTGAGTTTCTTAGCCGGATAGCAAACCACTCCAAGAGGTCAACTGTGCTGTTCCTTTGGCGGAACCATGCCTCGGGAAAGGGAAAGCCAGATATGGGTGTGTTCATAAAAATGTTTCCATTCCATTATTTTCCCAGAGCTGCTTCAGAAAGTCTGACTATTTGGGAAAGCCAGAATAAGACCAACCTTCTCCATTGTTTTGCCCTACCGATGAAGCAGGGCTGACTAAGGATTTGTAGTCCAGCACACCTAAATGCTTCTCAAAGTGAGAAGAACTAAACAACACAATTCCCATAATTTTCAGAAATCCAGCAGAGCATTGGGTCCAAGACTTGAGACTTTGGTGCCATCCTAGACTGGCCTGTCACTTACCTCAGATATGGTTGTTGCTAATAGTCTCAACAAGTAAGGCCACTCAATCAAATCTGCTTTTTCTCGCAGACACGTATCTTTCTAGGACAGTGCATGCCCTGGTTATCTATGATTCATTTTATATGGGGCTTGCTCTGAAGACAAGGCAATGACTTGAGGGGGCTCTCAGAGGCTGTCTGTCGCTTCAAGGTTTTACTAACTTCAGATAAAGCCCTTTATGGAGCACGCGGGAATTAGGACTTTCTCAAGAGCCAAGCCAAGCTAGAGAGCTGGCCTTGATGCGGTTAGGCATCTGGCAGTTGGTCACTGAAACACTTCTGCAATGCGTTGAACAAATAGGTGTTTAATATGAAGTTTTTAACATACAATTGTTGGACTTTGTTATTTTAGGATTCTCTTTAAATTGAACAGCCAGTGTTTCTTAAAATTTTCTGCAGTTCTGGACCACTAAATTGATAATAGTAAAATGCAGACTACCCAATTCACCCTGCCCCCATAAATTTTCAACTTTGAAAGTGGAGGAATTTAAAATGTTCAGTGAATTAAAGAATGATTAATGTGGCATTTGGGTATGACTCCCCATTTCATGCATTTTTAAAATCCTATCTGAACTCAATTTTATACCAAAATGTTTAACCCAAAATTAAGTGTTTATTTACCACTTGAGGCAGGGTCTGTATGGGAGGGTGGCCTCTGGCCAACTGTCTCTTGGTGCATGCAGTAATGCCAAGAATGTTGAGTTATTACTTACTTTTTTTTTTTGCAATACTTTCACACACATTAAATACAATCTTTTGAGCTTGCACCAGCATTTCACTGAGTGTCTCTACATGTGCAGAGTGCAAACCATATAAGATTGAGATTGCCTTATCCTTGCATTTTTGGGACTAAAAATTGATTTTTGTTGAATTACAACTTTCTTTCCAATGGCTATAGTTCTTTTCCAGTCACATTTTTTTTAAAAAAAAGATTACTTGAACTTATCCCCAGGGACCATTACCATCTAACTAGGGCCGCAACACAGCAGCTGCCAACTGGGACTTCACTTCTTCACCACCACCACTTCCAACACAGGAGTTTCTTGTTAACACTGTACCAGATGAGTTTATGGGAAGAAAAGGAAATGATTAATGAAGCTGCAATTTTGCCTATTGAACATTCTGATAGAGGTGAGCCTTATGCTATATTACAAACTGAAAGAAAAAAATTGCAGGTGTTTGCTTGATGCAGAGTTTCTTGTTCTTTGTTGACTGTGCACCAGGGGAAAGCTGATTTTGAATTGCAGAGATTGGGAAGGGTAATTGAAATGGGGGGGGAAAGGATTTGATGTTGAGAAATCTATGCATTAACAACTATGGGTACATTGGTTTTAAAATATGCCTTTTACCTGACAATTTTGTAAAAAAAAAAAAAAAAGAGCACCACCATACCCTGTATTCTAGGTGATCTAACCTTTTCCTTACCATCAGGGTTATCTGTTAACTTTCCTTTTACATTGCCAGTAGAGCCTTTTCAATTACGTCCTCAACTTGCAGATGTTCCTGAATCTCTCTGGGGTTGGTCCTCTACTGATGTGACCTTTTTAAAACCTGCTGAAGCCTCCCACAGAGACCTAAAGACTTGACTCTTGTGTTCCACAGAATAGGATCACAAGGCTTCACCAGCCAAGCTAGTTTTGTTTGCCTAAAGTGGCTTACCTACACTATATTATACACCCTGGCACAAGAGAACTTTTCCCTGCCAGAGTGGATGCTATTCTTCAGTTCCCACTGCCTTCTATCAAGTGCCAGGTGAGAGCCTTATTTGGAACTCTAGGGTTCTGTAAGCCTTGGATACCAGCTTTTGACAGACTGACTGACTTTTTTTTTAGCCCACTGTTCTGTATAGCTGGACCCTGTTGCTCATGGTGCAGTAGGATGCCTGAGAGCTTTGGCTGCTACTGTCCTACTTGTTCAAATATCAAAAGACTTGGTTATGGGTTTTTGATTAACTGTGCTTTGTTCCTCATGAGGTTGCTGAACTCAAGCCTTTGCACATCAGTGTTTAGCCGCTTAGGAAGCAAACCTTCTAGCTACTCCACATGTGACTTTGAAGCGGTGTACAACTTTGAATCCTGCAACTCTGCTTCCTGAGAACACAGATGAAGGAAGTTACCAACATGACTGTTTGCAGACCGTAACTTGGTAGAGAAAGCTTGCAGATGTGCCCCTACAGAATCCTGTCTCTGAACTCTTTTTGGATGGGTCTTCCTTTTTGGTTGACAGAGTCCATTTAACAGGGGCTGCAATTTTATTTATTTATTTTCATCTGCTGGGTGGAACTCTTGCCACCTTCTTTGGGGGCCCAAGCAGCTGAACTTACTGCCTTAATTCAAGCTTGTTGTATTGCCAGAGTCAAAACTGTTACTATCTTCACTGACTTAATGTTTGCCATGCTACAGGTATCTTATGGAAGGTGAGAAGATTCTTCACTACCATAGGCCACCAGATTGCTCTCAAAGGCCTGGTTGTTTCACCTTTGGATGCACCTCTCCTTTTATTGCTAAAGGCAATCGCTTCGCTGAAGAGGTTGCTAGGAAGGCTGCTCAACAACCTTGTGTCTTTCAGTCTTTGCACCTGTGTTTCAAGTTCCATGTGCTATTGCTTATGAGGAGTTTTTTTCAGATGCTCGGACTGCTACTTGCAATGTCTCTATGATGCTTCTTGGAATGGTTCCTTCTGGATGGTTCCTAATGGGCAACCAGTTGTCCCATATACTTTTCTTCATCTTCTGGCTCAACAACTACAGTACATCTGAAAGGACATTGTGGTACTCAAGCTATTGTAGACTGGCTTGCTCCTGGAGCCTATGTGGAAACTTCCAGGAGCTTCTTCTGGGCCAAGGACTCACAAAGGGGGGGCCTTCCTGCCATCTCAGTGCATCTATGGTTGGTGGGGTGGGGGGATGAACTAACTGCCAAGCAGTTTCTATCCTTACAGAAGCAGCACAGAGAGCTCTGGAAGGTGGTGGGGGCTGCAGTTGCTCTCAGTGACCAGATCCATCCATTCCAGCTGGGAGAATTTGTGTGGCAAAGTTCCATTGCAAGATGCTTGATCCAACCTGGGAGGGCCCGTTCCAGATTTTACTGACTACCCAAAGCCACTGTCCTTGTGCAAAGGAAAAGTTCCTAGAATTCTCACAGGCGGAGATTGTTGGACTCTTGTAACTTCCTGATGAACTTTTAAAAAAAAAATCTTTGTGGACTTATTACTAAGCAACCATGATTTGTGTTGGATTTTTGCTTCTTTTGCATCTTTTATAATCTTTTTATGCTACAAATGGTGAAGGGACAGATTGGGAAAGCACAACTCTCGTTCTGCCCAAGTTTCATGCAGTCAAAAATGCTGGCCTGTAAAACAAAATGGTTGGATTTCCTCTTTACAGATTCCACGGAGGTAAGGGATATCTCTAAGTACTGATTGGTGGGTAAATCACATTATTGCATTTGATTTCACTGTTATGCGGCAACACTCCAATGCCCCCTTCTTCAAAGAATATATGGATCTTGGTCTGTGGGAAGGTGGGAAAATTGTTCCCTTATGTTAACAGCCCTGTTACACAAGTGGTGTTTCTGTCATACTTGTATTGATCCAGTTAATGATGAAGCGGCTTGGGATGTGGGAATGCAAGTCTGTACAGGGCAGACGGCCCAGCAGAATGGCACTTCCACTTTAAAGAATGTTGCCCAAGCCCTGGCATATATCACTGAAGGCATCAGACTACCTGATGGTTTATGGTGGGCTTGTGGCATACATGGTATTAAAACTATACCAAAGTCCTGGCAAGGAATTTGTACAATTTCTTGGCTACGGCCAGGAGGGATTCACCCTCTCTCACCAGAAATTAAATGGTTATTTAGACTTAACTATAGAACACCTGGGGCACTTACTCCTGGCATAAAATTTCCCAGAGGAAAACAAATTGGGAAGACAATATTTCCAGCTGTGGGAGTTGCTAGAGAATACAAAGACATTCATAATTTGGATGCATTTGTTGTAAACATGTCTAGCTTTTGAAGTCTTTGGTAATGAAACCTCACAAAGCCATAAGCTCCTTCAGGATAAAATCCTTTCTCTGAAAAATATAGTACTGCAAAATAGACTTGTCTTAAATCAGGTATTAGTAGAGCATGGAGGAGTTTGTGTCTATATGAAATAAACCTGCTGCATGTTTCATGACAGAAGTGAAGGCCTGATTTCACAACAAAAGAAGTCAGCTAACATAAGTTTCCTTTAACTAAGGACAGGGAACATTTTCAAGAACAACAGCAGGACAACGAATCAATGTGGGATTGGCTCACTTCTTGACTACCTGATTGGGCTGGGTGAAACATTTATTGCTTGGTGTGATTGCTATTATAGTCTTGGTACTTCTTGATATACTTGGATGTTGTCTAATACAATATTTGCCTGCCATGCACTGCTGCCACTATGCTTTTAGATCTGCTCCACAACGCACTGCAACCATAGGCCGTATACAGTTCAAATGTTAACCACTCATTTCCTTTCTATACATAATGATGGTTCAGCAAACTATAAATAGTTTGAGAACCAAATGGGGGAATTGTTACCTGGAATTTTTAGGCTTCATTATTAGCTTTTAAAGAAAGGTGGTATTGGCATTTCTCACATGGCAGTCTAGGCTTCTTTCTAACTTTAGGAAAACGTTTTTTCTTCTGGGCCAAGGCCTTTTCTTCTGGTATGTGAGAACTTACCTTTTCAGCAACTAAACAATAGAGTGTATTCTGAAAGTGCTTGAATACACTTGCAAGTTTTAAAAGATACAAACCCCGCTGGGAAAAGGATTGATGTAACTTGTAAATTTGCCATTTGTGGAATGTTACCTAGAATCAGTGTTTTCTGTTGTTCAGTTCTCACATGTAATCAATGTTTTTTATTGTTTGATTACTTGCTTTGTGACATACCACATATACTGAATGCATGTATCATTTGTTTCTGTACCCTATAAAAGAGTTTGATCCCCCTTAATAAAGGCTTTTGCTTTTGCCTGAAATACTTAGTGATTTGTGTTTTCGGATAGGCAGAAAGCCACCTTTGCAAAGGTTAAGTTGTTTTCTCTCCCAAATTCTGGGAATAGGTCTTCAGCTCCATGACACTCGGGGTGCCTGAGTTTACAAGCAACACCCTCCCTGCTTCAGCCTCACCTTGCAAGTACTTAACAGTCAATCCCCAGCTGATTATCTGTGTGTGCACAGAGTGGGCTTTGGCTGGTATATGTGGAGCCTGCAGTGGTCCACCTGGCAGACCTCTGGACTCCCAGTAGACCATGGGCCACATTTTGAGAATCACTGGCTTTGATCCTTATGGGATTGAGCAAAACATAATTGCTAACATGGGTTTGTGTACAGTATCTTATTAGGTTATAATGAATGAAGCTTTCTATTAATCAATGATTAAATTATTAAATATACTGTAGTAAAATAGGATTTTCCCCCCCTTTCCTTCCCTGAAATTGTTTTGGAAGTTTTCCCTCCCTCCTTTTTGTACCAAAAAGAGTTAAGCAGAATCAGTTCACCTTTCTTTTTCTTCCTTTCTCAGGCTTAAAGCATGTTTTGCTAACTACTTCATTCCTTCTCCAAGGACATCTCTGTGATTCGCTACAGCATCCCACTCCTCTGGAGGTCCATGTTCTTTAAACAAGACATCAGGTCTTCTCATAATACCAACACTTTGAAAAATGCTGCCTCTAGAAACATGACTGGCCCTGACTTTCCTTTCCTTTCCTTCAGGAATGCCCCAAGGCTTCTGTTTCAGTGGGCTATTGGCCCATAGCATATTTGCTGGTTATTTTTATTGGTTCTAGTGACTGTATTATGTTTTTTTTTCTGTGTTTTTGGTGCATCTTGCCCAGAGTCCTAGTAATTGGGGTGGCACACAAAATCTGTAAAATAAGTGAATAATAAAAAATATTGCCACAATGTGGGTGGGAAGACAGGGAAGTTGTAAACCCTAACTGATACTAAACTACCTATCCTATTCACAAGTTATTTTATTTTTGGTGCCTTTGAGTGTAGGACTGGTCCCTGAGGTTTTCTTGGTAAGATTTTTGGAAGTGGTTTGCCATTGCCTCCTTCCTAGGGCTGAGAGAGAGTGACTGGGCCAAGGTCACCCAGCTGGCTTTGTGCCTAAGGTGGGACTAGAACTCACGGTCTCCCGGTTTCTAACCTAGTGCCTTAACCACTATACCACACTGGCTGTCACACAAGCTAAATACATTTTCTTAAAATAAAAAATGTGTTTGATTGATAATCAATTGCTTTAGAATCAGATTGTTAGAGAGCTCCTGCTACACTCTCATTCTTAGAAGCTGTTTTCAGTAGCACTAGCAATGTTTCTAACTAGACATGTTTAGAACTGAAGTGTAAAATAAATGTTGGGGGCCCAGTGCTGTATTATAGTTTTGGTAAAACAAGGAATGCCACCTTTGGATGCAATTTATTATCTGTCTGAGGAGCAAAATGGCCATTTCCTTTTTCATTATTCTGTATTGTGTTGTGGACAATTTAAAATTAGCACTGATTTGCTCTTCTTCCTAATAAAAAGAAGTACAGCTTTCCCTTAAACACTCCAGTGTATGCAAACTGGAAAGCAATCCACCAGCTGCTGCCCACTTCTTCTGGGCAGCCTGCCTGCATTTCTAGCATAAGCAAGTGAGGATATTTTGAGCAAGATGGCAATGTGAGTTCTTTTGTTGTCAAAAAAAGAAAAAGGAAGAGGGGAAAAAATGCTCCCTTTTATCAAACTCTACTGGAAATACAAACCTGGCTAGATTAAAAGAAAAAAAAATCCCAAATAATAATAAAAAAACATGTCCACCCATTTGGGCAGTTTGGTGGGGATTGAAAAGAAATTTAATAGAATTAGTATAAATACAAACAGCCTCATGAGGTGCAGAGTGGTAGGTGGCAGTATTGCAACCGAAACTTTCCCCATGACCCAAGTTTGATCCCAGAAGAAACTGGATTCTCAAGTAGCAGCTCAGGTTGACTCAGCCTTCCGTCCTTTCAAGGTCGGTAAAAGGAGTACCCAGTTTCCTGGGGAAGGTGACAACTGGGGAAGGCAATGGCAAACCACCCGGCTCTATAGTCTGCCAAGAAAACGTGAAAGCGGCGTCCCCCCAAAGCGTCAGACATGACTCGGTGCTTGCACAGGGGACCTTTCACCTTTCACCAGTATAAATACAATTAGTAATATTAATTATATATACATATATAAACTATGTCTATGTGTGTATATGTGATTTACCTATTATGCAATTTATCTGGCACTTCAATTCTCCCAGACTTGAAGCAGTTTACAGACATTAAAATAATTAAATAAAATTGCATTATGAAACATCCATAATAAAGTGATAAAACCAATATTTTGTTGTTCTGTTACTTAATCTGTACTCTGTTGTATGTCAATTAAACAGCTATATAAATTGATTAAGTAAATTACAATATCAAACAAGAAAAAATATGTACAAACACACATATATGAACTGTGAAATGCTGTTTCACAATTTGCTTGAAACTAAATAGTAGCATTATCTGAGAGTCAGTTTGGTGTAATAGTTAAAGTTGCTAGATGAGAAGCCTTAGACTGGGTCAAAAAAATCTATCTACTGCCTTGTACTGGGCCAGCATGGTAGATTACAGTCAACAACTTCAATGAAGAGGACTTCATCCTGCAGTGGATTGATTCGGCTGATTATATTTCATCTAAAAATTATAAGGCGGGGGGGCTTTTGCAGGGAGAGCATTCAGTAAAAATGTCCTGCTTTTGTCTCTACTGAACATAGTTGGCTAATGGATGGTATGCAAATTAACACCATAGTGGTGCCGTCGGAGATGAGGATCACAAACATAAATTGGAAAAAATCAGATATATCTCAAAAGCAGTAGTATAACTGTGATGAAAATATTCTTACTTCCTAAGCTTACCAGTGTTGCTATAGAATTCCATATTGGGTATCTGAAAAAAAAAATTTCTGGTGGAAATGGAAAGTAGAAGCATTTACAGTTTTTAAAAGAGCACCACAAATAAAAAAGGCATCTTTTTTATTCTCGTATGTTGAAAGGGCAATGGGATTTACCAGATCTGAAGCTTTATTATAAAGTTTATCAGTTAACAATGTTTGATTTCATTAAGTAAAGAAGAAGTACACAGGACTTGGGTGCAAATAGAGAAGAGTAATCAAATTTATTTGACTATAACTTTTGTTGCAAAATGACATCTAAGATATTGAAAAGATGAAAAAAAATCCTTTTATTCGTATTGTGTTCAAGATTAGAATTTTAAAAAAGGGTATGTATCCCCTTATTCTTACCTTCTCTTACCATTTGTTTGTTGTTCACAATTTGTAATTCAAATAGTCTCAGAAATGGAAATCAGTACGTTTATTTCACTAGTTAGCTAGCTAGCTAGTTAAATCAGTAGGCTAACAATCACCAAAGAAATCAAAAACTTTAGGGCCAAATATTTCATTTTCCTGGTGAAATATTTGAAACTGAATTCAATTGGGGGGGGGGTTGGCAAAAAGAAAAAAAATATAGTTAGGTAGTCAAACTTTAAGAGAATCTGAAGTTTTACTCCAATTTGGAAATATGAAGCAGCAAAAATTATATGGATTATTGGAATTCAGTGACAGGGAATATTATATTTGAGTGTGTGTGTGTGTATGTGTGTGTAAGTAACATAGCTCTTTTTTATATTATGTTATTTAATTACCAAAATGTAATTTATAAGATGCACTGGAATATGGTTTTGAATAAATAAGGATGAAAAGGTTGTATACCAGTGAGATGTTCTTTACTCCCTTTTGGATTTTTTTTGTTTATTATTGCTGCTATTCTTTATTATTCTGTTTTTATTTTAAATAAAGTTAATAAATCAAAGTAAAAAAAATGCAAATTGCAATACATTCTAATACCTTGGGATACTTGTGCACAATAACTGCATGTTTTTTGCTTTCTGGTTGTCTTTTGGAACTAATTTCATATATACAGGACGGATTCACCCATCATATTAAGCAGTAATGTGGCTTTTCTCAGTTTTGCTAAGCGTGTTCCATTAACCCAGCCAGTGTGGTTTTTAAACCATGGCTTACTGCTCATTGTTATATGTAAATCTTGTCAATTGCACTTATTCTACAAATTATGCTTAAACTATAATTTAGTGTGATGTGAGAACCCAGCTAAAGTTCAGTGCTGACTTTCCATTTTGGGAGAAAGGTGCAAAGCAGGTACTTGAATCAGCAACCAATCTCTGGACCAGGGTTTCTCAACCAGGGTTCCATGGAACCCTAGGGTTCTGCAAGAGGTCACTGGGAGTTCCCTGGGAGAACATAATTATTTTAAAAAATATTTCAAATTTGTGCAACTTCATATTAAAGAGGTCAGTTTCACTATTTTTAGTTTAAGAACACTGTTAATGCATATATACAGGCCTACTCATGAAATGAATATAATAATTTTGTAACTTCTGTTCTATATTTGAGCCTGAATGTGCAGGAGTTCCCTGAGGCCTGAAAAATATTTCGAGGGTTCCTCCAGGGTCAAAAGGTTGAGAAAGGCTGCTCTGGACCTTCCTGGGCATTCCATGGCCAATGGCGCTGATGCTGCTCACTACAGCATCCTTACTACAGACCCATCATTGGCATCTGGACCAACCATCACTACATTTATGGATGCCCATTTTATTTTCTGTGTGTCTCTCAAATCCCCTTTTTGCTAGCAAAACGTGTTTAATATCAAGATAGCATGAAGCAATTCTACTTAATCCTGTAATCATGAAGATGCCATAAGTTGAATCTGAAATATGAAACTGTACGTATTTAGAATAGTTTTGTTTTTTAAAATCAGGGCTGGCAAATGGTCTTGTAATCTAGCAGCAATTGCAAAACCAGAAATAGCACTGAGGCAGGGAGTGGGGATATGATATATGAGCTTCACAACCAAAATAATACTGAAAAGCTGAAGAGATTAAAACAATATATTAATTAGTCTGAGGCTTCACCACATGACTGTTTAAAGGTTGTCTCCTAGAATATAGGGGCTAAAGCAGAAATGGACAGCCTGTGTCCCTAGGAATGCCTGCAGTCTTCTGCTTCATTTCAGAAGGGCCCTGAAAATAATTCCTGAGAGACCAGCTAAGAGCTTTGTTGCTTGGGATGGAGAGAAAAGAGAGTGAGAATGAGAGAGGGATAGGAAATATGTCAGAAACGGGGGAAAAAAAAAAGATATGCTAGAAACAGCATGGGTATCCTTTCTATTTGGGGCTCTAACTTTATCCCCTCACTGCTTCTGGTCCTCCACACGTGAATCCAAATGGACTAACCCTGGGGGAGGGCTTTCCTTGACTGCGGGTCATCTGAAAACTGTGAGCAACCTCTTTAAGGTCAGAGAGTGTCCTTGATTTTTGAGTAATGTCAGATGACACCTTCCAAAAAGTAGAGGGCCTGGACAAAAGTGTGTAGGGTCAAAATAACAACAACAACAACACTAATTTGGTAAAACTCAATTTGAATTAAATACAGTTTATTTTATTTGTTTGTTCATTAGATTTATATGGTTGCCTCTCTGAAATACACTACTCTAGGTGGTTAAAAATATTAAAAATGATAAAAACATATACCAAAAAAACCACCCCCAAGCAGCCAGCAAATATTACAAAAACAATCAATCACTGAACAGAACCAAGAAACAGACTCTGTCACACACCTGGGCCCCCAGGCTCAAGCACAGAGCTAAGTCTTCAAGGCCATATGGAAGGCCACCAGGGATGGGGCAAATCTATTCTCCAAAGGGATGATATTCCAGTGGGCAGGTGCCATGGCAGAAAAGGCTCTCATCCTGGGCTCTGCCAGCCAACCCTCCTTAGCAGACAGGACACAGAGCTTGCCCCTCCTGTTATTAATTGCGGTCAAGTTCATGATTATTTTTTCTTTATATAATACTATATTTCAGTTTTCAAAATAGCACCCTAGAACTAGGAAATAGGTGAGTTTTTACTATCCTGCTCTAGTATAAAAACTTTAACACATTTTTAAAAAAAATTTAGCCTTCATCAGAGAATTAAAAGACAAGCAAAGAAATTTTTGCTGTTGTGTCATAGAGAACACATAAAGAACCTGTTCTTTCTTTGCAAGCATATTTGAATCTTACATCACTGTGGCATCATCTGATTTCTGCTATAGTCAGTCACAACATTATGTAAGCAGCAGTGAGGTTATGAACACAGTATTTTTATTAAGATTTTAAAAATAAATGCAGCCTTTTAAAATATCAAGCGGGTGTTAGTTGAGATTTTGTGGATTTAGAGAAGCTTAGGAAACTACTTCAGTAAGAAAATGTTTGCTTTGAAAATCTAATAGAAATTTTAATGACTGCTCCCCAAAGCAATTTACTATGAAAAAAAGCTCTTATTTGGTGTAATGAGGCTTTCCAGCAATTTTCTGAAAACATTTCCTTTTCACTACTCAAACAATATTGGGAACTTCAATTAATTATTTAACAACACTCCAAAAGAACCTTCTTCTCATTAAGATTGTAACTATCTTTTAAGACCTTTTTAGTTGAACATTCCATTACTACACAGGTTTTACATATTTTTTTTTAAAGTGGGACCACCATTCAAAGACTTTTTGAATGCTTTCCCTGCAGAACACAAAGCTTTTTGTTTTAGGAAGCAGATCTTTCCATTCCATCAGAAATGGCTTTTGGACCTTCTGCAGGTTGACAAGCAGAACACAGATTTTAGGATTCAAAAGGGAAAAGAAACAAGGACCTTTTTTTTTTTTTTTTTTTTACTAAGATTCAAGCAGGATTTGTTCCCAGATAAATCTGCAAGTTTTCAAACTTGGTCCATTTACCAGATTGAATTAGGAGCACCACTGAAACCATGCAGTCAAATGGATCTTTGAATGTTGATATCCCAAATCCAAAGATAGCAGTACCATAAATAATACAGTTTAAATGTAGCTGTTCCCTCAAAAATCATATAGTTTCT
The DNA here is from genome assembly GCF_035149785.1 of Candoia aspera. Lineage (NCBI taxonomy): Eukaryota > Metazoa > Chordata > Lepidosauria > Squamata > Candoiidae > Candoia > Candoia aspera. The sequence continues at coordinate 109,430,703 of NC_086153.1, read as the reverse complement.
AATGCAGCTCTTAGAAGTGATTTATTCTTAGGTGCTGGAAGCATGCAGCAGTGGCTTCTCTGAGTGATGCAGATAGACAGGTCCAATTAAAGATGTCTGATTTAGTGGGAATGATACATGATTGTCCCATTCATTTGAATGCATCCTTGTAAGTTTCTTCTCCACCTCACCCCTGGCACAAAACCAGGAACAAACATGCCCTGGCAACAGCTTTTTTCTGCTATCTCCCCCTGATGTTCATGTCACCCCCAGGCTGTGAGACAGGTTTAAGTCTATACCAATATTAAAGTTGTGCGTTTCCTTTACATGACAGCATCCAAAGAGCCCTGCAGGAGGTATGAAGCCTGTTGTGCTTTGCCACCCATTATGTGTAGGTTGAGTTCAGGTGATGAGTAGTAGATAAAATCAGGGGGATCTTGGCTGTTTCAGGCTAATAATGGGTAATCTATCATTTGTCAACCTTATTGGCCATCATTCTGTAGTTGCCTCCCTAAAGAATCAGGCCTAGCAGTGCTGTGCTGGTGGTTTGATTTGTGCAAGAATTTCTTCCTTCCTTCCTTCCTTCCTTCCTTCCTTCCTTCCTTCCTTCCTTCCTTCCTTCCTTCCTTCCTTCCTTCCTTCCTTCCTTCCTTCCTTCCATTCCCAGGCCACTTGACTCCAGAATGATTCCAGGCAGCTTCACAAGGAAAAAAACAGATAAAAATGATATTATATAAAAAGAAGAGCTGTTGCCTGGAGGGACCAAGTCCAAAAAACCCTTATTCTCTGACTTAGGCCATACAGTAACCCAAGGCTTGGGGCAAGAACCAGTTTTTTAAACTTTGTTTACAGGTGGGTAGAATGAGGGCCATATGAATCTCTAGGAGGATGCTGTGCCAGAGAAGGCCATGGGAGACAGACAGTCGCTCAGATGACTAGGCCCTATGCCATGTAGAGCTTTAAAGGTATTAATCAGCATCTTGAATTGCATCTGGAAGCTTACCTCTTATAAGTGTATTGTTTCAAGCATAGGGGTTTCTTAGGCAGCCCTCATTTGGCATTATGCAAATATTTTCCCACCACGACCACATGTCTATCCATACAGCAGCAGCCTTTTATTATTTATTTTAATAATGTATAATTCCTTGTAAATTAAATGGATAAATGAATTTAAGGAATTATTTATTTTATTTAGCAGCAGTTGAAGCAGTAAATAAATAAGACAGACATATGGGCGTTGCCATTTTATATCCCTTAGAGAATGTTGGAAGTGCTCAACAGCCAATAAATTTGGATGGCAGTCTCTGGGAACTGAATAATAGCACTACAGTGCTCAGTGAGCAGTATTGTAAATGCTTTAACTCTTTGACCCGTATCAGTTTAATACAAGACTGAAATGGCATAATGCTGAAATGATGGGACCAATTCCACCCCCTTCCCCATTATCTCCCAAACGGAACATGGCAGAATCTGGAAGATGGCATTTGTTACCAATATTACATTTTTTAAAAAAGTTGGGGGTGAGAAATCATAAGTAAAAGTGTGGCTTGTGATTCAGTTCCCTTTGTGGTTTAGTTGGTTTTTTTATAGCCGAATGAAGAAGGACAAAGGAAGGAGCCTCAAAATAATGGGCATACGGTCAGATGCAATCCATTCCTGCTGCAGCGTTGTGATTGTTCCTCTGGCCAGCAGCTGATTCATTGAAGTGGAAGGGCAACAAAGCCAGAGGAATCAGCCAAACACTCTGCTTATCACATACTGCACATGCATAATCAGGACAGCCGCATTCAGCAGTAACTCAGAACAGATGCAATAAAGGCAGGATAGGGATCGGCAACGAAGCAGCAAATGTCATGCTGGTAAGTTGTCTGCTGATGACATAAGGATGGGTGCGTAGGACTTTAACTCAGCGGTGGGGAAAGACCCTTAGATGCCACCCAGACATGTAGTGTGGTATCCAGAGGTGCTGTGGGGGAGGCAAATGGTAAAAACATTGCACACAGATAAGAAAGGGTCAGAGCTTGCAGCATGATAGCATGATGCTACTAGTTTAGTCACGTTGACAAAAGCACTGGATCCTGCAGAGGCCTCTGAGGGTATCACAGACAGAGAGCTCCCAAATGGCTGTAGTACAGTTTATAAATATACCTTAAGAATATATTGTGTGGGCAGAATTATTTTTAATAATAATAATATGAATATGAATCGTAATATTGCTATTCACAGAATGGATGGGCAACCTGCATGCAGCTCTTCAAAGCTCCTTTGGTGCTCCTCCTACAGTTTTGGCATGCTGCACTCAGCAAATTGCCAGGGACAAAACAGCTGGATTCATACTGCTAATGGCATCAGGAAAGCAGTGACTGGAAGCAGGATCTCTGACAGAAAGGAGAAACTGGGTTTATTTCTCTTCCTCATAGTCTATCTATTCATGCTGCAGAGATATGGGGGTAACCTTTGGAAAATATATTGGAATGTAGCGTGTATGTGTGCATATGTAAGTGTTTGTGTAGTCTTTATGCTCCCATTAGGTAATGGTTGCCATTTTCTTCTAAACACTTTCTTACTCATTTGATATATGATCTTTGAACATTCCTAAGTACAGTAACTTTTTCTCAGAAAAAAAAATTAATAAAATTAATAAAACATACTGTGATAGGCCTATGGGGGCCTGATTTTGGTATACCCTATAGAGCCAGTTTGGTGCAGCGGTTAAGGCACCAGGCTAGAAACCGGGAGGCAGGGAGTTCTAGTCCTGCCTCAGGCACAAAGCCAGTTGGGTGACCTTGGGCCAGTCATTCTCTCTCAGCCCTAGGAAGCAGGCAATGGTAAACCACTTCTGAAAAACCAAGAAAACTACAGGGACTTGTCCATGCAGTTGCCAGGAGTCAACGCTGCCTTGAAGGCACCATAAAAATGAAAAAATAACACACACACACATTCTTCTGTCATTCAAATTAATTTACTATGGCCTCATTTTTTGGCCCAACCTAGCAAGCATATTTGACTCATCTCTGATCTCCAAGTGCTCTCTGTTGTGATGTGTGTATCAAGTGATTGAAATGAAATTCCTCTCTGCAGATGCTACTGTTACGGAAATTGTGAGAAGAATCCTAAATCAGAGTTATTATGTAGGGACAATGAAACTTCCTCAGAAAATATCCAACATCTCTATTACCCATGATTATGAAGTGATCATACTGTTCATGGAAAACAACAGCAGCGCACTTTACTGAGTTTGCATCATTTAGAATCAGCTGTCATTCTTCCCTTTGATCTTGTTGCTATAGCTTAATGCCTCCTTTCAAAATAACAGGAAGACTCTAAGTGGTCTGTTGGTTTTGGAACTAAACACTGCCTCTGAAAAAGGTGTTGCTACAGCATAAACATTTGCAAGTCTAATTTGCTTCTCTAGAGATTGTCCTTCATTTTGATACTGTTGCAGAAATGGGAATGGCATATCATTGCTTATGCCTACATACATTGCTTTATAGCAACTTTGCCAGTTAAAATTCCCAAGCATGGCCTTGGCAGATCATATGGAGTAGAATTGTAAGAGCATCTCTGCATTGTCCACCCCAACGTGCTATTGATACTGATAAACCATGCTGTGGCTCGGTTGTGCATTTCGACTTTCTCTCTAGAGTTGGTGCTTGGGCTTGCTGCTGAGAATGTCAAGATGTTCACAGGCTGCTGCTTGGGCTAACTTAAGCTCCCAGCCTCATGGTAGGCCTTCAGATCCCTTGCCAGTTGCTGCCGCCATTGAGAACTTGGATGAGATGTCTGCCAGTGTTTTGGCTCCCCCTACCCACTTGAAAGCACTCTGAGCCTCCACAGATACTTGCCAGCTCCCATGGCTTTCATATTGCATTGCTGGCACTCTGCGTGTTATTATAGCCCTCCTGGACTGGGGATTCCAGCATTCTTACTATTGCCAGAGAGCTGGGCCGCCTTGCACTCTTGTCAGTGCTCCGGGCCTCCTCATGCAATTGCCAGTGCCCTAGATCTCACTCCCATCCTGGGCCCCATTAGGATGACTGCTGGTACTCTGGACCTCTCTGTTGTGCAGCTGACACGTTTCAAAGTTCTTCCTGTCCTCTGCTGCTACACTAAGGTTGCTCTGCTATTGCTCTTCTCTACCACCAACATTCCATGGCGTCTTCTAAGGCAGTGGTTCTCAACCATTTTGGCCTCAGGACCCCTTTACATTCTTAAAAATATTGGGGACCCCAAAGAGCTTTGGTTTATGTGGGTTATATCTATTAATATATACTATATCAGAAATTAAAACAGAAATGTTAAAATATTTATTTATTTGACTTCGCGGACCCCCTGAAATGGTCTTGAGGACCCCCAGGGGTCCCCCAATCACACTTTTGAGAACTGCTGTTCTAGGGACTTTAGCTCATTGCTTCTTGCTCATTTCTTCTTGCTCTTTTTTTCTCCTCTTTTGCCACCACTATCTCTCAAGAAGCCAAATCCCTTGATTCTTCAGAGGGGAACTCTGAAAAAGTAGAAGTGGGAGGAGAGGCACAAGTGTACGTGTGTGTTTTTGCCACATGTTGCACTCTGCCTTCAAAACTCCCAGTGTTGGTGTCTGGCAGACATACATTGGGGTGCCTAATTTTGCCAATATAGTAGTCCCATCTGGTGGTAGGAGATGCAGCAAGACAAAACTACTCTTCAGTAAGATTGACTTTTCAAGCACAAAGCAGTGCTATGTTGCCAATTTTGAAGCTGTTTTCACTGCTTTGATTCCCTCCCCGCAACTGGTGGATTCAGTGGTATAAGCACAGGGATCAAAATTGTTCAATTACAAACTCCTAGTTACAATATTGTATGATCAGTGGGAGAAGGAGGAGGTCCTCAGCTGCAAGTCCCAGATCTGCCCCTTCACCTAGAAAACTCGCACAGCAAGAATTATTGCTGCGTGTTACTGTTACAGTTGTAGACAAAAGCATAGGCTGAACATGCAGCCTACATAGGCTGATGAACTGTGCTAAGTTGTTTTGCCTCCAATTAGTAACAAAGGGATTTTTTTTCTTTCCGTGAGTGATAAGCAATTTCTCTTCTACTTTTTCTTTCTGAGCAAGGAAGGATCAATGTAAACACTTTTGTACAATAAGTGAGCCTAGCCAAGCAATTCCCGTACAATATTTATTTATTTATTTCGGTTTTATCCTGCCTTTATTATTTTTATAAATAACTCAAGGCAGAGAACATACCTAATACTCCTTCCTCCTCCTATTTTCTCACAACAGCAACCCCGTGAGGTGAGTTGGGCTGAGAGAGAGTGACTGGCCCAAGGCAGGACTAGAACTCACAGCCTCCTGGTTTCTAGTCCAGCACCTTAACTACTAGACCAAACAATAGTAGCTTGCAGTCATTAGCTTTGTCTCCTACATTTTCCTATGCTTCACTTACATGCTGGTGAAATAGACCTCCCATTCCTTATCTCAAAGTGTATCATATGTTGCTCTTTCCACAGCCCAAACGAACTCAATAGCACCATGCAGTCAGCAACTACCAATCTTGAATGTTGCCTTTATCAGCACTCTTGCACCTCTCCAAGCAATCTCACAGTAATTCATGTAGTATTTGAACTTATGCATGAGTTAAACAACTAAAACCTACTAAGAATCTGCAGAGGCACAGTTCCATTCAACCTCAATGGAATTTTCTCCAGTTGTCAGTTTAAAGAAGAGAATATCCCTATGTTAGCTGTAAGCACTTTGGCATTCATGACAAAATCTGACATGACACATTTATATTATTATTATTAATGTGCACTGCAGTCCCGTGCTTTTTTACTTGGAAAAAAACAGTGATGTTCGATGAAGTTTACCTTCTAAAAAGTACAGGCCTGATTGCAGATACAAAAATGTTTTAGGAGTATCAGATCTTCTACAACAAAACAATAAGATGTCATCCCTTATGCCAGCCATCCCATGTTCTAGATTTATTGAAGTACAATCTTCAATGCTCCTAGGCAAGTTGATCTGCTAATTGCATTAACAGCATCATGTTTTGTTTGGTCCTTCCTGGTGCTTAATACCAATACCAGAATTGATAGAAGGGTATGCACTTCCTGCAACTGTATTGATGGACACTTTGCTTCCAAGCCAATTCAAGGTACTGGTGCTTGAAATCCACCAGACAGTCACATGTCTTATAAAGCAGGTGTCACCCTTTTAGTTGCATGCTTTTTCTACCATTTAGTCCTCTAGCTCTGCAACCAAACTTGAAGATTAAACAGAAAAATGAGTGAAATGGAATATATCAGACAAAATGTCCATTGTGAACTCATTTGAGACCTGTTTATTGTACATGTAAGATCTTACACTGAACTCTAGATCAAAGCATGTAGTGTAATTAATCCAGACTGCTTTCTTCCTTTTCCCTGCCCTTCAGCCTGATGCTGTATTGGTCCACAATGTGACTTACAAGTTAAAATCTTCATTAACAGACTTGTTATAAAAATGTCAGTGTCTGAGTGAGAGACACAATGGTTGTTGAAGGATACACCTGGATAAGAGTGTGGGTGGAAATAAATTGCTAACTATGTAGGGTATTAGTGGGAAACAGGCCCACAGAAAATGGTGAATGTAAGACTTGAGTTTCTGCCATGGTATTTGTATGTGATTGAAAAGTGAGGGTCTATTACTGGCTGGCAGGAGAGGCTATCAAGCCAAATTTTATGAGGTGTTTCATGCTGAGTTTGAGTTCCAAAGCTTTGATATGGGGGACAAAAGACAACTGCAGGAAAGTTATGAATGTGGGAGGCAAATCACTATTGTGGTTGGCAGAGGGAGTTATGATGGGATGTGTTGAGCTGGTCATTCTGGGAATATGGGGACTGGCAATTTGGTGCTGGTTCCCTCTTCAAACTCTATGTCTTCTCTAGATTCTAGATGTCTTGCTAGACATCTTGGCCTCAAGCTGTTGTGAATGAAGCCAAGTCTGTGTAGATCCTTGACTCATTACATCTGGAACTTCCATAACTTGAGGAAGCAGACGTAGCATGAATAGGTCCTGGCTGGGTAAGGATGGGAGTGTAGCCCTATATGAGACTTGCCCTATCTGGGACTTGAGGATTTTAGCAGCCACAAATCCAAGGCTGGGGGTGGGGTGAAAATGATTCTGTGTGACTATGACCAGATACCTCACTAAGTATCTGTAGTTGAGATTAGGCTGTAGAGAAAAAACGGGGATCCTGGTATACTACCCTCCCTGCTGACCTCTCTAGCTGAATTGCTAGATATTGTTTCAGGACTACTAGTGCTAGGAGATTTCAATTTCCATACCCTAGAGGTGGGATCAGGAGTGGCTCAGGAGTTATGGCCAAAATGATAATGATGAGCTTATCTCTGGTGATAACTGGCACAATGTATATGTTTGGCCACACACTTGATCTTGGAGCAGATGGCCAATGATATAAAAGTAAAGGACAATGGACTTCCAGTAGGGACATGGCAGACTTAACAGCTGAGTGTGCAGGCTCTGCGGGCAGAAATCACAACCTGGCATTTTGTTGGGGGGGGGGGGTGCTCAGGCAGGTTTTTCTTGAACCCCTGGAGTGTTTTCCAGGACAAAGAAAACACTTGGAATCATCCCATCTGTCCTCCGGAACAGTGACTTGTAGCCAGAGGATCACAAACGACATTTGCGCTCGTCCAGTAAGAGCTGCCAGGAGGCTGGGACATCACCATTTCCAAGCCGTGCTGTAGCCTTAAAGGGACACTAAGACCAGCCACCCCATTTCTAAATCACCCAATTTATATATTTTTAAGTTTATGTATCCTAAGAGAGGATTTTTACAGCAAGGAGAAGCGGGGTCTCTTGGTGCTTATCATTATTTTTGGGGTTAATTTTTTTTAAAAAAAACCTTTTTAAGAATTGTCTCCCTGTTATTATTTTTGTACTGGATTTGAAGAAATTACCATTCTCCTACATGTTGAAGCAGCTGATTTGAACCTTCAGATTCCTGTTCACTTTCCCTTGAGAACAGTCACTCTCAGTTCATGTAAACAACTTTCGAACGTCCTCATATCTTTGACTTTTGCTGATTAAGCTCCTAGGGGGTGCCATAATCTACTGCGTGAGATATGGAGGATTTCAAATAGACTTTCTCTGATTTCCATCGAGACCTTAAGCAAAATCTTTCTGATTCTTACCAACTTTTTATGCAAGGCGTTCAGGACATTGTGGAAGATAAGCGCTTTAAAATATTTCATCTGGTTGGGGATGTCGTGGATGAACTGGAGGAATTTAACAGCACCAGGAATGTCTCTTCGACTTCTGCTGAGATGCTGGAGGAAGATTGGACAGTGGACTTGAAGAAATTAAAGGGACAGATCGAGTTGCAAGCCATAAATGAAATGGACTTTTTGATGGAATGCCTTGGAATAGAGGGGGTTAATATGTATGGGAGTTCTCTTGAAGAGAAGTCAGAGTTTTTGAGGGGGACAGTTGGGCTGTCTGATTTCTTTAAGAAAAAAGCTCTGTGCATAATGTGGAGATATGTAAATGCTTCGGTTTATTTTGAAGTGGGATAAGGGTTTAAGTATATTTATCTGGATTGCTTTAAGGGTTTGGCTGGCTTCATTTACCTTTAATGGTTTGAATTAAGACTATCAAGGTATAACAACAACAAAAAGAATGATGTTTGGCTTTGCGTCTGACATGATTAAAATAGTTAAAATTGTTGCATTACTAAGTATAATGGTAGACAATTTATATGTTTTTAAAAGGTTTCCCTTGATGTAAAGTCCAGTCGAATCCGACTCTAGGGGGCGGTGCTCATCTCCGTTTCTAAGCCTTGGAGCCGGCGTTGTCATAGACACTTCCGGGTCATGTGGCCAGCATGACGACTCGGAACACCGTTACCTTCCCGCCGAAGCGGTACCTATTGATCTACTCACATTTGCATGTTTTCGAACTGCTAGGTGAGCAGGAGCTGGGATTAACAACGGGAGCTCACCCCGCCGCGCGGTTTCGAACCGCCGACCTTCCGATCGACAGCTCAGCGGTTTAACCCGTAGAACAGACAGGAATGTATAGAATAATAGTAGAAAGGAAATAATCAAATAAATATTATCTTTGTGGGGAAGTTGATTAGGAGGTTTATATATATATATATATATATATATATTCTTTTTTCTTTTAATATAAGGGGAGGGAGCAACTATATTTAGTGATTTTTATAATGTGCCAACAGTATAATTTATAGAAATAATGTGACTTTGGTTTAATATAGAATAAGGGATTGATTATGGAAAATTGTTGTATATTCTTGCTGTTAAAGGCCGGAAGTCATCTTTTTCTGTATGTTTTTTAAAAAAATTCCTTCTGTGTTTTGAAATCTTTTTAGTTCTTTTTTTCTCGTTTTAGTTTTTTATTTTTCTGTAGCTTTTATCTTTGTTTGAAAACTAATAAAATTCTTATTAAAAAAGTAAAGGACAATGTTATTAGCACCTTATCATGGACAGATCATTTTCTGACCAGCTTGGGGCATGTTAACATTGCTGACTGCTACATGGGGGTAGGGGCTGGATAAATGCTGTAAGATACATACTGTATAATGGGCTGTCAGAGTAACCTGGAGGGACAGGAGGAGGAGCAGCAACCAAGACAAAAGAAATTTGAGTCCAAGACAGAAATGTAATTTGAGAAAGTGTCTCAGACTTGACCTTCCCTAAATCTCTTGATGATAAAGGGAAGGAGGGGGGAGGTGCATTCAGACCTGCAAGAATCTATTACTATAACCTTATAATAAAAGCAGTATCAGTATTTGGTTTCCTAGTCTGGTCTACCTTAAAGGGCTGACAATACCTGATATATCTGCTTGGTTTTCAACAGATTCTTGGGGATTTTCTAAGTGGTGTGTTGGTAGTCTCACCATGCATCTGATTGTTCTCTGGAATACTGAGAGGATGAGGCTATTATATGAAATTACCCCTAAGCAGTCTCTGTCAGATGCAGATCCCATGGGGATCCATGATTTACCAAGAGGTTTCAGGACATGAAGCAACAGAAATGAGGCTTTGAGGAACAGCAGTGGAAGATGGGGAGTAAGTACAACCATGCATAGATAACAGCTCAGGCACAAGCCTACACTGTGGTGATGAGGGCACTGAAGTATTAATGTTCAGTAAAGTATTGATGCATAGGCAGAATGTCATCTAGCAGCACTGTTTAATGAGTCTTGTGTGCTGTTGGGAAAAGATGGGTGGGACAATCTCAGTTCAGACAGCTGTGATATGTTTGCAAGATTCATTCTGATTTAGATCCCACATTGGCCAGAACAAGCAAGATAAGTAGAACAACATCTTGAGGGCTACCTGAGGTTAGTTCAATTTTATGGACTCTGTGGATGTAGACTGGGTTCCTGGCTGCATGAGGCAGTCTATTGATCCTGAAGTGTTAAAAAAACTTTCCTTTTATCTCAAACATTTTCTTCCTGGGGAAGAAAAAGCAGTAGAAATGCAGCTGCAAGAATCCTGGATGAAGCAGATTATCTACATTTTTCTCAGCTGGGCTTCAGATCCAGGCATGGGACTGAAAATGCACTGTTCATTCTCATGGATTACCTCTGTCAAGACCTGGAGTGGATGCAACCCTCCTGGTGCTAATGGATCTCTCAGTGGGGTTTGATATAATTGACCACGGTATCCTTCTAGACTGCCTGCAATAGTTGGAAGTTGGGTGCACTGTTTTTTAGTGTTTCTGCTTCTACTTGAATAGACAGCTCCAACTGGTGGTAATGGGGGATGAGCAATTGAGCCCCTGGCCACTCCTGCATGAGGTATTACAGGGCTTGTTGTTTAACTTCTACATGAAACTACCTGATGAAGTCCTTCATTGATTTGGGATGAGGTATCATTAATATGCTGATGATACCAGTTATACTGTATCCATCCTAGGCTAGATAAAAGGTGCTATGGATAATCTTATTCAGTATCTAGAGACAGTAAGGAATTGGATGGAAGAAAACAAGTTGAAACTAAATCCTAGCAAGATGGAGTTCCTATTTGTCTAGAAGCCATTAGATTTTATAGCCCCCCCTACCCAGAAGGAGCAGGTCTCTGACTTAGAGGGGATCCTGGATTCACAACTTCTGCTTCAGCATCAAGTTGAGAGCAGAGCCAGAGTTTCAGCTACTGCACCTTCAGTGATTTTTTTTGAATGACAGACCCTAGTAAAAGTCACTCATGCCTGCATTACCTTGAGCTTGGATTACTGCAACACTGTCTACCTTGGGTTGCCATGGAAAACTATCTAGAATTTTAAACTAGTGTAGAATGTGACAGTATACATGTTGGTGGATGAGAGCTGTTTCAGCACTGTTACAACTATGCACTGGGAATGCACTGGCTGCCAGTATGTTTTCGAGTACAAAGTGCTGGGTTTCGACCTATGGCTTGGATCCATATTATGTATAGCACTGTCTTCTCTGAACAGATCCAGGCCAGGATATCAACCAAATTAAATGTCAAGATATTCTTGGCTGTAGCCAAGCAAGGCCATGCTTCCGCTGCTTGCATAGCAAGCAGAGACATCTGTAGGATCAAAGGTTTTTGGCAAAATAACAAAAGCTGTATTGTGCCATTGCAATACAAGACCTAACCTTTTCATACATCCATGCATTGTCTCAATGCATGTACAACAGGGGCAGAACTTGCATTGCCACAATGCAATGCTGCTTTCATCATTTTTCCTGCTTGACCCTCCGACATCAAGATCATTTGTTGCTGTATCATTTCAGAGTTTTTAAAGTTTTTTAAAAGGGGAAAACAGTTTTCTAAGTTCTTACCATCAGGCTTGGGCTTCCTCAAAACATCAAAACATACTTTACTCTTTTCTTATTAACAAGCAAACACAAAAGTGGCTTTCCATGCCATGATATTTTTGAAAAAGATCAATATAATTATGGAGAAACATTGTTATAAAAAGTAATTTATGGGATCTTGTTTTCTGTTTTTAGATCACTTTGACTGGTCCTGATTTGTTGTCATTCTCTGAGTGCTTAATGGGCATAGAATCCCAATAATAGGTTGGTTGCAATTTGTGTTTACAGTGTAATTAATTGTTTCATTACTGCATGAGTCATTATTTAGTCACGCGGCATTATTTCTTAGTTTGAATGAATGGAATTGTAATATAGAAATAAAAGAGTGTAGTCAATGACCATTTCAAAGTGTTCTCCCTATACATCTTTGGGTATCTAAAATCAATATTCAGAATGGTTAAGAGAAGGTGTGCATACGTGTCTGTTTCTAGAAACACTTTTATTTTCTTTGAACACTCTTGTATTAGTGGCAGTGGGCTTCAGGGATTCCCCCCCACCCCACCTGCCAAATAATTTCAGCACTGCAATAGGACTTAAATAACTTTTGAATCTTTGGGCATACAAAACTCATAAAAACATTAAAACTGTTTTTATGGAAGATTTTAAAAATTGTTAATTTTAAAACTCTTCCATAAAACAGTTTTAATAGTATAGAAACCTGCATTAAAATAAAAAATGGGAATAAACTGTTTAAAAGTAAGTCTCAAAGGCAAGGTGGTTTAGTAGCATTTTACCTGGAAAAATGCCCAGGTGAACAAGTATGTCTTCAGTTGGTTTTTTAAATGAGACAGCATTGGGGAAGGGACAGAGCAACCATGTTTCCTCTGGGAGAGAGTTCAGTAACTTGGATGCTGCCACTGAAAAGCGTATGCTCTGAAAGCACCACACTACTAGCTAGCTCCACCAGTGGGATTTTGAGCAAGTCCAGGTTCTAAGACCAATTGATCTTAGGAATCCACGTGTCACATTGGCATCCAAAATTTGCTCTTTTCATATGGCTAAATAAGAGATAGTACATGGATTGTGAGTAGGTGGGTGGATAAGCAGGAAAGCACTAGCAGACCTGATTGCCAATCATCATATAATCAATGTTGTGTTCTTCAAATGTTGTGGCTTGTAACTTTTATGATTACTGATCATGTCTGTTTTCAGCCATAGCTTCTTGCTGACTCCTCACATATCCATGCCTCTGTCCATACCCCAAATCTCTGTACTGACTCTGTGATACATCTTGTTGATTAGGGCTAGGAACAGAAGATAGTTTAGATTTTCATAGGACACAGTTCTCAGAGGAGATGCAGGAGCAACAGGTGAATGTCTTAATACATGTAGGAAGAAGGAGGTTAGAAATGGAGGTGATGAATGACGGGTTAGTCAGACTTAGACAGCAGTAGAGACTGCTGAAGATGGCATGTTGGTTTTAATCTGGAGAAAGGATGGCTTGTGATCCTAAAATGAATGCCAGTTCATCTCACTAAGATGGAAAATCGCCAGTAAGTTGTATAAGCCTTTTTCTTAACTCTAAAAAGAGTAATGTTAGTATTTAGCTGCATAGAAAGGTGCAGACATGCTGGATACACACATATCTTAAGTTCAAATCATAACTTGTGAGGATACCCATGCTTGGAATGGCTTCAAGCTAAATGTTAGCTGAAAAAACTGATTGTTTCCTGTACTTTTACAGAATTGTGGAGAACTGATCACTGTGGAATTTGCAGCAGTTAGGGAGGTATAAAGCATTTGCATAGCTGGAAACTGGGAAACCAGAACTGCTTTTCATTCTCTTTTAAGGTAAAAGAAAAAAGCTGGAATACTATGTGGTACTGCCTCTTTCAGTCCAATCCCTTTTGATCCTATGTATCCCTGTGACAAACATGTTAGCTAGAACTTTGAGGACTGATGGTTGAAATTCTGGGGATAGTAGCATATTGGCTGTGCGCATGTATCAATGTACTTCTGCATGCTCAGAACCCCTATTGCCTATGGGATATGAATGGACACAGGCTGTAGGCAAAACAGCCCAATTAATATATGAATATGGAGCCTCCTTTAATTATGGCCTACCTGCCTCTCCTATTTCATATCCTTTCTCCTTTGTCACCTGAACAGAGTTATCTAGAAAGCTGTTGGTATGTGTGTGTGTGTGTGTGTATGTGTGTGTGCCCTGTGTACAGGAAATAACATCTATTTGCTGACCTTTGGGGTTTTCCCACATCTTCTTCTATCCTTTTATTTACAAGAAGTATCATTTAAGGAGAGAAATAGTCCGTAAACGTTAAAGCCATTTAACTGAAAATAATGTTAAGAGACTCAAGAGTTGCTCAGTGGTGCAATCCTCCTGTCTATCAATAGTTCTCTGAAAGCAGTTTCAGCAGAAAATGTGTCACTTTCTTTCTGCTATTTCTGCACTGAGATGACATTAGGTTGTATTTTATGACACAGCCCAAGAAAATATTGTACAAAAACAAGCTCACCTTTCTCTACCTTGGGGAATCTTGAGTGACAGAGGCCTGCAATTGGGTTGTAGCCTGCTATCCCTGCCAGGAATCCTCCAGCAGTCCTGGATGACAATTCACAGAATTCAATGACCATTCAATTGATCGTGAAAATGAGCCCCCAAAATGGACTGCCGCAGTTTACTAGAAGGGTTTTAATAGCTATACAAAATACCAAAGTTCATAGGTGAACCTTTAGTACCATGAAGAAACTTCAGTTGCCTCTGTATTTTATTCTTTGGATATGTACTGTAGGTACTAAACATATAGCAGTTTTGCCAAAGCGTATGCTGATGGCTACTTTAGAGTCATCCTTTTTTTTATATCGCCTTAATAAAGGATCTATGCTACTCTCAGCCATATGAGATGCATCTTCAACCCAAGAAAATGTTAAGGTATAAATTTGCCCCTTTTATGCAGAACCTCACAAAATCTCTGGGGAAAAAAGGAACCTCAGCCCATACTGATGTAAATTCTAAATTATTATAGCAAAGCAGTAAGAAAGTACACTTGGTTTTCTGATTTTCTTACAGCCCTGTTCCACATCAGTAGAAGGATACATCTATTGTAGTATAAGTAGCATCTGAATGTGGATTCAGAATAGGTTTGACTTTTTTTTAATCTCCCATTGTTCAAATGCATGAATGCATGCTGTGTGTGCAAACATAAAACAGATATATTGCAATACTTGAATATTGTTTATTTCAAACTCTCACTATGTGCTTTATGGTGGAAATGAGAACTCTTTCACTAAGGAGGCATATTTTTCTTCTTTGCTTTCAATGAAAGACATGTGTTGCAATACACTGTTGGGCCTAGAATGAATAAATAAAACCCACATGCCACTGTTTTCAAGGGAAAAATATTGTATTTCAAAAAAACTATCAACCCATGTGTCTGCATGAACATAATCCCTTCCACAAAATCCAAATACTGTAATCTAGAAATGAATTGCCTAAAAAGAAAGGTTGATTTTATTTTTATATATTGTGTGTACCCTTACATACTCTCATATAATATATGAGAATATATTATCCCATCCCATCCCATCCTATCTGAGTCCAGGTATGAGAACATCTGGTGTCCCTAGAAAAATTGCCTAGAATTCAACAAAATAATTGAACTACTCAGTGAGATGTAGTGGTTAAGATGTTGGACTAGGATTGGGACACCAAGGTTGGAGTCTAGCTTCAACCACAGCACTCATTAGGTAATGTAATGTAATAAAATAAAATAAAATTTAAAATTTTATTTTAGGTAATAAAATTTGAATAATAAATAAATAATAATAATAAATGTTGGACTAGTCAGTCTTTTTCAGTCAAACTACTGTACTTTGGTTGTGGGGATAAAAGAAAGGGAAATCCCCATGTAAGTGACCTTGTGCTCCTTGAAGAAAAGCATGATACAAATCTAATAAATAGCTAAATAACTGGATAAGTATGCACAGTAGTTGGTATACTAAGACATCATGAAGGCCTTTGGCCAACTGGGGAATCTCCACCAACCCCAGACTCTAAGAGAATCTTCTAGTTCCTGATGTCATTGGTAATCAGTAGAAGAGAGCTGTGTTTGCCTTCCCTTTGGGACAAGGGAAATTGCTAGAGACTTCTGTAATTCTGTAGTTCTCAGTGTGTGGGATACCCAGAGGAAAAGATATATAACTCCTATGCCTCTCTTGACCTGGCCAGTTGTTAGCACAGAGGCAATATTGAAGGAGGAGGAAGATTAGCAGGAGTGACTGCCATAAGCTCACTTATCCTCTCGTATTGGGTCAAAAGGAAAAAAGCAAGCAAGTGTAGGACAGGGACCTTGACAAAAACCTGCAGTAAATGTTTTAAATTAAAGATTATTTCTGATATTTATTTGTTTATTTACTTGTCCCTGCATGCCTGCATACTTTTCCAGTGATTTTTGGGTGTGTGTGTGGAAAAAACAGGATGTGGATGACACAGTGGAATGCACAAAGGAAGACAATTGCAATGGCCCCATATCATATTGCTAAACCAATAATCAGAGTTAAATATAATTCCTGGGAAAGTGAACAGAGGTTTTATTCTTGTTTTGAGATTCTAATAATCATGACCTTTTCTTTTCAAGTCTGTTCAGTCTGGGTTTTGTTTTTGTTTTTGTTTTGGCCCTAGCCTTTGTTTAATGAGATATGTTAGTCACCAAGCACATAGATATATGTCTTGAGAGACCAGGCTGAAAACTGGCATAATGCCTTCTGACACCATAAAGGCACTGATTGCTGTGTGAGTTGGAGAAAGAGACAATATACCCTTACACAGTTGCTAGCCTTGAGTAACTTTATCTTGAATGTGTCTAGTGAGACACAGAACTGCTGTAGAACACACAAGATGATAGTCTCAGAAGAGTCTGAATTAGCAAGCTTCCTCCCCACCTCACCCCAAATGACTGGACATTTTAGGCTTCTATTCAAACTTATTTTTTTGTGTGAAGTAAAAACAGTTTTGATCATACAGGCTGAGGCTTCCCATCCTCTTCCAGAGAAATTGCCCCATCCTCCATAGTAGCTTTTCCCACAAGTGCTGGTTTTAGTTGCAATGGGGAGAATGGATGGGCAATGGGACCCCCAGTTTGTCTGTGTGGAAGTATCTTTTGAAGGGTATCTTTGGATGTAAGCTAAGATTTGAAAAGATCTTAGTAAGTAAGTAAGCTAAGTAAGCTAAGATTTGATGGATGGGTAGATTTGACATACCCTTGTATTTGTATGAGGGGAAAAAACACCAACGGTATCTAAAATGTTCAAAAAGGAATATCCCCCCCAGGATTTAGAAGAAGGGGGTCCTACTGGCAAGCCTCACCCCTTCCTAAGAAAACCACTCATCTTCCATATAGTCAGCAATCAACCATACAGCAACCATGTTTGTATCAAGATTTATCCTTCTATAAAAGCATTACTCATGTCAATTCAGTAAGTGTGTTTCTATAACCACTTTTTATGGCTTTTCTTCTTAGTTAATGGAAGATGAGGTGGAAAAGACATATTGGCAGCAAGAGGGATATAAGGTGAGGCTAGACAAATAGAGTAGTATGAACCTGAAAACTGGGGAGTGATTTTTTTTTTGTAAAGTTTTTCCCCAAGGGTTTCTAAGAACCAGAGTTAAAAAAAGCAAGGTACTTATTAAATAAAGATACAAAATCAAAGTAAAGAAAAAAAGAGCTACTAGCAAAACATGGGTAAGAACATTGTGGAAAAACTTTTTAGTGACTCATTCTTCCCTTCCATTTGTTTCTCTAGCCACTAACCACAACCTAAATATCTGTACCTGTAGCGTATCTCCCAATAGTGGAACAGCTGGAAGTTAGATACTTTTTATTTTTTAAAAAAATGTGGGATGAAATGCAATTATTATTCCCTGATTTTTCTTGAGTGGATTATAAAATGATCTGAAATAATTATAAAAACATTTATGGCAAATCAATGGCATTTAAGAATAGAGAAATGCTTACTTCCATTTACCACCATGGAATATAACTAAAAGCTAGTAACAATGCTTTACCAAGCAAATAGGGAGTCATTTAATAAATTCTTCTTACTGCATTTGTATCATAAAAAACATAACAAAAGCACACTTTAAAATTCCTATATGTCCCATAATGTATGTAAGATATGACCAGCATCCTAAAGGATATAACCAGCATCTTGCCATCTTTTTTTCCTTTTATTAGTTTTATTGTAATTTTTTTGTTTTGATTGTTGTGAGCCACTCAGAGTCGTTGGGAGTCAGGCAGCATGCAAGTTTAATTAATAGTAATAATAATTATTATATAATCTCTAACATCAACTTCAGTTCTACTAATGCAGTTCTACAGCTTTAAGAATGGAAGAAGCAAAATCCAGTGGATATACTTCATTTTAGCACTGAATAGAGCAATATTCCTAAATGTTCACAAAAGCAAAAGAAATTATTAGCCTGGCTGCCTGTATTATCTGAAATCAATTACCACAAAAGCATGGGACAGGATGAATTTTATCTCACTTTTTCCTCCTTTTAGCTTTATTATAAGTGAATAAACAGATATGGTTCCTGATTCTCCTCCTAGACTATGCCAGCTTATTCTTTAGGCTTTACCTGTCCCAGAGCAAGTTCAGGCTAAGAGACACAAAAGTTACCAATTCAAGCCCTGCAGCTGCCCAGGCATAGAATTTCTGAGCCTGCTCTCAAATCTTTGTCAAACAAGATCACTCCAGGGGATCTTTATATGTCTGCAGATCTGTTAGATCTGGAGCCCACTCTGAACTGGATTGTGGTTGGAGGATTTTTGGGAGGAAGAAACAAAATTGTGCCACTAGCTAGCTCCAATAGCACAGGTAGCAGAGGGCCAGTGGATGGTGTTGACATGTAAGAATTCCCTATGTGTCTAAAGTATTTCAGAGAGTGTGTTCATGGTTTTGTTGACTTAATTTGTTGCACTTCATTTTTTTTTCATGTATTGGCATTTATGTTGGTATTCTTCATAGATTGTCATTTTGTTGTATTCATTTTAAGTCACCAAGAGTCAATGGGATGGTGGGGCATAAATCTAAGATACATAGATAGATGGGGTATGATTGCGAATCTGATGATAGTCAGGATTCCCTAGTGATGCTGAATGCAGGAGTAGCTATGGGGGTGTAGGATCTGATGTTGGAGAGGCCAGATGCCCTGGGAGAGGAAGAGCAGGATTTCAGGAGGGGGTGAGGAGGAGGGGGCAGTGAGGGCCTGGAAAAACATCAGGGTGGTGATATGTAGAGGGAGATATAATGGGAATCTGAAGGTGGGCTGCTCATGGGAAAGACAGTATCAATGGCTAAGACCAATCACGATCTCTGGCAAATAGAGATATATTCACTCCATTAGTATATCACTGGATCTTCAGTGACCCTGATCTCTGGCTGCTCCTAGTAAATGCTAGGTTGATATGTAATAAGGCAACACTCATCCATGATTTGACCTGGCATATATAACTGAGACCTGGGTGGTCCTAGTGGGTACCACCTCTCTGAGATATTGAGGCCAACAGTTATCCCCACCTGTGTTTTGAGTCTGGCATTAACTGTGACCCCAGGGTATTGGGGCTGGAGTGGCAGCTGTTAAGTGGAAGCCATAACAACTTTCAGAGCCTCTGCACTGCAGATAACCAGATGTGAAACCTTGTGACTGAAGTTGGGTCTAGGAAACAGCTGGGTTTGTGCTGCGGTACCAGCCTTTCTACTGCACAACATTCCTGCCTGACTGCTTGACTCCACTGCAGTTGGTGGTGGAGTCCTTGGGGATTCAACTTATCTTCATGTCACATCGAAACTGGAGTGACCCAGGGATTCCTAGCCACCATAGTAGATATGGACTTAACCCAGGTCACTGAAGGCCCAACTTGCACAGATGATCATGATTATATTTATTTTGTCTTGGGGCAGTTGCAATATGATCAGAAGGTGACAAGATTACTGTCAGCCCTTGGTCAGATCACACTCTGGTTGCTCTTCAGACTGCTGATGCTGACCCTTCCCACAGAGAGGTTGGACTTATTAGATTAATCAACCCCAAATGACTGATGAACCCTGATGGGTTTCAGAGGGAGCTTAGGGGTTTTCCTTAGAATCTGGCAGGCAGTTCTATTGAGGCCTTAGTCTCCACCTGGAATGAGCATGTGATGAGGGCCTTGGATCAGACCTATGTAGCCTCTCCCTGTTCAATGATCACAGGAGGCTCCCTAGTTTCCAAGGAGCTCCAGGAGAGGAAATGACAGAAGAGATATCTAGAGTGCTGTTGGAGAAAGACAAAGAGTGAATCCAACTGTGCTCATGTAAGAGCCTACATTAGGAATTACACCATGGTAATAAGAGTAACTATTTTCCCCCTCTTATCACATTTATACATAGTCAGCAGCAGGGAGGGCTGAGCCATAAGTACTTAAACAGGCTGCTCTGAAGAATATTCTTGGCATATGACAGAAAAAATGATCAGACCCGCTTGAAGTTGGACAGGCCTGTTTGAAGTGACTGAGGCATGGTTATTTGAGGAAGGTTTAATCTGGTAACTCTTGAGGAAGTGGACAGGATCCTTGGCACTGTTAATCCAGCCACCTGTTTGTTAAATGCACTTCTCTCCTGGTTAGTGAAAGCCTTCTAGGAGGTGACATGCAATTGAGTCCATGTGGCAGTGGCTTCCTCTCTGAGGTAGGGAACTCTTCCGCTTCTCTTGAAGGAGGTGGTAGTCCACCCTCTATTCAAGAGACTATCACTGGGCCATCAGTCCTGGACAATTTCGTCTAATCCCTAACCTCCCTTTTCTGGGCAAGATTGCTGTGAACGTAGTTGGGATACAGCTTCAGAGGCCCTGGAGGAAATGGATCATCTGGATCTTTTTCATCCAAGTTTCAGGCTGGGCCATGGCACTGAAATGTAATTGATCATACTTGCTGATGACCTCTGGCAGAATTGGGATGTGGATGCTACAGCCATCCTAGCTTTCAGTGTCTCAGTGGGCTTTGATGCCATTGATTAAAGCATAGAATTCTGGTGTTTCTCCTCCTTTCTCTGTGGCTGATTCCAGCTGGAGTTGACAGGAGGGAAGAGATCAAGTTCAAAGTGCCTGACCTGTAGAGTGCCACAAGGCTTGACATTCTCACTCCTGGGTGAGGACATCTGTCAGCAGGAGGTCAGGTATCATCAGTATGCTAATGATATTCAACTGTATGTCTCAACACGGAATGGCTGATTAAGCGATCTGTTAAGTTCTTTTCTCAATGCCTGGAGGCTGTGGGGGTCTGAATGGAGAGGAATAGACTTAAGCTCAACCATAGCAAGACCGAGTAGCTTTAGGTACATGGACCTTCTGGATCTGGGAACTTTTCATGTCTAGTTCTGAATGGTGTTACACTTACCCAGACAAAACTAGTGGGCAATTTGAGAATCTTCCAAGACTCTTCAGCTACTATTGAAACAGCAGGTGGCCTTCACCAGGAAGGCCTCCATACAGTTTCATCTTGTGCACTTGTTCTGGACCTGCAAGCCATTCTCACAGTCACTCATGGCTTTGGTTCCTTTGTTTGTGGAATACTGTAATGCTCTGAACATGGGGCTGCCCTTGAAGACTACTTGGAACCTTCAGCTGGTCCAACATGCAGTGGTAAGAGCAGTTATGGGTATGCCATTGTATGGCCATGTAACATCTCTGCTTTGTGAATTGCACTGGTTACCAGTAGGCTTCCAGATACAATTCAAGGTGCTGGTTATCACCTACAAAACCTTACATGGCATAAGGACCAGCAATCTGAGGGACGATCTCTCTCCCATTCTTTCTGTCCATCCTGTAAGATCTGACAGGGGGACATGCTCTGAGTCATTAAACAATGTTGTCTGATGGGACCCAGGAAGCATTTTTGTTATGGTACCTGCCCTCTGGAACAGCATCCCCCCACAGATTCAAATGACCCCAACCTGTTCTTCTTTAAATGAGACTTGAAGAACTGACTTTTTCCCTAGGCTTTGAGCTAGGATGAGATGTGTGCTCCCTTTGTGCAGGGGTTTTATGCACATTCCTCCAGGATCACCATTTTCCTTACCTGTTGTCTGCTGTTGTTCTATTTCTCTTTTTCTAAATTTGTACATCCTCAGAGTGATTAAAAAATTGGGCAGCTATAGAAATGTGAATGATAAATGAACAAAAGCTTTATATCTAGATCAAACAAATTATTTAGAGGATAAGTTATATTATAACTGATATTCATTAAATGCAGGCAGGGAAACTGATTGTATGGTTTTGAGGCCAAAACTGGCATTCTTTATTATCTCTATAGCTTATTTGTGCCTACTCAGAAAAAGGACCATTGAACTCAATGAAACTTAGGTAAGTATGAAAACGCTTAAGTAGCTGGCAGTATTCACAGCTGGCTATTTAAAATAATACAAGACAGTATAAAGGACCACTTCCTTCTCAGACGAGGAGTTGATTCAGGCAACTGGTTTTGTCAAGAGGGAAGAGATGAATCAACCCCAACCTTTCTGCAGAAGTCATCTTATTTTTGAGGCTTACATAGAAAGTTGCTTTTAATATTTCTTGTTGCTTGGTCCTTTGGATTGTTTTCAATGGAAGTTTAGAAAATCCTTTTCCAAGGTGGGACAGTTCTGAGAGTGCCTTGGAAGCAAGTGAAAAGGGGCAAGTCGCCCACCAAGAGTGGTCGCTGTTGTTCTTCTTCACAGATGTGTTGACAGAAACTAGCCCTACTGGAATTAGCACAAAATAATGAAGCATGTGCTAGTGGGCTGCCTGTCACAATTATAGGCATGGCTGTGTGTGAAATTATTCAAAACGTTTCAGCACCCTATGAATAAATATGAAGCACTGGCAGCAAATATTGGTGATTATGCGAGTGCTAGGAACTGCCTTCCACCTTGAGCCAAATCAGAATAGGTTATAGGTGTACTTACTTTGCCTTTATGATGCCCCAAGAGTAATCAAGATGGACAGATTTTTTCTTATTTCTTTTGCAAGCACCCTGCTTCTAATCTAAGATCATAAGCAGAAGGCAACATGACTGGATGTTGAATGATGTTTCTAAATGGGAAGAGGCAAGTGTCTGCAGTGCTAGGATAATAAATAAAAATTGGCATAATTCTGAGCTTGAGAAAGTGTTGATGTACAATAATAGCAAAATTTTCCTCTTAAGGAGCCAGGCAATTTGAGTATATTAGGTCAAGAATTATTTTGTTTATTCCAATTATCAGTGCCTGCTGACCAGATCACTACAGAACTCTAGAAAGTTCTCAAGGGTCTGAGCCAACCAAGCCAGCAAAAGTGCCATGAGGGACTCTAAAGAAGAGCCTGCAGGCTTAGAGGATGTTTGTACTAACTCCAACTTCTCTGCCAAGTTCTCCCACATATAGGATGGCAAATATATGTAGCAGTGCATTGTCTGCTCTTATTCAAAGCGTACTATGTGAGACCAACAGGTTTTCTGCTGAGTTCCTCTGAGTAAGAGGAACAGTGGGAGGGAAATGAGGTAGTGCACTTATATAGACTTCTAATCATTTTGCACCAATGAATTCCCCAATAGGCTCAGGTCTCAGCAGGGCCGCAATGGGGAGGGGGCAACTGGGGCATGTGCCCTGGGCGCCACGCTGGTGGGGTGCCAAAATGGGTGCGGAATCCATGTTTGCCCCGGGGGACACAGACCCTAGTTGCGGCCCTGGGTCTCAGCATCCTTTATTTGCATTTTGAGATATATTGCAAGAATAACTTTGAATGGAGATGTGTTCCTTGCAGCTGAGCTATTTTTGGAGTTGGTCTGAAAACTTACATTAGCGCAAAAAGCAACTTCCTTAGTGTTGCTGGATGGGAGAGACATAATACATGCATTTAAAGGCTTAACAAGGTTTGGAATCAAATTATTTGGAGCACTGCCTTCAATCTTACTATTTAAAATCAGGGATGAGATGCTGTCTGAAGTTCATCAGACTACCCGCTTTTAAGAAACCTTAAATAATTATTTATTCATGCAACCTTCCCCTGAATGGATTCATTGCAAAAAAAACCTTACATGCTTGCATGTGTGTGTTTAAATTGGTTGATTGATTAACTCTTGGTTTTAGTAAGCTTGTTGCGAAGAATATGATGATGATAATGATGACAACATGGGATTTTGTTTTTGTAAGCTGCCTTCATAGAATTTTCTTCTAAAAGGCATCCTAGAAATCAGGTGGGGAAGTACTGTAGGTAGATCTGTCTTCAGAGTTTTCTTTCAATAAAGAAAAACATATGATTTTATATATATTAGTTGCTTTATGTCAGCAGAAGGCACCTCCACTCAGGATAGGTACCTAGATGTTACTAGTCTGTACCTTCTGCCTAAGCCCTCTGCCCTACACCCACTTAGAAGCTACTCCTGAGGACTTAGGACTCTCTAAACTAGATAGGATACAATGTGGAAAGCCAGAGTAGGAAGGAGATTGCAAAACTCACATCTTCCAATGTGTACATAGTACTTTTCTTTAGGCATAGCACCCATTTTACTTATTTATTTAAATGTATACAGCTCCCTCTCTTGCCAGAGCAGTGTGTACGATCCACATGCCTGCTGCATCACAGAAATTTCCTCACTAGGGGAAATTTAAAAACTACCTTTAAGGCTTTAAAATATATTTTTCTCAAAGCTTAGCTTAGAGATCAGCATTTTACGGACAGCAGACCCAAGCAGAAAGTTATTTTCATGGCTCTTGTAAAGATTTTCCCTTGAGAATGGACTAAAGTGTCCAAACAGCATTTTGCATGTAGCATTTTTCACCTCGGCATCTTTTCAGGATGCTTCTACAATGCCACCCACTGAATCATTGCCACATGCAATATTTATTTGTTCATTTATTTCATAAGTGTACATGATGCTTCAGTCATAAAACTAACCCTAAGTGGCATTACACTTCAATCCAGTAACAAAACAATAACTTCATATACCCCAAACATAAACAATATAATAAATAACCAAAAATTAATCCAATAATACAATGCTAAGGAAAACCTATTCATAATAATTGATCTCCACTTACTGCAGGGGGGAATCCAACTCTCAGTCTCCCCTCAAAGACTTTATGGAAAAGCCAGACCATGAGCGCCTTTCTAAACATGCAGTGTTGATACTGACTTGATCCCAGGAGGAAAGCTTTCTCCAGAACTGGGACAGCAATGGAAAAGAGCCACCTTCATGGTCTTTGGTGGTAACACTTTTTCAGAGTGGAGATCCAAAGGAAGATCTCCCTTACAGATCTTGTTGGACAAACAGAAACCACTGGGAACAGGCAGCTCCAAAGATATTTAGCTCCTCAACCATTTAGAGCTTTAAAGGTAACAACCAACACCTTGAATTATACCCCAAAATCAACTGGTAATCAGTGCAGCTCCTGAAGTAGAGATACTATCCAGACAAAACAAGCTAAAGTTAGTCCAGAATGCAGAATGTATCTATTTGGATTACTGCATTTTGACCAGCTGTAGCTTCCAAGTGGTCTTCATGGGCAGCTCCATATAGAGGACCCTTCAATAGTCTAATTGAAAATGATCAAGGCATGAATCACCATAAGCTAGAACTCCTGATTTAGGAATTGTTGTAATTGGTCCACAAGATGGAATTGTATAAAGGCCTTCCCGGACATAGCTGCCACCTGTTCCTTAAGCAGCTGGTGAGTCCAGGAGGACCCTCAAGTTATGTTAAGTACAGGGGAGTGCATCCCCATCAAAAAATAAAATATTGCCAGCCTCACTAATTATAGGTTCAACTCTATGGGATTCAGCTGGTTTAAAACTCTTATGGATAATTCTTGACACTAGCTTGTTTGTTTGTTTGTTTGTTTGATTTGATTTAGGTGGTACCCAACTCCAGACCTACTCTGGATGGCTGACAGTACAATGAACAAGATAAAAATAGAGTATAAAAAAAAACAAAAGAGATTTAAAAAACAAGGTGGCAAATCTGGCCAACAACACAAAAACATATATAAATACACCCAACAAAGGGCTCTAGCCACCACGCTTGGGGCCTGGGAGAACAACTAGGTATTTAAGGCCTTCCAGAATGCCAAAAGGGTAGGAGCTACCCAGATCTCAGGGGGAACCTCATTCCAGGGGGCAGGAATCCCGTATCACCAATAGCTTATTCCTTGTATCACAATATTGATTTAGCTTTTTTCCCGCCCTTATTACTTTTGGAGAATATATTTGCCACTGAATCCCAAGGGTTGTACACCCCTGTGTCTTCTGCTATTGTAGCTCCCTTGGAAAATCAGCATCACCTTGTCTCTTAGCATGAAAGAATTTTGAGTCTGGATAAGTATGAAAACATCCTCCAAAACATGCAAAAAGTGTCTTAGACTTATGTTGACATCCTAATAACAGACACCCCTTGGGGAAAGGTAAAAAATGGGATCATGTGGAATACTGTTCTTTTAAATTGAATCAATAAGAAAACACACTATGATTCATTTCTGTTTTTGATGTTTTCAACTTGTCTTTGTGGATGTGGTTCTCTGTCCATGCAGTTGTCTGGGAGATCAATTGCATGGAGAGAGCTTTTACTTGGTGTTTACTAGAAACAGCTGTGGCCTGTGTTGAGCTGGACATTTGTTCTATTGTATGTAGGATCCTGAAGTGCATCTTTATAATTTACGGCTTTGATTCTGAAGATAAAATTTAACCACAACAGGCAGGACGAAGGGAAGACTGTCCAGGACAAAAGCTCTCTGCAAGGGAGATTTGCAGGAAGCAGATGACACGTAAGGGCAGTAGCTACAGGAAGTTGTACCTTACCCACTTTTTTGAATTGCAAGAATATTTTTACCTGGTGAGAAATGGCATCCTACACTACACACTTTGACCTTTTCAAACTAAAGGAGCAATCATTGCATCACTATAACTCCTGCTCATATTGGATAATTTCTGCTTGGGCAAGAGGTCGAAGGACGTAACATTACTTCAGTTCCAGCAGTTTTTGGATGGTGCAGATTATCTACCCCCGTTTCATTATGGTTTCATGACTGGTTAAAGGACAGAGACAGGCTTGACCTCCTTTGTGGATGTTCTGCTCTAGGAGCTGGGCAGAGAAATGTAACATTGGTTTTGTTGGACTCCTGTGTGACTTTCAATGCCATAATTACTTTCTGGATCACCGTTCACCCATCCAATTGCCTCATAATAGCATTGTGATATGTACTCTCTGTTTGCCTATGAAACTTTCTGGTGTGGTCTTTCATCTACCTCATGATACTAAAGCTTACTTGCCAGCCATTGTATATGGGTAAGCTGACACATGCCTTATTTGTATCATGTGTACACTAACTGTATAATGTGTAGACAGCCTTTGAAAAAATCCAGAAACTTTAGCCTGTTCAGAATACTGAAGGCAGACTATTAATTATGTTATATTGCTTTCCTACGAGAGCCAGTTTGGTGTAGTGGTTAAGGCGTCAGGCTAGAAACTGGGAGACCGTGAGTTCTAGTTCTGCCTTAGGCACAAAGCCAGCTGGGTGACCTTGGGCCAGTCACTCTCTCTCAGCCCTAGGAAGGAGGCAATGACAAACCACTTCTGAAATCTTGCCAGGCAGTCACCAGGAGTCAACACTGAGTTGAAGGGAGAAAAAAAAATGCTTTCATATAGATCAAAACATTAAAATAGACTTTATATACAGAAATTTTACTAACATGTATATGGCTAGTTCTAAACTGAAACTTAAACACTGGTGCTTTATCCAGTGATAAAGATACAAATTGCAGCATATTTACTCATGTGAATCAAGCGATCCATTATGTCATCTTGAAATATTTGAAATCCAGAAATATATCATGAGCTGTTTTTAAAAAATGAATACATTTAATGGTGGCTTTGTTATAAAGATGATGATTAAAATCTCTTATTAAAGAGATTACAATAACTGCAATAATTAATCAGAATGAATAATATGCGTGGAAAAAGTAGAAGAAATTGAGGATATTTCTATACAAAAACTCAATTCAGTACCCCCTCCCCCATGACACAAATGAAGTTCAGCAGCAAATCTTCAAGTAACAAGATGTTTGAAGTCAAAGAAATGAAACAGAAATATTAAGCTTTTGAGGAACTTAACGTGCTTACTTCAATTTTAACAACTGACATCCCCCCCCCCCCATTTTTGAAAGTCATGAATCCAGATCTCTCTGTCTCTGGTGAAATCATCTCATCTGTGCTATGCTGCCTGTGATCCTTAGTTGCCAATAACAGTAATAAAAAAGTACAGCTTCTGGCAGCAAAAATGTTCTCTACCCTACACTTACTGAAGGACCGCCGAATCTATCACTACATTATAGTTGACACATAATTAAATAATGCATGTCCAAATTGTCAATAATAAGGTTTTTCGCATTCTCAAAACTAATATGTACAGCTGCTAACCAAATCAAGTATTTCCTTGCAAAAGTTCCCAGAGGATTCAACAACAGATGCATGGCTGGATTGAGTTTTTGCATGCCAGGAGGTAAGAGCCAAAAAAGGAACATAACATTTGTACAGCACTTGAAAGAAATGCTTGTAAAACTGTTAACAAATTACCAGGAGCAGATTTCACTTCCTATGATAAGGTAGCATGCCTCAAAAGCAAGGTTCAATAATACTTTGCCTAAATGTACAGTATATGCGTCCGTATTAAATGTCAAGCCTGCTGAATTGATAACAAACATATATCAAGTGCTAGTTCCTCGGCTGTTCTTTTGGAGTATTCCCAGGCATGATAATAACATCCAAATAAGAATAAGAAGGGAATTCAGGCCTAAGAAGTAATGACAAGCTTTAAAAGGCAATAAATCAGAACAATCTGAAGCCTCAAGGCAGCTTGGGAGCACTGAAACCCTTAGTTAAGACTCTCTGAAACTTTTAAAAGTTGTTACTTAGACATTCTTTTATGTGTCAGAAGGGGAAAATTACTGAATGCATGTTTAGAAAGTAACCTGTATTTAATTTTAAATAACTGTCAGTGAAATCTTTTAAATTTATCATTTGTCCTGGGCCCATCCACTACTTATTGCCCTCAGCTTGGGAAAGCTGTGCAGCCTGTACTAGATGCTGATACAATTCCATAGGTTTACAGAATAATCCATTGTGTGCAATAAATATCTGTAAATATATCTCTGCATCAGGATTCGATCATACACACGGTACACTACAAATAATAATTAAAAGATCTTGCCTCTTGAAATTCTGCAAACACTGCTTTAATTCAATGGCTTTATCCAGTTCTCTTAAGGCCATACAAAGATGATCACCATCCTTATTTTTACCTTCTCACTATAGTAGGTTACCAGGCTATACTTTCTGCTGAAGGTATGACTATGCTTGCTAAGCTGATTTCACATAATCTCAAGGACACAAGTATGGGGATGAAGTCCACTGCATTCTGAGGAACTGTGAAGGACAGGAAGCAAAGGTGAGATAGCAGAGGAGGTGCTTTGGGATTTATCAAAAGGCCCCTCCAGAAGCCCATCTATTGGATTGAAATCATGGTGGTGGGCATGGCTCATAACCACCATGTGGACGGAGGAACTGTCTTTAAGGCTAGAGAGCCAATAGTGAATACTGCACAGGGACATAGGACTGCTATAGAAAGTTTGGGGCACCTTCACCCCTCGTGCTTTCAGTGATTAAATGAGGGCCATTGTCATCTTGGCTATTGCTTCTGTTCACTCATACATTAACCCTTCAAGTGTGGCATTCATTGCTGGCAAGGGTAATGAAACATGTTAGTCAAGAATGTGGTTGAGCATGCCACAGCACTAGCGAGGGGATTGCTTGTTTGACTTGCAGCATAAGAAGGGTAGTGATATGTAGACCCACCCCATTTCATTTAGGTATCCCCACACTCCAACTTTGGAGGGGTTCATATATTTTGTCCCAAGAGCCATAGTAGCAGCTGCTAAGTCCCTGTCTACCTATAGCTATCCAACTTCTCCTAAACTATAACCCTTCATATCTTTATGTGTTTATAATCAGATAACCACCTCCTCTGGTGACATTATCAACAACCTTTTCATGGAAACCAGCACCCCATTTGCTCTTCCTTGTCCTCTGGCCAAGATATAAGAGCCTATAGTGAATGGAAATCAGGAAAGGGGAGACTTCAAAATGGAGCTAAGTGATGTGACCCTACCTTCTCTTGACCCCCCTATCCACCTTCCCAACCCCCCATTCATCTTCAAACTACAGGCTTGTCTCCCTCCACTTCCTCTATAATGTTTTGTGTTTGCCATAGATTTTGGCAGCATCTCATCTGTTTCCACAGGGGCTTCTGGGCAGGTCAGGCTAGGGTCCTTCTTTCAACACCTCCTGTAACAGTGCCTGTTTCTTAGCTCCATCTCCAAGCTGCTGACCTCCTCCAGGTATGTTTGCCTGGCAAGGGATAATTTTTAAATGCTGATGGGGATTTTTTCAGTGTAATGGGAATTGATTATTGATCATGTGCCATCAAGCTTCTACTGATCATCCTCTTCTTCTCTTTTTTTTCACCTTTTCCAGCATTAGACCCTTTTCCAGAGAGCTAAGTCATGGGAATAGATTGACAATATAGCTGATTGCTTGTATGTGGGAATGACCTTGGGAGACAGGAGGAAGAACCACAGCCCAGAAAACTGTCTGATAAACTAAATTTGAGTCTGAAGGAGGAGGGGCATCTCAGAAGGGATCCTGTCTAGTTTTGGGGAGAGTAAAAGTGAGGGACAGGAGGGGTACTTTTAGACTTGCAAGATTCTGTTAATGTAACCTTACAATAAAGATCGAACTAGTACTCCTGGTTGTGCTTCTTGTTTGGACTACCTCACAAAGATAACATTGCCCTCCTTCTCATTTGGTGACTCAGGGGAGGGATTGGCTGTGTCTATCATGGGAAGAATCTTTCAGATGAGGTTGGCAGGTGCTGAGATGGTTCCCTAAACTGCATCTGGGGATGGTTTGGTTCTGTTATGACACACTGATTTGGAGTACCAAAGTTTGACAGGTTCTGATTTTGCAACTCAGGAGCAAGTGTGCTCTCAAATATCAGGTCTGGAGCAGTCAGAAGCACAGCAGCAAGATGAGTTACCTGACCTAGAGCCTAAACAGGAAAAGATCAAACAAGTCAGGGGGAGATGGGCGGTGATAAATTTGATAAATAAATAAAGTCAAACTGAGATGTTCATTGAAGCTGTTCAAAAAGAAGAGGCACAACTCAAGAAGACAGGCATGCCTGAGCTGATACATAAAATAAGGGTTTGGAAGTCAGACTTCTTTCCATAAACAACTTTTCAACCTTGGATCTGACTTCCTATTGTGTGTTTCTTCTGATTCCCTGACTGACCTTTGGATTGGTACAAGACTAGTCTCCACTCTGATTCCTGGAACTTGGATTTTTCAGGGAGGAACTTTGGCTTCTGAAACAAACTTGTTTTTTTTTCCTGAGTTCTTGCATTCCTGCTCTTGTAATTACTGCCAGACGACAGGCTCTCTTTCAGCACTGTAGCTTATTTATCTTAGCCTTTTTTGGGAATGTGTGTGATTATCTCAGTCACTTAAGCAAAAGAGACTCTGGTCCATTTTCTTTTATTGCTGGTTATCAGTGCTTACATTAAGACTGGAGGGGGTGGCTTGGTTTCCTTACAGCCAGTGGCAGGGAGGGATGTAGTCTTGTACATGAATGGATCTGCTTAGGTTTTACAAAATTTAACTCTATTAAGTTAGTTCACTGGGTCAATTAAACCTTTTTTTGGTGTTCCCACAACCCAGTCCCTCACTTACTTAGTCAGTATGTCATGGGAACAAGGCCAGACTAAAGCTCTGTAGATATTACAGATAAACATCTATATAGAAAGGTGAATTCTCAGATAACAAATTATGCATCTGCCATTATGACTCAATGACTTGCAAATCCATAAAGTTGTGGAAACCAGCTGATATAGGTTAAGTAGGAATTGCTGAGCCAGGATTTAGCATCATTTCAGTATCCTTTGATATCCCTAGTGTTTTACTTGTTTGTATTGTATATGGGGCGAATCCGGTCTATACTCAAGACTGTAACATCTGGTACTATAATTGCATGCATTTGCTGATTACACTGACTTGGCTTTTACAACAAATGCTGGCAAAATGTCTCATCCTTTTACAATAATTACAGTTAGCCTTCTGGGCAAGACATTCTATATAATTTGGAATTGCGGCAAAATTGAATTGATGATTTTCAACCAATGTCCTCTTTATAAATGTTTGTCTTATAATGAAATTTTCCTGCAAGAGATCAGCTGTTTGTACCACAATTTCTTTCCAAACTCTGTTTTGGCTTCTCCCAGGAATGTCCCAACCTGCATACAATTGCTAGAACTTTCTCCAATAATAAATGGAACTCCAGAGGCAAGGTGAAGGGTTTTCTTTAAATTTCCACCAGCTAGTTTCTAATACTCATATTTGATATGGACTAACCCAATCTCCTGCAGGTACAGTATATTCAATTTTCCATTCTCTGTGGAATTTAAGAGAGGACAGACTAAAGATAAGGATTGCTAATCTATTCTTCAAGGCTGCCTCTGAACTCCTGCAAACTTCATGATTGCACAACATAAATGAGCTGCTAAGCTAGAACTGGTTACATAAGGGTCTCTCTGCTGAGCCACTCTAGAGCTACAGCAATTCTGCGGAACCCAAACACATCTTTTACTTTGCTGTTCAATAAAGGCACCGACTTTGCCACATGTTGCTCTGCCATTTCTTAGGGAGGTTTATTTATGTTATTTACATACAGGGCTTATGTGCTGCTCCAGTCTGCTGACTCTGAGCAATGTGCAGCTCCCCAGTACTTAACTGGGATTAGAATCATCCAATCATGACTAAAAACATTAACAATAATAAAAAGAAATCCAGTCTCTTGACCAAGAAGCAATTGCAGCAGTCCAACCTCCCCTTACAATTCTTCCAAATAAACTCCATTCTCTCCTCAATCTTCTCTATCTTCCATTGGCCCAACCCTTCATTTCGATACCACCATGGCAACAGCTCCCGCCCAGGACCATTGACATGCATCCTTTCAAATCCAAACAGCGTCTTTGATTGGTATCATTTTCCCTCTCACTCAAACACAGA
Organism: Candoia aspera; assembly: GCF_035149785.1. Lineage (NCBI taxonomy): Eukaryota > Metazoa > Chordata > Lepidosauria > Squamata > Candoiidae > Candoia > Candoia aspera. Next base: position 109,397,757 of record NC_086153.1, on the reverse strand, counting down.
CTGTGCCATAGTATAGATAGGGTTAGATCCCACTTTACCCAAACTAAGACATGGGGGAAAGTAGCATAATTTAAAGTTTGAGATCCCACTGCCACCACCCCAAAATTGATAAACTTAGAATTCATATGCTGAGATTTACTGATATACTGTACATTAACCTTGTCACCTTGCTTATTGGCTTTTCTCCTGGTAGCATAGTACCTTAGATGGGGGGAGCACTATATTCTTATTATAATAATTCTGTATTCTGTTTATTCAGAGGACAAATTGATAATGAAACATTAAAACTTTATTTAGCAATAACATTAGATGAGCAACTAGTATAGGATATAAGTTGTTTCATTTTAAAATTATATACCAATGAATCTATACTGTTGTGGTTATGAATTTGTTTTGTCACAGGGAATTTTCATAGGTTCCACAGGTTTTTCCCTTCTTTGTATATACTTTTTTCCCCTCTTAGATATATTTGCTATTTTTTTTCCCTTATTTTGACCTTGTCCAGTGTTTGACCGGCTTCCTGTTTTATTACTGAATTTTCTAAGTTTTCTTAGCTTTATAGATGAGGAATTAGCCAGTAAACTCTCATTCTAAAGAGACAACCAGGCAGCTATGTTAAAATACAATCCATCAGTCCTTGAGCTGGAAGAATAGTACGTCAGCACATATTATGCAGTCCTTGTTGCCAGTGGCTTTTCTGTCTCAGGTATGAGACCAGCAAATACTGCTGTCCCTTCTGTTTAATATGGGACAACAAGGACAGCAATCACTCTAGCCTTGTTCTCCCACCAAACATTGCCTGCCAGGAGAAAAAAAACAAACCACCATCACTTTCCTTACAGTAACTGTGATAGGACAAAGATTTTGTGTCTCAAGGATGTTGGAATGGTGGGTTGTCCTAACAGCAGGTCACAGGTTGGACCTGGGCAAATTCCAGCCCTGGCCAGTCATCAACCACATCATTGATAAAGCATCCTTGATTGTATCCACATCAAAAATTGTATCAAGAGAAGAAAATACTTTAAAACTAGAACAGCTAAAGTCAGTTTTAGGCTACCTCAGCTATGGAGCAGGGATAAGACAAGCAATATTGTCAGCTCTTAGAGGTAGTCCAGACAAGAAGCACCAATCATGAGTACTAGCATTATCTTTATTGTTAAGGTTACAGTAACAGAATACTGCAAGTCTGAAAGGACACCTCTCCGCTCTTACCTTTAGAGTCCTAGAAACTAGGGAGGGTCCCTTCTGAGATGTTTGCTACACTTCCATTGCTTCTGTGAGCTAAGCTGCCTCTTATCTGACTGTTGCCTAGTCTGCTGCTGCTCCTCCTGTCTCTCAAGGACATTCTCAAATACCATTACAATATCATGAAGACAGGTTATTAGGGTATGATTATATGGTCAGCCTAGAATCAGATGACGTGAACCTGGCCAATTAGAGAGAAAAGAATTCCAATACAAAGTCTGGACCTGAAGCATATAAGAGTCTCCCTCAAACAGACCTAGTAGTGGAGATGATCATCAGACTTGTGTGTACACCTTCCATTCATGCTGCTTGATAGCATCCTTCATCTCAATCTACTCATAAGAGACATCTCATAAAGGAGATATTGGGCTGGTCCTCAGTATCTACACTGCATCTTGGTAGTCATCTATTCTCGTGTCATTATTTCTATAACTGTTTTTAAGACAGGAAATTGAACAAATTTGTAAAAAATGGTAATAAATTGCATATATTTGGTGCTTGTATTTCCTTGCAGCAACATAGTAAGAAATAAGACGGGGAACAGATCTGTGAATGTGAATGCAGGGTGTGCATAGTAAGTAAGATTCTGAACGCATGAGTTTTCTGACTGACCCATGAAGAGTCATAATCTGGTACAGCAGAAAACTGAATGAATCTTTTTAAAAGGACAAGTCAGTTTGACTCTACATGTAAATTGTGCCAAATAAAGCAAAATACATGATGGTGAATCTGTTGATTTAAAGATTGTCATCCAGAACATAAGCCACTGAAGTGTGTGCCTGATCTAATTGAAGAGATTGCAAATGGACTCCTGACAAGGTTGTACAAAAGTGGTTACCAGGGCATGTTCATGCCATAGCTGAGGAATGAAATTGAGTCCTAAAAGACAGCAAAATACTCTTCATCACACCCAACTTCAGAGGATCTATTTACTGACCTGGAACATGGGGCCAAGAAAGGTCTCATTTTAACTGAGAAGTCTCTTCCCTTTCGCTTTGCTATGGTCTTTCAATAAGCCGTGCTTTCCGTTATTTTCTGTGCATTGTATGTGCGTGGGCAAAAGGTATTTTAAATATTTCTAAAACGTTAATTCTACGTAGGCAGACATCACAGCAGGTGTGAGTGGAAATAATCATCTAATGGGTGATGCCTTGTGGACCGTTGACTGTGTGAGAGGCAGCAATGGACACGGCTTTTGACTAATAAAATCAGCAGGGTTATTAAAGTTGGATGACTGACTTTTATTTTCTTTTTACAGAATTGGAAAGAAATTTCCCTGTAGATAGATATTGTTTTAAAGAATTATATTCCCTTGTTGTTTCTGCTATTCTGCTAACAGAATGATTCTGAGCAAGTCTCTTAGACCCGTCCTGATACGTTGTTCTGCAAATGTTCTGAGCTTCCAGGATTATGAACATTTGTAGTAATTTTTTTTTTTCACTCTTGCTGTACAACAAAGATGAAATACATAGCCGGAGAGGGGAGAATGACCTCAGGAACTTCAATAATGTAACCAACATGATCTTTTTTTGCCTTAATTAATGCTCTCTTGACCCCTTTGTTCACATAGGTATTTGGAAGATTTATTTATTTATTTATTATTCAAATTTAGCCGCCGCCCATCTCCCCCAAAAGAGGGACTCTGGGTGGTTTACAATAAAATCAAGCTCCAGACATAAACATTAAAATCTCATAAACACAGCGACCTCACAATTATTATAAAACACAATAAATAGAAGAAGGTACATATTATATTATTCTGAATGCTCATACTGTACTGCAGTGATAAATATGATAAAACCTGAGCAAAATATTGGTAATTTAACATCATAACTATCAATCTATCCATTAATCAAGACCTCCTGATAACTGCCCTTGTACTGCAAGGTTTGCCACCTACAGAGGAAATACAAATGAATGAAATGTAATTAAAAGCAATTGAAGTTCAGAAAGACTTGAATTAAATTGTATTAAATCACAGGGTCAAAATGCAGTCATAATCATCACAACACTTTCATTTCTGAGATTTGCGGTCAGTGCCATGAACTTGTGATCAAGACCACAGAAATCCTGGAGGTAAGCATCAATCGAATTATACCTTCATCTAATAAATTCTTATCTATTAGTTTTGTGAACAGCAGATACACGCTTCTTCAGTGCTTTCAGAAAAAGCAAGATGGTGGAGCAGGTTTGCCTCAAGTGGCCAATTTGTGGCTGAAAACGTGGCTTCTCTGCATGGGTGCAGTGCTTCTCTTGAGTGACGAAAAGCAGCCCAGATGCTCCACTGCTTCTTAGAAAGCTCTTCTTTTAATCAAAGTGCTTCAGAAAGGTGCATCAACTGTACCTCCATCAGCTGCTCTGCTTGGGAGGAAAAAAAATGGCTTCTGCACTCTACACGTAGTAAAGCGACATCCCAACTCCACTGCTTAGAAGCTGTTTTTCTTTCTCATTGAGGTGCTTTTGAAGAGGCATGATGACTGAGCTTTTGTTGACTGGTCACTTTGCTTCTATGAAAGCAGCTTCAGCACTTCTTGTGAATGAACCAGATCACTGCTCTGGCTTTGCTGTTTAGAAGTGGGGGCTGCTTCTCCTTAATGGTCCTATGAAGAGAAACTTCATCAGGGCTTTGCCTCTGTTCCTATAAGATTAATGAACATTGATTTTCCAGTTCTGTCAAAGCATAGAGATTGTGAGCTCAGGTTCTTTAAAACATTCTTCTACTCTCCAAAGAGTTATAGATGAATGCAGAACACTCCCAGAAGGGGGTGTAAATTGATGGATTTGGCAATCATGGCTTAGTTGTTGGGGTCTCGTCATTGCATGTGTCTTGGCTTCTTTCTGTTGCTGTGTCGAGGTTTTGAGCAGCTGGGGAATTCTGTCTGCAAGAGTGAATGTCATTTCAGATGTAGCTGTGTTGCACTGAGCTGGGCTCCATCAAGTATCCTGTGTGGCTATTGGAGGGAATTCTTGGCTCGCTCTGTCTCCCAACTCCACATCTCCCAGGATAGTTGGTTGAACATCAGAACTGGATGAAGGGCAGCATAAATAGCTTGGTGGCTTGCCACCATAATGGACAAATTAAATTATTTTTTTTTCCTTTTCTTTTTATACAAACCAGGAAACTGTTTTTGTTTTGTTTTGTTTTTTCCCAGCACAAAACTGAGGGGTGGGAAAAGGTATTCCTTGCTGCCTGGTAGATGAAACAATTATTTCTTTTAAATAGGGATTGAATTAAATGATGAGCTTTTGTCTTGGCTACTGTTTTTTATTCTGAGTTATGGATACTATGGTTCTGTTACAGTCTAGACCCTTCCTCATTAATAGAAGCAATTTGCTGCATTTTAACTAACTTACAGAATTTATCATGCTATCAACTCTGATGCCAGGCTGTTATTTTGTTGGTTCATATTTTGTAATGTTTTTGACTTATATTGCGAATTGCTGAAAAGCAGCATATAACTGAAGGGAATAAATAAAGGACAGTTCCATCTGAGAATTTCTTCTGTGTGAATGCTTTGCAAGGCCAGAAATTATGTTCCGAACAAGTAACCATCTCTCTGTACATTTCTAACAGACTTGTTAAATCTGCCAAACAGGTTTTCATGTTTTATTAAAATTGGAATTGATTATATTCTTCAAGGTAGCCTGAAACACAATAGTTCCCCAAAGATTAGTGGTTTACCTGATTTAAGATGATAAATGATTAATACTATTCTTGTTAGTCATATTGGGAAAATATGATTCACTGGACAACATTTTCAGGTTGGACAGAAACATGATGAAAAATGAGGAGTAAACAAACCATTAACCATTGTCAGTACAAATGATTTAGTTGTCCATAAGACTTCAGAATTTCTGTAGACACATGAAATATTCAGATTCAAATACATTGCACTGATGTTTCTTGTGATAGATCGGCGAATAGTACTGTGCTTTAGATAATATTTATCTGCCTCATGCGCCTCTCTATTTCTCAACATATCTTTGAAAAGCGATATGGCCTCTGCAGATAAATAGATAATCTACCCATTTAATGTAATTACTGCTGGCAGAATACTGATGGTATGCGTGCTTATAGTTCAATCACTGAAGCATCACTGGGTGGTTGAACATCATGTCAGTGATTGCATGCATAATTTCCTGGAGCAGAAAGGGAGGCAGCTGTTGCCAATTCCACTTCCTCTCTTTATCTACTTCTATGTCCCCCTCTCCTCCAGGACCTGATCCCAAAAGTTGAGGTTCTCTAGAAAAAACAAAAATTTCCCAGCAAGTGCCCCGTTTTGACATCCTGTAAGATTTTGGACTCTCTTCTGGTCACTAATGTCTCCAGGTAGAGTCTAACTATTGATTCACAACTTTATGTGATGACTGTATTACTCACTTGTCATCAAAATTGATTCATATGTGTTTAGTAGAAATCACTTTAATGAAATGTAGTATATAGAACAGTGAAAAAGTTGTGAATGAAAATTCCTGCTCTTTCCCCCAGTTAAACAACCCAATGAGTGCAACCCCCTCCCCTTCCCAGGCGTGCAGCCCCCTCTCCGTGCCAGTCAGTTCAGTTCCCTGCAGATGTCTCCAATGGCTCAGCAGCTTGACCTTGGATGCCAGAGATAGTCCAAACAAGGTGCTTTCACACTCCTGGCATGTTCCCCCTCCCCTTTGGTTGACCCGCAAGTCCCAACACGTGTTAACTCCATTCATGTATGCGAGTCCAATCAGATGTTCTGGGAACGTTTGATTGGGGATCATGACAGATCATTTTAAAAGATTGTAAGAGAGTTTTTCTGTTATGCTTAGTATCATTTCACTTTGTTAGCTTTCAACCACTGAAGAACTGAAAGCTAAAATTGAGCTACTAAAACTAAAACACTCACACTGTAGCCAAATAAAAATTAATAGTAGCTTATAATACAGAAACAGCAAATGTCAGCATAAAGGAACCAGAAACTCAACAATACATACTTTAAAAATTAGCTGCTTAAATCAGTCAACCATTAATTCATCCTTAACAAGCCTGCAATGGAAACTTGATGAGATGGCATTTGATTCACAAATCATTTTGGCACCATTCGAATTAGGGGGGGGGGGAATATGTCTAATTTATGTTTTTTTCACATTTCCATTCTCCAAGAAACTCATTTTCTCTAACACAAAATGGTTACTAAGTTGCCTCTATGAATTTGCAGCATGTTGTATGCATAGGCTAGAGTTGAACTCACAGAAAACTGGTCATTCAGCCTGGAGGCCAGTAAGTAACACCATTATATTCTAAAGTGTGTTTGAAACAGCCAAGAACAAGCACAGTAGATTTAAGATGTGCAGCTATAGAGATCTCAGGGCTAAAATTTGAACACATAATAAAAAGTTTGCTTTAAAAATGAGAGACTGAATCAGTTTCTGAAATTCAATCTCTGTTGTTTTTTAAAGCAAACTCTTTTTATTGTGTCTTCCAACTATAGCATATTCATGTTATTTTAGACTGACTCTCAGGTGGCAACTTTGCTGGACATTCAAGATGCAGAAGTTGGACATGATTGATTACAGTACTCTCTGAATCAGTCTATTGAATTTGTGGTCCACTGCATCCAAACTGCACTCGCCAGATTTACACTGAACACAATGGTGACATTCTTAATTCTAACAATTCTAAAAGCATCATGGAAACAGTCTGCCAAATTCAGATGTCATGACAGTGTATGAACTGTCAGTGGTTTTACTTTGCCTATTTGCCTGATTTATATCAGACTTGAAGATGAATCCAGCAACAAACTAGATAATTCAGTCTTCCAGCAGAACAATTTTATTTGATATAACTGTTTAGATGTCTGCGTTCCCTTTTCCTTGTTTCACCAATAGGAATAACTAACCCTGTCCTCTCCTTATGTTCAGGGAACATAATTTTTTTAAAAAGGCGATCAGTAAATCGCACTTGGTAATTCAGCCCATTCATTGTGAATCTCTGTAGAACTTCTTTGTTTAGCTACGGATGACTAATTAATTCAGAATGATGGAAAACTATGGCTACAGCTGCTTAGATCAGAGAAGAGATCCTCCCCTTCAGGACAGGGAGTGGATTGCTCAGATGGATGGCATTTACAAACACAACAAAGATGTTGGAAGAAATGTGGCCACATTTAGGAAATTACCATAGGACTTCTTTGTATGGTAGCACAGAGTTGGATTGCCTAAGGTCCTTTACATCAGCAGAGTTGCCTTGTCAAATAGAGGGAGTGCAAAGCAAGTGAAGGAACTGATACCAAGTCATTCAACCAAAGGGAAAACATAGTAGAAAATAAAATAAAAATGGGATGGAATAGAGCAACAAAATGTGAACTGAACAAACTATATATCAGTGAAAATTTGCTTAGAGAGACATGTCTTTTCCCACCTCCCTTATCAAAATGCTCCTGATACCTGCAGGACCCTGCTGGGGAAAAAAAAAATACAGTGCCTGCCTCTTTTTGCCTTCACTGAGACTATCTCGATAACTAATGGCTATGTAAAACCCACCACAGGGTGATAGATATGATATGTGAACTCAGATAAAATACATCTTGTCAATGGGATTTTGAAATTCCCATTAACTCGTGCTCACCTTATTTGGCTTATTGTTCCTGTTTTAATATTGATCAAACTCAGGAAGAATCAAGCAAGCTGCCTGCACCCCGTAGACAACCTGGCATGTTCTAACATTAGGGCATGTTACAGCTAGTTTTAAAAGAAAGCTGACAACATTCACCACATCTGTATGTGATGTATGTGGAATTTGTCTTCTTGCAGCCACTTTCTTCATATTACTGCATATAATAAATCAGAACTGGCCTAGAAAAGCTGGGGGTGAGCAGAAGGTCATTTTAAGATCTGTCCCACTTGGTAGAGAACAGCTTCTTCACAAGTGTGAACCCACCTTTCAGGCTTAGTGGTAATAGTGGTAACAACAACAGAACAACAATAATGTCTGGGTCCTTTCAATTATAATGTCTTTGTTTGCTTTTGGATTAGCATGTTGTATGAGTCTCACTATCTCCTTAACATATCCTATATTTTTAAAAATGAGTAAACAAAAGTCTTTCTCCGTCAGAGTCCATTTTTTCCCGAATGTTCATTCAGAATTAACTATCAGGCATGATACAAAATTAATATGGTAGTTCAGTCAGAAGTGTTTCTGTCCACTTTGCAACTCTTTGTTATTAAATTATCACAAATGCTATGCAGGCTGAATAGGTGGTGACTTCCATAAATTTCCTTGCATTCCCCATGATATTTGTGTGGCAAGAAAGTAGGCACTTGTTGCAGGCCTGTGGCAGTAGCAACACCAATTCCAGATGTTCTGGTAGAGGCTATTGGATCAGCCTCGGCTCCTGTAGGTTGTATGCCTGATTCTTGTGGAGGTTATTGATTCTGTCATAACTGCTGGGCTAGATGATTCATAGTCTGGGCTAGTTGATCCATCTGGATGGTCTCTTGATTCCAATACTGGCTGAAGGTTATTGTGGTCTGCTGACTTCTTAAGGCTTTGGTAGCCAGTGTTCTGATCCTCAAGCTGTGTGGTAGGAATAGGTGAAGAACCTAATCATGTTGTCAGACTCACTTTGGCAAAATTGACCAGATACTCCATTTCTGAGGATTTGATTAGTCTCTAGGCTCATACTTGGCTTAATGCTTTCAGACATAAAACATGGAATGGTAGATACGAATCTTTGTTTTATTTTATGGTAATTGTATGTTGTCCTTTGTCAACATGAAAATATAGTTCCCCTTTTATACCCACTATAGAATAATTGTTTCTCCCACCCTAATTTATTAAAATGGACTTTTCCCCTGCACTTCTAGGCCTTAAAGCTGGGCAACTGTTGGCTGTTGACATATTTTACCCATCTGCTTTGTGAAACTCTGGCTTTCTATTTATCTTCCACAATGAGGATCTCCCATGGGCCATATGTTGTCTAACATCCCATTTGTGCTTTCCAGAGTCCCCAGTTTTTAAGATTTTTGTTGAGGGAGTTAATTGTCCCAGATCTGGCAACTCTTAATTGCTATATCACTGGCCTCATACACTCAGATTGGACAGAAAGTCATAATTTGGCCCCCAGGATGAAAAAGTTGGAATACCCTGATTTATATAATAGGGGGGAAAATAGTTATTACTCCTCACTACCCATATTTATAATAGGTATGCAGAACCACGTTATAGCCAGAGTAGTATTATAAATTCATAATTTATCTTTCAGGAATGCAAAGGATAAAGATATTTATGCTCAACTGTATATAGTGAGAAGGAAAACAATCTGGAGCCTTAGCACACCATGTTTAATCATGCTTCTGCTGCTATACATATCTTTTCCCTGTATACTTTCCAAAAGGCAAACCAAGATAACACATTAAAAGGGCAAAAATTCTAGTTTTATTATTGGAAAACCAGCTGTTTATTGTTTATTCTCCTTGCTTCAAGATGGGATGGAATACATATTATAGCCTGTTTCTCCTATGTTTGCAAGTGTTTCTATTTTCACTGCCACCCCCCCTGTCTAGCCTCCCACCTTAAACTTTCCTAACTGATTCAAGCCTAGGAAAAATAATTCAAATGGAACTTTGGCCACTTACAAGTTTGCCACCTGGTTTAGGATTTGCAGATTTGGTGCTGTGGTGAAGGGGAAAGTTTTAAGTCCTTCATGCTTGATAATACTTTTAGTAGTTAACTTTTCGTTATGAGTGGCCCCAGAGCAACCTATCAAGAGGATTTTGCAAACCATCAGACAAATGCATGGAAATACAAATGGACAAAAATCTGGATTGTATGTAGATGTATTTGGGGAAGGGGATGCCAGAAACCTTGATTCTTCTTCATCTTAAAAAAAAATAAAATAAAGGAGGGGCTGTTGGCTTTCACTGAGTGCTGGAAGCTTGTGGGGAAGCAGTGACCTCAATGATTAGCAAGTTTGAAATGGAGAGAGTGAATAGTGATTGGCTTTCATTTTCTGTGCTCAGCTATTGATTAACCCAGGCTGAGCAATGATTGGCTTAAGGTGAGATCTGACTCAAAGACCATTAGGGTAGATTCAGTTTAGGATAACAAGCTCAGACAGGTTGGGCGAGAAGTCCTGTAATGAGCAGTTTATTAGGTAGTTTGATTACAGAATGGTTACAGAAATTGGGTTTCTCCTCACACTGCCTTCTCAGGGGTCTAGGCCTATGCTCTTTTCCCTTCCTGCCTTGGAAACTACAGGGGTTTCTGTACTTTCTCAATGGACCACTAGGCTGGCTAAACGTTTAGTGAGGCTAACCGCCTACAGGGCCTTATGTGAACTCTTTCTTCCTTTGGGGCCTCTCACCTCCCACCATCTTCTCCCAGAAAGCCACCCTTTGGTGATCAGGGACTCTTGGTAGGCCACGTGAACCCCACACCACTCTGCCATTTTGAGAGCTACAGAGCCACCAGTGCGGCTGGACCTCCTCCTAGGCCTCTGGCTGAGTGGCTTCTGGCATCCCATAGCAAGCCTATTGACAATCTTCTTCAAAGGCCTACTCTCTATGGGTCATACTGACCCTGTTGCTTCCACTCCTGCTGGGCCTTATCCTTCAGGCTGACTTATTTTTGCCTGCTTCAGCCGCTGTAGCCTGAGGCAAGGTTAGCTGGCTGCTGTTTTCTTTCTGGCATTAACTATTTAGCTTTCAGCTCTATAGCTTAAGGAAAAAAGCTTTACCACTTCTCTTTATGAACAGCAGCATTTCTTTCAGTTTCTTACCCCATTACTCTAATCTACAGGGGAAAAAACTTCTTCATATCTTTCTTTCATACAAATCCCTTCTGGGCTCTAAAGTCTTGATTTTTATGCTACCTAGGTCCATCAGTGTAGGCAGGTGGAGCTGTTTAAAAGCAATGGGAAAAGGGAGAGACTACAGGGCATTCCTTTTCAGACTTTGCAGATTGCATCATTTCACAACTACAGAAAGCAGAATGCATCTTTTATCTGAAGATAGCAAGGACAAGTGTTGGTTGGATTTAAAGTATGTTGGAAATTATTTGTAGAAGTAATTGATAGAGATATGGTTGATCTCCGTTTATTCTATTTAGCACTTTTAAAATTCACATACATAATGGGTATCCTACTCTACATCAACATTTGGCATTCAAGGCTATTCAGAAAAGAGCAAAGATCAGTTCCAAGCAAGTCAAAATAAAATACATACAAAATCAATTACACAGAGTGACAGTTTGCATCATATTAAGGTCTAAAAATGGAATCTAATTAGCAGCTAAACCAAAGGCCTGCCAGAAGAAAAACAGCATATATCAGTGGCAACAATACTGAAATCTGAATATGTGTGACTTTGATCAGTGATGCTATCTTAAGAGCAGCTTATCACCATGAAACTGACCACAGACTCAGGGAAAAAATCAGATGGGTCTAACAAAAAAACAGAAGCATGACTAGAGAAAGAAAGTACCTTAAAACTATACCCAGAGTCCAGTAATGATGTTGATGGTGTGTGGTGAGAAATCATACATTTGGAACCCGTTACGGGCAGCTTATGGCCTTTGGATCTTGGTTTAATTTCAAGTCCCATTCTTATGGGATTATTTCAGGACTCTAGTGAGAGCAACTTGCCCTTCTCTGCAGCCCATTGCTTCATAAACAGAAAGGACAAGGAGAGAAAAGGTGTCAGAAAGAAAAAATCAATATTCCTACCCAGTTTGGGCTCTGGTTGTGTCAGAGCTTCATGCAGGGGATGGAAATCTCTCTCTCTCTCTCTTTCTTTTTCTCTCTCTGAATTCAATCTTGCACTCAGATGCTAGCAGTGAAGAGTGAAGCTTGGATAGATAAGTTGTTTTTATGTAAAGGTAAAGGTAAAGGTTTCCCTTGACGTAAAGTCCAGTCGTGTCCGACTCTAGGGGGCGGTGCTCATCTCCGTTTCTAAGCCTTAGAGCCGGCGTTGTCATAGACACTTCCGGGTCATGTGGCCAGCATGACGACACGGAACGCCGTTACCTTCCCGCCGAAGCGGTACCTATTGATCTACTCACATTTGCATGTTTTCGAACTGCTAGGTGAGCAGGAGCTGGGACGAGCAACGGGAGCTCATCCCGCCGCGCGGTTTCGAACCGCCGACCTTCCGATCGACATATGTAATAAAACATAATAATAATGAAGATCAGCTACTGCAGGACCTAGGAAATGAAGTAAAAGAAAATGATGTTAGATAAGGCAAGTTAATCACCACTTCCCCATAAATTCCCATACTAGAAACTCAGTAGGATTTCACAAATATTCCCCAGTCACATGCTAGCAAAATAAAGCTTAGGATCATCCACGCAGATTAAAGCCCTACGTGGAAAAAGAAATGCCAGATCTTCAAGCTGGCTATAGAAAAGGTCAAGGAACATGAGACATTATTGCTGATGCATGCTGGATGATTGAGAAAGCCAATGAATTCCAAAAAGAAGTCAATACATGCTTCATTGATTATAGAAAGCCCCTTGATTGTGTCAACCATATCAAGCTGTGGAATGTGTTTTGGAAAATGGGAATCCCTGAACATTTCATTGTCCTCATGAGAAACTGATATACAGGTCAGGAAGCCACAGTGCAGACAGAACATGTTGAAGCAGACTGGCTCCAAGTTGGCAAAGGAGTGCAACAACACATACTCTCCCCTTATGTATTCAACCTTTATGCTGAATATATATTAAGGGAAGCTGGATTGGAAGAAGATGAGTGTGGTTTTAAAATTGTTTTAAAATTGGAGGAAGAAACATCAATAACCTGCACTATGCTGATGACACTACCCTGATAGCCAAAAATGCAAAGGATCTGCAAGCCCTAGTACTAAAAGTCAAAGAGTACAGTGAAGAAATGATACTAAAATTAAATATAAAGAAGGCCAAACTAATAACAACAGGTAGAACAACCAGCCTTGACAATGAAGATATCGAAGTGGTGGATAGCTTCTGCCTTTCAGGATCAACCATCAACAGTAAAGGAACAAGCAGTCAAGAAATACTGTATGTCACAGACTAGCACTTGGTAGAGCAGCCATGAAGGCCTTGGAAAAGATATTCAAATGCTGTGATGTATCTATACCTACAAAGATCAGAATCGTGCAAGCCATGGTATTCCCCATGACACTCTATGGAAGCAAAAGTTGGACTTTAAAGAAGCAGGATAGGAAGAGTATTGACACCTTTGAATTTGGTGTTGGAGAAGACTCCTGAGAATGCTGTGGACAGCCAAGAAAACAAGCCAACAGATCATCGAACAAATCAACCCAGAGTCCTCACTTGAGGCACAAATGACCAGGCTCAAATTAACCTATTCTGAACACATTATGTGAAGACCTGGTTCTCTGGAGAAGGTTCTAATGATGGAAAAGGTGAAAGGAAAGAGAAGAAGAGGATGACCAGCAGCAAGGTGGATGGACTCAATTACAGTGGTGATGAGTGCTCCATTGGGAGACTTGAAAAAACAGGTTAGGATAGGTTATCGTGGGGAAAATCTATCTATGTGGTTGGTAGGAGTTGAAAATGACCTGATGGCACATAATCAATTAATCAGTCAACATTCCCCATATGAATAGTCCTGGAAATTGAGAGGGATTTGTATAAAGAGAGCCAGTTTGGTCTAGTGGTTAAGGCAACGAGCTAGAGAGCAGGAGACCGTGAGTTCTAGTCCGACTTAGGCATGAAAGCCGGCTGGGTGACCTTGGGTCAGTCCCTCTCTCTCAGCCCAACTCACCTCACAGTGTGTTGTTGTGGGGAAAATAGGAGGAAGAAGGAGTATTAGGTGTGTTTGTGCCTTGAGTTATTTATAAGAATAAGACGGGATAGAAAATAAATAAATAAAATCTCTGCTAATTTGGAACTTGTTTTAATGCCATCCTTGATTTCATACAGAGTGTTCAGGAAGAAATATCTTCCTTGTCTAAGGTGGTATCACATAATCGCAGAGCCTGCATTTACCGATGGCTGCCTGTGCCCTGTTAGAGAAGCAGTGCTGTTTTTATGTGGACCAACGTGGGAAACACAGAACAGAATGCAAAATTGTAAAGGGTGCTATTGAAATTTTCCATGATGCATCTAACACTACTCCTGATAGGTTTTGGGACTGGGGCTGGCTCACATCCTGTTTTCCTAACTTGGGTATTTGGAGAATAACAATCCTACATAGGGTCATAACAATCCTCTTTGCATTATTCTGTATTCTCTTGGGTGTTCAGTATGAATGATGTATATGGGAAAACTGCTGCAAGGAGATGCAAAATGCGCCCAGACCACACAATAAAATCCCAGGGCAGAAGTTTGGTTAGGGTTAGGGACAGAGCATCATGGAGAAAATTTATCTATGTGGTTACTAAGAGTCAACAATAACTTGATGGCACAATACAGTATACAGTATATATGTTATGTATGTATACACACACACACACATCTATCATATCATATCATATATCATATCATATCATATCATATCATATCATATCATATCATATCATATCATATCTACAATCAATACTTTGTGTTGTATCCAATCACATGAATATTCTAATTTGCCTAATTCTGTACAGAGGAGGTTCATCTCTGCCCCTTTTTAGGTAAATTTATGTTGCCTCTGGTGCCATGATAAGCAATTTGTACAATAAAAAAAGGTATGATTCCCGTTATTAAAGACCTCTGTGGATAAATTTCTCCCACAGAGCAAGCCATACTTCGATCAAGTTCAGTGTTTAAATACCATGTCTCTTTATCCTGCTCTTTGCAGTAATGGACTTTTTTGTTCAGTTCTTGAACTTGGATATGGAAGGCACCTGCTCACTCTTTGATAAGGGTCTTGTCTGGTCTTAGTCTCCTTTCTTCCAGCTTTGCTAGCTTCAGTCCTCAAAGGCTGCCCCAGAATCCTGGCACCAGAGGGCTGCCAACCAATTATTCCAAGCAATTTGCCCACCTCTGCTATAAGGTGATTTAGCCTCCATCAAACTGTAAGCTCATTTTCATGGGGGAAACCAAAGCTAAAATTGTTTGGTATTATGCTAATATACTTAGAAGTACTGTATCGAGGTAAGTTTTCCAGATATTGTGAGATTTGCTAGATCCTGTTCTCATACTCTGGTGTTAGAATATAATGGTGTATAAGGAGTGTTTAGCCTAACTTTTTATCTGGGTATATCTCATTAGACACCATGCTCTTAATAGAACTATTAGTCACAAAATTATTTAATCCCTGCTAGAAATTGATAGGTGGATGATTAACAACAGAGAAAAGGCACAGACCCCATTAAACAAAGACATCAGTTTGGTTTGCACTGACTTTTCCTCAATGTATTGAGACTATGGTCAGCTGTGTGAGGGAAGTCACTGGTGTCATTTCTTTGTTCATATTTTATATTAATTTGCACCTTTGGAATATACCTGAGCTTTTGCGTTTTTGATTTACTCAACATACTGGCAGCTACCTACAGTAGGTGGGGAAATTCAACTTTCAGGTATCTTCTTGGAATCAACGTGTCCTGTTATCTGGAAAGAGGAATGGATGCTTCAATATTTATACCAGGTTAATTAAAACCATTATTAGTCTTGACTTGATCCTGCACATTTCATATAATGATCGTGTTTAACAGGAATTGGTGGATGTCAGCTCTTTGAGGTAGCCCAGACAGGAAGCCAAAAACATGAGTACTAACACTACCTTTATTGTAAGGTTACAGTAACAGAATCTTGCAAGTCTGAAAGCCCTTCTCCCCTTCCTTACTTTTACTTTCCAGAAAATTAGGGAAGGTTCCTTCTGAGATGCTTCCCACACCCCTTCTTTTTCTGTGGGCTAAGATACCTTTTGCATGACAGTTGTCCAGTCTGCAACTCTTCTTCCTGTCTCCCAAGGTCATTCCCACATACCATTACAGTGGGGATATGGTTCGTATATGCCTTTATCAGTACATCTTTTATGGAGAAGTAGTGTTGGGCTATTGTAGGTTAATGTAGGGTATATAAGCATCCCTTTTAGATTCAGTGAGGGTTTCTCCTCCCTGGTCCTCAGTGGAGCAGTTATCTCAATGCACACTGTTGGTATATCTTTTTGCCTATAACTATTTATGACAGAAGAACTTTAATATCATCCTGCACTGAACACAAGAACTTGGCCTAAATTTGTTATTTGTTACAGTTTTATTATAGTGACCTGTATTGTTTATTTGCATTTATGTTATATCAAAATATATTCCACACACATATGTAACACTTATACCTATTTCCTGAAGCCATGGTTTTTGGCCAAGGCCAGTGCTAATCAGCTCTTAATAGGGCAACTAGAGTCTGGATTTAATTTATACCAAGTACAGTACAAAAATCTTGGAAATACTTTGAAGTGAAAATGCTGTAAGTTATTTCTCAGAGGGGCAGTAAAAGAATTAGTTCTGATTTAATGTGCCAAAATAGAAATGAATATTCAAGGAAGATGGCTTACACTGAGCAAACCCCTCCCTAGCCCTTACATGTTCTGTGTAATAGTCTGTACCTGAACCACAGATACAACTGCATCAGGCAGGTTCTCAGGGCCAATCGTAAAATCTAGGTATAGTTATAGAAGCACCTCTAATTTGCAATAGGGGAGATGTATATATTCATCCATGGAATGTATAAATTTGAGCAAGGGCCTATTACACAGGTGTCATCAAACTTGTGTGTAAGAATCTTCCATTTAAACCTGGTGAGTGGAAGATTTAAAGTTTTAAGATACTTGTTGACTGATTATATAACTTATAAGGAACAAAGTTCAGCTCATTACCACACAAGCAGAAAAAAAGGAACAATCATTAGCCAGTCTAGAAAACATCAACTTTCTGATAACCTGCTGTCCCTGTCCCTGTATTTCAAAGCTTCTTTCACTGATGCTATTCCTATCAGACATTGTGGCTTAAAAGAATTTTATGTATTTCCTCCTGAAAGAAAAAAAGAGGTATTAACCTGGGGAAAAAAAAAAGGGTGTCCATGTATGGGATGGCACTTGGCTGCCATCAGAAAAGAGGGAGAATTAGAAGTGGGAGCTCACCTAGCTGAAATAGTTTTGACTAGGTTGCCTTCAAGTCAGTCTTGACCCCTGGTGAATGTCTGGACAAGTCCCTGCACTTTTCTTGGCAAGGTTTTTCAGAAGTGGTTTGCCATTGCCTCCTTCCTAGGGCTGAGAGAGAGTGACTGGCCCAAGGTCACTCAGCTGACTTTGTGCCTAAGGTGGGATTAGAACTCATGGTCTCCTGGTTTCTAGCCTGGTGCCTTAACTACTACACCAAAGAAAGAAAAAATAGCATGCATGGAATTGGATGGGAAAAGGATTGCACAGCAGCAGAAGTGCTATCTGGAGGAAATTAACTTCAGTCCCATGCAACAAAACAGCCAGAACTGCACATCTATTATGGGAGGGAAAAAAAAAACATAATCTGGAAAGTTGTTTATATTATCGTGTTTAAATTGCAGGACTGAGAGCAATATCAGTTCTGAAGACTGATAGTGCAAGAGTGAGCAGGAGACTGTACAAATGCTTCATGAAGCATGCATCTTGAGAATTTGCACCAGCAATGGTGCAACACTTAGCATATGTTGTGGAAATTTTATATTTCTATCTTTTACCCTGTAACTTACATTTTGTTACATTATCTCCCTCCATATTTTCTTCCTTCTTTTCCCTCTGCCCTTGAATTTGCCTCCTGCTTTTCCATTGTTATTCCAATGCATTCTCAGCATTACTGGATTTCCCCACTGCCAATGAAGAGATTTAAGCCTCTCAGATGGAGCTTAACTAAGATTGACTTTACCTGATCACATACATTGTTTAAAAATCTCCCTATTTCTATTCCTCAAGACTTTTGTTAAGTTCCTGAGTACTGTGAATCTATCCATGTCCTTAATTGCTGTTAACAGCTCAACCACCTAACCACTAAAGCTCATCAGGATGTACTCACTGTCACTGTTTCAATGATTTCTTCTCCTTTATTTGTACTGTCCTGTTGACATTAAGCTGACCTATATAGAAGAAAATGTATACAAAGCTTGTACATTGTAAGGAAGAGAGTGTAGCAAGGTAAAGAGAGAAATGGCTATGCTACACAACTCCCAATTCCAGAATTTAAAATAATGCATCATTGCCTTTCATCCTGTCTGCAGATGCTGCTAATTTTCTTAACACGTGTATCTCGGGGAGTTGTGTAGGACCTTTTACAAGAGGTTACAAACAAAACAAAACCCTGACTCAACACAAATGTGTACAAAGGACAAGATAGAGTTTCCTACCTCATTCCACTTACAGAAATTGACTGGACTATATCTTTCACTCTTACCTAAAGTTAGTAGGCCAGTCTGGGGGATCAAAGTAGATACTGGGGCACATATACATTACCCTTCAATGGAGGTGGTAGCAGGCAGAAATTGACCTGAAACAGCCAAGGAACCACTTTTGCTGCCAACCCCTATACCCTCTCCTTCATCTGCTACCTGAAGTAGTTGTTTCTCTCAGCCTAATAGTAGGGTTGGGTCTGTGTAGCAGAAGTATATTGCTGGATTTCAGTTCTCCCTTTTCTTGCAAAAGTTGTGCAAAGCACAAAAACAATTGAATTAAAACATAGCATCACATAAGGACACTTATATCTCCAGCGCAATATAGTGAATTAACAATGAAATGAACATTGGCTTCTGAATAGATCTGACTCCAATGCATGATGCTATCCTTCTGAGCAGTCACTGACTTTGCTTTAGCCTATACCCAGAGGGAAAACTCAGATCTCATGCAAAACTCTAGAGAAGTAATCTGGAAAAGATTGAAGGGCACATATCTCACAATTGTTACAAGCATAAAAAGCATGGCTTTCAGGTTAGCCTTCATTTTGTTATCAACTTGTCTTTCTTTTGTCTACTCAGGTGGAATGCCCTGGTTATTTTGCACAGGCAAATCTACCTATTGTTGACCAACTCTAAGAAAAGAAACTCATTGAGTTGCTATTCAAATATTCAAAATGCAAAATGTTTTTCTGTTCTCAGCCAGTTGTTGTCTGGCTCTGTACACACCTTGTCTTCTGCTCTTATTAAATTCAACAGCCAAATTCATACTGACTTTAATGGGAGAAGAATTAGACTCATATTGAGATACCAAAACAGGGTAGCTTATGCCGTCAATATGATTATGAGTTCTCCCATCATCTCCCCCCCCCCAACATCTGTCTCTTTCAGCATATAAATGAACTGCCTTACAGTGCAAACATTTCAGGAAATTTATGCATCTGGCTTTACTGGCAACCCAAAAGAAAGCTGTCGTATACTGGAAGCGTGACAGACCCACTAGTTATTATAGCTTGGATTACAAATGTTCTCCATTTAGTCTCATTAGAGGGCTAAATTAATGGAATAGAAAAGAGAAAGAATACCTTTTTTGACTGCTTTAGCTATGAAATATATATAGGAAAGAAAGGCAGTAACAGGGGTAATAATAACTACAGCAGTTCAGCACTGTCAACTCTTACAACAATGGTGACGATACTGGCAAATCCTTTCAATACAGAAGTGCCTTGGTAGGTGCTTCTGACATGGGGGGGGGGAAAGAAACCTTGTACAACAGCCTTATACTGCTGGATGCCCTCCATACTGAAGGACTTCATTTCTCATAATCTAATCAATTCAGATAGGTAGATAGATAGATGGATGGATAGATAGATAGATAAACTCTATTTAGCATGACCAGTGGCCCTATCCTCAATTTTTTTTTCAATGCATGTTATTAATGTGCTCCAGACAATTAGAAGATTCAGTTAAATATTTGGTATAGACTGGATTTCTGTTTTACATCTTATAGTAGCTATTTTGAACATTGTTGGAGATGTGAATCCAACAGCAGTGACTCTTCAGCACTTCATGACCTACTGACTGCAAGGAACAGGGGGGTCAATGTGGAGACTTAAGAATTTATTCTGTGTCCCCTCTTTGCCAATCACTCTGCCTTCTCTTTGTTTCATGAGATTGCCAATCTGAGATTCTCTTTCCTGTATGATGTAGTTAACTAGGTGCTACATTTTGTCTATTCCTATAATGTATTTCCTGCAAATTAATCTCTGTCATAAAATCTGATTCTTTAATCATTGCTCAGATTGGATTCCTGTTCTCAGGAACACTCACATGCAGACAAAGAACACCTCAACCTCCAACAAAATTAAGGGATGGGACAAATAATTCCTTTTCACCTTTTTATCATCTTGAGAAACCCTCATTTTAAAGTAATGAAATGTCTGGTTTCCAAGCCAGGGTCATCCCCAAATCTGAGCCATCTTGCCTCATAGAAACAGCAGAATGCCAGAAATGTGTCCATTTGCCCCACTATTGTCTTTTTTGACTGTTAACCTTTTTCTAGAAATATTTCACATTAATGACATTTTAACAATGAATAAGGTTTCAGAGAAAAGGGAAAAAATCCATTGAAAATATAGCCCCTTAACAAATAGGGAGTCCTAAGGACTCCCTGAAGGCAGTCCTAAGGGAGACTAAGTGGGGTGAGAACCTTGGCAAGAGTTTGGAAGTGTGGTGAATCCCATCTTCAGTAACTATCCAACTCCCAGGGCAGCACCTTCTGGCAGTCATCTGCCTTTCCCAGCCACACTGCTATCAATGACTCTCTCATGAGGAAGTGTGCCTCAGAGTGAATTGGCCAGTCTACTAAGCCCCACCAGCTGCTTCAGCATTGGCCACCTCAAGAAAGTGGCTACTGGGGATTGTCCACAGCATCCACCAAGCAAAATGCCTTGCTTTGAAGATAGCCCTCCAAGTATACACCTGTGGCTAGGCTTTGAGGCTAAAATTCAGATTCTGCTACCCCAAGGGACTCCCAAATTAACTCTAAGAGTGTGGCAAATGATGGTGTGGCAGCAGATAAGTCCAGTCTCAGTTCCTGAGAGGCAGGGGGCAGCCAGATAGCAATGCATACCTGAAATAGCAGGTAGAAGCCATGGCCTGGGCTAAGGGCTTTGCCCAGGTCAGACTGGTTCACCAGTTGTGGCCCTGTTTGGACTGTGAAGCCTAGGGGTTGGTAACTCATTTCACATCTCAGCCGTACCATGGTCTACATAGTATACTTTTCTGTTGACAAAAGGGCTGGTGCTTTAGCTGTTATGAAGAGCCATTGATATAAAGATATAATCTGGATTGTCTTTAGTCTAACAGCATGCATGCTATCTCACACCGACTTGTATAATGAAGACTCACTTACTCAGTATAAAACAAGGTACAGAGAAGTAACAAATACATTACAGGATTTTGTTTTGTTTTAGTTTTTTGAGAGTGAATGGGACAAATGAAAGGCGAATGTCCAGCAACCTTGGGGATCCCATGGGGAGCCCATGCGATGGTTGTACTGTGTTTAAATGGATGTTCTTCTCCTGCAATCTTGCATTTGTTTGTTTATTTTAGTGTTTTAACAATTGTGACGTTGTCTTAATTGTTGGTTGTATACCACCCAGTCACATTCAGTGAGATAAGCGGCCATATAAATTTGTTAAACAAACAAATAAATAAATAAAATGTAAAGGTGAACTGAAAAAAACCTTGACTGATTGCAGGATATGAAGAGGGACTATGGTATAACTCAGAAAAGTTGAGAATGAAAGATACAAGTAAGAGGCATGGATTTGAGAAAGATAGATCAAACAAGAAAGGACATAGCATGTCTTTAAAAAGAACTGACTAATACATCTGAGTCTCTTTATTTTCATGTACACCTGCCTAAACAAATTCTATCAGAAGACTGAGATGCATACAGCAAAGCAGCACTCTCCAAAAGTTTGATAGGCAGAATTTGCAGAGATGTTTTGTTATCTAATGCTGGGAAAGGTAGAAGGAAAGAAAAGAAGAGGACAGCAAGCACCAAGATGGATGAACTCAGTTACAGTGGTGATGGTATACTGTTGGAAGACCTGAAAAATCAGCTTGGGGACAGATTGTCATGAAGAGAATCTATCTATGTGGTTGCTAAGAGTTGAAAACCACTTGATGGCAGATAATCAAGCAATCTTGTGTTAATATCACAAGAGAGTATCCAATCTGTCTTTCAGCTTTGCCCATACATGGGAGTAATGTTTGAGGCTTTGCAAAATCACCAAG
The DNA here is from genome assembly GCF_035149785.1 of Candoia aspera. NCBI lineage: Eukaryota > Metazoa > Chordata > Lepidosauria > Squamata > Candoiidae > Candoia > Candoia aspera. Next base: position 109,375,388 of record NC_086153.1, on the reverse strand, counting down.
CCCATTGAATCTCTAAATTGCCTTCAGAACTCTCTGAAGTGAACTGAAAACACTGATTCAACTTGATTATTTGAATCAACATGACCATTTGGTCCAAAGATGTGGACCAAAGATGTGAAAGGTTGATTAGTTCAAATCTCCTCTGAAAACCACCCTTTAAAGCTTTTCACAGTCCAAGTACATGGTTACAGATATTTGTCTCATTATTTCACTTTAAAACAAATTATTCTTAAACGATTCTGCAATAAAATATTACCCATCCTCAAGTAAAGGGAAAGCACACCTTGTAACAATATAAATTCCAAATTACTTAACTGCAACACTGAGGTTCTTTGGGACAATATATAAATGTTGCCAGTGCTCATATGAGGCGAGAGAAGCAGAAAGAAATTAGTGATACCTTACATTTATGCATCTCAGCACCGATGGAGTTTTTAAAGGTTAATAAAAGAACTCCAAACAGCTAACAACAATCTTGCAAAGTAGAAGCATGAACCAAAACTTGCACATTAAGCTTAATTATGTTCAGAAATAAAATTCAATCTTCACACAGTAGTTAGATGAAGAGGAAAAAAAAGGATAGCTTATATTTATTCAGTAGATTTACAAGTAGATTCATAGTAGAAAGCATTTATTCATCACTGGTTCTTTGTAGACACTTTCTATGGAAATAGAGATGTCTGAGTGCAAGCGAGATGAGAGGACGAGAGCTGCATTCTGCAGCACCTCCTGCTTGCAGGTGTGCCCAAGAGGTAATGGAGATTGTTAATCCCCAAACCTAAGAAGGAGGAGGAAGTAGAAATCAGGTGACCCATGTGACATCCCACAAGCACAATAGAGATGCATTTACTAGAAAGACCCCCTTATGCTTATGAGACAATGCTGAGTTGGCCCCTGATAATTCCAACAAGCACTGCATTGCAAAAAGTTAACTGACTTTTTTTCTCTAGTAACAGTATGTGAAAATAGTGCTGATGGTAAGAGATTGTAAATTACAAATGAAAACTCAAATTAATAAATGGAACTTAGATTTGGTCTGGACTTCCTACCTCTGAGTTGGCTTTTCTTATCATACAATATATTTGTTCCCATATGAGAGTTTCTTCCCCCCAAACCCTGATATAATAATAATAATAATAATAATAATAATAATAATAATAATAATAATAGTTGTATCCATGGATTTCAGAATACTGATGAACATTCATATCAATATTTAAGAATTAAAATTATGATCCAGTGTGAACAGAAACACCATCTTGTTACCAGTCATATTGATCTCAGTGGATCTCTGAATTGAAGCTGTTCTCATTATTCAGTGAAATGACAGAAAATGAGTTGGACTTTGTTTCGTCTGGCACATGCATCATCAGCTACATCTAATTGCAGCGTCTTTTGACGGATGGTGATTTATAGGACAGAAAGCACAGTAATTTTTATTCAAATACCAGTCTGATTGTCTGTGGCAACAGTTTATGGAGTTGCTGATTTCTGGGCTAAACACAGGGATTATTTGGAGAAAATAAATGCAGAATGGCAAAGTCACCCATAGTTCAAGTTATATCTTGCTTTGGAGTAGCTGAAGGGGCAAATGGATTCTAGGTGTGAGAATTGGCTCTCCCCATTTGTCTGTCATCCAGGTGCTACTTGACTTCACATTTGTGCAGTTCTAGCCGATGCAGGTGATAGACTGCAGCTTGGAACCACAACAGGCATCCAGCAGTTCCACATATCCCAGCAAAACAGAGTGCCTTGTATGCCCAAGTAAGAACATAATGAGAATATATCGCTTCTGAGTCAGGTCCTAGTCCACCATTTGTTTCTCACAGTGACCAACCAGATGGCTCTGGGGGTATTCACAGGCAGGAGATGGAGAGCCCTCTCACATCACTGTGCCCTAGTAACTAGTATATGGAGGCATGTTGTCTCCAACTAAGAGGCACTACAGTGCTGATGGGTGTTTTGATTTCTCCCTCTCTCTAAAAAAGCTATGCTGCATAGAAAGAGGATAGAATGAGTGCTCATCAAGCTCTGCCCCAACTCCTAGTACATCACCAAAGAGCACACCCACATAAGTGTGCAGATAGACCTGCATGTTTGGACTCTGTCAGCATATTACATTCATCTCTGCAAGCACAAGGCAGAGTATGGTAGGGTGCTCTGAGTAAAGTGGAGCGAGGAAGAAGCTTCCTTGTTTCTATTCCATCAATCCTATGAAGTAGGTTGGGCCAAAAGATGGTGACTGACCCAAAGTCAGTGAATTCCATGTTAAACTCTGGAACGGTAGCAGGTCTCCCTCTTTTCACCCAACACTTAAACAACTCTGCAATATTAGTTCCAACTAGGGTACCCTATCAAGGGATGTTATGGATCTAAGTCCTTCATATATGCCCAGGACATGCAACCTTCAGCACCAGCATATTCTGTAGCTCCAAGGAACTTTTTCCTCCAATCCTTTCTTTTTCCTTCTCTCCTTTCTTTTCTTTTAAGTCCAGCAAGACTCTGAACATCTTACAATCCCTCCCTACATTAAAAGGGCTAATACACAAACTACAGTGAGAAATAATAACTACAGTGAGAAATGACTGCTGGAAGAGAGATACTTGGGAAGTAGAAGACTGGAAAGGGACGCGGTGGCGCTGCGGGTTAAACCGCTGAGCTGTCGATCGGAAGGTCGGCGGTTCGAAACCGCGCGGCGGGGTGAGCTCCCGTTGCTCGTCCCAGCTTCTGCACACCAAGCAGTTCGAAAACATGCAAATGTGAGTAGATTAATTGGTACCGCTTCGGCGGGAAGGTAACGGCGTTCCGTGAGTCATGCTGGCCACATGACCCGGAAGTGTCCTATGGACAACGCCGGCTCCAAGGCTTAGAAACGGAGATGAGCACCGCCCCCTAGAGTCGGACACGACTGGACTTTACGTCAAGGGAAACCTTTACCTTTACCTTTAGAGGACTGGAATAGAACATCCTAGGAGGGAGGTAAATCTGGCTGGAAGCACCTCACGTGGCAGTGCTTTATTGTCTGTGCCCTCCCCCCCCGCCCAGCATGAACAGCTTCACTAGTCCTTTTCATTGTATGCTAGCTTCCACTGCAATACTCTTTCACTAATTCTCCCATGGTGAGAAGACCTCCTTTCCTCCTTCTATTCGATAGACCTCTACCAAAAACTTAAATGGAACCTTGTCAAATGTTCACTCCAAATCAGATAGTATTGCTCTCACTGCACAGTTTGGTCTCACACAGCAATATCTTCAAATAACGCTGACATTCTAGGTAAGCCAGAAGTCAGGCTGGCTGTCTTGAAGCAAAACTGGTGATCTGCCATGTGCTCTCGCGAAATCCCTCATTAAAACAGATGGTGTCCTTTCTTGCCCATGAGAAAAAGAATATAACCCTGCCTTGCCTATGAGTTTGGTTTTGTTACTGTAATATTTTTAAATGAGATGCGATTAGCAAGCTTTCAGTGTCTTGGCTGCCCACATAAGCATATATGCACACTTACACAAAAAGCTGAAATTTCACTTAAGATCACATGTGTTTCTCTTCTACCCCATTTTAGTATTTTTTAAAAAAAGATCTAACAAATTCATGTTTCTCTGAGAATTATGGCAACAATTTGAAGCTAGATTTGGAATATAAGTTTTTAAGCTTCCTCGTGACTTATGTCCAGATTTCATAGTGCATTTATTATATTGTCCAAAGTATAATATTATTTCTGAGCGTGCATTTTGTTTTATTTTATTTTCCACAACTATGTGACAAATCTTATGAAAAGGAATGCTAATACTCAGATAACTTGTAAATGTAAAATATTGGTATGATATAATACCAGTACAACACAGGTATTGGGTAATTGCTATACAGGTAATTCCTTGCTTAACGACTGCCCTGTTTAGTAACTGTTTGAAGTTATGACAGCACTGAAAAAGTAACTTTACAACCAGTCCTCACACTTATGACCATCACAGCATCCCACAGTCATGTGATATTTCGCTTAACAATTGCAGCAGAAATGAGGTTGTAAGTCTGTTACAGTCACATGATGTCTCACTTAACAAATGCATTGGTTAGTGATGGAGTTGTCAGTCCCAATTGTGATAGTTAAGCGAGGACAACCTATATAGTTATAACTTATGCTTGTTGATTAAGCACAGATGTTTTTATTTTATTTTAAAAAATTAATTTAAAAGAGTAAATATAAAACAGTAATCAATAATATAAAAATAATTTAAACATAAACATAATTAAAACAATTACAAATTTAAATAAAATTTAAAATATCGTTAAATCAATTAAATTAATAGAAATAAAATAACAACTAAAAATAACAAAAATATGTTGGAAACACATTTCATCTGAATGCTGGGCAATTTTAATTTTAAACAAATAGAAAAAATGGCAGTGGTGGGGAATATTCAGATGTCATGCATCCAAGGAAGATGGTAGCAAAAGATGTGGAAAATTTTAGCAGTCTTTAAAATTAATTGATATTTAAAGAAGAGATGTGACATACTCAGTGCTGGCAATTTAGTTAAATTTAGGCTGATTTTTTTTTCTTCAACTAAAGCACTTTTGACATCTAGACACTAAGAGCCCCATAAGCCCCTAAAGCTCTCGAATTTTTTTAAACAATAATGCCTAATTACCAATGATTGTTGCAATATAACAAATTGTATGTCGAAGAGTGCTGTATGTGGAGGAAACATAGTGTAAAGAACTGGAATGTCCATGGCAGACCATTTTTACTATGATTTTTGAGCCAGCTGTGCATCCACTTAATTATCAAGATACATTATGTCTACAGCATTCCCACAATCTGTTAAGGAAGACAGCAAATTAAAAAGCAAGATAAGGTTAGTCTGGTCAGATTTGTTCTTAATAAATCTAGACAAACGTCTGGTATTTCCTGCAGTGTTTTAACATGTTTGCAGATCTATCTTTTCATGACCTGGTCTAGACATTTCCCAGGTGTCAGAGTGATTTATCTGTAATTTGCTGGAGCTCCTTTTTTCTCCTTTCTGAAGGGAAGGACACTATTTTATCTATCCCAGTGATCTGGCATTTCACCAGGTCTTCAGGATGACCCCCTCTGAGTTTGCCTCTCTTTCTATATTTGAATATACATTTTGTTGCTGGATTTCCCATTTGGAGAACTATTGAGAAATTTGGATTGCTAAAGAACTTAGTTTAATTTTTCTCTCTGTAAGTGAACTGAAAACTGCTAATGATTTAATTATATAGCATATATAGATCTTGGTGTAGCACATAATAGATATATGATTTTGAATGCAGAGGAGGTTTTTTCTTCTCCCTCCCTCCCTCTCTTCCTTTTTTCTGCATGTAATAAAAAGGCAAAAACCAAAAGAAACTGTATTGATTTTAGTGGCATTAAGGCACTCTGAAATGTTCTTAGATTATCTAGCTAGGCTGTGTATTGCAAAACTAAGCTAAAGAAAAATACATTTGTGAATGCAAATTCTAAAATTATGCTTATACAATAGTTCAATATTATGTACATTAACTAAAAGTATTATTCTTTTCATGTCTCTTCAGCCATTGAATTAACAGGAGCCATTGAATTAATAGGATACTCTCTCAGATAAGCTACTTCACTGATGTAGGAAGAAATATGATTCTAAATTAACAATGTCATTATTTAGGCTAAGCTCTAATATGAAAACCATGGGGTCTTTTTCCCCTTGCAGGGAACTTTTTTAAAGGATATTTCACTGATGGTCAAGTTCTTTTCAGAATACACAAAGATGAAGGTTTTTTTCAGCAAAAAGGGAATAATTCAAAGTTCAAGGCAGATTGCTGCAAACATTTCAGCTTGAAGTCCTAATGGTAAAGCATCACCGAGCCACCCATTTTGGCTCACAGTGAGAACACAATGATAAGACATTTTCCCCCCGCCCCTGCAGCTTTTGCCACCCCTCCTAGATGGGATCCGTTTGGAAACTGAAAGAGCATTTTGCCCTTGTTTGCTGTGTGCAGTTTTCAAGTGGCCACCTCACACTAGATTACTGCATCTTATTGCTTTTTGGTACCATTATTCTAGGCCTTAGAAAGCCTTCTATTTTCACTGCATTATCATTATAGCTCTCCTCTGCCTTTCAGGCTATTACATCTGTTTAGAACCAGAGCAGAGCAAACAATCCAGTAGTCCTAACAGAGTGTAGAGCAAACATCTGAATTGATCAGAGCTTGCAATTCCTGCCTTTTGTATATAGCTTTAACAACTGCTACTAAAAACTGAGACACCATGTATTTCCACAATGGGAGTTAATGCTGGTGAATGGCTGGTAAATAGCTTTGATGATGCTTCAGATAATTGCCTGCATTACATAGCGGTACTTTGAAAAATGAACAATAGACCCATTAACAACTGATTGGCATGAGCTGGCAGTTTAATCACATTTACAACACAATAAAGCTCAGTGGCTCTTCAAATAACAGTTTTCACTGGTATGCGGTAAACTTTTTTTTTCTTCCTAATAGTTTCTATTTTTGTTTACAGGTGCATCTGCCCATCTGGTGAGCAAGTATTTTCCCAAAACAATTTCTGCTATCCCACTGAAACAGAATTAGTCCTTGGTTGGTACAGATAGGTCATAATCCATCCAAAGCAAAATATTATTAAAAGCCATCAGCCAAATTCACCTATAATGCTATGCAACCTTGTAAACCAACCTAGGAAAACTGGGTTTTGAATGGTGGCATACAACATTTTAAAATAAATAAATAAATAAAGTCACTAGGGAAGCACCATATAAGTTGGAAGAGAATATTGGTAAACAAAATACAAATAGATATAAACTTCAAGGAAATAACATTTGGTCATATAAAATGAATGAAATGTAGGAAACTCTGGAAAGAGACTGAAGATAAACTGCATCTACATTCCTTTGCCTGCCATCTGGTGGTGCCTGGGCAGTGAAATTAATGGTAGGAGGAACCCTAAAAAATAAGTTATACATTCCTTCTATGTTCCTTAGATAACTAGCCTCCCAAAAGTTATAAAAACATTAATAGAAAACAATGCACAGAGATCTCAACTTTTGGAAGAATTATTTCACATATATTTATCTAAGTCAAGAAGTTATATAGAGAGTCAAAGAACTTCCACAGATCATTGTACATTATCTCTGATGCCTAAGACTAATAAACATTGGACATGAATATTAAGTTGATAATTAGAGAAAGTGTTAAAGGAAAGGCTAGCTCAAATCTGTTTTTGCATGGTTCAGCCAGACCAGGAGAAGCAATTTTAATACCGCTTAATGTAGTGTATTAGTGATTTGATTAGGTGAATGCTCTGTTTGGTAACCTATCTCTATAATCTTCTGATACTATTTTAACTTGTTCTAACCTGTAGTAGACTTACATTTCAGTAAAAAAAAAAAAAAAAGAGAGAGAGAGAGAGAGAGAGAGAAAACCTCTTTGGCTCAGGGCATGATAAATGCTCTGTGTCTAAATCCCAGGAGACAAACGTCCATTATGTGTGTAATAACTGGTAAGCAAATGGCTGAAACAGAGTTATATTAGGAGAATTTTTAGTATAAACAATAGCTCACAACCATAACATACATAGGAATCTGTTCCTTACTCCAAGGACAAAATGTACATTGTGACATCATAATGCAAGCTTTTTTTGTAGTGGCCTAGCAAAGTCACACACAAGTTTGTAAGGGGTAGAGTTTGTTTTGTTACGTACTAACTCCCTCCCCATGGACACCTATAATAATATACTTCCTGTGTTCCTCCTTAAAAGCTTAATTAAATAGGTTAGAGGTAATGCATAAATGTATTTATTTAGATTTAGAAGTATGACAACATGCATAAACCAAACCCTCTTGGTTTGTTCAAAATAACATAGTCAAAACAAATCATTGCTTATCATCATGTGAACCCAGCCAATGAAAAGGTACTTTGATTACTGCTTACAGTAAAGCTAGCCATTGAAAAAGATCAACTGTGTAAGTAAAATTGTTTGTTTGTTTGTTTATTTCTCATATTTATTTCTCGCCCATCTCATGTATGACTCTGGGCAATTACTTACATAATTATACAACATAACTGTAGCAATAGGAACTATTGGGCCAATCTCACATCTTTTTATCATTTTCCTTTCAAAGTTCAAATAAAGTGTAGATTTCAAAGTTGCAGAAACATTGAAGGATTTTTTTCTTTTTTAAAAGAAAAATTCAAAGTTTGAGGGAAATTATATATGATACTTAATTTTGCAAAGGGAGTTCTATAAATATAATGTTACTTCGTTAACTTTACAAAGTATATTATGGATATCTTGGTTGCTTATACAAGTACATTTACAAGTATAGCTGAAAAATATGCTTTACTCCAAAAATAATTATAGGTGTATTGACTGAATTTTCAGTGTGTTAATTTTGATTACAAGTAGAAATAAAAACAGCTGGGTTAAAAGGAATTGAGCATATTTTCATTTAAATATGTATCTTGTTATATAACATTTTATGTAATTTATCTCATTTCCTGAATTTGAAATATTATCAGCAGTTCCCACGTCTGTGCCTTTAGTTATATCACTTTTTCATTTTAATGTCTTCTGAAAATGGAAGATTTCCCTTCACATGTTAGCTCGTTTCTTGATTTGGAGTATTTCCAACATAGACCAATTTCCTTCAAGTTCATTTACATAATACATAAAATAAAAATGAAAATATTAAGAAATATTTCGTTTTGTCTCTCCCAAATTTTCCAATTTCTTAAACTGTGCTTGTAAAACTCAACTAGATTAACCTTTTTTTTTTTAAAAAAAAAGCCTCATGGGGAAAAAAAGCCTCATGGGGGGAAAAACTTCAATTTTTCGAGATCTTTACATCTCTAAGCCTGACACAATTTACTGTTTCAGAATTCTTTATAACAACCCCATTGTACTAAAACAAATACTTGATTGCTTGATGTTATGCCATCAAGTTGGTGCCAACTCTCAGTGACCACATAGAGAGATCTTGCCCAGGATGTTCTGTCTCCAGCCTGGTTCTTCAGGCCTTCCAGTGGGGTACCCATAAGCAATTTGGGGTGCTGCTGGTCACAGCTATTGCTGCCAGCACTGCCATTCCCTTGAGGACTTATCAGTCTGGAATATAGGGGAGTTGGGGTGAAATTAACAAGAGTTATTTCTGCTTCCTCCTTTAGCCTGGGGAACAAATCACAGGCACAGAGGAGGGGGATGGGACGAAGCAAGAGGGAGGTTATCCAGTGCTTCTCACAACTGGAGTGATAGGTGAAGCAGCATGGAATTCTCTTGATGGAAGAAGCATTAAACCCCCATAGACCTGTCCCACTCGGTCAGGCAGAGAGGGCATGTTACGGACCCTGTCCATGAGAGATTGTCAATTGGCAGGGTCCAGGAGGAGGGCCTTCTCTGCCATGTCCCCCGCTCTCTGGAATAAGTTATCCCCAGAGGTGAGGCAGGCCCCCAAGCTCCTGGTCTTCCGAAAGGGGCTCGAGACTTGGCTATGCCACCTTGCTTGGGGTGGGAGGGGGGGATAGTTTGTCATGGGGGTGTTTGGCACCTTGATGTGGCCCTGGGGAATTTTATCACCATCTTGGATTTTATATCTCATATTTTATATTTTAGTGTCTTTTGTATATTAGTATATTTATATTTTATAATGTATCTTTTTAATGATATTTTATTCTTTTATTGTTTTAATTCACTCGTAAACCGCCCAGAGTCATTTGTAACAAGATGGGCAGTGAAGAAATGTGATAAATAAATAAATAAATAAATAAATAAATAAATAAAATCTCTCCTGGTTCATCCTGCATCCCTCCTCTGTTCTTCCAACCCAACTGTGCTACTTCTGAACATGGGTTCAGAACTCTTCCAAAACAGTGCTAGACCTCTATTAAGAAATCACTGCCTGGTGTAATTTCTTTACTGTCAACCTGTCACTCAAGCAACTTGAAAGGTGGTCTGAGTGTCCATCCCAAGCATCTACCCACAGCCATGCAAGTCTGCCCCACTACAAGTTAAGGTCCGTGATTGGTGGCTGTTTTTCCAGTGTTAAGTGATGCTCAGTGGAAGAGGAAACAAAGCTGCAGAAACCATCAATCGCTTAACTTGTCTCACATCGAAATTGTTAGGACAGCATCCGTCACTCACTTGTTAGGGCAGATTCACACTTTCTACTTGGCCCTTTGCCAGTACAGGGCACTCATTGCTTCCTAGGGCAGGAACAGAGCACATTGTCCTCCTCCAACTCCCAACCCATTGCAAAAGCAAAACCCCTCTTTCTACCCTGAGCTGTCTTAAACCCTTCAGAGTGGATGGTTTTCGGGGTGGCCTAGCTCCAAGCAGCTGCAATGCCTGGCAGGACCCCTTCCCCTGTCTGGTTCCTGGCCTCCCAATGGGCACCTTTTCAGTTGCTGCCAGGCTGGGTGAAGCCTGCTCCCCTTGTTTCCCGCCCGCTGCCCATAGGATTGCAAAGCTTCCCTTTCCTTAATTTTTTAAAACATCTATAAGTTGCAGCCTAGTGATTTTGTTTCCATGAAGCTGAACTAACATTTTCCAGCTACAGAGGAACAAAAGAACAAACTGTTATTTGTCCCTTAGATTATGGTAACATCAACGCTCTAATGATATTAGAAGGGGGGGGGGGAGAAAAGAAAAAGGGTCTGTGTTAGTATGAAAGCAGATAATGTGGGAAGGGTGTGTGTGAAGGCATCCATGGGAGCAAACATCTGAGAAAACAAAGGAAAGGCACCTGGACTAACGAGGTGGGAAGAATCCCTAAAAGAAAGAGGCAGGCATTGGTAAACAGGTCTACAGAAGAGCCAGCCAGTGAGGTTTGCCTTTTCTGTGCAGATGGTCCAGGCAAAGAGGAGAACAACCAATCAGGTCTTGCAAGGAACGTCGTGTGGCTGATGACAACTAGTTGCCAACTCACTGCAGTCTGGACTGGAATTGCTGGAATTGACTTAGGAAACAGCCAGGAGCAGCACCGGAGAGAAGCAGCTTCGGCTGCAGTGTGGAATTCCCCTCTCACAGGCACATGAAACTCATCTGTCAGGATATATGAGCTGACAGATGACTGGTGCAATATATAAGAGCAAACTGCCACTCAAGCACTGGAAGAAGACATATTAACTTGGCCGGGAGGAAAAGCTCTTAATCGACATTTGTTGAGGAAGCCAAAGTCAGTCTTACAGATATGCAAAGTATTTCCTGCTTGATTTTCCTGTCTATTGTATTTGTTATTACTGTACAGCTCAATGCCATATTACTGGCATACATTCCCTTTTCGTAAGAGGAAGAGCAAGACAGAACAAACCGTGTCTGCAGTGGGATAGGGTGGTCAGAACTGGTAAGACAGAAGATGGAGTGCCACAATGCAAACCCCACTCCCTTTTAATGTGTGTATGAGGTTGATATACATGCAAAAGGGATGGGGGTTGCATTGCGACTTTCCGTCTTCCATCTTGCCAATTTACACTCTCTCTCACACACACACATCCTGCAGGTGCTGCTAAGATGAAATGTTTGGGTAGATCTGGTGTTGAAGAGCCAGGGTGTAGACCATTTATGAGGCAGAAGGTTGGTTTGTTTATCCTGCCCCAATCCCAAGAGACCCTCAGTGGCTCACAACTGGGCAATGCACAATTAGAATTAAAATGTCCACTGTCAAGTTAAAAATGAAAGCACAAAGAACTCTAGCACCCAACAAGCAACCATCTGTAATAGCATGTTCCACTGCAACTCCATAAAGGAAGACAGATGAGAAAGACAGACAGAGGGCAGAGGAACATATACAGTGGAAGAGCACTTTGAGCAGTTGATCACCTTGAGAGTAAGTGGCTACTCCCAATTATTTTGGCTCTTTTAATCAGAGCTTTCCTGTATTGCCTCTGTTCAGACAGAGGGTAAGAGTTTTCTGCATTTGAGGTTCTACTTGAACACAGAGCGATTGGATTTCCTTTGTTGGGTGTGGTGGTGGAGGTGGTGTGCATGCAATGTGGTGGTGGTGTGTGCTCTGCGTACTTTGTGTATATTCTGTGAGCTAGGTTAGTTTGGAAACTGACTTCCTTATCGAGGCTTGATAAGTTGAATGCTATCTTGTCCTTGGAAGTTCAGCTGCTGGGAAGACATTTTTGCTGTTCTTGAACTTGGATAAGTCTGGTACAGTATCTGGGCAGATCTGGTTATAGGTTTTCTATCCTCCTGCAGATCCCCAAGTCTCTTAGAAGTCATTCCTTAAGTCTAGGCATCCGTGCAGGATGGAGAAGACAAGCGACAATGTGTGTTGTGATACTGTGCCACAAACTCCACCCCTTGCATGTGATATCATGATGTAAGTATGAAAGGATTGAGCTTACGTTGTGACATCATAAATGTGTGCTTCATTGTTTTGATGTAAATGTCGTTTGGATTGTTCCCAAAATAGAAAAAAAAAATGGTACAGGGATTTGTAGCTGGGAAAAGGAAACTGGACAAGTTGTTCTGTGTTCCTCTAGGTCCAAGTTATTGTTTATAATTGTGTACAGTAAAGATTTGATTTATTGGATGATTTGAACAGGTATATTTTAAATCCAAATGTCTGTTAAAATTGAATTTACCTTGTTTACATAGTCTCGATCAATTGGTAAAAAAAAATCCCAAAATCCCTTGTGTGTGTATGAATGAAGGATAGGGAAAGCAAACAGTGGAAGTTGTATATGTTTGGGAAAAACAGGTATCTTGAGTTGGGAGAATCTGTATAAGTCTAGTGAGTGTTCATCTAGCATTACTGGTTATTATTATAATCATCTTATTTTACTTGAAGGTGCATTTAGTTGTTAAAAAAATGTTTCTCATTGTTCTTTCATCATATCCTCCTTTAACTTGAGATAACTTATTTCTGAATATTTATGTATAGGAAGTGCAGCACCAGTAAATACATTAAAATAAACATTGTTGATGGCAAATATTTCACATTTTGATGCAGTTCTATATCCAAGTTTTGTGTTTCATTATGCCTCATTGAGCAGAACGTCAGTCATTTCAAAACTTCATTTCTTGAAGTAGGCTTACATATTTTATGTCTAATTACAGTACTGATTGTTTTAAAAGCAATATTCTTAGTGTAATTAAAAACATCCTATTATGTGTAACTAATTGACATTCTCAAATTCACTTAGCAGATAATGTTTAAGAAAGAGATAAATTAACAAGATTACGGGCCTGAGCTATATACAGACAATTATATGGAAGAAAAGGACTGAAACAGCAACAGTAAACATGCTTATTAGGAAGAAAATCCTCACTCAATGCTGGGGGACTTACTTGTTGTAGGTATAGATAGGACTGCTCTCTTAGTGACTTTGGACAGAGTTTATAGTAGCTTATCTTAATAATCATTGTCTTGCTGAGTATAACTTACATAAAAACAGTGGGATATAATGAACAAAATGGACATGGACTTTCCTGGACTTTATCTTCCTAGAATAGCATTCTCATGATGAGTTTCAGAATTTTAAGATGTGGCTGCTTCAGTTTCACAGAGAATTGTAAAGTTTGCCGTAGGTCACCAGAAAAATGGAAAAAGACAAAATGATGTAAAGGAAGGAGGGTGGAAAGCTAATCATCATTTGTCTCCCTTTGTTTCCTCTGAAATGTCTTATCTTACCATTAAACAAACTCTAATGTATTGGCACAAATGGCACCTGTGCTGCCAACACAGATTAATTGCATTGACGAAATATTAGTGAACTGAAGCCACGGGCACAGCCCAATCACCCTAAAGAACATTAAAATGTGACTGGAGGGATTTTCATCTGTCTTTGAGCATGCTCAAAATAAAAATCTAGCATTTTTCATTAACAAGGAAGCTATTCCATCACTAGAGAGCCAGGTTGTGTAGTGGTTAAAGCATCAGGCTAGAAACTGGGAGACTGTGAGTTCTAGTCCCACCTTAGACAAGAAGCCAGCTGGGTGACCTTGGGCCAGTCACTTTCTCTCAGCCCTAGGAAGGAGGCAATGGCAAACCACTTCCAAAATACCTTGCCAAGAAAATTGCAGGGACTAGTCCAGGCAGTTGCCAGAAGTAAAAAACTGACTTGAAGGCATAATTTTTTTTAAAAAAAATCCATGAGTAACGTTCATATATGTCTATGCTTACTTCACCTATTCAACCCATTTTAGGATCTGGTGATTCCTAAAACACAGTAAAGGAAAATGCTAATCAGAAGATCCCTACTACTTTTCCCTCTATTTGGCAAAAACCCTTAACATGATTGGGGGTGGGGAGTGTTAATATGTTTTCTACTACAGATTAAGGTTACTATGGTAACTAATCATTTTGGCTGGGTGAAGAGGTTGAATTTAATTGTCCCCTTTTCACGTGTTAATGGTTGCATTGCCTAAGGGAGGAACTTGCCTGAACTTGTTTTAGTTTCAGTTTCCCTTCTGTGTAGGCTTGCAGAGAATATGCAGCTGAGAGAAATCTCTCCTCTCAGCAAACAGCCTTTAAATATGTTTGTTTTCTGTAAATAAATTTATTTTTATAGAAATGCCTGGTGTGTGACTTTTCTGATCTCTCCTGGGCCAAATGCTTTCTCAGCACTCTGCCAAAAGGTTATGGGCCCAGTAAACCCAGTAAGCCCAGTAAAATCCAGAGAGAATAGAGAGATCAGCTCCAAACCTCATGCACAATTTAAAGGCAGGTAGCAAAGACCTGTGGAGATCTTCTTTGGAGCTGCCTGGAGATTTTCCAGCAACTGCCGGTCTACAGGACAAAGAAGCCAGCTGAGGTGACTTGCAAAAGAAGGAAGAAGCCATGGCTACCTCCCAGCCCTCAGCAATGCCTCTGGAGCACCTATCAGAGACCAACTATTTGAATTGGGTCCTGAAGATGGAGATGTATCTTCGCAGAGAGAATCTTTGGCTGCCAATTGGTAAGCAACACCCCCCAAATCCCAGTGCTGAATGGCTGAGACAGGATGAGTGGGCTAGAGCCACCATTATCCTGGGAGTTGAGGACAATCAGCTAGTCCATGTTCCAGGTATACAGTCCACAAAGCAACTTTGGGACGCTTTGGGAGACTTGTATGTAAAGGCAACAGCAGGGAGTAAAGTTACCCTGACAAAAAAGCTGTACAAAGCTTACCTTGCAGAAGGAGATAGCCTTCCTGAGCACCTGCATCATACTCAGCAGCTGTTTGTTGAGTTGCAGGAGAGAGGAATGGAATTTACACCTCTCACAAAATCCTGTATCCTCCTGTCCTCACTGAATGAAATGTGGGACACGCTGATTTGTACCCTGGAGGCTATGCCTGAAGCAGACCTCACCCCATCGTATGTTACACAGTGCTTACTCGCTGAATGGGAGAAGAGAGAGGAAAGATCCCCCCCATCTCTTCTGGAAAGCTGCGATACCAGAGAACAAGGGAAAAGAAGGGAAAGGAAGCTGAGGCCACAGCGCTAACCAGCCAGCGATGCTTCACTTGTGGTTCAGCTGGACATTTGCAGAAAGACTGTGTCTTGAGACCCAAGAGTAGAAAGACAGAGAAGAAGAACACAAGGGCAACACAGAAGAAGGCTCTTCAGACAACCCAGATTGCACAGGTTGCTGAGAAGGGTAATTCTGATGTATGGGTGTTAGATTCTGGGCCAATTGTCATTTATGTAATTGTAAAAGCTCTTTTGTGCTACTGTCTAAAACTGAAAGACAAAGTGTATCTTTGGCTGATGGATCTGTGACCAAAATTATGGGACAAGGTGACTTGTATTTATCCTGCTTGGGAGAAACACAAAGGTGTGTTGTATGTGCCAAATTTACAATCAAACCTTTTATCTGTGGCACAATTGGCTGCAACAGGGTATGTCATAACATTTAAGAAAAATGGTTGTGAGATATGTAAGAATGGAAAATTGTGTGCTACTGGTATATTAAAAGACTCCTTGTACATTGTGCAAAATGCAAGGAAGCCAAGCTGCAAGGCTGCAGTTGGCAACATGCCATATCATGACCAATGTGTACACCTGATGCACAGGAGATTTGGTCATGCTAATTTCAAGTATATAGCACAAATGCCACAGCTGTGTGCTGACCTAAAGATACAACCCTGTGACAAATACTTAGATTGTGTCGTTTGCAAAGAATGCAAACCACTAAAAGCTCCTGTGAGAAAGCACAGTGACAGTTACAACTAGACCTTTGGAAATTGTACACTCTGACATTATTGGTCCTTTTGCTCCAAGTCTTGGACAAGCAAGGTATGCAATGACCATCATTGATGATTTCTCAAGATACACATTTATCTACATCTTAAAACACAAAGATGAGGCATTTGAGAAATTTAAAGGTTTTGTGACATGGGCAAATGGAAAATTCCCTAGGCCTGTATCTGCACTCCAATGTGATAGAGGAGGAGAGTACCTTTCTCACAAATTCAAAAGGTTCCTAGCCGAAAAGGGGATAGAACAAATTCTTTCTAACCCTTACACCCCTCAGCAAAATGGTGTTGCTGAAAGAAAGGGCAGAACCTTGCAAAATGCGATGGAATGCATGCTTGAAGATTCACATTTATTGTTTAAGTATTGGGGAGAGGCAATATCTACTGCCTGTTATATACAAAACAGATTGTATAACTCTGTGATTCAGGACACTCCATTCCATTTGTTTTATGGTGTGAAACCAAAGGTAAACCATCTTAGAGGGTTTGGTAGCACTGCATGGGTTCATATTCCAAAACAACAGAGAAGGAAAGGAGGCCCACAACAAAGAAAGCCATAAACCAGAAAAGCAAACTGAAGATCTGTCTGATGAGACAGATGCTTCTCAGGAAAGTGATAGGAGTCAAAATTTAAGCCCTGTATTACCTCGCAGATCTCAGAGGAGTAATAAAGGCATTCCTCCATCACGTTTTCAGGCTGAAACAGTAAAGGCTTTTCACATATTCACAGAACCTGAGTCTTTAGAACAAGTGAATGCTTTACCACCTGAGATTGCACAAAATTGGCATTCTGCCATGCAACAGGAGTTAGCATCCTTGAAAGAAAATAAAACATGGAAACTGGTAAATCTACCTCCCAATGAATGCTGTCTAGGTTGTAGGTGGGTTTTCAAACTGAAAAGGGATGCTGATGGCAAAATCCAAAATATAAAGCCAAGGTTGGTTGCAAAAGGGTTCACTCAAAGGAAAGGTTTAGACTTTGACAAGACTTTTGCACCAGTTACTAAAGGTGAATCAATTAGATTACTGTTAAAAATTGCTGCACTCAAAGGAATGTCAGTTCACCACTATGACATTCATGGGAGAGAAATTAATAATTAGCAAAAGGGCTTCTTTTGCTGAACAAAACTGGGGGAGATTAAATTCTAACTCTCCAGTTGATCTGACCACCACAAGAGAACAGCAAGGACTTGCTGATGGTGATCTTTTGCCTGATGAGGACATTAAACCAGAAAAGCAAACTGAAGATCTGTCTGATGAGACAGATGCTTCTCAGGAAAGTGATAGGAGTCAAAATTTAAGCCCTGTATTACCTCGCAGATCTCAGAGGAGTAATAAAGGCATTCCTCCATCATGTTTTCAGGCTGAAACAGTAAAGGCTTTTCACATATTCACAGAACCTGAGTCTTTAGAACAAGTGAATGCTTTACCACCTGAGATTGCACAAAATTGGCATTCTGCCATGCAACAGGAGTTAGCATCCTTGAAAGAAAATAAAACATGGAAACTGGTAAATCTACCTCCCAATGAATGCTGTCTAGGTTGTAGGTGGGTTTTCAAACTGAAAAGGGATGCTGATGGCAAAATCCAAAAATATAAAGCAAGGTTGGTTGCAAAAGGGTTCACTCAAAGGAAAGATTTAGACTTTGACAAGACTTTTGCACCAGTTACTAAAGGTGAATCAATTAGATTACTGTTAAAAATTGCTGCACTCAAAGGAATGTCAGTTCACCACTATGATATTCAAACTGCATTTCTCTATGGTGATTTAGACCACAAATTATACATGCAGCAACCCCCTGGCTATGAAAAAGGGTAGAATCTGGTCTGTGAACTGCAGAAGTCAATCTATGGGTTAAAACAAGTTGCTAGATCCTGGAACCAAAAATTAGATGAAAAACTGCAGAATTTTGGTTTTGAAAAAAGGAAAAGCAGATCCATGTGTATATATGAAGAAAGACAAACAAGGCTGTATGTATCTGTGCATTTATGTTGATGATTTGCTGCTGTTCACACCAACAGGAAAAAAAAAAGCTTGATTTTGAAACCTGCATGAAAAGCCATTTCACATTAAAACGCCTTGGAACTGTAACAAATTACCTAGGTTTGGAAATACACAGGAAGAAGGATGGTAGCTTTCTGTTAAACCAAAGGGGAGATAATGTTAAAATTGTTGGCAGATTGCTGGGAAAGCCTTTGGCCCAGGAGAGATCAGAAAAGTCACACACCAGGCATTTCTATAAAAATAATTTTATTTACAGAAAGCAAAACATATTTAAAAGCTTCTGCATTCTTGCAGGCTCTCAGTGAGAGCTGCTTAACTCAACTCTACATGCCTATACAGAAGGGAAACAGAAACTAAAAAGAAGTCCAGGCAAGTTGTTCCCCCCAGGTGCAAAAATTAACATTCAAAAAGGGGACAGTTGAATTCAACCTCTTCACCGCCAAAATGATTAGTTACTATAGTAACCTTAATCTGTAGTAGAAAACATTAACAAAAATAATGTGAATGGAAAGACATACAGAGTTGTCAAAGAAAATTGGTTTGTGTCTTATTCTGTAGTATAAAAAGGGGAGTGTTAATATGGAGGATTTCAAGGAGGTTTTCTTGGAGTTCCGTTGTGAGCTTAAGTAGACCTACAAACAGAACTTGTCAGATTCCTGTCAAGCTATTTTGCAAGATATTCAGGACATTGTGGAAAATATCTGCTTTAAAATGTGCCATCTGGTTGAAGATGTTTTGGAAGAAGATGAAGATTCTACTAAAGATAGATATGTTCCTACTGATAGTGAGATTGAAGTCTTTGCTGAAATGCCAGATGAAGATTATATTCTGGTGGTGAAGGGGTTAAAGGGACAGCAAATCACAATCAGAGTTGTTTTTCTGAGGGAATGTTATGGGAAAAAAGAGGTTTTGTTCCATGGGAGGTTTTCTGCTCAGAACTCTGAGTTTTTAAGGGAGGCAGGTGGGCTGTTTGATTTCTCTATGAAAAATGGCTTGTGTGTAAAATGGAGATATGTAAATGTCTTGGTATATTTCAAAGTGGCGTAAAAATTTAAGAATGCTTAATTGAATTAACATTGAGGTTTTTATGATTTCATTTCTTTTTAATGATTTGGATTAAGATTTATTGGTATCCTTTTAAGGTCTGTTTGATTTTTAAGATTTATAAGGTATCTATAATAATAATTGTTTGGTTTTAGGTTTAATAGGGTTAAGATTGTTGTAGTATTAGCAATTATAAAAGTAGACAATTTATATGTTTTTATAATTTGATTTTTATTATAGTGGACAGAAATATATAGAATAGTGTTAGGAAGGAAATACTGTAATTGAATAAATGTTATTTTTTGGGGAGGGAAGCTGGTTTAGATTTATACATTCCTTTTTTCTTTTTAATATAAGGGGAAGGAGCAACTGTATTTAGTGATTGTTATATCTGCGAATGGAATGATTTATAGAAATAATATGATCTTGGTTTGATACAGAGCAAGGGATTGATTATGGAAATGCTGTATATTGTTGATAGTCAGAAGTCACTTCTTTATGTAATCTTTAAAATACTTTTTCTTGTGTTTCTCACCTTTTTAGTTTTCTTTTATTTTTGTAGTTTTTTGCTTTTTTGTAGTTTTTACCTTTGCTTTAAACTTAATAAAATTCTTATTTAAAAAAGAGAGAGAGTTACACTTTTATTATATTTCTGAACCACCCTCAAACAGAAGGCAAAGGGAGGCCAGTTTGTCATTCTGAAATCTGCCAGCAGTGTGACTAATATTTGTAACACTTGTGATGAGTGGGTATATGATAGTGAACAAAAGAAGCAAAAGTCAGAATTCTTTAATAATGGAGTTTTTATATTAATGCTGTTTGTTAAAGAATCAACGGTTACAAAGAATAGATTATAAAAACCCCACTCATGATCTAAAAATATTTATTCCACATCATCTCAAAACAATAGTCTTCCTTTAAATTTAAGAATAAGAGTTTTGACATCTAATTCGTGGTTGATTTCCGTTTCTTTGACTGCTATTATCTTTTAGGCTTGAATGCTATTCATTCCCCCAAATATTCAGTCTCATCTTCATTTATTTGCTTCAGAAGCAGAACACGTTAATAAAACTATCCTTTAGTAACTAACCAGCTATCCTTGCTCTGAACTAATTAGGAACATTTTGCACATGTATGTGCCAAAAGAACTGGTCTTGCTTGTAAGTGAGATTAACTAAGCTGAAAGTTTAAGAGTCAAATTTTTTTTGAAGGGATACAGCATGAGTCTAAGAGAAAGAATCCACTAGAAGTGATTTTCATAGAGCTGTTTTTTTAAAACTTTTTTTTCATAAAAGTTATTAAGAATCATAATTCTTAATAGCTTTTATGAAGGATAGGCAACAATATTAAAGCGACATGTTTCACAGCATGCAAGAAGCTTACAGAGTTTTCAAGGCACCAGAAATGAATGCTTAAAGATGAGTACAAAGGCTTCTGTGGAGTCCTGGGTGCCCTCTGAGCCTGGCTGTCTGCTTGCAGACGTTTCACTACCCAACTAGGTAACACCATCAGTGCCAGTGAGGGTGGGGTTTGCTCCCTTTTTATAGACAGCAGCTTCTGTGATTAAAAAAAAAAAGCTTATTGAGCTCACATTTTCCTCTACTCACCAGTTGTTCTTACAAAAACTGGAAAAAAACTTGTCTAGATATGGAAATCCTATAGCTACAACCAGTTTAACCCTCAATAGACATGATGAAAATACAAAGTCATGCTTTTTCTCATTTTCATTTTGATGTTTTTGAAATATCACTGAGAAACTATGTGCACTTATCTCTTCAAATGTATGAACTGCTTATTGATTGCACTGGATGGTTAATAATGTGTGCAAAGGGAAGAAGACCCACATTGAAACAAATGTATCCTCTTCCCCAAGTTTGCTGCATTTTTGTTCTTGCATATCTGCGGTAGGCCTGCTATCTAATGCTGCTGGGGATAGGAATTTTCTAATAGGCTATTTATAGGAGTAGAACCACTGGGTGCAAACTCTTGGCAGGAAATATAGAATACCAGAGTATCTGCTAACCTTCATAAACTGATAAAGGCTAATATGTCTTTCTGATATGGGGAGATTCTGAGGTTTCTCTGAAACCGTACAATTTGTCAAAAGGAAGAGACTTCTGTTAGTTCTGTGTCTTTAGAAACAAATACTTATTCTGTTTTAAGGTGCCATGCAGCATGCTTCCAGCTTTTGATTTATGTAAAGCCATAGTTACTGATCACTTATACTTATCTCTTATCTCTTATCGTACCAATATATGTCGTGCGTACAGTAAATACAGTAAAATCTGTGTCTGTAGTGCAGGAATAAACAGTGTGGCACAGTCCCCTGACAATGCCACCTATTTAAAGGGGTTAAGCTGATGGGTTTTAAAGTGTGTTAAGCATTATTGGCATTATTCATAAAGTATTAAAATGATGTCTCAAATAAACCATGAATTAGTTTGCAAAATGCATTACATTTTAATGTATTTCAATTATTTTTTATGTCAGATTTTTCAGGGATTTAAGTAAAAGTCCTTTGTAATTAAAATTTCTATTATAGTTAATCCGCTAGCAATATATTACATGTGCACTTATGGGGAAATATGCCAATAAAGATATGCCAAAGGTCATACGGATGACCTGGAGAGAAGCTTTATAAAGGTCAGTTCTAGAGGCTAGAGACTAAACCATATTGGCATTGATATAGCCAGAAGACCGCAAATCAGTGACCAATGGGAATCAGGGGCGATTAGCATAGCACTTATAAGTTAACTGTGTGATCAGATCTTGGGCAATAGCTGTTTACCAATCATGCTTGCTCCTAAATAATAGATTTGTAATTAGAAGGGTTACTAATATGAAGCAGTAAGTAATATCTAGGGATGCTAGGTGAATTGAGTGGGTGTGTGCATGTTTAGAGAGAATTCATCATGTAGTACTAGAAACTGGGAAAAAAAGCATTGCACTGAAGGAGCAAGCACAGTTATTGCACATTTATCTAATACTGTATTCTAGTGGCATTAGCATAAATGGAACATTTTTATCTTTACTTTCTATGGCAACATAATTATAGCCTATACTTATCCCATATACTAGTATTTGTATATATAATTTTGACATCAGCAATGTTTTGTACATTATCACTGAGGAAGTAATAGTAAAACAGTAAATGTTTTTTCTCCCTCATAATATTTTCAAGGAAATAACATCTTATCTCTGATAATTGTTTAAATAAGTACACCTGAGTTGGGCCATTCATGATTTGGTTAACATATGAAAAAGCTGACCATCTGCTGTTAGCATTTTAAAGTTAGGGTGGCTACCTTTGTTTATGAATAATTATGCTTATAGGTGAGCCTTCTTGAGTATCCTAGGTAAAGAAAAGGTACAGGTAAAGGTTCTCGTTTAGTCATGTCTGACACTAGGGGACGGTGCTCATCTCTGTTTCATGGCCAGAGAGCCAGCATTGTCCAAAGACACTTCCACGGTCATGTGGCCAGCATGACAGTTGCAGAACACTGTTACCTTCCCTCTGAAGTGGTACCTATTTATCTACTCGCATTTGCATGCTTTCAAATTGCTAGCTTGGCAGGAGCTGGGGCCAGTGCAGGAGCTCATTCCATCACACGGCACTCGGGTCACGAACCACCAAACTTGCAACCTTCTGGTTGACGAGCCTGGCATCTTAACCGCTGAGCCACCACACCCTAAAGGTAGGTAAAGAAACATGAATGAAAATCCTATTGAACTCTGTTTTGTGTTTCTAAGTATGAAAAGAGAAGGGATCACCAAAAGAAAACATAAGAGAACATGGAAATAATGGAACTGACATTTTTTAATTCAGAGAAGATACAGAAAGGATCATTTTAAATAAGCAGACTAATTCCACAGCTCTTGCAAATGGCATCAGCAGTAATTCAGAAAAATCAAGGGAAAGGATTCCCTGCCTGTGTGAATACTCAGATTGCACAGATGGGGCCAGGAGGAACTGCTTAAACATGCTCCTTTGAATACTATCCTTTCATTGAAGTAACATGTGAAAAGGTTCAATATGGAAAGATCTTACTTAAGAATAAAATAAACATATAAATCAGAGGCTATTCCTCTGTGTTCCTGCTCATGCTTTGCATGTGGAATTTCCCAAATTCAACTTCTGACATCTCCATGTGTTGTGATTTTTCTCTAGTTAAATGCGATGTAAGAGTTTGGAGTAGGTTTTTTGCTGTTTGTTTTATTGAAATGTATAGGAAGAGTTCAGAAACTACAAGATCATATATACAGCAGCTAAAGGTAATCAAATAACTGTACTAGATCACAGGCGTATTTAATCAATTCATAATTATAACCCAAGAGCTGAAAAACTGTTGCCTAAATAATGAAGCTCCTCTGCATACCTTTCCTTTTTCCTATCCCTCACAAGTCAGTTTGAAACCAATCTGCAGTCAACTTCACTTCCCTGGACTTCAGGGAGCAAAAAATGTCATCTGAGCAGTATCTTGTCCCTGAGTTGCTGAAGGGTCCTCATGCTAATAGGACAGAAATGGGAAATGAAACAAACTATTAGTACTTATAACATGTTTTCAGTACATGTTATGTGAGGAAGGAAGGAAGGAAGGAAATCTCCCAGCTGCAACGACGTTGCTACTTTGTAAAACTCTTGCAAGCTGTGATGATGAAATGATTGTGTACTGACATTTTCCTAAATTCCTCTAAGCCAGGGTTTCTCAACCTAGGCCACTTTAAGATGTGTGGACTTCCATACCTCTTAAAGAGGCCCAGGTTGAGAAACCTTGCTCTAAGCATTGTTGCATGTTGCTTGATGGCGAGGAAAGGGAAATACGTTCTAAACCCTGGCTCCAAAGAGGCCTGGGAAGCCCTGAGGGATGGAGAGGGAGATTATTACTCTGAGTCCAAGATCCAGGAAGCAGGAGTTGGCAAAAGTTTTGCAGTAAGACAGCAACCTACATATGAGCTGCGTATTGCAAAAGCTGCATATTGCAAAAGAAAAAATGAGCTTTGATTCAGGTTCAAATAAAAGAAGGCAGAGCCAGAAATCTATCACCTCCATTCCCCAGACCAGCCACTGAACTGCTGCAAAACACTGACATAGCGAGAGTGTCCATTTTGACAGTATCCGAGCAGATGGATCAATGATCTGCCTCTGCAGAATGTAGTTTCCTATCTTCTTAGCCAAAGCTGGGACTAATTAATATCACATAGTGTGTTCCATGGGAAACTTTTGGATGAGCAAAGTGATATCTCATGGAGTAATTAATTCCATTTTGCTGCTAGCTCCACAGATGGCTGGCTACAAGATACAATATATCAGCTGATTTTGAGATTAGATTAGTTGATTTCATTCTGGTTTAGGTTGATATGTAGGCTCATTCATTGTGGTTCGTGGACCTTTATTTTTTATTGCTCCAGTTATTTATTTCATAATCACTCTAAAATGGCTTATAAGCATTATAAATAACTATCGAATTACAACATTATTAACAAACTTCTAGGTGTCTTGCTGGACAGTTTGTAGTATTGATAAAGGGAGAGGGGTGCAAAGAATTCTGCTGTAACTGGCTTCTCTGGTGGCTGCGGAATGCCTTCAATCTTCTCTTTTGAGGGATCTTTGCAATAGAGCAGTTGGTGACCATGGCCAGGGAGTGTGGGGAAGGACAGGGTTAGCTTGGGATGCAAACCAGCCTATGAAGGTTTTGCCAATATATTATGGCTAAACAAATTGCGGTCTCATGTAGTGGTCTGCAGCATTTGGATCCACACTAGACAAGAATGCTTCAGATCTGGGGACAACCCCCCCTCAAAACACCTACATACCTTTTGGATATAAGTATTTTATTTATCTATTTATTTATCATATTTTTATCACTGCCCATCTCCCTCACATGGGGGACCCTGGGCGGTTCACAATAAAACAATTTAAAATTCAATTTAAAATTCAATGAAATCATAAATAATACCAATAATCAATAACTACAAATATAAAATACAATGAAATCCAAGTAACAGCAGATCTAATTCAGCCTGGCAGGACTAGGGAACAAACCAACCCCAGGAATGGCTCTTCCTCTCCCCACTCCAAGCATGGTGGCAAAACCAGGTCTTCAGCTATTTTCTGAAGTCCAGGAGGGAGGGGGCTAACCTCATTCCAGGGGAAGGATGTTCCAAAGGGTGGGAGCTGCTGCAGAGAAGGCCCACATCCTGGGCCCTGCTAGATGGAATTCTCTTGCAGACGGGGTCCGTAGCATGCCCTCTCTGCATGAACGGGTGGGACGGGTTGATGTAACCGGGATGAGACAGTCCCTTAGGTAACCTGGACCCAGGCCATGTAGGGCTTTAAAGGTCATAACCAACACCTTGAATTGGACCTGGAAGCAAACTGGCAACCAATGCAGCTTGCGGAGCAAAGGAGTAATATGTGCTGATCTTGAAGCACCTAAAATCGCCCACGTGGCTGCATTTTGGACCAGCTGTAGCTTCCAGATACTCTTCAAGGGTAGCCTCATGTAGACCACATTACAGTAGTCTATATGGTAGATGACCAGGGTGTGAGTGACTGTTCGAAGGGCCTTTCACTCCAGGAAGGGGCATAACTGGTGCACAATATGAAGTTGCTCAAAGGCCCTTCTGGCCACGACTGCCACCTGCTCTTCGATCAGGAGTTGTGAGTCTAAGAGGACCCCCAAGTTACACACCGGATCTGTCTGGGGTAGTGCACCCCCATCCAGAACTAAAGATGGCAAATTCCTAGGAGCTGAGGGGCCATTACCCACTGCCACTCTGTCCTACCAGGGTTCAGCTGAAGCCTCTTGTTCCCCATCCAGACCCCCACAGCCCCCAGGCACTGAGAAAGGGCAGCCACAGTATCACTTACTTCCCCCAGGATGGAGATGTATAGTTGAGTATCATCAGCATATTGATGATACCTCATCCCATGGAGATGGAAATGTTGCACATTCTAGCCTCAGTTATCTTTCTCTGTATGTTTCAGTGGCATGCTGCTATTCTTGAGTGATCTGCTCAACATTAGAGTTGATGGAGGGCATTCTGACCAGGTGCCCTGCAGGAGTGAAGCTTGATGAAGAGAGGATTTAACCCAAACAATAAATGACAAATAAACAGGGAGAAACAATGAGTTATTAAATACAGAAATCACTTCAGCATTTGCAAAGAGTTATAGACTGCTCATGTCCAAAGGGCCAAAATGCATCTTCAATTGAAATTATTTTTATTTTGGCCAATACATATATTTTCAAAGGAAGATTCTCTCTATATATCTGTGTCTGTGTCTGTGTCTGTGTCTATCTATATATCTATATCTATATCTATATAAAAACTCTATCTCTTACATCTCTTTCATCTCTATTTGTCTCTACCTCTACCTCTATCTCCATCTCCATCTCTATCTCTATCTCTGTCAGGGCCAGCCCAAGAGCAATGTCAAGTCAGTGTAATCCAAACTCCAATTCTTTATTGCTTTCACCATACAGACAGAATCTTGCCAGACTAAAGCTACTCTAACTGACCTAAGGGTAAATAACCTGGGAGACTCTAGGGTGGGGCTATCCTGAACCTCTTTGTTCTCCCTGCATTGCTCTCTGGACTGTGAATCCTCTTATCTGCCTGAAATGCACTCCTTCCTTCATGGGAATCAGTGGCAGTGCCAAAATCCACCACTATCTCTCTATCTCCATCTCCATCTCCATCTCCATCATTTCTTTCTCCATCATCTCCATCTCCATCTCCATATCTTTATTATCTCTATCTTATCTCTACCATCTCTATCATCTTTCTCTCTCTCTCTCATCTCTCTCTCTCTCATCTCTCTCTGTCTCTGTCTCTATCTATATCAACTCTATTATCTCTCTATCTCTCTATCGCTATCATCTCTATCTCAATCTCTATCATGTCTATCTCTACTTTTATCATCCCTATCCCTATCCCTATCCCTATCCCTATCCCTATCCCTATCCCTATCCCTATCGTTTCTCTCTCTCTGTCTCTACCATCTCTCTCTACCATCTCTATCTCTCTATCATATCTATCTCCATCTCCATCATCTCCATTATCTTTATCATCTCTATCACCTCTCTCTCTCTTTCTCTCTCCCTTTGTTAACTTGTCTGTCGAACTTACTCAGCCCTTTCACAGTGATGTAATTTCCAATTCGTATAAACCTGAGGCTGGTAAGGGTTGTGTGGGGCAGGTTCCAAATCCAGACAGAGTCTAGCAGTGGCCAATATGGATCCTTGCCCGTGATAACTTGGGCCTACAAGAGTCACTGTTGTTTATTTACTAGGCCCAGGATCTACAGTGCAGCAATATTTTGCAGATTGCTTTTGAAATCACCATGTTCTTTGGCAGCAGGTTTGTCAACCATCTGGTAAGGCATGTCCACAGAACCAGCCATCTTAAATATCTCTAATACCTATATTATCAAAGAACATGCCAGTTTCAGCAGATATGGTAGAAATAAAATGATATGGTTGTGATGCAAGGTCCACCCCTTTTGCATTTGCATGCAATCACACACACACACACACAAGGGGCAGACCTTGTGTTGCAAATGGTACCATGCTGCTTTTGCCATTGGACACCTCAGCCTCCGCTCAAGTAAAAATCTTCCTCTGACAGATCTAATAACAACAACAATTTATTAAATTTATAGGCCACCTGACTCCCAGCTAAAAGGGAAAGGTGATTGTCCTAATTCAAACTGAAATTTCATTTTCTCTCCACACTATATGAAAACCAACTAGCTAGACTCTGATACGTCCAGATATCCTGGTTTTCCTTAGCTAATCATGCTAATGGAGTTATGGGAGTTGCAGTCAAGCACAACCGGATAGCATCAGTTCAAAGAAGTCCGATGTAAATATTCCATATCCATATCAACTCTTTCTTTCAGTAGCAGAGATTATCTACCTTTTTGCTTAAAGTTCACTTTCTAAGAAAAATGTTTGTGTAATAAAATGCAGAGCTTATTATTTTGTCTGATACTGTATCTATTTCAAATGCATTTACCCATTTCTTTTAAAATCCATTAGATATCCCAAACTCACATTTCTAAAATGGAACATAAATAGAGAAAGTATTCAATTGAAATCAATAAATTTAGGGATAATTTACTAGGATTTTAGTTCCTTTTTACTTGAAATACATGAGGACCACAAAATGTTGCTGTAAAACATTTTGTGATCCTAATTTGTGTCTTTGATAAATGTTGTATATATTGTCTATGCTGAACTTGTATTTGAAAGTGCTTGAAAATGTAAGTATGCTTATTTTAATTGCATGGTGGTAATATTATTTTTTAATTCATACATTTTAAGTGATTTCAGATATAATTACCATAATAATTAAGAAAGAACAATGACCATAATTATTTTATGCTATGCAATATTCCTAAAAAAATTGCCAGCTCAAGCCATATTAGTTTTTTATTGCATTCCACCATACCAACACGATGTTCTAAAGTAAAATTAGAACCAATGAATGAATGAAAATAAATCTATCTGAAAAATGAACCATTTTCTAAGGCTGACATTTTCTATACAATAAACGAAACTATGAAGGGTGAGAAATCTTACAAAATATCTAATTTATATAGCAATAAATCCATATACTGTTCTTAATATTTATTAAATTTTTGACTGAAATAATGCAGTTATGTTCCCCCAGTTAATATTCATGAAAGGTATAAGTTATTTGTTTTTGTCTATTTTTTGTCTAATTATTTTACCACTAATAAACAAACAAAGCTTTAATTTATAATGCAGTCCCCACTGGGGTGTGGCCGACCATACAAAATTTACATTTTCCTCTCAGAAGAATCACTTACGGAAGTAATATATCTACATACTTAAGGCCCTTCCTACTTTAAGTCTGTCAGCCCTATTTTTTTTATAAGAACTTTATTAGTTTTCAAAGTATAGATAAAATACAAAATAGAAAATATAGGAAAGCTAGAAGACAGAATTAAAGAAAAAAGAAAAAAACCATAAAAGTGAAAATAGAAAACAGAAACAGAAAGTGACTTCCGACTTTCTCCAATACAGATATAGATAAAATTAAAAATGTAATCTCTTCCCATTAGTTAAACCATAGTAACATTATTTCTATCAAAACAAACCATTTAATCACTAAAACCCACAATCAAAACTTCATTTTTTCCTAACACAAGCAAGTAGTCTAAAAGTGGTTGCCAAGCAGGGACAAGTCCAGAAAAAGTATTTTCTCTTATTAAAGCAGTTAACTTAGCCATTTGAGCCAAGTCTACTAATTTAATAATCCAATCCTCCACTGTGGGTATTTGTGAATCTTTCCATCATTGTACATATAAAAGTCTTGCTGCTGTAATCGTATATGGAAGCAAAGTCCCATGTTGTTTCTCAAGCTGCTTCTCCATCAGACCCAAGAGGAACAGTCCTGTTTTTTTTGTTTTTTGTTTTTGTTTTGTTTTTGCATGTTCACTTTGAGAATCTTTTGAATAATAGTATATATTTGGTCCCAAATTTTTTAGCCTTCTCACAGGTCCACAGAGGTGATAAAGCTCTAATCAAATCAACTTTTTATATCAAATATTTAAATCAAGTTATAGCATATATTCAATATGTTGAACTGAATCATGTGCCTTTGATTTGATTCAAAAGATCAATGGGCCTTGGCACATGTGTGCAAACACATTTTTCAGATCAAATATTCCGACTAAACCAACATAACTTTTCAAATTAAAATGCAAATTTGAATCAGGTCAATGGATGAAACTGCAAATTGGAATGGGATCTTGGATGGCTTGCTGACCCATACGCACATGCTTATTTAACTAATGAAGATGGATTATATAACTGATAAGGAAGAAGGCTTACTTTGTTGTAAGAGCCTGAGCATTTTCCTAGTAGCTGGCATACAAATGCCAAACAGACATTATATGCTGACGATCTATAAATCTTATTAAACAAACAAACAAATAAATAAATAAATGCTGTGTCTATAGTTCAAAATAATAAAAAGCTCCAGCCACGAGCTAAAATTTGTACCACACCAGCAATAACCTGCCACTTGAGGTTTGTCTCCCAGCTCCCTGCCAAACCTGGTATTATATACAAGTAATGTATTGGATGGGTAGGGATGGTCAGTATTGAATTAAACCTGAGAGGTTAATCCAATTTTTTTACAGATTTCTCACCAGCTTCTTTTCAAATTTAACTTATATTATGCTATTCATAATACAGTCTGAACTTATTCACCGACCATCAAATCTAGGCTGAATTTCAGGAAACATTATTGCTCAGAAACCATTATGTGTGCATATGTGTGTGCCTACTGAGTGATTTAGAAGGATTTTAAATGGCATGATGGCATTTTCTCTCCATATCCAAGATAGCTAATGAAAAAAAAATTCTGCCAGAACACATTCCTACTAAATCCTCACCTCTCTGTAACTAATCTTCTGCTCCTAACCTTTGTTTTCCTTAATTTCAGAGCCCATCTTCAGTTAAGAAACATGTTTTGCATTTCACTGAGTGCTTATTAAATTCCTTTAAAACCTTTATGCAGAAGAATTTATCAGAGCTTTTGTACACAAAAAAGCTTCATTAATTAGTTAAGTTAATGGTGCACTTTGAAGATTAAAAAGTACAGTATAAATGGTAAGTGGTGTTATTATAAAAATGTTCCCAGTATGTAATTCCTTCATTTTTAATGCAGTAAAAATGACAGTATTGGTGCCTGTCCAAATCATGTTATCAAAAATTCACAGGTAATTTGAATTTTCTGTGCTTTGTTTCTACCTGTTTATTCAGAGGAATCCCACTATCACTGTTTGAAAATCTGCATGCTTTTTTTCCTTGGCTCAGCCAGATTTTATTACAATTTCTCTTTTGTTTAATACTGTAGATGTAGATAAAATGAAATAAAGTAATCATTCATATATTTCTTTCTCCTTACCTCCAACAATCAAGCAGAAACCCTGCTTAGGATACATGCTACATAATTATCAAAACTAAAACATAGTACACACAATAATTTGCTTCTGAAGTTGTGTAATGCAAGCCAGCAAGTACTGTTAGGTCAGCCTTCTCCAATCTGGTGGACTTCCAATTTATTGGACTTACTCTTGTAGTCCCCCAGCTATTGTGGCCACTGATGTTATAGTTTGAAAAATTATGAGGGTTGACATCTAATAAATTTGGAGACAGCAATGGTGAAAACTTCCTTAGGTGTATGCAGTCTGCAGGCTCCCTACCGACTGAATTGTAATGCTGTGGAAGCAGATCTCCTGACAGACACATGCACATGCATACAGACACACATCCAATCATTGGTTGAACTCCCAATATATGGACAGTCTGTGAACAGTCAACAGCATAAGAAGAACATGAGTTGAGAAAAAGAAGAGGCAACAGAAGTGTAGATTTGCTGCAGTGGCAGACAATTAAACTGAATCCTTAAATGGAGTTGCTGAAAGAACTTAGTGATGTTAGAGGTCTGTGTTAGTGGTTGTGAGTAGATTATGCTTAGGTAGGTTCTGAGTAAATTAGGGAAGAAAAAATATTGTTGCAGCAGTGGTCAACTGGAAAAATGTAAACAAAATGTATGTATTGTAGACAGTTGAGTAGAATAAGAATGGATAAAGTAGAGAGACAAAGAGTATGTGGAAGGATATCCCCATAGACTACCATGGAATATTCCCTCTTTCTCCTCATATTTCTTACGACTCTCAAACCCCAGGCTTATAAAAAAAAATCTGGGTGACCACTAGATGTCAGCAAAGAGATACACAAAATTAACATTTCATAGTTACCTAGATTTTTGTGGCCCAGATCTGGCAGCTTTGATCTTCTGATCTTCATCAAGTCACATCAGTAACCAGTACCTGAATAGAAACCCATGCTATACTTTATGTAAAGTAGCTGGATGGACCAGCATCTTCTGCATATGCACCTGCAGGAGAGGGCAAGTTATAAAGTAAGTGTTGCGTCATTGCCATGCAAACTCTGCCCTTATGTACTTTCATGTAACATTACAAAGGATGGATCTTGTACTGTAAATCCATTATATGCATTTTGGAATTTTGGTATCACTATGGTTAGGTACAGATGGATATAACAACAACCGTTCTTTTTTCAATTGTAGAAAGGACTATTTTGCTGGTGAATGAAGTAAATGTTGTTGTTTATTCGTTTAGTCGCTTCCGACTCTTCGTGACTTCATGGACCAGCCCACACCAGAGCTTCCTGTCGGTCGTAAACACCCCCAGCTCCCCCAGGGACAAGTCTGTCACCTCTAGAATATCATCCATCCATCTTGCCCTTGGTCGGCCCCTCTTCCTTTTGCCTTCCACTCTCCCTAGCATCAGCATCTTCTCCAGGGTGTCCTGTCTTCTCATTATGTGGCCAAAGTATTTCAGTTTTGCCTTTAATATCATTCCCTCAAGTGAGCAGTCTGGCTTTATTTCCTGGAGGATGGACTGGTTTGATCTTCTGGCAGTCCAAGGCACTCTCAGAATTTTCCTCCAACACCACAGTTCAAAAGCATCGATCTTCCTTCTCTCAGCCTTCCTTATGGTCCAGCTCTCGCAGCCATATGTTACTACGGGGAACACCATTGCTTTAACTATGCGGGCCTTTGTTGTCAGTGTGATGTCTCTGCTCTTAACTATTTTATCGAGATTTGTCATTGCTCTTCTCCCAAGGGAATGAAGTAAATACATATGCTTTATTTATACGATTAATGATTATCTGTTATGCTCTGTTTGAGCAGATGAAACTTGATAGTTCTCATGAAATTACTATTAATACATTATTGACAGACATATTAGAAAGTTGCAAGCAAAATTATTTTGCTATTCAATTCAGAATGTTGTCTCAATGCAGCTGAGAAAAACAGTTTAAGATGTAAGTTTATGTAAGTTGTGGGCAACAGTTATGTATCACCATAATCTTCCTATTCAGGAATAATCTTGCTACTTATACTAGCTTACTTGACTGAATTAAGCTGAACCCAAATGTAGACATCAACATCAGATGGACTTAAGTTAGTTGTCTCTAAATACAGTATAAGAAAGACTGTGTCCAACCCATAAAATTTAAAGGTATTAAGTATGCTGGCAAACTCGAGATGATCAGTATGTAGTCCTTATTTGTACTTCATGTTTATATTTTCTGGAGGACTTGGTTATAGTTAAATAAGCCTAATTGGAGCTAAATATGAATTTTGCATGCATTTGCCTCTGACATTCAGAATTTAGTTACCCCCTTCCTCTTGCTGCATTATTTACTGCTAAATGTTTGGTTATTTATTGGATTTTGTTATAAATTTTCTTACACTTTGGTTGAATTATTGTGGCTTTGATGTTTTAACTTGTTCATTATGAGGTTCTCTGAGGGGATCCAATTCATCATTCAATTGAAAAAATGGGGGACACGAGATTAAAATAAAACTACTGCATTATATTTATTTATGTCATGGCTTGATATAGATTATCCTTCTAGTTTCTGACCCAAATTTTCTTCCATGTGTATTAAGTTATTAAGGTCTTAGAATTTTGTTTGAAGTTAGTTTTGAGGTTACATAATTATTGTGAGGAAATGAAGACTGTTTTGTTTTGTTACAGACCTCTCCACTCTACTCTGTGGCCTTTCTGGTTGGACTTGCTTCCAAATCTGAAAATCATATTAGTATCTGACTGAAGTTTAGCAAGCCAAGAGGTTGAGGACAATGAAAATGCAGATGTACAAACCATTCCTTGGGCACTTCATAACACAAATACTCCTATCATAATTTCACTGAAATGTTCCTCTTTGTCAAATACCTCAAAAGTGATTTATCCAGCCAACTGTTTCCCAAAACGGTTCAGAGTTATATGGTAGTCTTACAGTAATACTTTAATCCAATGAAGTATGTAAGCTGCATTTCTAGAACAAAACCATCAACAGTGGTAAACAATATATATTTAAAAAAGCACACTATAATTATGTGTGGTGTGTGTGTGTGCATGTATGTATTTATATATATGTATCTGAGTAAAGCTTGGGAGACTTTACTATTTCTAATCAAAGTTAAGGCCTTCCGGAGCCTTTTCCAGAAAGAACAGTTCTGGTGGAATCCTTGTCTCA
Source organism: Candoia aspera (assembly GCF_035149785.1). Classification (NCBI taxonomy): domain Eukaryota; kingdom Metazoa; phylum Chordata; class Lepidosauria; order Squamata; family Candoiidae; genus Candoia; species Candoia aspera. Next base: position 109,341,025 of record NC_086153.1, on the reverse strand, counting down.
TTTTCCCATGTTGCTTAAGTTGTCCAAGTTAGACACTCTTCACTGTAGGGTAGCTATTTCCACAAAAGCCAATTTCAGCCATCCAGTAGGTAACCTTTATTTTATACTTTACATCCCCATATGATTCTTTGAATTCCACACATCATTTTTTTTAAAGAGGAATCCTGGCATTTCCTTGAGAAATCTTCTTAGCTGATTATCTTTTAGGGTCCATTTGCTTCAAGGCCAGGATCCAAGTATTCCACAGTGTTGTATGCTAATTGGGGTAAAAAAAAATCCCTGTGGAAGAACATACATCTCCTAACTGGCTTCATCATGAATGACTTAGAGCTTTAGACACCAACGAATGACCAACTTATGTCATTAGACACCAACAGTGATAGAATGTAATATAATATTCTGAAAGATTTGGGCAAAAAGTGGAAACTAACAAGTCCCATTGTAACAGAAGGACTCAACAATTATATCAAATTAGTTTGATTCCTTACTCATTAGACTTTAATCGAATTGTGAATGCAAACTGATTCTGAGCTATTTTATTTGAAATTTGATTTTTATAATTAGCTTTTGGCAAAATACTTATTAAGCATAGAGTTCATTTACACAAGGGGAATGTTAAAGCACATTTTTATAGTATTACTTATTTATTTATTGGGCATAGCCAGGCATACACTTAATCTGCACTCAAAATCCAAATAACCCTCAGATGGCAGCAAAGAGGCACAAAAATTCTTTGCTCACATCTATTGAATACCTGGATTGCTGCAGTCCACATGTCATAGATGCACTTAAACAGAGTCACCTGGCATTATTTTAGGAGAATGGGCCTCATATACAGTGATCTAAAATTCATTGCTGCAATTTAAGGAAGTAGTATCTCTACTGCTGGTAGCCTATTTACATATTTTGCAAATCAATAGACCTGTTTCAATGCCTTTGGACATTATATATAAAAAACGCTTCAGGTTATGGGTTCTTATGTGACAAGGGTCAGTATAGGACCAAAAGCTTGTATATTGTTGACTCTTGGCTTTCTACTTTATAGTGAGTAAGAGGCAAACAAATGTTGCTGCTGGCAGAAGACTATGTGATGAATATGCTGCCAAGAGTGAGTTCAGCTTAACAGCCTGCCTAACGTTATTGCTGAAGATTACCTCTGTACAGAAAATATACTAAAGATTTCAGCAGACACGGTAATCTCTTATCTGAGAGTATTGTAAGGTCCATAAGTCTATTAAAAGTGCATGGGCTTGAAAGATGCCTTGACTATTCAACCTTCCTTTAGAATTGTAGAAGAAGTTGGTCATAGCAAGAAATGGCTGGAAGTAGACTGGTTGGTAAAAGCAGCATCTTTACTGCATCTAAGGGACATTCCACATTGCAGCCTAAGGTGCTTCTCTCCCATGCTGCTCCTGGCTATAATTTCAGAAACTCCAGACCAGACTGAATGGGTGGCAGTGGGTTGGGCCATGGCAAGACCTGATTGGCCATTTCCTTCCTTCTTTCCCTTCCTTTCAATGTAGGGAAGGCAAGCCTCACTGGCTGGCTCCTGGGTGGACCAGTCTACCAGTGTCTGCCTTTTCTTTTTAGGAATTTTTCCTTTCTCACTAGCCCCCATGCCTTTCCTTTGCCTTCTCAGATATTTGCATGCATGCATGCCTTTACCTGCATTCCCACATTGTCTCCCATGATGCTAACACAGACCCTTCCTTCTTCCTTTTCTCCCTTATTGTAGCATTGTTGCTCTGATGCTACAATAAGCAAAGCGACAGGGGAACAAGTTGTTCTTTGGTTCCTACCTCCATCTTTCTGACTCAGGTCAGATAACAGCAGTTTTAAACCAAAGATGGAAAACATGGACATGGGATGCATTTGCAAAAGGCTGAGACTAGGAGGAAGCTGATGTCAACCACCAAGCAGAAAAATGTGGTGTGTGTCCTAAAAGTCTTCATTTTAGACTTACCTCAATAAAATAGCTTTTCTCAGAAGTGAAGGCCTAGGCAGCTGAAATGCATCAGTGCAAGCAGGAGGTTTCCCAAATTGTTCTTATATGGATCTTTCTCTCGTTTTTTAAAAAGCCCTTTCCTATATTGGTAATTTGAAAATGAAATACTAACTTGACAGGAAAAATGTTCAAAGCTAGTTTTCTTTTTACTTACCATCCTGCCTTTAAGATATTGATAAGCAGTGCATGCTACAATAAAAGGCATATCTGCATCATTTCTGGTAGTATTTTAACTTCCACATGGTACCTTTTCAGCTTTCTCTCTGGGCTAGTTTGCATACTGTCATTCTTGTATTATATCTGCATGTTACTTTGTGACATGCATGTGATCCTCGGGAGTACATCTGTGTGTTTAACATTCAGCATGAGTACTCTTTTACAGGCTGTAGCTATGACAGCAAAAAGCTTTCTGATTATCTTCACAGACTAGATTTAAAAAAAAAATAAAAAAGGAAGGAAGGAACCAGAAAATGGAAGCCTTGGAGTTTTACCCCTATGTGTACAAACCCTGGCATCTTTTCCCCAGCTATGAGAATGATGTTCTTCATTAGTGAATCCTGACTGTTGTAATATACCATCTTTCCTCAAAAATATAAAGCAAGCCATACTACTGATTAAGTTACCAGTAGAATTAAAATGCTAAGAACTCACTGGAGGACACATAGGATAAGGAAGAACATTCATTACATTTAATATTATTAACAATAGTAAATTAGAATATTACAGTAGTGGTCTCTCTAGTTTTCAAAATCCTATTAAGATGTGGTAAGAAACGTCTGATGTAGATTTTTCTATGCCATGATTTGATGCCATTGCGAAAATGGAACTCTACGTGATACATCTAAGGATATAATGCTAAAATATTTCACTTCTCTGAAGCATCTGTTAAAATATGCAAATTGTTTGATAAAAATAGGTATAAAGTGAAGGAATAATGAAAGTAATTAATTACTGAGTGACTAATGTGCAAAGAAGAACACTGATGTTGCAGGATTCAAAAATACTTTTTAATGTCAAAAGCAAAATATGCTTGTATAGGCAACATTTAAGATTAATAAATGCCCTTTCTGGAGTAGATTCTGTGCAAATATGGAGGGACAAGATGAATAAAGGGACTTCACTAGCAAATATGTGATATCATTTCCTTGTCAGTATTAGCTAATGCATCCAGTTTTTTCTGTCAGTATCTCTCAGTAATAAAGGTCCCTTGCAATAAATTGGTGTCCACTCTTTCTGTCAAAATATCTGACTGTGTAATGTGTAGTTGGGACAGTGTAAAGAACAGCAAGTGAAGTAACAATACTGTACTACAGTTTCTTCAGTCTGCTATTCAATGATGCCAAGACCATCAAAATGGAATTTTTGTTTAACAGCTTTGGCATTCGAACATTTTGTTTTGAGCTAGGTTGTGTGTGTGAATTGTAATCTTAGTTGCTTCTGTTTCCTTATTGTTACAATGCTATATCTCACTGGTCCCCAGTCAGTGTCTCCCTCTCACCTCAGGCTTCCATGTTGCTTGGTCAGGTATAGACAATATAGTGTTCCCGGGGACAACTGTACATGAAAAAGACTCCTCCTAAATTTCCTGACCTGTCTTTTAAAAACATATTAGCTTAAAAGGAGATGAGATAAAATGGGGACCCAGAAGCCCTTTAACATAATCATTCCAAGAATATTTCTAAGTCTAGGCAGTTTTAGAAAATAAAAGTAAAGGGTGGCTGCATCCCAGTATTGTGGTTAGAGAAGCAAACTCACCAAATTGCCTCCTATTGCAAAGGCTTTTTGTTATTGGATTCACCCACCTTGGCAATTATTTTGTGAATGGGCAAGCTCCTCCCCATAGCAATTACTGTGAAAGAGTGGTCATAATATTCTCTCAATAGTCCAAATATGCCTACTGGTCCAAAAGTAGTTTATACATAGCCTAGATTATCTTCTGCTCTCACTCTTAGAGTAGTATAAATAGGGAAATATCCAATACCAGCTTTACTCAGTGTTTCCAATTTTTGCCATTCCCCCTACTTACTGTACCTCCTTGCATCCTCCTGAAAAGCTGCTCCTGAGGAATCATGGGTAATGATACCAGCTATGGTGGAGGCAGAACAAAAATCAACAAAGAAATGGGATATTCTGTGTTACACAGATGGACATGCAAAGTCTTGAAGAGGATTCAAGTCACAGTATTGCTTGCTTTATCTAGCACACAAATCCTCAGAATATCTGCTCTTTTGCAAACAACTATAAACCTAGTAGTATTTCAAGAGATGGAGGATAAGTTCTGAACAATGTACACAAAGTGTCAAGCTCCAAAAATAATCTACTGAATTACCCCATCATCCTGCAAATATTTGCAGCCTATTGGAACAACCAACAGAAGTTTATGCTGCACCCAAACTAATGAATCACCTAGTATAACCCCATCCAGAAGAGAAGTGACACCCAGAAAGAACTACCCCTCTCCTCCCCCGGAAGCATCTGCTTCTGATGCTGGCAATCCATGCTGGTGAAAATGGCATAGGACACTGCTGTTGTTATTATTCTTACACAGGTAAGAAGTTCTCCTGAGGATGGCTCTGCAAAGGGAACTGTTCCTGTTCCGACCATGGAGACAAAGTCAAGTAGAAACTGTGCTGCTGAACATCTCAAGCAACTAAAGCACAGTCCAAAATCAAAGTGGTTGATCACCACCTCTGGGGTCAATGAACAATCCAATACAACTGCCAGCCAGTCCCCAGAGCACACAGAGAACTGTCCAGCTTGAAGGTTGGTGGGAGCAGGCAACCCTGTGCTGTCCCCCTGCCCCTCAAGACAATGAGACATCCCTTCTCACCTCTATTAATTGAACATGAGACTCTGACCTTAATCCACTGTATATGCCTCTCAGTTCCAAACTGCTGCTATTGAAACTCACAGCACAGAAGATGGAAAGCAGACTCAGCTGGTAGAAGTTGGGAATGAGGTCTAAAAAATCACCCTGGAACCACGCACAAAAAGGGGTTAGAGTCAGGGTTGTGGTATAACCTTTCTCTTAATCATTTGGTTATCAAGACCAGTCCTATCATGTATCTGCATGAGAATCCATCACAGAAAATACCAGCATAATAAACTATATTCCCTTGACCAATGAATTTGCAATTTCTCTGGTCTTCTGCCTTCCCTCTTTAAATAGATCCATATGTACATTCTACTTTGATTATTTTATCTGAAGGATTGTATTTTGTCTTTCCTTCAAAGTTCATATTAAAAAAAAATGCTTCTGCCACCCATTCTTATTTGCTTAGACAAATCAGGTGGGATTGTTGCAATTTCATTTTGAGGCATTAGTTGGCAAGGTGGAACTGAGTTTTGTGTCATGTTCACCGTTGCAGTGTTTATGCATCATAACGGTTTACTTGCCAAGGTGCTGATACGTGTACTGGCTGGGAGGGTGCTGCTGAGAGCCTTGTACTCAAGACATGCTGGACTGTGCCAGGGAGGAATGTGTTTGGGCTATCTCTTAAATGTCAAGGTCTTTTTGCCCGTTGATCAGCAGAGCTCGTTAGGAGCACCTGGGAATGTGGGGTTGTACTGTATGCGAAGGAGGGGAAGGGCTGATGTTTGAACGATGATATTTAGTTTGAGTTTAGGCGCGCTTTTCTCATTCTCAGCTTTTTACCTGTTTGCACTCTGTTCTAAATAAACCCAGAACCTGAATTGTGATTTTGAGTCTGAGAGTTTTATTTGAATTAAGGCAATCATCACATAAAGCTGAGAATCTTTACTTTAAACTAGCCTCGCACCCTTTACTGGGAAATTTTCCTTGCGAAAGGGGGACTAGCGATGGCAGAAGGGGGAAAGGATCCTATGGAGTTCAAGGAGGAAACGGGACAACTTCCAGAGTCGATGCTCCTGAGCAGGGACCCGAGCCCCATCCCAACCCACCCCACACCCCAGTCCGGGGACTCCAACTCTACCACAGGATCGAAACCCCCCCCGGCAGATGACGTGACAGGACAAGAACAATTTCTATGGGATGCCCTGATGGACCCCCAGCCCGGCACATCACGCTCCACCTGGAAGCTCCGCTGGCCTGACACTCTGAGGGGGGTGCGCCCAGATGTTTCAGGGAGCCCGCTACCTGAGGGGCCGGGGCTAGAGGACTCCGCTACACCAGATAGAATCAGGGTCCTGGAATCCAAAATTGAATCAATGGAACACGTCTTACGCTCTATGTCGGCTGCCTTTGGGGACCTAGTGAAAATCGTCCGAGGTCTGGGAGCAAGCGGACTGCCTAGCCTCCCACCCTCACCATCCCAGACTGCTGAAAGGAGAAGCCAATCACGAGACTTTCCATCAGGTCCGCAGGGATCCACTCCCATTGGGGGGGTCCCTAGTCGCCCTTCTGCAGGGGTCCCACAGCTTGGGGGCACTCCCCGGGATTTCCCGGTGAAGTTTGACGGGGACCCCGCTAACCTATCCTTCTTTGTCACCAATGCCGCCAGTTACATGAGATGCCATGGCCACCTCTTTTCTTCAGAGGAAGAAAAGATCTTGGCAGTGGCCACAAAATTGAAGGGCAGGGCAGCTGACTGGTATGTCCAGCTGGCGGAGATTGAAGCGCCAGCCCTGGCCACTTTCGATGCCTTTTTGGCTGTGCTGAAGCACTATTTGAAGATCCCTTGGCTAAAGAGAGAGCTAAAGATGCTCTTAAAGAACTAGTACAAGGACAAAAGCCTGTGGCTGATTATGCTCTTGAGTTCAAAGTTTTGGCAGGTAAAGTTCCTGAATGGTCCAAGGCCACCTTGATTGATCATTTTAAGGATGGCCTCAATTGCGAAGTATTGCGCTGGGCGCTTGGGCGAGACGATCCAAACTCTTTACATGACTGGATTTGCCTCGCTGGTAAAGCTGAACATGCCCAGCACACCTTTATGATGGCCACCAAAGAGGACAAGCCTGCCACCACTGCCCTAGCGCTGTTTCTCCCATCAACCTCGAGATGGGATACAGAGAAGCAATGACGCTTTGTTCGGGGACAATGCATCACATGTGGAAAACCGGGTCACCACACCGTCGACTGCCCTAAGGCGAAGGCACCAGATCGCCCGTCCAAGGTACCACAAAAGCCGACCAAGAAACCCTCCTCGCAGATTGACGGTGGCTTTGGCGACTGCAGATGACGATGATGTCTACACTCCGGGAGATGATTTAGCTGCCCTCGACCAGCCAGCAGAAAACGCTTTCCACCTGCCTTAACTGGTGCCGCGGGGCAGGTGGTAGAATCCGGGCGCAATTCCAACATGGTGAGTGCTGATTGCCCTATCCTCGTGGTCAAAATTGAATTGGGATTTCAATCCAAATCCGTCGAGGTCTGGGCTTTGCTGGACTTGGGCTGTTCCAGATGTTTAATCCATCCTGACTTAGTCAAGGCATTGGATTTGCCCTGCTTCCCTCTTCCCAAGCTGCTGCTTTTTCAGCAGCTTGATGGCTCCACGGCGGGGGGGGGGGGGGGGCTGCCACACAGTTTACTGGAGAAGTCGCGTTGCGTATGGGCTCCCACTTTGAACTCCTTCACTTTATCATCACACCAGTGGGAAATCCTTTAGTGGTATTAGGGATTCCATGGTTCACCGCTCATAATCCTTACATCAATTGGAGATCCCTCTCTATTACCTTTGAGGATGGCTTCTATCAAGCTCCTCTTTTAGGATGTTCCATCCCTATGACAGCAGGGCGAGTGGAGATTGTTGATCCTGTTCCTTCTCCATCCCCCTTAGACAGTCTACCGCCTATGTACTCAGACTTTGCTGATGTTTTTGGGGAGGAGGAGGCCGACCAATTGCCCCCCCCATTGTAAAACGGACTGTTCTATTGAGCTGCTTCCTGACGTCCCTTTACCGAAGCCGAACATTTACCCGATGACTAAGAAAGAACTTATCGCCTTGCGGGAGTTCATTGATAAAAACCTAGCTTGCGGCTTCATTGAACTGGCGAATTCGCCTGTTGGGGTCCCTGTTTTGTTCCGGGAGAAGAAGGATGGCACCCTCAGACTTTGCACGGACTACTGCGGGTCAAATTCCGCCTCCCTCTTCAACAAGTATCCTCTGCCTCTTGTCAAGGACATGCTCGCACATCTGTCCACCGGCAGAGTTTTCTTGAAGTTGGACCTCCGCGAAGCTTATCGCATTCGCATTCGGGAGGGGGATGAGTGGAAAACGGCTTTTAATTGCCCATTGGGTTCTTTCCAGTATAAGGTTCTCCCTTTTGGTCTAGCAGGGGCTCCGGGAGTGTTCATGCAGCTCATCAATGAAGTTTTACATGACCACTTGTTTAAGCGGTTTTGTTGTATTTGGATGATGTCCTCATTTATACTAAGTCTGTGGCAGAGCACGGACGTCTTCTTAAGCAAGTGCTCACCAAGCTTCGGAATGCCAAGCTTTATGCTAAGCTTTCTAAATGTGAGTTCCATAAGTCTAGCTTGGATTACCTTGGGTGCAGGATTTCCGACAAGGGCATTGAAATGGATCCTGTTAAGGTTCAAGCAGTGCTTACTTGGGAGCAACCCCGGACCCAGCGCCAACTTCAAAGTTTCCTGGGGTTCGCCAATTTTTATAGATCCTTTGTCAGGGGGTTTGCAGAAATTGCTCTGCCCCTAACTGATTTGTTGCGCACAAAGGGGGTGGGGGAAACTCGCAAGGTTAAGAACCCAGGGGCCGTGCTCAATTGGACTCCTGCATGTCAAGCTGCTTTTGATTGGTTGAAGGCTCTTTTTACTGAAGAGCCCATCCTTTCCCACCCTGACCCAGACCGTCCGTTCGTTGTTCAGGTCGATGCCTGATTTTTCTATTGGCGCTATTTTGTTGCAAAAGGATTCTGCTGGGCTTTTGAAGCTTTGTGCTTATCTTTCTCGAAAGTTTTCTGAGTTTTGTGTTTTAAGGAAAATTACATATGGACATTTTACAGGGGGCTTTGCTATAGTTTTTTGCACATAAATAAGAACATATCTAATCACTTGATTGTGCATAATCACAACCTAATGTAGCAAACTGATCTTTGCCAAGCCACTTGAAAAATGACATTTTAAAAGTTTCTTGGGTAGCTACAAATGCTTTCTTCCCTGGAAAGAAGGCTTTGTGGACCTAGACTTGTAGGTTAGATGATCCACAGAAGGAAGAGATTTAACAGTATGTAATTTACTGTAAGACCAATAATGCTGGAACTCTTTATGCCATTTCCAAGCCAGTTTCAAAAAACAGAAGTACTTTCAAAATCCCTTTCACTGCTCTCATCTACATTTAGATTTGAGGTAATTTCATAATCACAGGGAAGCACTTCACATGCAGAGTTTCTGTTCATGTGTTTCCATTTCTTTGAAAGTGGAAACCAGTGATTACCTAGAGACACTTCTATTGGCATGATTTGTAACAAACAGTAATAGCTGCGTCTGTTTTGTTTACCACCCCAAATCTAACCTTTGCACTGGTTCAGAGTACACTTTGCAGGGCCAGATAAGCAGCTAAGATGGGAGATCACCAGGAAATCTAAGAGATGTAGGATGCACTAGGAGATAAATAAATCATCCTAGAAGATGACTGTGAAAAACTACTTCCCTACTGTTGCTACAATTGTATAGAATACTGAATTTACCTTAGGGCATCTTCCCCTATTTTAATGAAATGCCTGAGGGCACATAGCCATTCCCAAAGAAGCAGGCTACCATTACCCAATGAGCTGAAAGTAAAGGTGAAACCACCCATCAGCCAATTCCATGAATGTGCCTTGATCATATCATCTTGAGACTGAGATTCAGGCCTGCCAACTTCCAAATGAAAAATAGTTGTGCCCTCTTTATTGAAATATTAATCTTGATAGTCCCCTTATCATATCACTTTTGAAAGCAATATCCAGGAGTACAATATCCATATACATTTAATCTTTGTTTTATACATTGATAAAGTATGAAACTAAACTAAAAAGACATTAAAATTAGCATATTTATTGCCATTTTTATGAGATGCGCTTCTGCAACAAACATAAAATCTTCTAGGATAAATCTACATCTGGCATTGTCTCGATAACTGTTAAATTTACAGTGGCACAATATTTACACTGGCTCTCTTTTTTAAAGAAACAGCTGAATTGTGAAGATGTCCTACACAATCTTTATCTTGTCATTTGATGTTGAGAGCTACTGGGTAGATGCTACTATATGAAAATATGATCCATGTATGCTCTCAGAAATAATACTTTTTAGATATGACATATTGAGCTCTATACTTCATTTTCTCCTTTATTTAATTTTTGTGATGTAATCTCTGTGTCCTTGGAACTGGCCTTTACTCTACTTACAGTTTATATCTGGTATTTATGAGATTTTTACTAAAGTTTGACTGAAAGATCTTTTTCATCTTACCATAAAGAAGGGTACTCAGTACATTAAAACAAGGGTCACAATCTGGAAAAAAAGTTCTCTGGAATATGCTACTGATAAAAAGAGCACTGTGCAAAAGCCCAATACGTTCTGTACCAAACTGGGTTCTTTCATAGCGTTAATTCTGTCAGGACCTGAGCACAATAGGTTATTAAATTGGCTTATGAGTTTGGGGAGCCAAAAATAAAACCATAATTAATAACCAATCTATACAATTTTTAAAGATGATGAAGCTAATAGCTTACAGGGCAATAAAAATAAGCACTTAATGCTCAATGGTTACAAGTAACAGTATGTAGTTTATCACAGAAATTTTAAGTATTTAGCAGCCTAAGGGTTAGCACAGGATGAATATGATGAATACCTTAGGTTGATTGTAGAAGAAATGGGCAGGCAAGTGGGTAAAACAAGCATAAGAGAAGGAAGAGTGAAGGAGTTTTGAAGAAGCTGATGTTCTGGGGAAAACATAGACATACAGGAAAATTTCTTAGTTAAGGAAAAAAGAGAGTTACAGGTAGTCCTCGCTTACTGACCATCTCCTTTAACAACTGTTTGAAGTTACGATGGTACACAAAACAGCTTTGTGACCAATCCTCACATTTATGACCATTGCAGCATCCTGCGGTCACATGATAGCCATTTGTATGTTAATAAAGGAAGCGGAAGTAAAATCTTAAGTCATGGTCATGTGATGTTTCATTTAATGACTGAAGGAGAAGTGAAGTCATAAGCCCATCCTCATTTAGCAACTACATTTGGGACTGGCAACTTCATTGCTAAGCCCCACCATGGCTAAGCAAAATATCAATCTGAGGATGGAAATTCTGTTGAAAGTGCTTAGGTAAGAATAAAAGGAGAGGAAAAAGAAGTGAATCCATCAGAGGAGTTTATTATAGTCAGAAGACGTGCATGAGTTCTTTCTGTGTCAGAAGACCAGTCTTTCAAAGAGGCATGCAGTACTGATAATGGGAAATTTCAATTATCCTGACATCTGCAGGCGGCCAAATTTTGCTCAGAGTCAGAGGTCCAGCAAATTCTTGTCCTCTCTTGATGACAACTTTACTTGTCTGTCAGCCCTCCAAAGTAGCCTGGAAACCAAAGGTATGCAAGCTAATATTACTTTTAATATAAGGTTATAGTAACAGAATCTTGCAAGTCTGAATGCATTTTCCCCTCCCTCCCTTTATCTTCAAGAGAACCAGGAAGGGTCATGTCTGAGATGCTTTCTCAAATTACATTTCTGCCCTGGACATATTTCTTTTATCTGACTGTTGTCTTGGTTGCAGCTCTTTTTCCTGTTCCTCAAGATTATTCCTTCTACCCGTTACATTGCAAAAGATTAAAAAAGGACCAAGGTATTTGCTGTCCTACACTTAATCCTTACCAACAGCAGGTAACAGTTCCAGGTCTAAGCAACCTAGGCAATCACCTAGGGTGCCAAATTTTAAGGGGTGCCAAAATTGAAAAGGTTTCTGAAAAATGTAATAAAAAGTGAAAAGCAGCAATGGTGCATTCCCTGTGCCAGTGCACCTGCTCAAGATTTTAATGTAACTTCACAGAATTGTTGCCATATGACAACAATGGGTGCTGATATAATTAAAATTATTTACCATGATTCACAGTATTTGTAAATCACATACTGTGATTTACAGTGATTCATAGTAAATAGGGTGAAAATGTCCAAGAAAAGAAAAAAAAATTGTCCAGGGCTGAAAATCATAAGCATAAAGCTCAAAAATGTGAAGAAAAAAGGAACAAGAGGGTGCCTTTTTGAAATTTGTAACAAAATTAGAAAATGAGCGAAACCACAGGGGGCTCCAGTATATGACTTTGCCTAGCAGGCAAAAATGTCTAGAGGTGGCCCTGCCAACACTGAAGAATTGGTTGAAGAAGTGAAGGTGATTGTACCTTTGGGGATCATGTTATCCTTGGTGGAGGAACTGATTTCAGAAAAGCAGATTCTGATGCACTCCGAAGGAAGTAAGCCAGATACAATGGTTTGACATCCTGAAAGAGAAATACAGTATGTCCAGGAAGGGCGGAAAATCCCATGAAATGAGATACTGGAAGCGTACTTGCAAAAAATGGGAGGAATTTAAAAGGGCCAGTATGAATACATAGCAAGCTCTCCAAAATGAAAAAGCAAAAAGGGACACACAAAGAAAACTGAAAAAGGACATGTTACCAAAGAGGAATACAAGGTAATCTTCCAAAACTGTAGGAACTATATCAGGGAAAAGATCAAAATGAACTGAGTGTTCTGAGGAATACCAAAAACAACAAAAAGGGGCTCTTTGGGCACATTAGAAATGAAGGATACATAGCCAACTGGCCACGGGTGATGGCTGAGAAGGCAAAACTTCTTAACTTCAATTTTGCAATTGTATTCCACAGAGTGGAAATGGAATCCTGGCTAGTCATAATTATGCCACTGGTAGAAGAAGAAATTGCAGCCTAGAATAGACCAGGAGAGTGTAAGGGAGAACTTAATTAATTTAAATGAATTCAAATTTGCAGGGTCAGATGGAGTACATCGTAGAGTATTGAACGAACTAGCAGAAATAATAACAGAACAGCTCTCTGTAATGTTTGAGAACTCCTGGAGGACTGGCTAGGTCCCAGAAGACTGGAGGAAAGCAAATATTACTCTCATCTTCAAAAATAGAATGAATGAGGAAAGTAAATGTCAGCTTGATGTCTGTACTGGGCAAGGTCCTTGAACAGATTATTGAACAATTTAATGAGCACTTGGATAGGCATGCTGCAATTTGGGTTCTGTCGCAAATAAATTATTTCAGAGTAAAGTTATCTCCTTCTTTGATAGTATTCTAGCTTAGCAGATCAGAGGAATGCTGTAGACATAGCATAGATGGACCTCACTAAAGCCTTCAATAAAGTCTCCCATGATATTAAAAAATGGTAAAAGGTGAGCTAGAAGGTACTATTCTTAGGTGGACTAACAATTGATGACCATCTCAAAGAATGCTCATTAAATTATATGAGATTCTTTTTTCAGATTGGTCAGAATCACTTCACTGGTTTTAATATTTCCAAATAAACAATATAGTTTTAAAGGAATTACAAAAACAAAGTGGAACATTTACATACCTACCAGTATTTGAAAATGTGTAACATAAAATTCAGAATATTTGCTGCTGCTTATCTACAAAATGCTGTTGAAGTAAAATTCAGAAACTGAGTAAGTCAAGGATTATATGATTAAAAGGATGCAGAATTTTAACAGGACAATTGACATGTACCTATGGGAATATCAACGGAAGATACATTTTAAATTTACAGTGAATATTACACTTACAGAAAACTGGCTCAAAATGTTTATTGATACTATATTATTACCATATTGATTCCTAAAATAGATAATTTGTTCTCTAGAAAAAGCTGGAAATGTAACAATCAGGTCATTTTTTTCATATTTAGTGACAATGCTGTAAAGCCCAAAAATTCTGGAAGTTGATTTATAATAGAATGGACAAATTCTAAGTGTTGAATTCTCTTTCCAATCTTTTATTTTTCTGATTAAATATGCTGCCCAACTCCTAGTCACTCTGGGCGGTTTACAATTGTTAAAACATTTAAAACCAAAGAACAAAAAACACAAAAGCAGTGCCAGACAAAAGAACAATGATGGCAAAAAAAGCAAACCCAGAGGGGAACAGAAAGGAAGAAAGGGGTGTCAGTCATCCTCTCCAAACAATCCCTTCTGCAGAATGCCAAATTAAGTTGTGGGAGTATGCGTCAATGTCAGAAATAGCCTCATATTTGAAAAATAAATCCAGTGCAGAATTCAATTCTTCATGGAAACTATTAATGAGTCTCACTGTAATGATGCTCTGTAAACTTGGCTGTTCTCTCAGGACTTGGGGTAGGGTGGCTCTGAAGGCCTCATGTTGTATTTTGGTGGTTTGGTTAGGTTTCTTTCTCTTCTGATATCGATGACTTGTTTCTTACTTTTATTCTTGCTTTTAAAGTATAAGTCATTTGGAGTTTGTTAATTCATTCGTTCATTCATTCATTCATTCATTCAATTTGTATGGCCACCCATCTCAACAAGTGACTCTGGGAAGCGAACTGTCTTAAAGTTGAGTGGCCTTTAAATAAATAAATAAATAAATAAAACCCAAACAAACAGACTTGTACTGCATCCAAAGTTTGAGTTTGTTCTAACATAAGGTTCTAACATTTAAGTTTTTCTATTACTTGCTAAATACGGATGGCATTTTTAGACTAGGCAGAATTTTTTATAATCTTTCATTGTGATTTACAATTTATACCAAACTGGCTATTTTTGTTCATTATTGTATTATCTTGATCTTAATAGTGATCTAAAGTTTTAAATTGACATTAAGCTATTTTAATATGTATAAATTTTGAAAAACTTAATTTTTTAATACTTCTAAATCTCTCCCCTATTTACTTTTTGATCTTCCTGCTTTTCTTTCTGGATTATATTTTAAAATATTTAATGAAAAATAAAACTGGGGAGCGGGGAAGAGAGTGCTCATTAATGGTCCATTTCAGCTTGAAGAGAAATACAGAATGGAGTGCCACAGTGCACCACCACAGTCCACCAAGTCCTCGGCTTGGTGCTGTTCAATATTTTTATCAATGATATAGATGAGGGAGTTGAGAAGACAAGCATGCAGATAACACAAACCTGGAAGGAAGTACTAATATTTTAGAGCAGAGAGAGAGAGAGAGACCACATGATGATCTTGAGCATTTACCCATCATTTTCAAAGAGAAAATAAATTCCTTTGAAGTCCTGGACTTCATTGATAGGGAACCAGAGGAAATATGGAAGAAATCAAAGAAGTTGTTAAGGACGAATATGAAAAAACATGAACAGAGACCGCCCCTCCACCAAAAGAAACCAGACAAAAGTAAACTGGATGTCAGAACAGATGGTGAAAACAGTGAGACAAGTTTATATACTCTCTCCTTATCTATTTAACCAATATGCTAAATATATATTAAGGTAGACTAGATTGAAAGAAGATGGGCATGATTTTATAATTGGAGGAAGAAACATCAATAACCTGTATTGTGCTGATTATACTACTTTGATAGCTGAAAATGTAAATGATATGCAAGTTCTAGTAATGAAAATCAAGGGGGACAGTGAAAAAAATATGGGACTAAGATTAAATATAGAAAGACTAAACTAATCACAATAGGTACAGCAATCAGCCTTATAACTGACAATGAAGATTTTGAAGTGGTGGATAGCTTCTGCCTTTTAGGATCAACTATCATATTAAAAAAGAGCCAGTTTGTTGTAGTGGTTAAGGCATCAGGCTAGAAACCGGGAGACTGGGAGTTCTAGGCCTGCCTTAGGCACAAAGCCAGCTGGGTGACCTTGGGCCAGTCACTTTCTCTTAGCCCTAGGAAGCAAACAATGGCAAACCACTTCTGAAAAACCTTGCCAAGAAAACTCCAGGGACTTGTCCAGGGAGTCTCTGAGAATCAGACACAACTGAATGGATTAAAAAAAATCATAGTAAAAGAACCAGCAGTTAGGAAATATACCACAGGCTAGCCCTTGGTAGGGTAGCAACTAAGACCTGGAAAAGATATTCAGATGCCATCATGGCATATCTAGATCTAATTGTGCATGCTATGGTTTTCCCAATGACATTTTATGGAAGTAAAAGTTGGACTTTGAAGCAGGATAGAAAGATAGATAGAAAGCTTTTGAATTTTGATGTCAGAGAAGAATCTTGAGAATAGCATGGATAACCAGGAAGACAAACAAATGGATCATATAAGAAGTGAATCAGAATTCTAACTTGAGGCACCAATGGTCAGGTTCAAATGGTCATATTTTAGACATATTATTTGAAGGCCTAGTTCTCTAGAGAAGTCTATAATGCTGGGAAAGGTAGAAGGTAAGAGAAAAAGAGGATGACTAGCAGTAAGGAGGATGGACTCAATTATAGCAGTGATGGATGCACCATTGGAAGATCTGAAGGGCCAGGCTGGGGACAGATCCTCCTTTAGAAGGTCTACTTATGTGTTTGTAAGAGACAACACTAACTTGGTGGCATAAAATCAATAAAATAGATCAAAATAAATCTAATCCTTGACAGCTGAAATTAATAGAATTGGCAGAATAAAAGCACACCGAGAGAATTCTTTTACTAGTTACTATATTAGCTTTTTAAATATGTAAGTTTCCAAAAATGATTTTACCAAATCTCCCATTCTGAGGGTCAGTATATTCTAGCAATTTATAAAGACTGACACATAAGACTTCTCCCAAATGTTTCTCTTATAAACTCGTGTGGAACTGCAGCTGGGCCACAGTTATGAAAACAGATAAATTATAATTATACTCAATGTATATCAGACTTTGGAAGAAAATTAGTGTTACATATTCTATAAATTCTGGTCTTGAGTTGAATCAGATGTTTTAATATTCATCAAGCTAAAGCTTTTTGACTCATAATTTTTGTGTCTAGGCAGCTGGCTTGTATATTTCTTTTACAGAGGAGCCAGTTTGGTCTAGTGGTTAAGGTGCTGGGCTAGAAACCAGGAGACTGAGAGTTCTAGTTCTGCTTTAGGCATGAAAGGCATCTGGGTGACCTTGGGCCAGTCACTCTCTCTCAGCCCAATTCACCTCACAGGGTTGCTGTTGTGGGCAAAATAGGAGGAGGAAGGAGTATTAGGTATGTTCACTGCCTTGAGTTGTTTATAAAAATAATAAAGGCGGGATAGAACATAAATAAAATAAATAACTTCTTCCAGGACATCCCAATGGGCAGAATGCTCGAAAGATGAGAATGATTTTTTAAAAAAAATTCAGATGCATGGACATGTGCAGTTGAAGCTAAAATAATAAATGCCTGGATACGTATATAGCTTTTAGAGGCTGGAATCTTTAGGAGCCACACAATGAAGCCTTGTTGGTTGGGACCACATCATATCCCACACTTCTCAGAAGATGGGAGAAGCTTCATCATTACAATCCTTCATCCCTACAATCCTCATTGCCCCCCACCCCCATTATCTAAAGCCATCTAGATGAAAAACTATACAATTTTGCTATACATTTTAGTTAATGAAGACCAGCCGTTATCTGCAACTAGGGCTAAATAATTTGTTGGTGGGGAGGGGGAAACTAAACAGAGGAAATTGTGAATTGACTCTCACAAGCTTGTCTTTTCAGGAAATACAGAAATAATTGATTGCCAGAATAACACTGAAATATCTCAAAACGCACTGCCAGCAAATAAAGCAATAAATTATGTATATTCTGTCACATGCATAATATCCACTCTGTGTGAAAGGACCTACAAATCCATTCTTTCTCACAGGGTTAGTCCATGTGTGCTAGCTTTAAAGAGCTGATTACCTAGTGCTGGCAACTCCAAATACCATGTTCACATAGGAACCCTATGGCATTGGCATAACATGAAAAAGCTAGATGCTCATGTGTAGCTGTATGCACCAACAGCTCAACAGGCCTTAAGTCTATGGGCTGGTGCATGAAATACTACCCATCTAAACATGATGCTGTCCACAGGGAACAGTAGTGTACACATCCTTCAGTGTGATAATTAAACATAAGCGTAGTTGGAATGACATGGAATAGAGAATAACTATGTGGAGATTCACACTTTCCTCTTGGCCCATTGCCAGGACAGGCCATTCATCACTTCCTGGGTGCAGGAATGGATGACAGCATCTTCCTCCCACTCTTAGGCTATGCCTGTGCTTTCCAGTTGGATTCAAAACTTCTGTGCCCTTCAAAGTGGATGGTAACCAGTGCTTCTTCCAATTCTAGCAGCATCCCCAGCTCTGACTGGTTGCAGCGCATGGCAGGACCCTCCCCTCCAGCACTGGTCATTCTGCCCTGGGCTGTGGGCTGCTGTGTTCTCTGCTAGTCAGTGGCTACTGTTATGTTTATAATCTTGCAGTCGATCCAACGTGAGCCCATTGAGTCAGCGAACTATCCTCAGCGCTAGACTCTCATGCTCCTTTCCATCTTTCCACCTCCTAGTGGGCAGCCTTTCGGATTCTGCCTAGACTGGGTGAAGTCTTCTCCCCTAGCTGCCCCACCCCTTTCCCACAATACTGCAAAGCTTCCCTTAATTTCTTTTTTCAACATCTGCAAGTTGCAACTTAGGAACTTGTTTCTATGAAGCTGAACAATCATTCTCCTTTGCTTCAAAGTTTCTATGGAATTACAGAGGAAGGAAGGAAGGAAGGAAGGAAGGAAGGAAGGAAGGAAGGAAGGAAGGAAGGAAGGAAGGAAGGAAGGAACAAAAGAACAACCTGTTTGCTATTGCTTTGATTACTGTAGCATCAGAGCTATAATGGTAGCATAAGGGGAAAAAAGAAAATAAGAACATCTGTGTTAGTGTCAAAAGAGATAACATGGGAAGAGGAGTGTGTGTGAAGGCACCCATCTGTGCAAACATCTGGGAAAACAACAGAAAGGCACTGTTCCGGGACTAGTGAGGAGACAACAATCTTTCTTTCTTTCTTTTTTTAAAGGAGGCATTGGTCCACTGGTCCACAGAGAAGCCAGCCAGTGAGGCTGGCCTGACTTGCATGGATGGGAAGGGCAAGAAGGAGGAGGATGACCAAACAGATCTTGCAGTAAAAATAGACCAGCCTGGACCTGTTGCCAGCCACTGTAATCTGGACTAGCATTTCTGCAGTTGGTTTAGGAAAGAGCTGGAAGCATCTTGGGACAGAAGCAGCTTGTGTTGCAATATGGAATTGCTCTATATTTCTTATCCTTTTGAGCTGACTGGAAAGTAGAAAGAACATGGCTCATGGCATGTGTGTCTGTGCAAATATATGCAAATAGTTCACAAAGAGGAAGAATGGCTGGTGGCTTGAATTATAAGTAGTCCTAAAATATGTTTTCACACAGCCTTCAAGTTTAGTAATTTGGCTTTGCCTATTACAGGGAACTTTATTAAGCCACTGTTTATTTAATATCTGCACTAAAGATTTACAAAAGGGGCTGCTGAGCACGTTGGTAGATAACATCTATGTTTCTGTTTACAGACTTGCTGAAGCAAAGCATTCCTAAATGAACAATAAAAAATATCCTTATGTTGTCAGGCAGGCAACCTAATTTAGCAGCATCAGGCTTTGTTATTTATTATCTGGTAAACTGGAGGTTCAGGAGCAAAGGAAGGAAGCTGGTTGGAGATCTAGTTTGATTATCTATTTTTTTAAAAAAAATGAATATGCACCTGTAAAAGTCCCTAATTTGAACTGGACTTTAGCAGTTGGAGGGGGGGGTTGCCTCTCTCCCATCTCACTGCTTCTCCACTCAAAATAGCAATTCCTTGAAGCTGCCTTTCACTATCAGAATAAATCCAAACTTCAATACATCAGCCTGTGTGTAATTTGCCCTATATTTTTGTCAGGCTTTCTAGAGGGAAGAAATTGCATGTGCTGAAAGAGACTTGGAATAAACTGTGCTTTTGCATAGGGTAGAGTTGCACTGTGATTCAGAGTCACAAACTGATGAGTCAGTAATGGAAATGATAGAAGTGTGCTTCATTTACAGTTGAGACAGACATTTCACATTTTAAATATATGTTGTTTGCATACTGAGCAGCTTGGGTAGAGATTGCAATATGTAGCAATCAACACTACTGTTGGAGAAGACTGAAATATTTCCTTTTGAAATCTGTGTCTTGAGGGCTTTGTTTTCTCTAAAATATGAAGTCATGCTAGATCTTTGGATAAACCCTAGTTTCATCATGGATATTTCTTCTCCTGAAGCAAATGTGATATTTTGTTATGCCAGCAAAGGAATCCTGGGCAAAAGCTTGAAAAGCTCATGGCCCTTTCCTGAGATGGATTAGTTGATAGCCACTAACTGAACATCTGCTACTGGTGTTTTAGGCCCATGAAACAATTTCAAAGAAATAAATAAAAATCAAAGTCAGTGTACTCTTAATGAGTGCATGAGGCCTTTCCAAAGATATTGCTATTCTGCTCCAGGAAAAAAGCAAAGGAATATAAATTTCAGAACACGTGCATTGAAATCTGTATGACGGGTAGACTACAAGAAAAATCTATTTCTGTAAGACTTCCCCCCCCCCCATCTTTTCTGTAAGGAATTCCATGGAGAAATATCACAAATACAAAAATTTGGAATAAAATTGTATCCATGGAGATTAAAATTATTTCCAAAGGCTGCTCTCTTATATATGTTTGGTCTTGAGTAAGAAAGGATAAGATAAATTGGAAAGGACCCAGCAGGTGAGGTCTAGCCCTTGGACCTGTGATAGGAGAATACCCAATGTGGCTTTGATATTCTCAGGAGGAGGGGGAGGTTGAGGCTATATGTCATGTTAAACTCAGGAGCAGTAGCTTACTGTACCAGTGTTCTACTGTAGAAATACTCTTTACAAACAAATTAATACACTACTCACTTTAATTGAAACCTAATAAAATAATAAATATAATAATATTTATTATAACTAAAAAATAAATATAAAAAACCTAATAAAATAAACCTAATAAAATAGGTGGGCTATTGCTGGAATAACCATGAACAAATATGGAAAGACATTGGATTTGACACAGCAAGTGTCTCCCACAGATGGAAGGGCTACTCTGTAGGGATGTACGAAACATTTCAAATTAGAAACAGTTGATTTGGGTTCAGAATGGATTGTTCTGACTTCCTAGAAGCCTTCCAGATGTGTTGTGAGCTCTGAACACATCCAGAGGGATCAGAACAGTGTTGTAATACTTCTGGTAAAGTCTGGTAAGCCTTTTAACACAAAACATTGTGTTTTGAGCATTTTGAGCTTGAAATGGAGCATTCTGAGCACAATATTTATGCCTTCCATCCCGAAGGCAACTTCCTTACATGGAAGAGCGACTCCCATCTGCTTTTGATCCAGCAGAATGTTTCTGCTGGTGGAATAGATGAGATGCTTCCTGCCCCCCCCCCCCCAATTTCTTTCAAGGCTCCTTGAAAAACTGGAAAGCACTAACAAAATAAATCCTCTGGATGAAAAACATGCAGTCTCTTCCATCTATAATAATAAGAAATTCTCCAGTTAATCCAAATTTGCTTAGAATATTCCTCCTGTTGCTCTATGACAGGACCAGCCAGGAACTGAAGCAGGAAAGCCATCATCTGTGTGCAGGTTTCTGTATAAAGTTGTCTAAGAGAGTGACATCAGCTATGGTGAACAATGAGGCCTAACCTTAGGGTTTGTTTGTCCCAAGAAACATAATACTGCATTCCAAGGAATTCAGTAGCTTAAATGCTGAAGATGAACCTGTTACACCATCAACATCCTGACTGAGTTTATCAGGAACTTGAAACACAGCTTTGGACACAAGGGAATATTCATCTGCTATTTGCATGGACGATGGAACTGCTGCCATACTACAGGTGGTATGGAAATCTCCCCCTATTTCTATGGAGGACTCTGAAGTTGGGAATCTGATAACCAGTCCCTGGTACTGACTCATCTACTGTTGAGATGGAAATAGTTCCCCATACTGGTAGAAGGCTGGGGAGAAAAATAAGGCCTGTCGGAAAGGCGATATATGACAACCCTAGAGTGCCCAGTTCTAAATCTGTCTATCCTCCTTAAGGTTTTGCACTGAATATGTGGGAATTTAAGCACCCTTTATGAGGGCTTCAAGGTAGTCTCCAAAATGTCTTTTTTTTTTTTTTACATACCACATCTAGTAATGGGGCAGATAGTGTACAATCATATGCATGGTTATTGGTGGGAAGCCCTGTGTGGAATGTTAAAGAAATGGCTGACAGGGAGAAGAAGGCTGTGCTTTATGCAAAGACTTTTTAATGCTTAACTGGGTTTAACTGAAGAACTCTAATCAGCTGTTACCTCAGGATATACTTTGTGGACTGTAATTTGACCAGGCATTGGTGGAACAGGACACAATGAGCAGTTTTGCTTCTGTGTCCAGAACAAACTATCTTTGAAGCAGTTGTGTCTAGCTACCCACACCTAAGGCAGAGGAACAATGAATACAATCTATCAAAAGCCCCCTGCTTTTGCCTTCTCAGTCCCTGTTGTAATACATCCTACATTCCTGCAGCTGGAGCCTGCTCTGCACACCATTGCTGGATATAGATCTCAGCACTGGAACCATCCATCCATAGCACTGATGTCCCATGGGTATTCCAACTCTCTGAAGCCATCTACTAATCTGTAAAGAGGAATTACAAAGTGGTAAGTGAAATTGGTATTGAAAGAGGGAACAACTGCATCAGCAAAATAAGTTAAATGTGGATCAGAAGAACAATTAAAGGGGCAATGGCATCCAACTCCACTAACAAGGTAAAATTGAAAAAGACAGGAGTGGGGTGATTTGTTTAAGAAGGAAGGAAACTTGAAGCATCGAATGACAGTTTTCTTTTCCACCCAACCCATAACATTAAAAACAAAAATGGAAGTTGCAGAAAGATGGTGCCATTGTTTTCCTGTTAAAAAGATAGATACCAACTGTGTTGCTGCCTTGGCAACACCAAAAGCAATAATGTACATGAAAATAATAATCACAGTATATGTCAGAAGGGTACTGTTGCAGCATTGGTCTTTCCAAACAAAGTTCATCCATTTTAGAGATGGAGTCAACTTGCCTTCTAGTGGTGTCCTTCATAAAACACGTTCTTCAGTAAAATGTGCTTTATTACTGGGCAGAGTTCTATCACTCTACATCCCCATCAAATTCATGGGAAATTATATGGAAACTGCCCATCGTTCTCAACCACCAGAGATCTGGGAAAAGGCTGTAATAGGAGTTTGCTCATTCACAAAGTGGCTGCCATGCGAAAATGCTGCCTGCTGTTCTCACTATCATTCTCCTCCTGTTGGGGACTATCTTTTCTCATGCTCCACATTATCCTTTTCCTAGGCAGGTGAGCAGACTTCCAAACCACCCAGCCCTGGGATGCAGCCATATAACATTTTTATGTTCTAAGAACACTTACAGGAAGCACTGGGGGCTCAGAGGCATTATTGGAAATAAAAATGATGCCAGAGACTTACATTTGCTTTGTAGGGTGCCAATATTTCCTTTTTTAAAAATTTAAATGCATTTTTTAAAAATGGGAAAAGTCAAATGATCACCAAGGGAGGCAGGTATGGGCAGAGTGGTCCCTAAGCACTAGCTGAGTGCTCCATTTGAACAGCAATAAACCGAGAAGAGGCAAGTCACATGGGAGAGAAAACGCAGCATCTTGCCTGTGATACTTTTACGGAACATCTTCACCTCTATTTTAGCAAGGTGGACTAGTGATAGTCCAAAATACTTTATTTAAATCATTTTATAAATGTGTTGAGGCCCTCAAAAGGATCCACAAGAGAGCATACAGCATTAAAACAACAAACCAGAGAGTTCTAAAATAAAATATAATCCATTTAAAACAGACATGTAAGAGTTAAAGAAAATAAAAAGTTGGATTTTAAAAAGTGGTATATTTCTCCTTAAGATCTTAAAAAAGATCAATCTAACCTTGGGGTGTGTGTGTGTGTGTGTGCGCGTGCATACACATGTGGGGGGGTCTACAGCTGGGAATCACTACCAAATATGTCTCCTTCTGCCCTTATTTGTGAGTATGTCCTACTGAGGAAATAATCTGTTCTGTCCTTAATTTTCAAATAGTCTGAATTGGTGTGTATGAGTACAGAGAAGAAAATTGGTGTTCAAGATAAGTTGTGCCCGAAAGATGGGTTCCAGGAAATTATTTGTTACTGCTGATACTTTTAATGAGTGATTTATTGGGAAAGTGGCTTAAATGGAAACAGGTTTATGCTATGCAATACTGAGCCTTAGTGCTGTATATTTTATTGTTTTGCTTATGTCATAGGTTGAGTGCTTTTAAAAAATAAATTGAAATGGTTGACTCAGTAAATTTATTGAGAAATGAAGTTTTGATTGCATCTCATTTGAGCTCCATTTACATTCATGTAGCTTTACCAATTTCAAGGGTTGTTTTTAATTTACAATTGAATATAATGGAAATCCATGACATCTTGGTCAGAAGTTGTCCTTTGCAGTTCACTCGTCAACTGACAAACATGATAAAGGAAGGAGTTGTCACATCAGATCACTACTAGCCACCTCCATCAATGTGATTAACTCTTAATTCTGTAGAGTAAGGGGGTAGTTCAGCCTCAGTGCATTAACAGGGTTAAATATTTAGGTGAAGACACATAACTCATATCATGGGTATTTGTTCACTAGCAGTACAGGTAGTCCTCATTCAGCAACTGCTTGTTCTGCAACTGTTCAAAGTTACAATGGCACCAAACGAGGGGACTTACAACCGGTCCTTGTAGTTGCGGCTGTCACAGCGTCCCTGCAGTCACATGATCATGATTTGTGTGCTTGGCAACCAGCTCACAATAACAATGGTTGCAGCATCCCATGATCATGTGATCACCATTTGCAACCTTCACCGCTGGCTTCTAACAAGCAAAGTCAATGGGGAAGCCAGCAGGAGGATGCAAATGGTGATCACATGACTGTGGGATGCTGCAACCTTGCGGGATTTGCCTAATGATGGCAACTGGGACTGCTGGAACTGCTGTCTAAGTTGGTGTGGTCACATGATGTTGTGCCTTACAACTGCATCACTTGGCAGTGGAGTTGCCAGTGCCAATTACTGTTGTTAAGCGAGGACTATGTGTATGGGGTTCAAGGAGAACTAGCCAAGAATTTAGCGTATTTCTGGACCTATAATCTTTGGATGAAAGATGCTATTTCTGTTTCAGGGGTTGATCCATAGAATAATTTAGTCTTATTAATATCTTGATTTCAGCTTTTTACCAGCATTGATTACTGTGCTGTACTGTGCTAAGTTCACTACATGGCAATCCTACCCTGTTTTCCTTTCATAGATTCCAAGGAGAAGAAATGAACTCGAGTTGGACTGGTATCAGTTCCATGTCACTACATCTTTACCATGTCAGGAGATTTGGAAAGTTTGGATTCTTCATATCCACAGCCTTTCCTGAAATGCTACCAGAATGGCTTTAAAAATAGAGAGCACCAGCTGAAAACTATTCCATAGTTTCATGAAGGAAGCTTAAGAGTGTTGGAATTCAGCTTTGCAAGCACTGGTTTTCTGCACCTATATATCTATTGATCAGTAGGGGACATAGATGTAGAAATAATGAACAGAGGGTCTCTTCATATTTATTTCCTTTCCTTGTTTACAGGACTTACTTTTCATGTCTCTACATAACATGTCTCATGATATTCTAGTAAGATTCTTAGGGCTTTCATCTAAGTTCACTTCCTTTTGTCTTCTGACTCTGACCTGTTCAATTCAGATACCTGCCTGATTTATTTATTTACTTGTTGCATTTCTGGACCACCCTCCTCTCAAATGACTCAGGGCAGCTTCACAAACTAAAAGCACAATAAAATATAGAAAAAAGAAAACATACAGCATAGAGTGGTATGTTGAGGAAAACCACAAAAGGCACATCATATTGTTCCTTTACTCATCACTAAAGGGGAACTGCCCATATCTCACCTAGCTTCAAGGTGAGGAAACAACCAGTTTTTTTAAAAGACTGTCTGAAGTCAGGCAAGGTGGGTGTTCTGTGGATCCCTAGGGAGGATGCTGTTCCAAAGGACAGGTGCCATGACAAAGAAGGCCCACCTCCTGGATCCCACTCCTTGACATTATTTAAGTGACAGAACCCAGAATAGGCTGACCTTGTCAGAGTGAATAGGATGGGTAGGCTCTACCAGAAACATGTTCCCTCATGTAGCTAGGCCTTGAGCCATGGGAGGCTTTATATGTGATAACCAGCACTTTGAATTACATCTGGAAGCCCACCAGCAACCAATACAGCTCATGTGTCAGGGATGTTAGGTGGGCATAATGAGGCTTGCCCTACAGTGCTTGTGCTTCTGCATTCTGGACCATCTCTAATTTCTGGGTGATCTTCAAAGCTGCCTATAAGGTCCACAGTGCAGTTGACCAATTGTGAGTGACTGTGATCAAGGTGTGAGTGACTGTGAGGAGGGCATCTTGATCCAGGAAATGGTGCCCAAGCTGAACCTGTGCAAAGGCCCTCCTGGCCAGAGCTGCCACTTGCTCTCAAGCAGGAGCTGAGGGTCCAGAAAGAACACCCCCACACACACCAAGTTGTGCACAGGTTCTGAGCAGGACGGGGCAGCCCCGCTCAGGACTGAAGATGGAAAGTCCCCAGAAGTAGGAGGACTAAACAGTCAGTCCTTTGAGGTAGACCAGGTCAGGAACCTGACACTGAAAGGACTATTGGCACTCTATTGCTATAGAGTATAATAACAGAATTCTGAAAAACTGCCAGAGTTTTTGTCTGTCCTCTCTTATACCGTGCAGAATCAAGGCAGGTTAGTTTGAGTCTCTTCTTACATTTCTTTCCTAAGGCTGAGATTTTGTTTATTGCCTCTTTTATCTGTTAATGGCTTTTGCATCCCTTCATTATCTCTGCATCCTCCAACACACTCAAAGCCACTTGGACTTGCTAATGTTGAGCCTGAGCCTGTTCTTCCCCATCCAAACTCCAACAGACTCCAGGCACTGAGACAAGACCTTGACAGCATTGCTTGGTTGGTGAAGGGTCAGTATGTATAACTGGGTATTAGCATACTCACACCCAAACTGATGGATGATCTCCCCTAATGGTCTCAT
This sequence comes from Candoia aspera, assembly GCF_035149785.1. NCBI lineage: Eukaryota > Metazoa > Chordata > Lepidosauria > Squamata > Candoiidae > Candoia > Candoia aspera. The sequence continues at coordinate 109,313,935 of NC_086153.1, read as the reverse complement.
GTACAGGTAGATGTTAAACAGGAAGGGTGAGAGTGTAAAGCCCTGAGGCACCCCACAAACCAAGGTTTCAGGGCTCTCCCCATCAATGCAGAGGAGAACCATCCAGGAGGAGAACCACCACAACCCTGTGCCCCGTCTCCCATACCCCTTAGCCAGTAAAGAAGGATAGCATGGTTTATTGTACTGACAGCCACCAAGAGTTCTGGAAGGGTCAGGATCATTGAACATCCTGCCTCCCTGGCTGAGCTGACCAAAGCTCTACAGGCATGGCCAATACCATTTGTGTACTGTGGCTCAACCTGAAACCTGACTGAAAAGTCTAGATGATCCATTTCATCCAGGACCCTCTGTAATTGCAGCCCAACCCCCTTTCCCAAAAAGGGAAAGTTGGAGACTGGATGATAATTGTACAGTGGTTGGGTTCAGTGATGGCCTCTTGAGAAGAGCTCAAGGCTCCCTGCTGTAGACAGATTCAGGCTTTCCAAATAAAGCATATCTTTCTTTTCTTCCACATAAACACCAGCCTCAAAAATACTTCCTTAGCAAAGTTGTGCTCCTAAACTTTAGTGTTTCCCTTTCCATGAATATTTCTGCTATGTAGTTGTCTGTGATCCAGCAAAGGTCAGGTCCTGGTCCTTGAAAAGAAAGCCCTGAAGAATTCTTATACTCCTTGGAAAGCCCTTAAGAATTTATACGTCTGTGTGAAATGGTTTTTCATTCTGTCTTCTAGAGGTTACATACACAGGTGTATTTATATGGATCTGATAAATAATCTCAACACTGAATGAGCACAACACTGGTTTTTAGCAAACCAGAACTTCAATAGATTTTTAAGAAGTTCTCCATCTGTGAGGGTTATATAGGTCAGAATCTTAAATTAACACCATATTAAATGTTCTCCTATTAAAAGGAGATGGTTCAAAAGAGCCATGGCTCTTTTTCATAAAGGGAATATGCACGTCAAATCTCTTAGAGGAATTTTATTGTTTTCATTTGTAATTTATATACTTCATTGCATATGAACATTCTCAGACACCTCACAGTGATAAAGCAATCTCAATAAATAGACAGACAATACATATAGTATATTTAACTAGATGGAAATTAATATGAAGCCACTACTACACAAGATATAAAGGTAAATCACAATTGCTACAGAAGTGTTATGGCACAGATACCAAACAATCTAAGATACCTGGCAAAGGAAAGCAAATCATGTTTGTGCCAGTTAGGTTGGTATCTTCTATAAAAGGGGAGCCACCATTTAAAAGCTTCTCACCTTCTTGTACATAAAGTCAGTCAGGATTCAGGCCTGGGTATGGACGGAAACAGCATTGGTTGCATTTTTAGATGATCCCTGGCTGGAGCGGGATGGGGATAGTGCATCCATCCTTGCTCTGCTTGACCTCTCAGCGGCCTTCGATATCATTGACCATGGTATCTTTCTGGACTGGCTCTGGAGATTGAGGGTGGGCGGCACTGTACTGAGCTAGTTCTCCTCCTTTCTCTGGCATCAGTACCAGTCAGTGGTGATTGGGGAGGAGAGATCCCACCCTTGGCCTCTGTATGTGGGGTCTCACAGGGTTTAGTGCTCTCTCTCTGCTCCTATTTAACATCTACATGGAGCCTCTGGGTGAGATCATCCATCACCACGGGGTGAGGTATCATCAATATGCTAATGATTCCCAATTATACCTCTCTGCCCCTGGTGAATTAAGTGATGTTGTCGATGTCCTGTCCTGGATAGGGAACAACAGGCTTCAACTGAAACTTGGCAAGACTGAGTGGCTCTGGGATTTGTAGCCCTCTGGTTCAGGGACTATGCCATATTTAGTACTAGATGGGGTTGCACTGTCCCAAACAGACCCAGTACACAATCTGAGGGTCCTCCTAGACTCATGACTCCTGCTGAAAGAGCAGGTGGCAGTCATGGCTAGAGGACCTTTGCACAGCTTCATGTTGTGCACCATTTGCACCCATTACTGGATCAGGAGGCTCTGCTCACAGTCATTCATGCCCTGGTCACTTCCAGGGTAGACTACTGTAATGCACTTTACATGGGGATGCCTTTGAAGAGTATCCAGAAGCTTCAGCTGGTACAAAATGCAGCAGTGCGGGCAGTGTGCCCCTAGAATGGCACTCGTTACACCTCTGCTCCATGAGCTGCATTGGTTGCCAGTCTGCTTCCTGGTCCAATTCAAGGTGCTGGTTTTGACCTTTAAAGCCCTTCATGGCATGGGGTCAGGTTATTGGAGACCGCCTCTGCCCGATTATATCTACCTACCCAATCAGGTCTGGCAGAAGAGGTATGGCGCAGGTCCTGTCTGTGAAGGAGTTACATCTGGTGGGGCGCAGGAGACGTGCCTTTTATGCCATGGCACCTGCCCTGTGCAACATTGTTCCTGAGATGAGACTGGCCCCATTCTTGATATCCTTCCAGAAGTCCCTCAAAACATGGTTGTATCACCAGGCTTGGGGATCTCAAGGAAGTGGTGAACTTCTGAGGTGGCTGCATTGCCTATAACATCAAATATTCTCTGCTAGTCTGTTAATAGTAACACTGGTTGATGTTTTTTAATTGTAGACTGTTTTTAATAGGTTTAAATGGATGGTACTTAATATTTAAATTTCTACTCTGACTGTAGTTTTTCTAAGCAATATAGAGAAAACCATAGTTGTAGGCTAGATTGGGAATTGAAAATAAATCCCAGAAGGTGGCAATGGCAAACCATTTCTATACTGCTACCAAGCAAGGGCATCTGCAGCATATGGTGAAAAAAGTCAAGATGGCAACCACAACAGAGCAATCAAGGCTCTACATGTTTTTTTGTGTGTATTTATCACACATACACAGCCACTGATATACAGTGGACCATCAATGACTAGGGGCAGGTCTACGGTTGCCGTGGAGGCCATGAACTCCTGAGCTGCCCCAGAGTTAATGTCACCAGATGGCAGATTGAAATTCCTGAATGCCAGCAGCTTTGGAGACTCTACTGGCAGTCCAGTGATAGAATCCAGCAGCTCAGGCAGGGGTGATAGCAGACAACTGGGAGGACAGTACACCAGCACTAATCCCAGCTGTTCCCTCAAGATCAGCTTCAACCTGAGTGCCTTAAATCCAGCTATCTGTAGAGCAGAGCCTCTGAGAGCCTTTAGGGACTCATGGATGATCACCTGTGCCCTGCTTCCTGGGTTCTCGGCTGGTGCAAAACCCAAAACCTGTGTGGCCACATTTCCAAGAGGGGTACACTTGCCTCCAAAACCAGTAATCCATGCCTAGTGTTCAAAAGAGATCTGTATGATCTTGGATTGTCAGCTGCAATAGATCTGTGTACTGCAAAACTGATCCCACTCTCAAAGGCTGTCCATCTACTGTCTCTACCATCACTGGTCTTTCAAGAGTCTGGATTGGATACCGTAAGCTTTGTACTCTGGCTTCATCTATGCAATTAGTGGTTGCCCCCGAGTCCACAAGAGCAAAGAGTTCTACTGGCCTGAATCTAAACAAAGAATAACAGGAACAATAAAGTATGCTTGCCTGCTGTTGGCTGTCTTAGTTGTCTGAGGACCCCTCTTCAAAGCCCCTGCAAAGTTTCCATCACTTTGAAATGAGTTGGGCACTTGCTTGCTACATGCTCCATAGATTTCCAAGTCCTGCGTCTTGAAACCTGAAATTTCATTGTGTATGATCTGGCCATATGTTTGAGCTCCATAGTGAAAGCACAGGCCCATATCCCTTCTTTGTTGTTTTTCTCCTAACAATCTCTTGGCTGCTCTACTTTGCATAGGCTTGCCTTTTCCTGGATTCCAAAGAGGCCATTGGAAGGGGGGTAATGGGGGAAGAGAGGCTGTAAAACTTTCCCCCCTTGTCATATCTTCCCTGCCTCAACAATTCTAGCATGTCATCTATTATCACACAACACTGGAAATATTTTTCCAAATTATTTGTGGTGCGTTGTCTCACTAGCTCATATCTCAGTTCTTCAGCAAGCCTTCTCTGAACTGTCCAGTCAGGTCCAGGTCATTTCATCCCACATCTCTGGCAAGTAATTTAAAATCCAATATATATAACCTCACTCTCTGCTGACCTTGCCTGAGTTTGCAGATCTCATAGCTGGAAGTCAGGTGCCACATGAAATCATCAAAGTAACTTTTAAATCTTCATGTAAAGTCTTGGTAATTGTCCAGCACCAGGTCATTGCTACCAATGATAGGTATGGCCCATTTAGCTGCTCCTTCTTTTAGTAAACTTAGCACAAAAGTTACCTTGGTGCAATCTGTGGGAAACTCTGCTGGTCTACCCACCATGAACAGTTCACATTAAGTCATGAAGGTCAGGAATTGGTCCTGGTCTCCTCCAAATTTTCCTGGCAAGCTCCCATGAGAACACGAAAACACTGGCTGTGCAGCAGGCGGCTGTGTTGCAGGCTGCTGCACTGGGCAGGTGGAAGTAAATGCTGTCCTAACTGTTGTTAGCTGCATCATGGCATTTTATAAATTGATTATTTGTATATCCACTTGCTGCTGGTGTTGCAACAATGCTGCGGCAAGGTGCTCGGCAGATAGCAGTGTTCCTTGATCATCAGAGGCCATCTTCAGTAGCTAAGCGATATCTTCTGGCTCTCTAGAAAGAAAGTAGGAGACATGCAAGATTGATGTTGCAGTAGTAGACCAGACTAAGAAACCAATGCCATGTAGGTCAGTACTACTTTAATTATTATAACAGAATCTTGTCTGTTACAAGGCTGAATGTGCTTCCCCTTCTCTCCCTTTATCCCCATGTGAACTAGGGAGAGGCTTGTCTGAGATGCTTTCTCAAGTTACTTTCTTGGCCCAGGCTCAGGCACCTTTTATCTAACTGTTGCTTTGGTGGCAGCTCTTCCTCCTGTCCTTCAAGGCCTTTCCCTCTGCCAGTTTATAAAAGTTCTTATCTTTGTTTAGGCTATGGTCAATGTAAGCAAAAGCTGAAATTCAAGACAACTTAAACAAGCAAATAGTAACAACACCACAGATCTTTGTAATTATGGCAAATTATTTTTTTAATGTGATAATAACAACCTGTGAAATAAGTTATCAGCTTTAGCATCTATTATATATATTGGTACTGTCTGATAATGCTTTTAAATTTCAGTTATAAATTATTTAATCAAAAAATGTTGAGTTCTGCTTAACCTCCTGCTGTGAATTTGGTTTATATGGGAGCAGATATTGAATTGGTCCCAGAATAGTACTGTTTAAATTCTTTTGCTTCTTTGAGATTGAAGCAACTGTTCAGCCAAAAGCATCTTCCATTCCAACTAAGCCTTTTTAAGAGTTCCCAGAAATCAATTTAAAATTGCATACTGCAGAGAGCTAAATTTACATTATGTTCTTTAACACATCACAACAGAAAGATTTCTACGGAGCTTAATTCTACAAGGCCATCTGCCCATAATACATATTTCAATGATGTACAAAATTCTGTGTTATACTAAAATCTTGATTCTCCCTTTTAACCTATTTGTATACATTTCCATTCACCTATGACAATTTAGCTCCAACTTATCCCAGACAAGCATATCAAATCTATGATTGTGAACAGCTTATGTAGAAATTAGAATTGTGAGAAAAAAATAATGCTTACCTACTTTCAAATAAAGGTCCGTCTCCCCTTACATTTTATTCTTCTTCCCTCATCTCATTTCCCTACTTTCCAGGCTAACAATGTTCATGTCATTGTCAGACATTCTAACAAAATGACAATGCATAGACACTTTATAACATAAAAAGAAATGGTGGTCAAAACGAGAGAGAGAGAGAGAGAGAGACTTGCTAGATATGAACTAAGGATAGAGATGCTAGATAGCTAGGGATAGTTCTGTAAATTCCCAAAGCCTTTTTCCAGTCCCATCACCAGTTAGATGTAGGTCAAACAGATTTACCCATAACATATCTTGACATCCTTTTAATTCAAAGCTTGGCATCATTATCATTTATTGTACAACATTTAACTGCATCGTATTTTTATACCTGGTGGTGTATTATAAACAGTAAATCTGTATAAAAACAATATCCAACAGTGTAAAAATGTAGAAAATCTACATAGCAAAACCTATATCATTGTCATTATCTACTGTGATTAATAAAAGCATGAGTTAGTTAGGGGCTGCCTTCCCTATCTTGGAAAATTCATCTGAATATGTGAAATATCAGGGGAAATAATGGAGGACAGCTGGATGCAAGCCCTCCAGCTTTCTCTTTGGGGCTTTTGGCAGCTCAGCTGCAAGACATGTATGTCACAATTGGCCTCAGGAGAAAATGGCAACACATCTCTTCATTTCAAGGCATGCTATTTTAACATCTGGCATAACAGACATGGGAGACTTAAATTGAGCAATGAGAGTATGTTGATAGCATTCCCTCTTGGATGATCGAATTAAGGAAAATGTCATTTTTTTTTTTCTTGGCTGTATTCAGCTGTCAGAAACTATGTGGATGCCAGGGTTAATGTAAACATTAAAAATATTGTGGATCACTTGTTAAATTTGCAGTAATAAAGCAAAATGAATTTTTAAAAAATACTTTTGTTTTAGCATTTACTAACATTTCATTCTCTTCACTTTTATTTTGAAATGCTGCAGAAGAACAGATGAAGCTGATGAATGTATTTCTACTGAGCAGATCCAAAGGATGTTAAACAGCAAAGCTAAGGGAGATGGGTCATTTTTTGTGGGGCCTTGACAAAGCTTTCAGCTATACAATCCCCAATGTTTAATATTATAGCACTATTTATACTGCCCAGAATGAAATGTCTGCTGTTTACATTGTACAAGGGCTTTTCTTTGTTGAGGATAGATCTTTATTTGCCAGTTTCTAAGAAGTGTGTATTTTGATATATTAAGCTGGATGTTTTCTCGGTGTAAACAAAATGCTGTTTTTTTTCTGCTTTTAAAAAATGAAACCAACAATGAAAAAGCAAAACTGGCACACATTTCATATGGTTCAATTCACATCTAACCGAACATCATTTTTTCCTCCATAAACAGCTATGACAAACCTTGGCTTTGTGGATTCTCTCTCTCTCTCTCTCTCTCTCTCTCTGGCCTTGATAAATAACTGGAAATACTCCTTTTAAGTAAGGGACTTTCCCTACAGCATCTAAACTTAGGAAATTGTGGAACAATGATTTCAGAACAAGTTAGGATCTAAAATGATTGCTATTATGAAGCTTGTTCTCTAATCATTTAAATGATTTGCTGTTTCCAATGTTCAGTCATCTTGGGAAACTGTCATTTATTTAAAAGTGAAAGGTTCCAATCTCTGTGTAGCTGTAAAAGAGGTGAAAAAGAGAAGGGGAATGTATAAACAAGAAATAATGGCTCCACGTTAAGTCTAAACTTGACTATCTGCTATAGGACCTGTGATCTTCTTAGCTGAATCTAGTAATATCAGTTCTTATCTGCATTATCTCTGTATTCCAGATGGAATGAAATGGAATGTAGGCCATCTAGATCAGTGTTTTTCCAGCTTGGCAACTTTAAGTTGTGTGGACTTCAACTCCCAGAATTCCCCAGCCAGCATGAGAGTTGAAGTCCACACAACTTAAAGTCGCCAAGTTGGAAAAACACTGATTTAGAATAACGATTAAAAAGTTAACATTCTATTAACCCAAACAGGAGCTCAAGTCTTAGCAGCCTTTGCCTCCTAGCTGATGAACTGAGTATGAGTTGCAGGTGACAAGTGGTGTGACATCTCATAAAACGATTCCTCTTCTTACAACAAGTAGCAGCTGGAAATTTTTGCAGGTTTGGTCTACTTCTGGTTTGCATGGATGGATGACAGTAGCAAATGACTCACTGGTTCCTTTTAAAATTAAGTCTCTCTTGTCCATGTAACTAAAGTGTACTATTTGTAGCCTTTGTGGTTCATAGAGAAGGATTGGTATGATTTCCATTGACAGGGCTAAAAGCTGAATATCAGGTTAAAATAAAAGTCTTGGTGGAATAGAGGGGGCCTGAAGAAAGACAGAAAGGTAACTAGTGGGATGCATTCACACAGGTACCAAAGCTTGGTTTATTTTTATCATAGTGGTATATAAACCAGAATTTTCTAACTTCACACGACATACTGAGCCAAAAAGCATGGCTCACTAATTATAATATTCAAATTCATGTAAGATGCATAGCTGTAACACCACATTGCAGCTTAGCAAAATGTAAAAAAAGGAGGGGGGGTCCTTTTTTCAAAGTAATATGCATTTGTCCAAATTCTTATTTTCTAGATCCTTAATTTCCACTAAAATATTCTAGCTTTGATTTAGGATCTTTTTTTATTCTGTATCAGGGCCAGTAATGTGTACTCATTACATATAAACTATGATAAATGTCATTATTTTCATTCATATCAAGTTAATATAGTTAAAACTTACTGTCATTAAGAGCTGGGCTCTAATCTGCTGGCATGAGAACAAAAACAAGACACTCTTCAGGGAATTTAATTATTAAGCATATGATAAAACCCTATTGTATTTAATAGCTAAAAGATAAGAAGTCTATTAAGGATGCTCTCTACAATGAAGCCTGACTGGTTCTTACTAGCTAAGGAGCTGGTATTCTCTCCTGATTATTTAACACTGCAACCCAGGTGAGGAAGAAGAATAGCCTACTGCTTCATTTCTATATTTAACAAAGCTCTCCAGTAAATTGCACTAACAATACACTGACATTTACACAATCTGTCTCAGGCATATCATACTTCATCAATACTAAATTCTTCTGGCCATTTACACAGGAACTGATATAATTGCACACAAGACTTGTTGGGAGTGTATTTTCCAGAACCTGAGAAACCTTAGGGGGAATTTTATAACTGATAGCTGCTTAGGCAGATATTACATTTGCAAATGTTGTCTCATGTGCTTGCATTTCAACTGACCTGGAAAGGAAAAGGAAGGTGGGAGGTGAGAGTTTATTAATGTAGCAGCAATCAAAAAGAAGAGACATTAGTTGCTTGTGTACTTGTAAAACAACTGTCCCTTTTACTGCTTTAACAGATTGGAAGACTATCGGAATGAGATCAAGATGGATATTTCAAATTTTTATCTTTAAACAGAGCCTCACATCTCATTGGGCCCAAATCTTTCATTAAGCCATGGTTTGTTATAACTCTTGTTGAAAAAACCATAGTGGTTTTGTTTACATATAATGTTAAGCCAAAGGGCTGAGTTCACACATTGCATGAAGCTGAAACCAGGCCAACCATATTTTGTCTTAAACACAGTCCATGAATCAAGACATTTAGTTTTACTGTTGGAATTTCTGACAAAAAAACCCCTTCCATTTGTTATCTCTTCCTAATAGATGTTGTCAAATGGAACTTACGTTCCTAAGCAATAGATTTTAATGTCTTAGGTATAAATAAAGGTGGCTACAGATGGACTAAAAATATAAGTCTGTTTACAGAACCCCATAACATACATACCTGCACACAAAGGAACAGGGTAGATTAACAAATGTGGCCAAAATGGTTAGAGGCTCCAATCTATCACAAACATTATTTTAACTAAGGTTGGGGGATACAGAGGCTGAGTAGGCTTAACTGTGCTTTATTATAGGTTTATAAAACATGAAGTTAGAAACCATGATTTAGAAGCAGCAGTAGTGATATTTATACTTAGTGCTAAACTGCAAATAAAGAATCCATCCTATGACTTTGCATGGTCAGTGAATCCTGTGGGTAAAACAGGATAAACCTTTTTTTTAAAAAAAAAACCCTAGCAAAGTAGATGCTTTTAAGACATGGAAAAAAAATATTGTATCATTTGTAAATATTACAAGGATTATTTGTGAATATTGTAAGGGATTTTAGGCTATTTACAAGTGTTTTCATCTGGAAATATTTTGTGGTATTCTTGGGAGGAGTTTGGGAAAAGCTTATATTTTGTTTTAAATAATAATGGACTTTAGTGAGAAAAAAATCTGCAAAAAAATTCTTTTAATACTGCCCACCTTCTTGTAAGTTGCAGTTCGCTTGTTTAGTGTTCTGGTCAGTGTAATGCACCAAGCTTTGGTTTCCAAAATGTCACTTTGGATTTGGGCACTAAATCAAATTAGAGAGTTTCTGATTTACTTAGAATCACGATTGACAATTTCCCAAATTGGGGCTGAATAAATAGGTGTACTGCTGTACAGTACATTTATATACACTGAGACCATTATCTGTAACAGTTGCTATGGATTTTGCCTCTTAAGCATATGATTGTATTAACTCTCATTTGCAAATTATTTAATGATCTATTTGTACTACTTGTGTTAAATCTTCCTGCTGCTCTTGCTATTTCTACTGAATTCTTTCTCTGTGAAGGTCAACCAAAATGCTAGTCCCAAAGCAGTACTGGCTCCAGGGATATAGCCAAGCATTTAATTATTTTTTGCTTTAAAAAATTGTAAACATATTATTGCTGTGAGATAACACTTGATTATGCACAGAAAGCTTTTCTTGCCATTCTAAGTAGTTCTCATGATGATGAAAGTATTTTTTTTTCTTACCGGCTAAATTATAATAGCTAAGGTGAGTCAACTCTGCTTAATATTTGGATGGGGGAACCATTATAGGCCTGCCTGAAAAAAGTCCCAGAAAAAGGCAGTTGCAAACCACTTTTGCAAAATAAACAAACAAACAAACAAACAAATCTGTACAGATGAATTCACTCAGGATCAAGTTTAACTTGAGATCTTTATCTTTACAGTGAATTGCAAACCAGTCAATTGCCCAATGTGGTATACTTATTGACTGTTCATTAAAGATTGTACAAGTTCAGTTGAACTTAATTCATCTACTGGAATGAGCTATTGAAGTGAAGCAGACTCAGTCCAAATGCTTCTTACTAGCAGTCCCACAATTTCATTAATTAATATATTGACTGATTGATCCAGTCATTTAGACTCCAGGATTCCTGATTAAAGAAGTTTTAGTAAGATTTGGGCTAACAAAAGCATAGATAGAAGAAACTGTCAATCAATAAAAATACAATGTATTTCTTTTTGATTCTCTGGTTATCAGTGAGTCAATATCTTGACTTCCTAAAATGATATTTTTTAAAAGATTTGTCTGTGTTGCTTAGCTTTATATTATCACTACTAAAATATTATATTTTAGTAGTGATAATATAAAGCTAAGTAATACAGACAAATCTTTTAAAAATATCCTTTCAGGGAGGCAAGGTATTGATTCAGTGATACCGGGAGAATCAAAAGAAATACATTGTATTTTTACTGATTGGCAGTCAATATATTAATTAATGAAATTGTGGGACTGCTAGTAAGAAACATTTGGACTGAGTTTGCTTAAGGATACATCAAGTCCAGTAGTATATTATCTTGATTGTTAATTAAGTTGGAAACTGTTTGGTTTTTGTTGCAGAGTGCTGGAAAGCATTTGGCCCAGAGAGATCAGAAAAATCACACACCAGGCATTTCTATAAAAATAAATTTATTTACAGAAAGAACAAAAACATATTTACAGGCTTCTGCATTCACACACGCTCTGAGAGAGGAGAGAGTTCTCTCAGAGAGCTGCTTACTCAGCTGCAAGGCTAAAAGAAACTAAACAAAAGTCCTGCAAACTGCCTTCCCCTCAGGCAATGCAACTATTAACACCTAAACTGAGGACAATTAAATTTGACCTCTTCACCCTGCCAGAATGATTTGTTACCATAGTAACCTTAATTTCTGTAGCAGAAAACAATTGTAATGATTGCTTGCTTAGAAAAGTAGTCCTTCACCACCCAAATCACAGTCTTTCTCTGACTAGGAGGCAAATCCACAATGAAATCCATGGAAACCTCCTCCCAAGGACGGGAGGGGCTGGCCACTGGCTGCAATAGCCCTTGCGGTTTGCCCCCCATCCGTGTAGACATGGCACAGACAGGACAAGAAGCAACATAACTTTTTACATCACGTCTCAATGTGGGCCACCAGAATTGGTGGTGCACCAGATGCAAGGTTTTGACAAACCCAAAATGACCAGCCACTTTATCATCATGAGACCTAATCAAAATTTCCCTTCGCAAACTGTCAGGGACATAGAGGCAGTTCTGCTTCCAAGCGAAGCCTCTGTCAAATGTAACATTGTCTTTATTCGCTTGCAACCAAGTGTCAGATTTCAGCTCTAGCAGAATCTGTTGTTGCAATTGCGAGGGAATTGGTGTTCTTCCCCCAGCCGGTGAAACCGAAGCTGGGGGCAGCTGTGCAAGAGTCTGACTGTGTGTGACAGCTTGCAACCCCAATTGGGGTGCTGTCCACACCGTACCCACAATGTCAGGTGCCTGGACCAAATCCTGGGGCAGGTGGGAAAGCGCATCAGCCAGGAAGTTTTTCTTGCCCGGAATGAACTTCAACTTAAAGTCAAAGCAACTGAAAAATTGAGCCCAGTGGATCTGCTTAGGACTGAGCTTATGGGGCGTGCTGAGCGCTTCCAAATTTTTATGGTCAGTCCAAACCTCAAAAGGACATTTAGCCCCCTCTAAGAGGTGGCGCCATGCCTCCAAAGCAGCCTTGACTGCAAAAGCTTCTTTTTCCCAAACATGCCATCGCCTTTCCGTCTCGGAAAATTTCCAGGACAGATATGCACAGGGCTTCAGGCGGCCAGCAGCATCCGCTTGCAGCAAGAGCGCTCCAATTGAGAAATCGGAAGCATACACTTGAACCACAAAGGGTCTAGTGGGATCAGGGTGTTGCAGAATGGGTTCAGCAGTGAACAGGCTTTTGAGTTTGTCAAAAGCTAACTGGCATTCAGGTGTCCAATTGAGCAATGCCCCCGGGTTCTTCACCTTGTGTGTGTCCCCCAACCCCTTCGTATGTAACAAATCAGTCAGAGGCAATGCAATTTCTGCAAACCCCTGGATGAATTGGCGGTAATAGTTGGAAAGCCAAGAAAACTTTGGAGCTGCCTGCGGGTATGCGGGCGCTCCCACCCCAAAATACCTTGAATCTTCTCAGGATCCATTTCAATGCCCTTGTCAAAGATCCTGTACCCCAGGTAGTCAAGCTGAGTCTGATGAAATTCACACTTAGAAAGTTTAGCATAAAGCTCAGCCTTTCTCAGTTTGCTAAGCACCTGTTTCACCAAGCGCTCATGTTCCTCCTCTGTTTCAGTATAAATTAAAACATCATCCAAATAGACCAGTACACGCTTGAACAAATGCTCATGTAACACTTCATTGATCAATTGCATGAACACTCCTGGCACCCCCAACCCAAAAGGCAAAACCTTGTACTGAAAAGAACCCAGAGGACAATTGAAAGCAGTCTTCCACTCATCCCGCTCCCGTATGCAGATACGGAAATAGGCTTCCCTCAAATCCAGCTTAGAGAAGATTTTCCCCTTAGCCAGATGTGCTAACATGTCTTTTATTATTGGCAGAGGATATTTGTTTAATATCGAGACCGCATTTAATCCGCGGTAATCTGTACAAAGTCTCAATGTCCCATCCTCCTTCGCTCGAAACAAGACGGGGGTGCCCACTGGCGAATTTGCTGGTTCAATAAAACCCCTGGCCAAGTTTTTGTTCACAAACTCCCGCAACGCCGCCAGTTCCTTTTGCGTCATGGCATAGATTTTTGGTTTGGGCAGTTGCACGTCGGGGACCAACTCTATCGCACAGTCAGTTTTTCGATGAGGTGGAAGTTGGTCCGCTTCCTTCTCACTAAACACATCCACAAAGCTTTGGTATTGCTCCGGCAAGCCCTCCAGTGGGGTGACAGCGAAATGCAGGATTGCTGCTGCTGCCCTCCCCACTGCAGCCTGCAGAGCATCGTCCTCCCCAGGGGCTTGATAGAAACCATCCCCAAAAGTCAAAGTCCTGTGCACCCAATTTATATATGGGTTTTGTTGGACCAACCAAGGAATCCCCAGAATGACTAAGGGACCCCCCACAGGTGCCACTACAAACGGCAGCCCCTCACGGTGGCTGCCCATTTGCAACGCCACCATGCCCGTGGAATGGGTGACTGGCTTCCCCCCCGCTGTAGAACCATCCAGCTGGGTAAAAATCATGGGACGTTTTAGTGGAAAGCTGGGTAACTCCAAAGCAGCCACCATGTCAGGGTGCATCAAGCAACACGAACACCCTGAATCAATCAATGCCCAAACTTCAACGGTTCTTGTGCGGGAGCCTAGCTTCACTTTCACTGTCAGTGTGGGATAGTTGCCACTCACCGAAATATGGTCGCGCCCCTCCTCCACCAACTGCCCAGAGGCGCTCTTTAAAGCAGGTGGCTGGCATTTCCCGCCGGCTGGAGTAGATTGGGCTCCCCCTTGTCCCCGAAGTAAGGAATCTCCTCCACTTCAGTTTCAGCCATGGCTGCCTTCATTTTCCTGGGTAAAGAGGGAGATTTCCCTGACAACTTTCCCAGATGATCATCAGTCTTTCCCTTCGGGCATGCCGCCGCTCGGTGACCTTCCTTCCCACATCAGAGGCATTGTCCTTTCGCATAGCGGCGCTCTCTCTCCTCTTCCCAGGCACATTGACTGGTCTTTCCAGTGTGTGCAGCAATGCGGGAACCCTTGCTGAGCCCAGCATATCTCATCACCTTCCAGTGAGCAAAAGTCTCACGGGCATGCTCAGCCTTCCCTGCCAGCTGTATCCATTCATACAGGGTATCTGGGTCGTCCCTGCCAAGCGACCACCTCAGGACCTCTATATTCAGACCATCCTTAAAAAGTTCTATTAATGTGGATTGGGACCAATCCTCAACTTTCCCAGCCAGAGCCTTAAATTCCAGAGCATAGTCTGCCACCGATCGTGGCCCCTGGCACAGCTCCCTCAATGCCCATTTTGCCCTTTCTTTAGCTAACGGGTCTTCAAAGTGTAGTTTCAATGCCCACAGGAATTCTTCAAACTCCTCCAGCTCAGGGGCATCCGATTGACATAACTGCACATACCAATCGGCAGCCCGCCCCTTGAGCTTAGTGGCAATGGCATTAATCTTGGCTCTTTCTGAGCGGAAACACTGTTCCCATTCATCCATATAACTCCTTGCATTGGTAAGGAAGAATGATAGCTTAGTTGGATCTCCATCAAATTTAACGGTAAAGTCCTTAACCCCCACTCTGGGCAGTCCCTTCGCCACAGCTGGTCGGTTGGGCTTCATCTTAGCTCCCAGGGAGCTCCGCTCATGAGGAGGGGACCTTGAAATTCTCACCCTCAGTGCTCTTACTTCCTCTCTGTGCCGGGTCCTACTCCTTTCCCCCGGGGAAGGTGGGGGCAAAGAAGGAGTCGAATACCTATTACTGGACTCCTCTCTCCTCCTCTCCTGGGTACCCCAGTCCATGGACATTTTCCGGAACATAAATTCTAGTGACTCCAATTTGGCCTCCACCAGTTTTATACGATCAGGGGTTTGGGAATCCTCCTTTCCCTCCTGCCTCACCACGGTTGGGGACATCGGGTATTGCTGCTTCCACGACGTTTTGGACGTCCCTGGTAGGGATCCCTGTGTTTCATCCCAGGTGATCAGCTTGCCTGGCAACTCACCGGTTGGTTCAGGGGCTCTTTTACCTTCAACCTCCTCTTCTCCTAGGCTGGAGGTCGACCCCTCTCAAACTTCTGAGGGCTCTTGAGGAGGGACTCTCTCCGTTCTTATCACTGTGGAGTCGGGTTCCCCCTCGCTCAATTCCTCGCTTTCCATGGTTTGGGGATTTGGTTTGCTCATCGCTAGCACTTCTCCCTCACAAAATAAATCTCGAAAGGGGCTAATGGAAAATTTTTTTGGATTCTCAGCTTTATGTAATGATTGCCTACTCTAATAGACTCAGACTCACAAGCAGGTACTTAATGATATCTGATTTATTAAAGAATAGTATGCAAATACAGAGAAAGCTGAGAATGAGCAAAAGCGCACCAAATACAAACTAAAGCCCCTCGGCTCAAACGTAATCCCTCCCCTCGCCCTGCCGTTGCAAACTCCCCCCCCCCCCCCCAGGTGCTGGTAACCGTTTCTGCTGATGTCCTGGGAAAGGAACCTTGAACACATGAGATAACCCAAACACATTCCAAACCAGCAGCCAACAGATAACCCCACGAGATGGAATCCTCCTCCCCTCCCAGATGAAACACGTATCAGCGAAATGACATGCGAAACGTTACGACGTACCAGCAACATTGGAACGGCGAACATGACAATATACCAATAGTTTTTTTAATTACTCCACAATAATACATGCTCCCTGTTCATTTTTTGAGTTTTAACCACTCCCATATTGTTGGCAGAATGCTGGGAAAGCCTTTAGCCCAGGAGAGATCAGAAAAGTCACACACACCAGGCATATCTATAAAAATAATTTATTTACAGAAAGCAAAACAAAAGCAAAACATATTTAAAGGACTTAGCTCTCATTGAGAGCTACCTGGCTTGCTACATGCCGGCAGAGAGAAAAAAAAGAGGAAGTAAGAAACAAGTCTGGGCAGGATCCTCCCCCCAGGCGATTTGCATGAAGCACGTGAAAGGAGACAATCAAATACAACCTCTTCACCCGGCCAAAATGATTAGGTACAATAGCAGTCTTAATTGTTAGTAGGAAAACCTCAACACATATGATAGAACTTCTGCAAGAAGAAAACCAGTGCAACAATGGACTGATTGAAAACTGGCATCTCTCAGTTTTACTGTGACACCATACAGTCAGTAGTTTAACATATTTTTTTTCCATCTTACTCTTTCAATATTAGGCAGCCCTTAAGGGTGAGCACTCAACTGACTGACACACATACAAAACAAACCCTTAGCTTCTTGCTGCAAATTGTAGCTGATTTTCACAACTGGCAGTCCTAGCAACATATCCTGAAAACCTTGATGATCTTCCATTCCCACATCTGGAAAGCATTGCTATAGAATTGTAGCCTGGCCTATGAACTAAAAAGCAGGATGATGTCCTGACCTGGAAGTGGCTGTTTGGATATAATTAAATCTTAAAATAAATAGAAAATGTATATTTATTACTGAATTGTATCATGTGCCCATTTTTGCAATCTTAATGCATGTTTCCATATCCCTGATGGGGTAGGATAGGAATATTATCCTAGTTAAAGAACCTACTTAATACAGCAAAAGCCA
Source organism: Candoia aspera (assembly GCF_035149785.1). Classification (NCBI taxonomy): domain Eukaryota; kingdom Metazoa; phylum Chordata; class Lepidosauria; order Squamata; family Candoiidae; genus Candoia; species Candoia aspera. The sequence continues at coordinate 109,296,839 of NC_086153.1, read as the reverse complement.
TACTGTAGCATAATCCAACATATGTTTATTGGCATCCTAAGGACAGCTTAAGGAAGTAGCTAGAAAGTCCTTCATGAACATGGGTAAAAGTAGATGTCTTTTAAGGTAAAGAAGGTTAATTTTAACTATAGCCAACTAGAAATGCAGAAATAGATTTTACAGAACAATCTTTCAAAGCAGAGGCAGAACAATATATTTTATTTTATTTATGATTAAATGTATACCCCACCTTTCAACTTTCAACATTTCAACTGACTCCTAAGCACTAAGACAGTATTTCTCAACTTTGGCAACTTTAAGATGTGTGGACTTCAACTCCCAGAATTCCCTAGCCAGCAACCTGAAGTCCATACATCTTAAAGTTGCCAAGGTTGAGACACACTGTACCAAGGTATGGAGAAATGTGTGGGGACAGTACAGGGAGTGCTAAGCCAGCACTCACTTTGGGCAAAGTAATCCTGCTCAAGATGAAGTTGACTGCCCAGGCCAAAAAGCTGTTTTACTGATGACAAAAGGAATTGTGTAGCAGTTCCCGACTCAGGAGAACCATTTATATGCTTCAGCTTGTGCACCAATTGCCAAGTTGTTAAATCAGCAAGAAAGATGCTCTTTTACTAACAACACATTACATAATATCTTTAGTACTGTACTGCTTGTATTATATGTAAATGTCTTTATTCCAGTATTCTGTGTTGCCTTTCTCATTCCTATTTATTGCAGCAACAATGTACCATAGGGCCAGAGGGACAAATTCATTTTGATTGTAAAATCCCATAGACACTAATGGAGTTTTATATCCAGAAAGAGCTTGGCACAATGTCCTTAGATAGCTTTTGTCCACAGTTAGTATCAGAACTAGTTTTCTCTTGGGAAAAATTGCAATTAAATATTTTTTTTACAAGGAAAAACACAACACAACAAAACCCACCAAAACTTTGCTTTTATGGGAGTGTACAATAACATACAATAAAAACGGGTAGATTTTGCTGAAAACAAAACAAAACAAATGCATTGTGACTTGAAACCTTTTGCATGGACTCTTGCTGATCAAAAAGAGTTTCAACAGCTGGAGGTTTGTTCTGTTGAGATCAAGAGGATTCCATGACAGCAGGATGGTGATTCCAAGATCCACTTCAAACCTTTTTTCCAGCCACTTGGAGGGAACCAAGCCTTCCGTCTTCAAAATTATTAGCACTGGTGTGTGTGTGTGTGTGGGGGGGGGAGTGGGTTTCCACATCCTCAGGAGCACTGCCATGTGGAAGGAGTTTTCAGTGGATTCTATCTTAACTCTCCACAGTGAATTAAATGAATAGCCCCCACCCTCCACCCCAAGACACTTCTAGCCCTCATGGAGATCACAGATGGGATTTACTTCTGGGCTGTTTTTTCTAAGAAGGAGCAATATTTCTTTTCTCTCTCTCTCTTGCTTCTATTCAAGAAATGATTTTAAGTGGTAATAATAATAATAATAATAATAATAATAATAATAATAATAATGCTCTGTCCTGTTTTCCTGAGGGCTAGCTGTTTTGAGAATGAACTATTTAGTTCAACAATCTATCTCATCCAGTTCTCAATAACTGATTAACTTAACACAAGAATTGATGCTGTCCATGATGGGCGATGTTCATCAGATGCTCTGGAACTGTTATGTTAGACCTTATGCTGGTCATAGACCAAAATAAAAACTACTTGAGTAGTTCTAGCTCTCCAGGGGATCAAAGACAAAAGTCTTTGCTAGATCTGTGTAGAGATACCAGTAGGTAGCAGTAAATATACAAGGATACTGCTGAATGTTTGGTGTTTGATTTTTGATGAGAGTCACTTCCAAGAAGGAAACAAGAAGGAAAGAAAGGAATGAAACATAGTTCAGAGAAGTGAGCATATACAGTACATTATTTATAAGTCAGAAACCTTACTTTCTTTTTATTTGAAAATGTCAAGGTGGGCATTCTTATTAGTGAATACTAATAAATAGGGAATACTAATAAATCCACTACAAATTGGATTAACAATAATGTGGAGTCCTTGGTGCTCTCTGAGCTTGGTTGTTTGCTTGCAGATGTTTCATTACCCAGCTAGGTAACATCATCAGTGCCAGTGAGGATGGGGTTTGCTCCCTGTTTAAATACGGCAGCTTGCCCTGCCAGTGTTGGTGGGGTGTGGTTTTCTCCTTGGTAGTTCCTTGATTACTGTTTTCTGCTTGATGGTTTGTCTGGGGTTAATCCCTGCTTATCTGGGTGTTGGCTGCCAGAGAGGATGTGTCCTGGTCTTTTTGTTTTCTTCTTACCTTCTCTATTGTCTCTTTTGAATGGTGTGTAAATAAGGTTTATTTGTATGTGTCTGCTGGTGGCTCCTTTGTCTGAGTGCCAGGCTTCCAGGAATTCTCTGGCATTTTTTAATTTGGCTTGGTTTAGGATGTTCACAGTTTCCCAGTTGAAACTATGGCTGAGTCTGTCCATGTGTTGTGAGATTAAGGAGTTTTCATCATGTCTTCTGACTGCTAGTTGGTGTTCATGGATGCGCTCTGCTAGTCTTCTGCCTGACTATCCTATATAGTGGCTGTTAACAGTTCTTATGCTGTATGTTCTTTTCTGTTGGTAACAATAATGTTTCAACTTAAGAATTCTGAAACAACATATATTCGTGGATTTGTACTGGGGTGTCAGATAGCTCAGTCAGTCAGTCAGACATATGTGTGTGTGTGTATTGATTTAAATTGCTTCACCTTAACTAACAGGGCTGTGCAAAAAATTAAAGAGGGATGCTTTCCAAAGCAGAACACTCCTCAAAGCACTAAAGTAGCCGCATCTTCCAGAAAGGTTGGCGTAGCTGCTTCAAAGGCTTTCCTGGTTGCCTGCATGTGGCATGTCTGAGTGTGACCACTTGGCTTCCAGATGATCCAAGTGGAAGCACTTGTCTCTGTACAGCTGGGGGAAAACTTTGAAGCACCCTAGCTGACCTTCCGGGTGGATGTGGCTGCTTTAATACTTTGAGGAGGTCCTTTTCTTGTACCAATGCAAAGCGTCTCTTTCAGATGCACCAACTAAATTGTGGCCTGGCATGTCGGTTGCTCTGTTCTTTTAGCTCCTTTGAACATATATATCTAGTCTAGTATGTGCATTACTCCCATGTACTTCAAAGAATGGTTTACACTCAATAGAACTATGATCAACAAAGAGACAATAACACCAGAAGAGATTATTCAATATATTTAACAACAATATACTGTCCCAGTTTTCCCTACTCTAGTAAGCCTTCAAAACAACAAATAACTAAATAATAAAAGCATAAACCCTTAGCCAATGATTTAGAGGAGCCCTGGCAGCTTTCCTAGAAACCAGAAGAGTGGGAGGTGGATGCAGTACCTGAGGGAGCATATTCCATAGCTTGGGGGCTACACAAGAGGTATATATAAATAATTGGTGTGCCTTGTAGATTAATATTCTCTTAGTCCTTGCACAAGCATTTGGAGAGAGAAATTGTTGGAGAAACTGCCTGTGTTTATGTTCCTTATTATAAAAAGTAATTAAAACATGAATCAGCAGCAAATCAGAGTGGGAAAGTCTATAGTTGTTTTGCGCAGGAGAAAGGCATATTTCCATTCTGAATCCTGACTGCCCCTTCTGCTTGGCATGGTCTCATAAATGAATGGCTTTTTAATTGATGCTTGATCCATTTATTAAATTAAATTCTGAAGAAAACCTTACACTGAAGAAATACCTCCTGCTTTCCCCTCTCTTTTTATTAACAGGAGCTACTATTGCATTTTTTTTTCTCCATGTTTTGGGCAAAGATTACCTGAAGACTATGATGAGTATTTCCAAACTCCATAATTTTTCTTCTGAGTTGCTATATGGTATTAATTGCAGAAACAACAACATTTGGCCTTACAATTGTTTTGTGCATAGATGTTGCTGTGATGACCCTTCAGTGACTCAAATAGTTGCATAAAAGACAGTCTCTTTATTTTGTATATTTTGAGGCTATACAATGATGGGGTAGAGAGAACATCCCACTGAATATTTACAGTTTACTCTCTGAAGTAGTAAAGCTCCAGGATACCCAATATGTTTGTTTCTGGGGTATAGGTCACATCTATTTTGCTTCATAATCCATGATTATCCTCTTTGGTGAAAGTTCTCCATGGTAATTTTGTTTAGACATGTTGTCTGATTTCACTTCCTACTAAGCTAATACTTCCACTTGTTTCCTGTAGAATCAAACAATGGCATAACCAAGCCATTATCTCCTAGAATCATCCCCAAGAGCCCATCAGGTTCAGATCTAGTCTTCGTAAGAGTTAAGTAAAGGCAATTAAGCCATCAGTCTGCTCCTGGCTTCCCTTGTTATTGTTACTATATGTAAAGAGGTCACAAAAGCCTTGCCTTGTGGCTTGAATTCCTTCTACACATAAGGGCTGTGCTTGTCTGAGATCAGCGTTGCCCTTGCATGTCCCAATGACACTATGAAGTTTCTAGTGGCCTTCACATGCTGAGCCAATTCACCTCAGAAGTAAATTGTCTGTCGATGCTCCCGAGAAAGACAGCTAGGTCCCCATTGGAGGGAACTCTTGGCTCATCTTGCCACTGGGCTCCTGGGGTTTCCCCTCCCCTTTCCTCCTGTTGTGAAATGTGCCATGCTGCTGTTCTTCCATTGCCTTCTGGTCCTTCAATGGTCTGTGGTTGGCTGCTGCTTTTCCACTTTTTTCCTCACTGCAAGATGCAAAGGAGCAGGGAAAGTCCAAGCAAGCAAGCAAGCAAGCAAGCAAAGTTTTAGTTAGCTGCTGTTTTAGTGCTGTCCCATTGGCCAGCTGGAGGAAGTGCTTGCTGCTTTAAGAAAAATGCAAGCGCTTTTAGAACTTCAGGAAACTGGGGGAATACACTTTTTAATGCCTGGAGAGTGAAGCAGGCAGCTGGATATTTTGATCCTTGCTATCTTTCATCAGGTAAAAAGTTACTATTCAAATAGAATCCATGCAGGTACCTAATGCAAAGCACAGCCTACCCTTGTGCCAAATACTTTTTGACATTTATGCTATGCACACTTCCAAAATGATTCAAAAGTAGTACCTTGTCTCCACCAGCCTTAAAAAAATGGTGACACTGATTTAAGGAATCCACTCATTAAAGTTAATGTAACTATCAAAACAATGGTACCAATGTTTCAGGCTTGCATAGGGAATCCTTTAGGGAATATCATACAGGCACTGCCCTCACACTAGATCTGATGTCCTTCCTCCAAATACAATAGTTTTCAATGCAGGCATAGCCTTTATTAACAACCTCATCCCTGACATCTTATCCAAATGACTTCAGGTGCCGTTTTAATATTATTTTCTCCTGACTTTTAACCTACTCAGTCCAAAGGGTTGAGTTGATCTCTCTGAGTTTTTCTCTTTCCTATCCTTTCTGAAAGTACACTGCAAATCCAGAGTTCGAATCTGAGGAGTGGATAAAGTCACATTTGTGAGCTGGGTGGCTATATATGATAGATAGATCTCAAAATTAGCTCTGATTCCTTTTAGTTTGATTATGCAGCCACACCATGCAGTGGCAGCAAGGAAGACAATGTTTTCTGAAACAAAGAGGTAACTCTGAATTTCTAGTCTTTCGCATATGGAATTTCATTTAGCTCCTCATGTTAATTGCCTTAGATAACTAAAAATATTCAGTGTGCCAGTTTCCTTGCATCTTCCTAAATAAAGTAAGAATGGTAAGTATTTTTAAAATACATGTAAGAGGGGGTGGGGGTGGGATCTGTATTTTATCCTTTATAACCCTGTCTAACAAGACACCCTCAGCTAGCTTCTAGGAAAGGTATAGTACAGGAAAGGCAGCTGGAAGTCAAGATATTCAGAAAGTGGGTGCAAACACAGCCAATGAAGCTTTGGCGCAGGTCCTTTTTGCAATAATACATGTTCGGTAAACAGAGTTAGCTGTGTTCGTCATTGCTTTGCCCTGCCACTGGTGCAGCACCCGTGTATCCTTGGTTTTGGGAAGATACGCCCTCGCCATCTTGAACTCAGAGGATTAGAAGTTGTTTCTGCAGCCGCAACTTGCTTTGGGGACCAGCCTTCCTTCCGGCTCTCGCTCTTCCTGAGGGGCAGTGAGAAGAGGCTGCACGGAGAATCGAGGGGTGTTCGAATCTCGCGGGGGAGCTCTAGGGCAGTCTCCGAGTCCCACTAGCTGTTCCTTAAGCAGCCGAGCACATGAGGAAGAGAATCGCGCTCCAGTTCCACTGCAGTTGAACACACTACAAGAGGCGGATCTTTTCCTTGCCCCCCCCTCCGCTCTTCTTTTTCCACTTTCAAAACTAACCCGTTTGGACCCCAAGATTCCCCTTTTCCTTTTCTGCGGGGCAGGATTTCCCTTGGAAACAATCCCTTTCCCTTCCGTTTGCCCAGGCTCCAGCTTTGTGGGGAGGGCTCGGCGTTGGCCTGCCTTCTGCAGGAAAGCCGTGCCGTAACTCCTGAGTCTTCTCTCTGATTACCGTCCGGGGGACGCCCGGGGAACCGCCGTTGCCTGCTCTGGGGTCGATTAAGCTGCAAGTCACAGCCCGCCCGCCCGTGCGAAGTGGCTCCGAGAACGCGCTGCCTCTTTCTCTGCCGCACAATGGTTCGCATTGACCATTTATTTACGCCGTACAACAAGGCTGCTGTTTGCTCAGTCACAGGAGCCCTTTCAGCTAAGCAGCAGAGTGAGGCGCGGGTGCCGCCGGGGACTCTTCTTCCACGACTTCGCCAGCCAGCGCGCCCGCCCCGCCAGCTCCACTGTTCACATCTTTCTCTCCCCCCCTCGCTCTCTGCAGCAGGACCCAGAATTTGGCCAAACGCCTTAACCGGCTGCGAGTCTCACCTGAGAAAAGGGGCGAATTGCTTATCCCCCTGCTGTATGTAGGCGGCTCCCTCTTAGCTGTCCAATCAGAATAGAGTTAGGAAAACAAATAGATTGGGGGCTGGAGATCCCTGGCTGGGGATTGCCCGGGGGGGCACGACTGGGAGCGACAGAATAATGGCCCAGAGGCAAAGCCCAAGCAGAGGAAGAGTGGGGATTTCCACGACGGTCTTCTGATGCAAGGCGGACCTCAAGGCGGGATGGCCGGAAGAAACGACATGTTCACGATAGGGAGACGAGAAACAGATTCAGGCTCCTAATCCGAGATGTGCTGGCGTGCAGTTCACATCAACTGCGCCGGAAGTCTCGTTGCTTTAGGATTTGGGGCAGATATTAGCCGCGAGCAGCTGCGCCTGCTCCCGAAGGCTGGAAACGCTTTAGTGCAACTCACCTAGCTGACTTTGGCTAATTTCGAAAAAAACTAAATGGGGTCGTACTTGGATGGGAGACCACTATGAAATCTCAGTACTGTGAATTAGACTGTGGGCAGAAGGCTGCGGGGCAACTCCTTGGATCTCTCCATGCAGTCGCTATTGCTCAAGCTCGATTCCAGAGTCTTCACTGAAAGTCTTCCCTGAAGTCTTTACTGAGTCGAGGAAAAGTGAGCGAAGGTCTATAGGTTATTTGAAGCAGCAGGGAATGAACACAGATTCCCCCCACCCCCTCAGAAGGCATTCAGTGCCACCAGCCCGCTTACCCATGCCTGATTTATCAAGGTGTCCCCACTTCCCGCTACCCTTTAACCCTAGAGGGCTGGAGGCTGTTCGCTCGCGTTCCCTATCCTTTAGAAGCAGACTAGGGAGATCATCAGATCGCCCTTCGCTTTAGCCTCCCAGCCGATCCATACTCAGGGTGGCCTGGTTGCAGTCAGCATGGGAAGTGGAAAGAGTTCCATCCCTTCTTGTGGATAAAATGAGAACTGCCCGTGAAAAAGGGCCGGTGGTTCACAAACCATTCGTACACGGTGCGAAAAAGAAAGACGAGTCGGTATGGGTTCGGGAAGGTCGGCCACCCCCATCCCAGTAAATCATGTAAACCTGATTCGGTTCCACCATTTCACCATCCCTCTCCGATGCTGCCAAGATTGTTTGGAAGCCACGTTCTGAGAGTGCCGAGCGGGTAACCAAATACTCTGCACATGCCTAGAGGTGTTCTCTTCCGGCCATGTCCTATTCACACCAATATGTTCACTGACTGCGCTTGCTAAACGGCGTTACCAACTTCTCGGTAACAACGTTGTCTGAAGCCTGGGCAGTAAGTTCGGGGACGTGTCCGCAAAGTGGGATGGGGCCCTTAGGAAAGGCAGGGCCGGCTCCGAACGGCGCGCCAAGAGGAAGAGCCCGTTGTCTGGGTCTATTCTTATCTGAATCCTCCGCTACCCGGAGCTCCCGCGGCCGCTTCTCCCCGCTCCCGCCTCGATTTGAGGCCGGAATCCGGGAGGAAAAGAGGCGCTGTGTCTTTAAACGGCTCTGCGCGGAGCTCCCGGCAGGAGGCGTACCTCTCTTTAGCTTGTCCGCCCGCCTCTGCTCGGCTGCAGCGGCTGCTGCTTTCAACTGAGCTCCGCGCGCCGCCTCTGCTCTTCATCCCCAGCGCCCGGTCCGGTCCGACCACAGCGGCTCCGCGACTTTTCTGCGGAAGGACCGTCCCTTCCGCCTGCTCCGCGGAGCGACCGACGAGGTAAGGGGACCTGCGCGATTTGGTCGCCCCCCCAAAACAACAGGCTACTGTTTCTACGTCTTTGTGTGTGTGTGTGTGTGTGTGTGAGAGAGAGAGAGAGACTGAGAGAGACGGGGAGGGGGAGGCAATAATCACCAAGGGCGAAGGAAAAGCACCCCGAAAAGCTCGGGATGGACGAGTACGCCGGACCTTTGCGCGCAGCCACCTCGCTCAGCCTTCTTGAAAGCACACCCAGACAAGGGGGCAAGAAAAGCGACCGGACTAGCCAAACTCTTAAGCGAAAGCATCTATTTTTTAAAATTGCCCCCACATCTTTTTTTACTCGTTCTATCTATCTTAGGAACCCCTTTCGTCCTCGTCCCCGCTCTCGCTCTCTCCCTCTCCTCTTGCAGTCCTAAACTCACTCACTTGGAAACAACTTTAACAGCAACCGCCGCGACTCTTTCCCAAGTCAAGGCCAAGGCTAAGCTGTAACTTTGCTGTCACCATCCAGCCACCCATCAGTCCAGTCCCGCCTTTCCTCACCCATCCTCTTGGCAAACGAGGGCCACCCCCCCGCACCCGCAAACTGGACCTTCGCAATAGCCTCTCTCGAAGCTTCCTGCTGGTTTTGTGAAGCGGGAAGCCTGGTTCGGAGCGCTGGAAGAGAGGCAGTGGCGCTCCGGAGCAGGGCTTACGACAGTCGATCTCCGCTGCTTCTTTCCTTGCCTTCCTTCATCCTGAAGCTTTCTTCTCCATAGCAACTGTGTGCGTGTGTGTGAGGGAGAGGGAGAGAGAAATGTAGCACACACCTCAAAGAGCCCGCTAAAATACTTGTTCTGTAGTTAGCAGATCTGGTTTGCTGGAAAGGTAACGCCGTGATTTTCACGACCGCGCTCGACTTCTCCTAGGCCCGCTGTTTTCAGTAAGATTACTTGAAAGTACATGGGATGCAGCCTTTGTGCAGAAGTCAGAGAGGCGCCGTCCTATCTACCACCCGATCGGCAACCGGCGAAGCCATCCTACTGTCACTGAGCCCTGTTCTCAGTCCGACCTATCGCCACGATACACCGAAGTCCTTGGACTGAATCCAGTCGGACTCAGCCGTTTCAGTACATTTCGGCTTATCCGGGATGTCTTGCTGCCAAGCGGTCCCTACTCGGCTGAAAGCCAGGCATCTCTGTTTAATTGAGTTCTAGATTGGGCTTTTAGCTTGGGTGGATTGTGGTGTGTGTGTGTGTGTATGTATGTATATGTATATGTGTGTGTGTATGTGTGTGTGTATGTGTATATATATATATATATATATATATATATATATATGTATGTATGTATTTTACTAAATATAACCTAAGCCAATATTTAAAGAAAATATCGGGGTTTATAATTTAGCATGTTATTAAATAAACTGGGATTTAAAAAGCAAAACCCACTTTATGGGACCAGACTCAGTTGACATGTTTTTAAAGGATCCAGCAGTCTATTCCCAACAATGAAAGTACTAATCAGAAGCTTCTTCATGCAGCGGTAGGAATTAGGCATTGTCTTAAAACAAAATAAAGTGTTGCATATTTGCAAAAACTTTGTGGAATGGACGATGGAGGCAAACCTGAGTGTCCATTGAAAAGGAAGAAGGCAGGCAAGCAAGCAGGGGACTTCAGCAGGAGGTGGCAGGGGCGTAGGAGTGATGTATGGATCAAATCATAAATGTTTGCATTTCCATGGTTAAAAATCTGCAAAGAATTGCACCACTGTGGAGTCCAAAAAAAGTGCCTGAACAAGTAAATCTATCATCTCCTCAGCTCCTTAATTAGGATGCACATCTCTTAGGCAGCTAAAAATTAATTACCATCTTAAAATGCCATTAATCATGGGCTCGGCAGAAGCGGAAGGACCATGAATATTTGGCTGAGCTAATAACTGGCAAAGGGGAATCTATCACTTGGTGGGAGTGGAAAACAAGTGGGTTATGCAAGGTCCATGAGTTGTTTTAAGGGGTGATAGCAACATTTATTTGAATACTTTAGCCAACAGGAAGGAGGTGGCCTAGTTCACTTCAGCAGAGCGGTGAGAGATCTCTGTCTACCTACAGGCAGAGTTGGAAGATACTGTAGAAGGTATCAATTGCGTATTAGGAAAAAGCATCTCAAAATATCTTGGCCACAGCAGGATGTGAACTCTGCTGACTGCAGATTTTTAAAAAAATGTTTTGTTGCTAGAGGGGAAAAAAAGGCATCTTGAAGCTGTCAAAGGCAGGGTCTAAATATCCTGATGAGAAAGAGAGAGGTGCATCAGGCAAAGTAAAGACCTGGAAAGGCCTGAAAGATTGCCCACCTCTGTGACATATATTTACCCAGGATCGTCTGTGTTTCAAGCCCCTCTACTGGGAATTGAACTCTTAAGCTACTGTGCTTCGTAGAGTGCACCTAGTTTTACCATCTTGTAGCCATCCTAGTTTTCTCAGATTATACCTGGGAATAAATCCTAATGAATTAAATGTAATTTACTTCTCAGTAGACATGCCGTTAGTCTTGTAAGGCCCTTGACTCAGATGGAGTCAATTTAACCTGCAGATGGAACATATTTTTCAAGCTCTTTGGTAAGCATAAGTATTCTCTCAAGAAAACAAACTTGACAAGCTCTTCTTTTCTAGACCAACATGGGGTAGTGGTGGGGAAAATGCTGATCAGAGAGAGTACGAAGAAATGATCTCGTAACATCATGGCAATTCTCACTTAGAACACTGCATGCAGCTGGGCCATAAAAAGCCTGACATAACATTATTGTCCAGCACAGGCAGTTTTTGATTGGCTTCATGCTATTCACAGACCAGCCGTCTGTCCTTGATGTATGTATTTTCATTTCCATTTCACCTGCGCACTTTGCTTGGGCAGAAAAAATATGTTCTTTGCTAGGCTTTAAATATTGAAGAAGAAGAGTACATCAAGTTGCCAATGACACCCAGGCATGGAATTGAGTATTTAAAGCTTTTCCTCTAGTCCGTTGCAATTTAGTGAAAGCAGGAGGTAGGAACGAGGAGCAGTTTCAGGGGACCTGTATCTGGAAGGAGATATATAACAGATCTGCCATATCTGGAAAAATAGGTTGAAAAATCAGTTCTTTCTGAGAAATAACATTAAAGTTCTGCTCACCTCTTCAGGCACTTTCATTTTTTTAAAAAAACGTTTAAATATTAAGGGTTTTTTTTTATTTCTGCGACCAAAATGACTTATGTATTTGAGGAAAGGGCTTTACTTGCAGAAGGAAACTTGAAACCATTGCAAGCAACCAATTATAAGGTTTTAACACCCTAAGTATTATAATTTTGCTCTGTAGTCTAAACAGCTTTAAAGCATATCTTGTGCAATCCTGAATTTAAAAAAGAGAAGTGAGAACTAGGGGTGGGAAGATAATTTCACATTATGTTTGAATAACCAATGTGAACTAGGTAATCAGAGTGGGTAGTTAAACTATTTTGTTTCTTTTTGCATCAAGAAACCTTGATAGGGCGATCTTATTTTTATATTTAAAACGTATTTTGCATGTATACACCGTCAGCATGCAGTTAAGTCCAAATGTGTGTCGCTTTCCATGGTACTGAAAAGGGAAGCAACATTTAGCATTACCAAAATTCCAGCAGAATTAAGTTCGGTAGTTGTCCGTGGCGATAATATCTTTCTGGTCCACAATCATCCAACAACAGTTGAGAGTGAAGAATATTGCAAAATAAAAATAGATGCAATATCTCCTGCTAGAATTACATTTCCTAGATAAAAGAATCTGGTGTGTCTTACAGAATACAGTCAATTGATTGGATAGAAAAACAAAGAAAACATACAAATCCTCATAAAATTAGTAACAGATTTCACAGGCTTCAAGTCTAGCAGTGACTGTTAATAAAAGTTAAGATACAAAGTTTTGGAAAAGGGGAGTCTTCCAAATGAAAGAAATATTGTCTTCAATGACTGTTGTCTCATCTAGAGACACCAAGGTAGCATTATTTCTATGCACTAAAAGACCTCAATATCAGCTTGGTTTTACCTTGTATTACTCATTTGATCCTGATCCAAGTTAAAGTATTATAAAATGAATAGTACATCCAAGAAACAGACAATTTCACACTGCAGATTCCTGGTCAAACATTCCAGTTGTGTACTGAAGGGGTCGCTAGATCCCCTTCTTTTCAGTGTTAATGCAACCCCCCCCCCCCACTTCATTTGATTAAATTGCCCATTAGTCTGCAGAAGTAGCCATTGATACTTACTTTTGATATCATTGTAAGATTTCCAACTTTTAATATTAAAAAACCTGACTGTTATTTATTTATCTATCCCTTATTAATATATAAGTTTCAGTTCATCTGCAGATGAGATAAATACCTTAATAGCAGAAAGTTATTCTGATTTGCTTTCCCATAATGCAAGCTTTAACAGTCATAAATCTTAGTCATTTCATGGCATGGAACAGCCTTCTCCATCTTGGCATCAAATCCCTTCAGCAGCATGACTGGGGGAATATGGGAACTGTAGTTCCATACATATGGAGGATATGTTCAGTTTAAAACAGATGCATCAAAGGTGCAACCTATCATATTCAAATCCAGTTGATATTTTCCTGGAAGAATCAAATGAATCCCAGGTGATTTAGATGAATCAAGAAACAAGACAGAGTAAGAAGAATCAGATTCTATAGTTCTTGGTGCAGCTGGGTCTATCCTTCCTTCATCCTACAACTTCAGGCAGACATAGTCACTCATACTGTAGATATGGATCTATGATCCATTTATAGTCATCTCAAGTCATAGAATGTCTTTTAGATCTTCTTCTGCATTAAAGGGGGGGGGCACTCCCAGACAGAAGATTAATCTCCATTCACTTTCATGGGACAGTAATAGAAATTACTCTTCTCTCTCCCCATTGACCCCTCTTCCCATAATCAGTGCTTAATAATTTAAATGACAATATTTCTTTCAAGTAATACAAAAAGATGATGTTCTCCACAAATGTATTTTAATGAGTCTTTTTCCTCAGTTTTTATTTAAAAAAAAACCAGTTGTATTTCCTATTGAAATTTGACACTAGTAAATATATTTTTAATCTGATAACTGCGTCCCTGTGTGAGAGAAAGCAATGAAAATAGAGGTGAAAGGTTTCTCAGATTACACTATTCAGCTCTAGACAGGATGAAGTCCTATTAAGTTTAAAGGTATCCAAAAACTTCGAGGTATCTATTTGTCTTCTACATTAGTAAGGACTTTACTAAGAACTACAAGTCGCATACCACTGAACCTGGAGAATGCTTTTTATCTCGGTAGAACTACTGGGACTGATGGGGGGAGTGCCATGGATCTGAAACACACAGGAAACACATAGCATTTGCTATAGTTCATATGGTGTTTCCACAGCCTCGTGTGGCGCAGGGTGGTAGGCGGCAGTACTGCAGCCGAAACTCTCCCCACGACCCGAGTTCGATCCCAACGGGAGCTGGATTCTCTCTTGGGTCGCCGGCTCAGGTCGCCTCAGCCTTCCATCCTTCCGAGGTCGCTAAAACGAGTACTCAGCTTTCTGGGGAAGGTGACGACTGGGGAAGGCAATGGCAAACAACCTCACTATAAAAGCGGCGTCTCTCGAAAGGGTCAGACGTGACTCCGTGCTTGCACAGGGGACCTTTCACTTTCACATATGGTGTTTCCAGTCTCATGAAACTTAATGGTTGTTATAAAGACTGGGAATTTAAAAACGTAACTTTTGTAATAGGGATACAAATGAGAAGAGGGTTTAGAAATATAGAAAAATGTTTCCTTCACTCACTGTTATTTCTGATAACAGTATGCAATTAAGTAGTACAGGTCTACTTGAAAGGAAGCTTCCTGGGTTCAGTATAATCTCCTTCCAGATAGTCTAACATCAGATTACAGCCTCATTTGTAGATAAGGGTTTAATGCCGGATCTCATTCTTCCTATGTGTTTATCTAAAATTAGCTGTGTTTGTCCAGGACGGTTTGTTGGTGAACAGACTGCTGGAAATGAATAAGAATAATACTCGTGGGGAAAAAATGCCTGTTGGCTCTTTGTACACGTTTAGAATCAACAGAAACGTCGTTTTCCCCAGCTCTTAAAAAGATGTTCTGCCACCCATCAGTCAGTGGTGACTTAATTTTGATGGAGGGATCTTGTTTTCTGTCCATGCTAAGCCTGACACTGCTTATACTGAAATCGGTCCGCTCCCAGTTTCAAGCCTTTGGGCTGAAACTGACGCCGGTCCCACTGAGATCAAATTGGAGCAATGTTGAGAAGGGCCCAGAATGGGGCTTTAGCTCCAAGCAGGTGAATATGGGATATGAACCTGTGTCACTCTCATGCACTTGACCCAGACTTCCCTAGGCTCTAGTCCCAGTTTTGGCTGGGTAGACCAGAGATGCAGCCCAATTCCAGATAACTATGAATTGCTCATCACCCCGAAAACAACAGGTTATTGGAAGAAAATCATCCAAAAGTGAGGCACGTCATTACAGCCACGTTACTTTAAATATATATATTTACTCTAATATATATATATATATATATATATATTTACTCTAAAAGGTTGGGTTGCATAAGAGAACCGGGGAAAGGCCGCCTAGCTGGCGACCTCAAGACGAGAGGAGCTATCTCGGTTTCTCACACTTCGTCTTGGCTGCGCGTCAGAAGCTGTGCGGCAGTTCAGTGGAAGGGAAACCCATCGGCCAAGCGAGCACCCGCCTCTTGCTCGGCGGCGGTTTCGCCCGCTCGGATCGCCTATTGATCTCTCTCTCTCGCCCCCCCCCCCCCCGCTTCGCTTGTCTCCTAGGTTCGCCCGGCTGGCCAGAGCGCCAACATCTGTGTTTGGATTTCTCCCGGATTCCTCTCTCCCTCCTTCCGCTCCCGCTCGCCCGACTACCATGGATGTCCCACCATTCCTTGCAGTCGAAAGCTGCTCCTTGGCGCAGTGAATGAAGATCATGCAGGTTTTGCTGGTGGCGTTGGGCAGCGGAGAGTCCCTTGCCTCTGTGTGACCATGCCGTGATCGCGTCTCAGGGCCAGGCACTTCTACGGCTCCTCGGCGCTTTACCCGACCGCGGTGGAAACCGGACGCTGAAGCAAAGGGGGCCGAAAGGGAAGCGGCGCGGGTGTGCGTAGGAAACACCATGAAGATTATTTTCCCGATTCTAACTCATCCAGTCTTCAGAGGCACCGTTCGGCTCCTGCTTTGCTTAATGTGGATTGGATATTCCCAAGGCACTACGCATGTGTTGAGATTCGGTAAGGCGGCCGTTTATTTCCCCCCCGCCCCCCATTCGGTTTGCCTTATGTGTCCCCAGGATTTTGTCAGGGAAGGAAAGGGAGGTCGGAGGGAAGGGGAGATGAAGCTACTTCCGGGCTACTGGGTATTTAGTCTCTTCCCGGTTGCATTTAAGGCGACGGTTCGATCCTTCGGCTTCGCAGCAGAGCGGCTAACCAGCGGAGGAAACCTCTAGCGAGTAGCGCCCACCCCGCCAAGCCGGGCAGGGCGGGTTGGACTTCTTTTTAGAAAAGAAGAAAAGCTGGCTTTGTGTTGTCTTTTCGGAGTTGCCGTGGGGTGTGTGAGCATCTGGGTTTTCGAAGCGGTTGGCTCGTTCTGATTTGGCAGGACAAAAGGCATTGTTCGTCTGATTCAGACAGACGCTCCAGTGTTAATTCTCGCCCGGACGGAAAGGTCCCTCTCGCGCCGTTTCCTTGGTTTACAAGCACTTAATCCACGGATCAGCTGTTGGCGAACCGGCAGTTCTGGAAACTCCTTAACACTTCGTACTTTCCTTTCCTGCCCCATTCCGCCTTCCTCCAAATTATCTGTGAAGAGCTATTTACTGATATTGAGAGGGTGAACCCTGCGTTACTTAGGAGGAAGTGTGCCTGAGGCTACAACTGCAACCGAGATCCTAGAAGCCAGTAGCAGAGAAAGAGCGGGGCTCTAATGGGACTGGTAGGCAAGTTCTTTGGCAGAAGAGTACCTGGGTTGAGGTCATCAATACCGTGTCCTTAAGTAGCCACTCTGGTAGGTCTCTAAAGGTCAGGAGACTTCCTTCGGAAAGAGTTGCTGGAGGGCTTTGGCCAAGGAATAGTAATGGTTGCTGGAGGGTTTCTTTGGGGACAACTCCATCATGACTTTTTCAGAAGAGTTTCCATCTCCCCTTCTGTCCCGCACTCTTTCTCTTCCTTGATATTTAACAAACAGTGTGTGAATCCAAGCTTTGAATGGTAGAGTCAATATGAGTAAAGTAGAAAATGTTGGGGAGGAAGGGTTCAAGGTCAAGCTTCTTGGCGTCACTGGCAGGAAACCTATCCAAGAAAAGTCCGGCAAGAAGAGAAAATTAAGGCTGAAACACTGGTTCCTATTGAAGCCAACAGCTGTGCTCCTGTTGATCTGAATCATTCCAGATTGCCATTACCACAGCAGTGAGGGATAAATAATATTGGGATAAAGTTGTGTCTAATTTGAGGCATCCTCTCTCCACTAAAACACTTCCTTCCCAGTGGGCATCAACAGCTCTGATTTTTGTGTGTGTCAGAGCAAGTTGGCTGGTTAAAAATTGAGGAAGGAACTCATGGCTGGGATCTGGGGAGAAGAAGTGAGGAGCTCCCGATGCAAAAGATGCTTGTGTGGTCTTGATATGGCAAGCTAGATGATTCATAGCTACCTTTCCTGTCTCTCTATTCCTCCCCCACAAGCCCCCGCCCATGATTCTTAAGTCACGTTGCTGTTAGCAACCATCTTCAGGAATGCCTCGTTCCTTTGAAGAAAGCATAAGGTGGTCCTGAAACACCTGTGGGGCATTGCTTGCAGGGAACTAAGCCATAGCCCGCTTGAAGCACCAGGGAAATGAATGTTGCTTGTGACAGGAGCACAGTCACTAAGTGTGATTGAGCCCTGACATCGGCTGGGCTTTGGATGTCAGTGTTTTGCTTTTCCCCCAACTTCCACTAGAGAGGTTCTGTAGGGTTAATTAAAGACGCCCATTAGGCTTGTTCCAAGGAACCATTTAGTCAAAGGTTGATTGACCAGACAATGGAGGTTACACTCCCTCTTTCTCCAAGCACTTGAATTCTTTTCAGGGTGTCCTTCTCACTCCTGCAGACTTGTCCACTGAAAGATTGATCTGGGTGGGTTAAGTCTGTGTAACCCCAGTGGGGGCAATGGGCCCTGAAGCTCATCTAAATCCTATTTCTTCAACTTCACTGGAATCAGATGCTGTTCTTGCTCCCAAACTATGTTCTGGCTAGAAGAAATATGAATAAACAGCGACTGGGGCTTGTCTTTGGCACTGAAGGCAGCTGAGGAAAATCCAGAGATTTCAGTTTGCCTTTTCCCAGCTTCCCGGTTACCTTTTAGGGATGAGAGGCAGCAAAAGTGGAGATGCAAGGATGGGGGGGGGGAAGGGCCCCTGGTGATTGTCAGCTGTGCTTGTTGCCTGATTTCACAAGGGAATGTAATAGAATTTGTTGAAACAGTTGATGCATGGTGTATGTGTGCATGTGCTCAAACTTCAAAAAAGCAATCCCTTGGACAGATGGGTTGTTGGAGCCGGGAAATAACCATTGCAGGGAAATGGAAATTAATGAGACCCACCCAAACAATCAGAAGTTTGACTCTGAGGGAATATCTGACAAAAAGAAGAACGCATCCTTGGAGCAGATAGGAGAATATGCCTAGACATTGGCTGCTTGCTCTTTCTGCCCCACTGAGCTTGGAACTTTGGGAGCAGGGGTTCTCCAACCAGCAGCCCCCTCCTCTATTTATGTATTTATGTATTTATTTATTTCTGTTCCTTCTCCTCTCCATCTCATCAAATATTTGTTAGACTATCTCATCTTTCTCCAGCTGATCAAGGCAACATACATTGTAGTCCTCCCCCAATTGTTCTCAGAACAACCCTAAGAGATAATGACTGGCCAAAAGTCATCCAAAGAGTCTCTGTGACTGTGGGTGGACTTGGACCTGCTCCTGGGACATCTTAATTGCTACATCACACTAGCTATCCTGTGCCTTCAGCTGGTATTTTTGCTCCTTGATCTAGATCAGTGTTTCTCAATCTTATCTCCTTTAAGATAGGTGGACTTAACTTCCAGAATTCCCCAGCCAGCCATGAATTCTGGGAGTTGAAGTCCACCCATCTTAAAGTTGAGGAGGTTGAGAAACACTGATCTAGAGAATAGTCAGCAAATCATTTTGTCCTTTCCTTTCTCATCCTCTCCAAGTTCCTTCTGAACTACTCTGGGAATCTTTGAGTCCATCACACATAAACCAAAATAGCTGTTGCCCATGCCTCTCACATGAACAAATGCACATAAGTGTGCCTGCATGTATGTAAAGGCTAGATGATTCAACCTCTCTGGAAGGCACTGCTAGAATACAGCTACTATATTTGTGGTGCAAAACTCTAGTTGGCCATTAGATACACAAGACAGTAAGTGTAATGGTTTTGCAGCCTAGATGTGGTAGTCCTATGCTAGAAAATAATGATTAACGGGAGAGAGAAAGAGAGAGAGATCATCCCAACCCATCAAGGCCAGTGAAACAAAAAACAAATGCCAATTCAGATTGCTGGGCAAGAAAACCGATAAGCTTTTGGCTGCCTATTGTTTCTCTAGCTTATTCTTAGCGACCAACATGCATGCAAATTTCTGCTCATTCTGGGAGAAATCCCTTTAAAAAGGATTTAACCATCCTGGCAATGGTTACATTCAGATTTGAAAAGGTCATTAACCTGAGAGAAAAGTCCAAGGAAAGAGTTATTGCAATTGGCATAGTCCTACACCCAGCAGAACCAAAAGGATGCTGTGGGAGTCTCAGATTGGCTTTCCTGAAATTCAACAATCTGACAAAAGCTTTCAATCCTAGATTCTTTCTTAAGGGAAGGTGGCAGAGGCACAAAGGCTAAATACTTGTGAGGGTATGCAGTTCAATGGACAGTCCTTAATTTTGAAGGCAGTTCTGCTACTTCTTTCCACACTGAATATTTTAATATAATTGCTTATTACTGATTTATTTTAAAATTACCATGGGAAAAAGCTGAGTATACATTGTGATATCATTTCAGAACCTGATAAAGTACATGGTCTTTTGAGTATTTTTTTTTAAAAAATATTTATTAATTTTATATAGATGCCCATCTCACTGCTGCAACCTTGGGCAGCTTACAGAGTTAAAAACCAAAAAAGCAATACAAAGACAACCACCAAAAAAACACAAATATCAGTAAAAACCTTCAAAACAGTAAAATAAAAACCATAAAAAAAAACAATCTTAGGGAGATTATGCTGATACTATGGAAGGATTGTTCCATTGTCTTACATTTTCTTCTGTGAATTTGCACAGTGGCATGCAAGTATATCTCTAAGCACTGATATATATATATATACAATTCAGCTTCATGCATTTATGATTTTCATGGTTTTAATCTTCTGTCTTTTTGCTATTACATTGATTAACTGGTAACACTTCTCTTTTGAAATCAGTTGGATGTCAAATCTGCATGCATAGTTGCTTCCCCACATAAACATGTGTAAGCTTTTCCTGCTGGTATGATGAGGATTTATATATTTTAATAGGCTGTTCACAATAGTGTCTGCATGTACATTGATCCATCAATCTTAAAAACGTTTATTAAACTTAGGCATGTCACCTGATTAAAGAAATCATAATCAATGTACTGTATTGTATAACTTGTATCCAATTCATCTATTTGCATACATTTGCATATGTATAATAGCAGTGGCAGAAAAACAGTCAGGTTGATCTCTTTGGGTTAAATCATATTCTCGTGGTTAAATAACCAACATCTTGGAAGAGGCATTCTGTTTCCTAAGTGAATGGTAGAACACAGATTTTCTATTTGTTCTTGTAATCTACAGTTTTCATAAATACTGATATAATCTTTTATAAGCTCCTTCCAGAATAATGGGACAGGATATTTTCAGTTTATAAAAATGTTTTGAACTAATTATTCCAAACATTTAAAGACATCTTCTATAAAATCATAAATTGATTATACTCACAACATGGACAATGGATCATAAGGATTGATTACAAATAATAGTTTTATTTATTTATGGTATTTCTATACAACTCCATGTCAAGGGCCTACAGAGACTAAGAGATATAAATCTAAAATCTGATACAAAGTTAATGGAAAAATATATGCAGCATAGAAATAAAATTCCTGGGAAGTGTGAGAAAATAAGAAATTCACCTACCAGCAGAAGGAATAAAACGTGGACAGCATGCAAGTTTTTATTTGGAGATTATGTTATGAGCAACACGAACAACCCCCTTCCTCCTTTGGAACTATTGGTCATAACTAATGAAGTAATTATTAGTGTCAGTATGGTATAGGAACCTTTTAAAAATATGGTTTATAATACAGTACCAGATACTTTGTCACATAGTTTATCTTTTGGTATGGTCATCCAATTTTCAAAAAATTCAGAATACAGTAGTCATTGCTGTTATCGTATAATGTAGAGTCAAAATTGCTGGAAATATGACACCAACCTTATCTTTACATGATTTTGCTCTCCTTCTCCTTCTTCTTCCCCCTCCTCCTCCTCCTCCTCTATATGACAAAGTGCTTCAAGACAAGGGTCCTGCAATACTTAGTCCCATGTTTTTTTTTCTGAATTAACAATTTCTTTTCCTTTGACATTTCTTTGAGGCCCAACTGAGACATAAGGTATAGCCTTTGAGGGCCCAAATTCTCATTATTTTTAAAGGTACATTTAAGGCTTTAATCTACTCTTCACTTCCAGATAAATTAGCCTACATTCTTCACCTCTTAGAGGAAATAGTACATTGCTTATTGCCATAAAATGTAGCATCTCTTCATTTTTTTTCTTCTCCTGTCATCTTCTTTGTACTTCTTAAAAGTATTAAGGGGTATTCAAATCTGTAATAATGGCAACTGAGGGAGCAACATGTATTTATCATTTTTATATTTTGAATTGAATGTTTGTTACAGCCTTTGGTCAATCAAAGTCTCATACTTCCTTACCATTAAAATGCAACAAAGTCAGTACATAATATAGTAAAAACAACAGCAAAAAATCATATAAACAAAGCCATACAAAAGATGGTTAAAATATTAAAATTGTAATACATAATTCAAAGTAATTCAAGATGCAAATTGAAAAAGATACATTTGTTCTAAAGAGTGAGCGAATAAGGGCCAGCTTTAGCTTCAAAGCAGAGATGTCCCACAAAAGGAAATTATGGATCAAGAATTGCATTTGGCCTCTCATTCAAGGGTTGCACTGCAAAATAAGGTAGGCATGGCCAGGATAAAACAAAACCATTATTTATTTTAAAGTCAATTAAATTGGTGTATTTTCCCAATTCACCTATCAAAACTAAATTGAATGTCAACTCTTTGTGGGAGGCAGGCTCTGGAAGCTGTGCCAAAAGCTTTGGAAGCACTTGGCCTGGAGCTTCAGATTTTGTAGCTGTGCTTTGTGGGAGGGTAGACTAGAATTTAGAGTGCAAGGAGAGAAGGGACTTTCCTGCATGGGTGACAAGAGGCTTCTGTTGGCAGGATCTTCTTCAGAAGGACCTCACTTGTACACTGTTAGGTCGAGAAGCGCTAGGTCCAGAAGTGAGACAAAATCTTCTCAAATAGTAAGGTCCTCAGCTGTTTACAAACTTAAACATTAAAATCAGCACTTTTAACTGAATTCAGAAAATAATTGGTAAAATATCATTTTTCAGAGTCATTTTTGCAGTAGAAGGACTCTGTTGCATTTTGGCATATGGAGTTTTTTAGGGACTTCTGGTGTTTTTATTTTGTGTGCATTTGTCTGAATTTTGAACTTGCTGGCCTCTTGAGTCAAATTTCTTCCTGATTACCCTTTTAGAAAATTATTATATCATCACAGGCATCTTGAGTAACAAGGAACAAACTAGGCATAAAAGAATATTAACATTTTCATTTATAATTTTTTGTTTTTGTTTCTGCATAACCTTTAAACAATATGCTGTTTTAGTGAATCTTCTGATGAGGGGAATTCAGTTACTTGGGGCAGGGAGAATATTTATACAGTATTTCATACAGATGCTCTTCGGAAACAGCAAAGACTCTGGTTATGATGTCGTGACACCCAAACCTTGAAACTACTCTACCTTTTGGAGATTTAAGCTTGATTATACATCTGCCACTCCTTTAAAATTTAAGGGTATTCTAAAGATTATGGTTGAAATAATGGCATAATTCATTGAACACATTCTGAGAGTCCTGTTTGGACCTGGCAGCAAGTGAAGGATGCACATGCTCTTATAGGAAGGTTAAGAAATAGAGAATTTCATGGACAAGGTGGAAAGTATCTGGGCAAGTTGGATTCTGCTGGAAGTAGCTAACTAAAGACTGTTGGAAAAGGTCTCTGGTTAGAATATCAGAAGTAACAACAATGTGATTTAATCATTATTGAAGTTGTGTTACTATTGCTTTCCTCAGGGCAGATAAAAGAAATCAGAAATGAAAATGGCCATGCAGACAGCTAGAATTAAATCTCACCTTCTATTCTCTTTGATGATGGGAAATAAAACTCAGCGAGGGCTTTGGTACAGAATGGCCTGCAAAATGTTCTTGCTAATGGAGATGTAATGATACCGTACTGACAGCTGGATGGTTGCTTTTACAAAGCCATTATTATAGGTACAGGGGGCAAAAAAGGCTGGCATTGGGACTGCCCATGTGCTTTCCATGGTCTTTTCTGAACGGCAATAGTGTCTTTTACTTGAACGTGCCCACAGCAGGGACTTCAAGTCAGATTTTTTTTTACAAAGGTTTACTCTCAGTCCAGAAAATGATTCTTCACTGTTCTTGCAGTCAATCCTCCACATAGGAAAATAAAGTCAAGCTGAATTATGCATTAACACATTAAACTTGGATAAATCATGACAACCCCCTCCCTATATTTCTGCAGGTGCTTAAACTGTGCTTGAGGATATTTGTATGGTAGAGAATAATTCTGACCTTTTGATTTAGGGAAGATGTTGAAAAGCTGGCTAGGTTAACAGTGACAGTCCCAGACCTACTCACCTCTATTTGTTTATCAGGAACCAGGGGAAATTTCATGTGCTAAAGGCAAGGGCTGCGATAAGGTACACCGTAAGGCATTTTGGCTTTGGTAGCAAAATGCTAAAAGCAAAAAAGGGAAAGAGAAAGACAGCAAGACACTTGGAGGAAAGTTGAGGTTAAGAGTCCCCTGAAGGAGCGAAGGGGATGTAGAGCATGGTTATTGACTGGTCCAGATTAAAGAACAGAGAGGAAGATTTCAATTTGATAACGTCACAGCCCTTCCTGTTTTTCTTTGCTGCATGTGCCAACAATTTTGTAAGGTAATTAAATTGGCTGATTGAAGTCACAGTGGTCATGGGGCGATAAAGACCATTTGGATTTAATGGAATTTAAAAACAACAGTGCTCCATGCACAACTCTTACTGAACGAGAATTTTAATGATCCATTCAGGGTGCTGACTAAATAGAATGTCCTGGAACAAGTTTAATTGAAAGGGCAAACCTGATTAGGTATATGCTGTCTTTATGACCAGAGATAGGGAAATTAACATGATCCTTTTCAAATGACTCATTAATACATTATCAAGATTTAAGGCAGGTCAAATTAAGTCTTATATGGAAAAAATATTTGGGGATCCCTACTCACACACTGTCAACTTGAAAGAAAGAATGTCTTGTGGGTCAGAAATATAACAGATTTATTTTTAGCACCTGTTTTTATTTTTTGAGAGTATGCTAAGTTCAATTAATACTATCAGTGCAAATGTGAGCGATAATGATGTGCTTTCTCTTTCTAGAGATAAAGGGAAGATTTATCTGTGGATTCTGTACTTGAAAGATTTCACTTAAATCCTTTGCTTTAGCTTCCTACAAAACCTCCCTCCAACATAAAAAGCCTAATTTTCTACTTAGGTTTAGTATTTCCCTTCCTTAAATGTCTCATAATGATATATTGTTAGATGCCCACTCAAAACTAAAAATAAATAAATGGATGGTCTGTGGTCTACATGCTCCTTGATTTAAAGACTGCATAACTTCTCATTACAAATGTGGTACTATCGCGTGTGCTGGGATATCAGGGAAAATATAATGCATAACAATGCGTAGTCATATTTCCACAGCTGGGGAATAAAAAAGGCTAGCTGTATGAAAATGGAGTCATCATTTTGTACTTCCAAATTTATACTCATTTATTTGGACCTAGATGTTAGATATATCATTTTTGTCACAATGCAGCTTATATTTCCATGGATAGAAACAGAAACAACATTCATGACTTATGATACAGATACTATATACAGCTATGCATTCATATCTGCTCAGCAGCATGTAGCAATGTTAGAATGCTTAAACATGGCAACTCTTTTATATACTTCTAGTTCAATAATATTAGTTGATAACTTTCTTTTAATGATAGAATGGAAGCTTTCAAAGTCACACAGAAGCAAATAGTCACTGCTCCCAACAGAGATATGATATGGCTGTAATGGCTCTCACCTATCATCAGGCAAGCTGTTGCATTTTGCACCAGCTGTAGCTTCTGAGTGGTCTTCAAGAGCAGCCCCATACAGAGTGGATAACAGTGGTCCAGGCAGTGACCACTGCCAGCGTGTTCTAAGACTGGCCACAAATGGTGCATCAACCAAGACCTCTAGGCCGTGACTTTCACATGTTGATTCAGCAAGAGTTTCAAGTCCAGGGGACAGAGGAGAAAAAGGAACTATAATAGCTGGAACATTTACATTTCAGGGATACATTGTGTTCTCCCTACTTCAATGGATATGTTATTGAATATTAAATATGAAATGAGAGACTGCTGAAATCAGAAAATCAACTAGAATGCAATGCATAAATCTACTGCTCAAGCTGTTCTCCAGTCTTTGTCCATAAGTCAGGTACTTTTGCCTCCACTTAAAAAAAACAACCTCCAGAGACTGAAGCATTGATGTTCCATCAGTAAACTGCTCTGACTAATAATAAAATTTATGCCCCCAAGTTAACAATTAAATAATTATAGAAATGAAATACGGGTTCTCCTGAATAGCAGAAAAAACTTCCACATCCCAAATCAATATTCTTATCTTAATTAGTGCACAACATTATTGAGCTACTTAGCAATGTCTAAAACTGAAAGGAATTTGAAAACATGCAGTGAGTACTCAGAGCACAATTCTTCCCATTTGTTAGCTACACATTGGAGTATCTCTACAGAGAATGATGGAGCTGTTCTTTCCTCTCCTGCTCAGTGAATGATCCTACCGCTGTATGAAGGAGGGTGTGGGCCTTTTGTCATTTGCTTGTGGAGACAAAATTCTGGGGATGGAGACTCTCAATTGGTTTGCAAAGATGTAAAACTTCTCCATTCCACAAAGACTAAAATCATGAAGGATGCAGAATTCCATTTGACCTTGAAATTTCCTGCAGTGTTTGCTAGGAGTAAGAGTGTTTACCATTCTTTTAGTTTTTTGCTCACCACAGCTCAAGGTGTCCTCAAGTCCTTCTGTAAGTCCTTGTAAAAGAGGAATGGCAGTTAGAATGAGGTAGGCCTGACCTGTATCCCCATACCTGCTCCTCCATTGGGTAGGGGTTCAGTTGGATGTATCTAATGAGGAACTGGATCTCCTTCAGTGTTGCGTTTTCTGGAGCTGGCAAGCCTATACATTTTGACTGGGCTAAGGTTTGCACTGAAGTATGTTTAAAAGCAGTAAATTGCCACAAGACACGTTAACTTAAATGAACTGCTCATCACACAAATCCTCCTGAACCCTTCTCTTGTGATAAAATAGAATTTATGCAGTATACCACAACAAGTGGGAAAGAGGGGTGGGGCAAAGAAAGCAGGAGGGGAGAGTACATGTAAAAGGAAGACCACAAAACTGATCAAAAAAATATATGGAAAACTATTTTACTTCCTTACCGATTTTAGACCTGTTTATTGCACTCTTACTCTGAACAGAGTCATGTGAACAGAGGTGTTAGCACTGCATAGTTTGGACTCAACCTGCTGCCATTTAAATGTGATGACTCTCACCTTCACTGTGCAGGCATGCAATTATGGGAGCTGAATGCTAGCATATCTGAAAGGTACTGTGAAGAACTAGCACACTAACTTAAATAGTGTGGTGTAGGAGAACTTGGGCTCCAAATAACCAGGCTCATATCTACTCAACAGTGAACTGGTTTTGGGCCAATCATCATCTTTTAGTTTAGACCTTCCTCACAGACTCATTATAGATGTAAAACTGGAAGAGGGAGAGAGCATCATTTATGCTGCCTTGAGCAAGCAGAGGGAAAGTTGGACTAACAACTTATTGTAAACCGTCCAGAGTCCCCCATGAGGGGGAGATGGGTGGTGAAAAAGTCTATAAATAAATAAATAAATAAATAAATAAATAACAAAGATTTTTTAAAGGCAAGCAAAACAACAACAAATGGAATTATTCTGCATTGTGCCAAATGATTTCTTGTTTTCCCTAAAATCTACAACACTCCTTAGGTTAAAATTATAATTCTGTTCTTAATGCATCATCTCTAGTATGACCTTCAATTTTATATCTTATCAAGAACACTAAAGATTCTCAGACATCTTTCTATGAAGGGGCATTAATAATGATGAAAATAATGGACCTAAATACTAAAGATTTGTTAGGCTTCTCCCTGTTCCAAACAACCCCCCCTTTTTAATACATTAGAATCATAATTATTGATTCTCTTGGCAATCAAAGTAATTTCTCATGGAATAATTCTATTTTATTCGCTATTTAGAGCAGCACAGGCATCTAAACTGGAGAATATATGCTTAATTTGCTCTCATAAACTTTTTGCTCATCTCTGCAGCTGAAAGTCAGTCATATCCTTCACCAGGAATCCTACAGCAATTCTAAGTACAAGCTCAAATATTGCATAAATAATTCATTCTTTTGCCTGCCCATTTACTTCTCTTAACTGAGACCAATCTCATGACTCAGCATCTTGGAAAAACTTGTTTGCAGCATCTTATTTCTTCAATTTTGATCTGTTTTTAGAATCTTTCCTGCAAATTGTTCCTCTCAACATGGTGTATTCAAAACAGTAGCCTTAAATCAATTCCGTAAAATCATCCAAATAAACATTTTTATACCCTAATAATCTTAATCCAAATCCTTAAAAGCAAATGACATCAATCAAACCCTTAAAGCAAACCAGATAGACATTCTTTAACCTTTATCCCACTTCAGAATAAACCAGAGCATTTACATATCCCCACAATGTGCACAGAGCTTTTCTCTTGAAAAAATCAAACAGCCCAACTGCCCCCCTCAAAGATTCCAGCTTTTTAGTTCTTTTTCCTTGTATTTTCTTTTTTTCTTTTTTCGTAGCTTTTATCCTTGTCTTGAAACTTAATAAAATTATTTAAAAAGAACTTCCTAGGATGCCCCTCATATTTTAGTGGAAAATACATTCTCCAGTTGGGGTGCCATTGCATGATTGCATGATTACATCATGCGCATGTTTATACGAGATGCCCTACTAGGTAGGTTGGAATAGGGAGAAACTCCCCTTCAAGTAATGAGGTATGAAACCCCCTAAGATTATCGCCTGAGCACCAGCATCAAACTACATTTGGAAGTGCAACTGTTTCAGAATCAGTCTATTGCTGCATCCATCTGTATGTACCATATAAAATGGGAACTTCCTTTTGCCCCAGTTAGAGCTTCTGGGTCATTCCCAAGGCTGATTGCATGTACAGGTAGTCCTTGCTTACTGACTGCCTCGTTTAGCAACTGTTCAAAGCTACAGTGCTGTAAAAAAACAGCTTTGCAACCAATCATTGTATTTATGACCATTGCAGCATCCTGCGGTCATGTGGTTGCTGTTAAGGTTTCCCTACTAACAGATTAAGCTACTTTTATACCTAATCATTTGGCTGGGTGAAAAGGTTGCAAGTGATTGTCTCCTCTCACGTGCTTCATGCAAAATAGCCTGGGGGGAGGACCTGCCCGGACTTGTCTTCTCACTTCTTCTTTTTCTCTCTGCCGGCATGTAGCAAGCCAGGTAGCTCTCAATGAGAGCTAAGTCCTTT
Organism: Candoia aspera; assembly: GCF_035149785.1. NCBI lineage: Eukaryota > Metazoa > Chordata > Lepidosauria > Squamata > Candoiidae > Candoia > Candoia aspera. The sequence goes on along the minus strand of NC_086153.1, from coordinate 109,268,161 downwards.
AAATATGTTTTTGCTTTTGTTTTTGCTTTCTGTAAATAAATTATTTTTATAGAAATGCTTGGTGTGTGACTTTTTTGACCTCTCCTGGGCTAAAGGCTTTCCCAGCATCTGCAACAGGTTATGTGCCCAGTAAACAACGCAGTAAAACCCAGAAAGAAAAGAGAGATCAACTCCACACCTCATGCACAATTTAAAGGCAGGTAGCAAAGACCTGTGAAGATTTTCTTTGGAGCCACCTGGAGATTTTCCAGCAACTGCCGGACTGCAGGACTTAGAAGCTAGCTGAGGTGACTTGCAAAAGAAGGAAGAAGCCATGGCTGCCTCCCAGCCCTCAGCGATGCCTCTGGAGCGCCTATCAGAGACCAACTATTTGAATTGGGCCCTGAAGATGGAGATGTATCTTCGCAGAGAGAATCTTTGGCTGCCAATTGGTGAGCAAACCCCCCAAAATCCCAATGCTGAATGGCTGAGACAGGATGAGCGGACTAGAGCCACCATTATCTTGGGAGTTGAGGACAATCAGCTAGTCCACGTGCGAGGCATGCAGTCTGCAAAGCAACTTTGGGACGCTTTGAGAGACTTATATGTAAAGGCAACAGCAGGGAGTAAAGTTACTCTGACGAAAAAGCTGTACAGAGCCTACCTTGCAGAAGGAGATAGCCTTCCTGAGCACCTGCATTTTATTCAGCAGCTGTTTGTTGAGTTGCAGGAGAGAGGAATGGAATTTACACCTCTCACAAAATCCTATATCCTCCTGTCCTCACTAAATGAAACGTGGGACACACTGATTTGTACCCTGGAGGCTATGCCTGAAGCAGACCTCACCCCATCGTATGTTACACAGTGCTTACTCGCTGAATGGGAGAAGAGAGAGGAAAGATCCCCCCCCATCTCTTCTGGAAAGCTGCAAGACCAGAAAATGAGGGAAAAGAAGGGAAAGGAACCTGAGGCCACAGCGCTAGCAAGCCAGCGATGCTTCACTTGTGGTTCAGCTGGACATTTGCAAAGAGACTGTGCCATGAGACCCAAGAGTAGAAAGACAGAGCAGAAGAACACAAGGGCAACACAGAAGAAGGCTCTTCAGACAACCCAAATTGCACAGGTTGCTGAGAAGGGTACTTCTGATGTATGGGTGTTAGATTCTGGGGCCAGTTGTCATTTATGTAATTGTAAAAGCTCTTTTGTGTCACTGTCTAAAACTGAAAGACAAAGTGTATCTTTGGCTGATGGGTCTGTCACCAAAATTATGGGACAAGGTGACTTGTATTTATCCTGCTTAGGAGAAACTGTAAAAGGTGTGTTGTATGTGCCAAATTTACAATCAAACCTTTTATCTGTGGCACAATTGGCTGCAACAGGGTATATCATAACATTTAAGAAAAATGGTTGTGAGATACGTAAAAATGGGAAATTGTGTGCTACTGGTATGTTAAAAGACTCCTTGTACATAGTGCAAAATGCAAGGAAGCCAAGCTGCAAGGCTGCAGTTGGCAACACACCATATCATGACCAATGTGTACACCTGATGCACAGGAGATTTGGTCATGCTAATATCAAGTATATAGCACAAATGCCACAGCTGTGTGCTGACCTAAAGATAAAACCCTGTGATAAATACTTAGACTGTGTAGTTTGCAAAGAATGCAAAACACTAAAAGCTCCTGTGAGTAAGCACAGTGACAGAGTTACAACTAGACCTTTGGAAATTGTACACTCTGATATTATTGGTCCTTTTGCTCCAAGTCTTGGACAAGCAAGGTATGCAATGACCATCATTGATGATTTCTCAAGATACACATTTATCTACATCTTAAAACATAAAGATGAGGCATTTGAGAAATTTAAAAGTTTTGTGACATGGGCAAATGGAAAATTCCCTAGGCCTGTATCTGCACTCCAATGTGATAGAGGAGGAGAATACCTTTCTCACAAATTCAGAAGGTTCCTAGTGGAAAAAGGGATAGAACAAATTCTTTCTAACCCTTACACCCCTCAGCAAAATGGTGTTGCTGAAAGAAAGGGCAGAACCTTGCAAAATGCGATGGAATGCATGTTAAAAGATTCACGATTATGTTTTAAGTTCTGGGGAGAAGCTTTATCGACTGCTTGTTATGTTCAGAACAGGTTGTATAACTCTATGATTCAGGACACTCCATTCCATTTGTTTTATGGTGTGAAACCAAAGGTAAGCCATCTTAGAGTGTTTGGTAGCACTGCATGGGTTCACATTCCAAAACAGCAGAGAAGGAAAGGAGGCCCCACAACAAAGAAAGCCATCTTTGTTGGCTATGAACAAAGCCAGAGGAGCTACAGGTTCATAATGGGAGAGAAATTAATAATTAGCAAAAGCGCTTCTTTTGCTGAACAAAACTGGGGGAGATTAAATTCTAGCTCTCCAGTTGAACTGACCACCACAAGAGAACAGCAAGGACTTGCTGATGGTGATCTTTTGCCTGATGAGGACATTAAACCAGAAAAGCAAATTGAAGATCTGTCTGATGAGATAGATGCTTCTCAGGAAAGTGATAGGAGTCAAAATTTAAGCCCTGTATTACCTCGCAGATCTCAGAGGAGTAATAAAGGCGTTCCTCCATCACGTTTTCAGGCTGAAACAGTAAAGGCTTTTCACATATTCACAGAACCTGAGTCTTTAGAACAAGTGAATGCTTTACCACCTGAGATTGCACAAAATTGGCATTCTGCCATGCAACAGGAATTAGCATCCTTGAAAGAAAATAAAACATGGAAACTGGTAAACCTACCTCCCAATGAACGCTGTCTGGGTTGTAGGTGGGTTTTCAAACTGAAAAGGGATGCTGATGGCAAAATCCAAAAATATAAAGCAAGGTTGGTTGCAAAAGGGTTCACTCAAAGGAAAGATTTAGACTTTGACAAGACTTTTGCACCAGTTACTAAAGGTGAATCAATTAGATTACTGTTAAAAGTTGCTGCACTCAAGGGAATGTCAGTTAACCACTATGACATTCAAACTGCATTTCTCTATGGTGATTTAGACCACAGATTATACATGCAGCAACCCCCTGGCTATGAAAAAGGGGAGAATCTAGTCTGTGAACTGCAGAAGTCAATCTATGGGTTAAAACAAGCTGCTAGATCCTGGAACCAAAAAGTAGATGAAAAACTGCAGAATTTTGGTTTTGAAAAAGGAAAAGCAGATCCCTGTGTATATATGAAGAAGGACAAACAAGGCTGTATGTATCTGTGCATTTATGTTGATGATTTGCTGCTGTTCACATCAACAGAAAAACAAAGGCTTGATTTTGAAGCCTGCATGAAAAGCCATTTCACATTAAAAAGCCTTGGAATTATAACAACCTAGGTTTGGAAAAACACAGGAAGAAAAATGGTAACTTTCTGTTAAACCAAAGGGGAGATAATGGTAATGTGAATGGAAAGACATATAAAGTCAGAGAAGATTGGTTTGCATCTTAATCTGTAGTGTAAAAAGGGGAGTGTTAAGGTTTCCCTACTAACAGATTAAGCTACTTTTATACCTAATCATTTGGCTGGGTGAAAAGGTTGCAAGTGATTGTCTCCTCTCACGTGCTTCATGCAAAATAGCCTGGGGGGAGGACCTGCCCGGACTTGTCTTCTCACTTCTTCTTTTTCTCTCTGCCGGCATGTAGCAAGCCAGGTAGCTCTCAATGAGAGCTAAGTCCTTTAAATATGTTTTTGCTTTTGTTTTTGCTTTCTGTAAATAAATTATTTTTATAGAAATGCTTGGTGTGTGACTTTTTTGACCTCTCCTGGGCTAAAGGCTTTCCCAGCATCTGCAACAGTTGCCACTTGTGTGCTTCCCAACCGGCTTGTGACAAGCAGAGTTAATGGAGCGTGCAGAGTAAAACCATAAGTCATGGTCACATGACGTTTTGTTTAATGGCTGAATGGGAAGTGACATCATACGTTCAACATGGTCATGTGATTTTCTGCTTAGTGACTGTGGTGCTTAGTGATGGAGTTCTGGTTCCAATTGTGGCGCTAAGCAAGGACTACCTTTATAACAAATATATCACAACCCTTCAAACAGCTAAATGAGATTAGAGAGCTCCCAGCAAAACTTGAAAGAATCAGAACCAGAAAGCTTGCAGCATTCTCTAAGAAGAAACTCATTTTGGCACATGTTTGTTGACACACGTTGAATGGTCATTCGTTTCAGACTTCTACCAGTCTCTCAGCACCCTCCAGTCCAATCTTTTTGTAACCCCTTTATTCTGATGCTATTAAAAAGTATGTTCCCATCAAATCTGAAAACAGTAAACATACTTTTATTGCCTTGAAAAAAATAACTGGACAGACTTCTTATTACTTTTTACTGATCTTTTAAAAATCACTTCAGTCTCTGTAAAGGTTCAGGCAATGGGCAAACTACAAAAAGCTTCATTAATATAAAAGAAGTGAATCCATAAGCTACAACTGAATAGAAATGTTTAAATTTCATCCAGTGCATGATGAGTGGACTGTTCAGGATACTAGAGCTAAGATGTTTCAATTCATACATTTTATCAGGCTTTGAGTAGCTCAGGGGCACCAGTAGAGTGCTTAATTTTGTACCATGATTATACTAATGATGTGTGTGTATATATATGTATCTAGACACTCACACACAATATTTTGGAATGAAAAGAACAGAAACAATGACTCTTAGTAGTAATATTTCTATGTTCCTATACAGGTAGTCCTCACTTAACAACCACAATTGAGACCAGAATTTTGGTTGCTAAGGGAAGTGGTCATTAAGCAAATCTGACTCAATTTTATGCCGTTTTTTGTGGCAGTTGTTAAGCAAATCACCATGGCCATTAAGTGAACTGTGGTTGTTAAGCGAATCATGTGGTTCCCCATTGATTTTGCTTGCCAGAAACTGGGAAGATTGAAAACGGCAATCACATGACTGCAGCGTGCTGTGATGGTAGTAACTGTGAACCAGTTGCCAAATGCCCAAATAGTGATCATGTGACCATGGGGATGCTGCAATGGTCATAAGTGTGAATACTGGACGCAAGTCGGTTTTTCAGCACCGCTGTAAGTCCAAACCATCACTAAACAAATGGTCATTAAGTGAGGACTACCTGTACCAGGGATTTCAACATTCTTTGTATTAGCCCACTCATTTAGTTTGGAGTCTGTACCAAGTAATTAAAAAAAAAAATACAAAGTAAAAAGAAAACATTAAAAAAATCATCTTAATGAAGAGAAAGCTGCATTTAAAGATCAAACTAACATTAGCTAGCAAACAGAGGACATTATCTTGAGCGCTGGGCAATACTGGCCTTTTGTATCCCAACACTCACGCTTTACAGGTTAACATGAATTTCCAGACTCCAGTGACTTTATACCAAGCTGTAATTTGACTCAAAGGATTTGACAGCTAGGATAAGGAAAATCACTCTTTCATGTTCTTGGTGACCAGCAACCATAAAATAAACATTAAAAGCCAGTTTTAACAGTTGCAGCAATGTGAGCAGAGTTCCAGAATTAATTTGGTAGTTAAAGAAAGAAAGAAAGAAAAAAGTCATAGGGCAAATTCAGGGGGTACTTCTAGCATACCCCAATGCAATGCAGTGGCAATTCAAGTCGGTTTTGTCACAAAATCAAAATAATGCATCCCCAAGACGCAAAAATTAAAACGAAGTAATATAGTTTGTTCCTTAATGGAACCTTAATTCTCAGTCATTGCAATGGCTCTAATTTTATCCCTCATACTAATTACCTGCTTTAATGAACACTAATGTGACACCCATGATGCTTCTATGTGAGTGTAGTATCATGTGGACTAGAGCCTTTCCTTTCTGCGTGTCCTAGACATGCCACCAAGCAGTCACTGTCGTGGAAGCATTCCCCTCCCCCCCACTTGAAAATTCAGATAGCATAAGATAAAGTCCATACTGACGTAGATATAAAGAACTCTTTGGTGCGAGGAAAACAACCTGGTTCAACTGAGTTTCCTCCTCAGTGGAAGAGTTTTCTATCACTGTACAGATGGATGACACGGCGCAGCATATGTGGGATACAGTGAAGCCACCCACTTCACACTTTGTCTCATGCTTGTGTTAACGCCCCTTGGAGGGAGTCCCAAGTTGTAGAGAGTGAGGGAGATGACCTTGACAGAAATAGGCAAAGAGGACTTAAACATTATTTAAGTCCTGGGAAGGAAGATAATATTCGGAAATGGCTGAGGCAAACACTTCCCTAATTCACTGGGGTATAAAAAGGAGGAGAGATAAAGTACAGTCAGACTTAGAAGGTTCTGTTATTATAGCCTGTCTCAAGAAACGATCGTTCTAGTCTTCCTGTGTAATTGATTTTCTGGAATGATCTACCTAGTGGGGCTGACACAAGTAGGGCTGGAAAGGAATTTCGTGGGAAGTCTGAATATCTGCTACAAGTCAACGTGGATAATATTTAGCTAGATAGACCAATGCTCTACCTCAGTTTAAGGCACCTTTGTATGTTCTTATGTGGAGCTTCCACATTTCAGTTATACAACTTCTGTAATAAAGTAGGTACTGTAATGGAATGGCTTAACCTGTAAAGCAGTAGCGTCTCCCTGAATTTCTCTGGGTTTTTACAACTGAACTGGCCATGCCTCCCATTTTGGGATGGTAGATCCTGCTGCCTTAACCCATCTTCCAGGGGCCATGTAATGGGCTGTGAGAATAACCTTGAGGAACAGGAAGAAGAGCCACAACCAAGGCAATGGTCAGATAAGAAAAATCTGAGTCCAAAGTCCATGTAAAATCTCAGACTTGACCCTCCCTAATTCTCTTGAATGTAAAGGTAGGAAGGGGAGAGGCACATTCAAGACTTGCAAGATTCTGTTATGGTAACCTTTAATAAAAGTAGTATTAGCATTCATAACTTTGGTTTCCTGGTCTGGACTACCTTGAAGGACTGGCAGGGCACCTCACCTGGTGTTCATTCCCAAACCCTGTGTGTGTGGTAGATAGGGCATATCCTGGTTTGCCTTTCTGGCAATTAAAAGGTCAAAATATAAAAAGTGAAATAGTTTCTATAATGACATCTTCTGGCCATATAGCATCATGGATGCGCCTTTCTCTAGGAGACAGACCGATCTTACAAAAGATAAATGAAGTCAAGCGATATTAAAAAACAAAAAGAGAAAAGCTAAATGTTAAAATACATAATTTTCCATAGGGGGAAAAAAGCTAAATTATAGTGCTGACCAAATCACTATTAGCAGCTTGGTTAACTTAAAAGAATTTTACAAAAGAAAATGCAATAGTCCAGTCTATAAATAGAAAGTTCTCTGGCAGAATCTCAGAAGTGGAGCTGCAAGGATTTCAGAGTTATTACAGGTCACAAGAAGATTATAAATACAAATAATGTCTTCGTGTTTCACCTGAAGAATGGATAAAATAATTTACTAGCTGGTATAGAGGAATATAGAAAATCAGACAGCAATACACTGAAAACCAATTAAACCTAGCACAATATTCCTAGCTATATAATTTATCTTTTTCTGAATAAGATTAACCTGTGCTTTAGAGTTCCTGGGTTGCTCCAGCTTCTTGGAGATTCCAAACTTTCCTTAGAGGCTCTTGGAGAAATGGAAGAACATTTCTTATCTAGCCTTTTTTTTCTCAGTTTCTCCAGCATTCAGTCTGTCTTGAAAAGGATCAAAGTGCTTGATGTTTCCAGCAGAGGGAGAGGCTGGGGCAAACTGACTCTGTGTGTCAGAGAGCCATGTCTTACCTGAGCAATTAAGTCTGTTTGGCAAGTAAGCTTATACTTACAACAGTTTCATTCAGTGATGAGGGATTTTTTTTTCTTTCTGTTGCCTGAAACATTACAGATTCTTCAACACCACAACATAAAAAGGGAAGGCAAGATTGGTAGCTCCTGTATGTATTCAATCCTCATAGCCACAAATGGAGGCATTCAGCATAAAGTTAATAAAATATGGTTTTAAAGCTAACTATATTCTTTTCTTCATCTCTTTGCTGATTTTTTGGATGTAGGGTCCCCTTCATACTGACCAGTGGAATGGTGAGTCATTCAGCTGTACAATAGTTCAGTTAATTAATTAAAGATTTTGCATATCAACTGATCAAGTTTTGAATCAAAATTATTCTGTGTGAATGTTTTTGATTTACTTCTTGGAAATCCACACTCATGCAGGCAATGGGCTTAAATAGTGTGTTTGTCACAGTTATTTACACTAGGAAGAATTCTCCCACTGAATCGTTTCCAAAAGTATTGAAGATTTTGAAACTGCAATATGAGAGAATGACCATTGTGACCCTGTTTTAAGGGCAAAATAGATGAATCACATATTGCTATTATATCCAGGAATTTGGGAGGAATGGGACAATAACATTATGGTTCAACAGATTGTTCTGAAGCTTGGTAATATAGGTATGGTAGGTCCAGACTAATTTAAAAATCATTCTATTTATTTATTTCAAAAATGGAAGAACGATTAGAGATAGAAAGTTTGATAACTCAGTACAGCAATTGGATCAGGTTTTAGTCAGTTTCCATACTTTGATAACGGGGTGTGCGTGTGTGTGTGTGTGTGTGTGTGTGTGCGCTGCAATTTTAGGGAAAGATTTTTTCCTATTCATGTTAAATGTCTATTGTGCCCTTGATTGATTGATTGATTGATTATGTGCCATCAAGTCAACTCAAGTCAACTCTTAGTGACCACATAGATAGCCTGGTAATTAGTGCCTTGAGTGAGAACTCTGGGTTGATTTGTTCAATGATCTATCGGTTTGTTCTCTTGGCTGTCCAGGGTATTCTCAGGAATCTTCTCCCTCACCCAAGTTCAAAAGTGTCAATACTCTTCCTATCCTGCTTCTTCAAAGTCCACCTTCCACTTCCATAGTGTGTCAGAGGGAATACCCTGGCTTGCATGATTCTGACCTTTGTAGGTATAGACACATCACAGCATTTGAGTATCTTTTTCAAGTGCTTTGCCTTTGTAATAATGTAATCAATTTTAGTTTGTTTGTTTATTTATGTATTTTAAAAATAATTTTTGGAGACTGCTTTAGCCTGATGTGATGGTGTGTGGGAATGAAATTGGGAGACAGAAGGAAGACATGCAGCCTAGGCACTGGTCTGATAAGAGGCAGCTCAGTCCACAGGTGGGGGAAAAGCATGGGGAGCATTTCAGAAGGGACCCTTCCTAGTTTTCCATAGACTAAAAAGAGAGGAGGATTGCAAGATTCTGTTTAATGTAACCTTACAATAAAGATAGTGCTGATACTCCTGGCAGTTCTTGTCTGGACTGCCTTGAAGGGCTAACACCTGAGTACATGCTAATTGCTAGCTTCAGCTGTAGGTAGGCTGTTCTAAAGGAAATGATAGGATGTAGAGTCATTCCAGTCATGTGGTTATCATCCCAGTCCCAGAAGCCCTAATTCCACTTGCAAGCATGTCAGTTCAATCTCAAATGCAACCATTCTGGGGTCTAGGAGGACATTATGACTTTTTGTGTATTTTCTTCTCTCTCCTGTTTGGGGGTTGGTATGGGCACATTTGTGACCCATTCATATATCTTTCATGATCCATAATTTTGTTTTTAAATCTTTCTAAGATATAACTCTATGGTAGCCAAATGTGTCACTGGGCTCCCAGAAGCTCCCATGGTTTTCAGTGGGAATTCTTGTCATTCATTCGTTTTAGAACATTGATTGATTGATTATGTGCCATCAAGTAGTTTTCAAGTCCTAGCAACCAGTTAGTTAGATTTCCTTCATGATGACCTATCTCTAACCTGGTTTTAGAACATCCCACTATAGATTCTGCGACAGAAAAAAATGTACACAGAAATGATCAAATCATTTCATAATATAAAGTATAAAATCTAGAAGTTAGTCAGTAGGAGGCAAGCCAAGTAGAAGTAGCTTGTGTTGGTGTGTTAAATTACCCACAAGTTACATTTTACAAAATGTATCTATTTTGATGAAGAATTCTGGAGAGCTTGAAAGTATCACCATACTACAGCTTTTGAATGTAATTTAGTATGTACTACAAGAAAAAAATGCAAAGTTTCTAAAACTTGAACAGTTATTTTTTCCTATAGTGAAGCAGAAAGGGTCTAATTAGAATGCTGTAGATAGTCTTTTCAAAATGTAATTAAGTCCCATTACTAATAAACCTGTTTTAATACATTGCATTAAGGACTTTTCAAATTTGTTCAAGTCCCTAAAAGATGGGAAATTGATAATCCTAAAGCATGCTTTTCAGGCAACAGGAATAAGATATAATTTATGCTGGGATAAGCTTCAGTTTTGTTGGTTAGATAAAGCTGGCTGATCGTTGGTAGCTCAGATTTGCCTGTTTGGGTGGTGGCTCTGGCATTATGGGATTCCCTTTTTCTAACTTTCAGATCTGCCTTTTCTCTGCTGTATTTTTTAAAAAATAAAATAAATATTTTATACTTTAGCGGCTGCTTGGGTTTTTGATGCTGATGCCATGTTTTTATGGTTTATGATTTGTTTTTTATTTTTTATTTTTTATTTTTGATATTTTGATTATATGATTATTGTTTATAATGTTAAAATGCTTTACTATATTTGGTATAATATATTTTTGGGATTTGTTTGCTATTTATTGTTTTTGTTGAAAACTACTGTGATTGGTCTGACTAAGATCATGCAGTGTATAAATCTTTTCAATACATTTTCACTAGCATTATGGTTTAGAGCCATACAAAATTTACTTTTACTGTAGAAATCTGCAGCCTATGGTAAAAATATAAAATAAATACAGTCACTTCTCTCTTTTTTTTGCCAGTTAATGGGAAAATTGCTGCTTTATTCTGCCCATGGTAGAACCCATTTTGTTAACCTCAACATGCAAACAAACATGACTATTAACCCATTTTGTAGAAAAAAACCTCTGTTTAAATGCTTCTCAAAAAGTGAGAATCCCTCCTAACATTCATTTTGTGTCTGCGTCTGCGTCTGCGTCTGTGTGTGTCTAACAGAAGAGAGAGAAATAATTTCTTCAACTTGCCTTTAGCTAAAGTTTTGCAGTTTGGGAAAAGTATTTATTTCCTGTCAACAGGAATTAAAACAGAAGTTCAACAAAGTTGTTCAGGCAGAATAAATGTCATCACGTGGTGACAGCTCCATTGTAACTAGGAAGATATTGTTAGAAATAAAAGCCATCTAAAGGAATTTTAGGACAGAAGAGAGAGTTAGAAGGTGGCTAGAACCATGTGACAGAATGGAGGAATGAAGAATATTATTCAGAAAATAAGAGCGCAATCTTAAATGTCAGCAAGGAAAGAAAACAACTTTCAAAATAATTCAAACTGTACAGATAATTAATTAATTAACCATTACATCATCCTGATTACATCGATCTGTCCCACCCGGTCATGCAGGGAGGGCATGATATGAACCCCATCCTTAAAAGAATTCCACCTAGCGGGGTCTTGGAAGTGTGCCTTCTTTGCAGTAGCTCCCACCATTTGGAACATCCTTCTCCCAGAGGTGAGACAGGTTACCTCTCTCCTGGACTTTCAAAAAAGATTAAAGACCTGGTTTTGCCAGCAGGCTTGGAATGGAAAGGGGAATAGTCGTACTTGGGGATGGCTAGTGCCCTAGTGTGACTTCTGATGGACCTACTATACTCACAGTCTGACAAAGAACTCTTACCAGTCTTGATTCCGTTACATTCTTATTTTTATTGTATTTATCGTATTTATAACTGTTTCAGTTTTCAATTCTATTTTATTGTAAACCGCCCAGAGTGCCTCCTTGGGAGGGAGATGGGCAGTGATAACATTTGACTGATAAATAAATAAATAAATAAATAAAATTACATCAGTAAATGATCAATGGTACAATTGATTATAGTCAGACAGATATCTAGGGCTCCACTCAACGAAGTAAGTAAGAGGACCATCAAATTCAGCAGATGAGATTTCCATACTTTGAAGGAAGGGAAGTAACATACATTGCCATCTAAGGAAGAGGGAGACATTTAGTCCAGAATCTAATTGCACTGCTATTTTTTTTTTAAATCAAGAAGCATGTTGGGAACTTTCCTTTTCAAAAATTAAGATTGCTTGTAAATATATGTATTAGCATGTCTATATTACATGTATTGGAGATTTTAAGAGTTTTATTCAGTAGTGTCTACTGGTTTTCTTTCATCTTTGATATCATTCATGAAACTATATGCTCCCAACTTGAAGTTATCTAATATTCCCTTCAGTAGGCTTTGGGATAGGGGCTTTTCTTCCATGGCAGCCTAGGCATCTATATACCTATGGCAATTAATACCCTTTCCCCTTAAAGCTGGTGGATAGATGTGAAGGATCATTTGGGATGAACTATGTAGTAATCAGGGACGTGGTAGCGCTACAGGTTAAACTGCTGAGCTGCTGAGCTTGCCAATAGGAAGGTCGGCGGTTCGAATCCGCATGACTGGGTGAGCTCCCGTTGCCAGTCCCATCTCCTGCCAACCTAGCAGTTCGAAAACATGCCAATGTGAGTAGATTAATAGGTACCGCTTCGGCGGGCAGGTAACGGCATTCCGTGTAGTCATGCCGGCCACATGACCATGGAAGTGTCTACGGACAAACGCCGGCTCTTCGGCTTTGAAACGGAGATGAGCACCGCCCCCTACGGTCGGACACGACTGGACTTCATGTCAAGGGAAACCTTTACCCTTACTGTGTAGTAGTCACCCATGCATCTTGTACTTTCAGTATATCGTATCTTCTTGCACAATGTCAAACTGTAGTTACACAATGGCATACAGTACTTTTGAATAGCTGATCCCCATGATCATTAATAGATATATAACAGGATACAATTAATCAGCCGGGGTAGTGCCAGATGCAGACTGTGGAACAGACTATGAACTATTGATTTCAAAATACAGGTTAAACATAGAGGATTTAATAGAATTCAGTAGATTCAGTAGAATAGGTGTGCCAGCAAGAAATGACATGGAGAACATGTGGGTAGAATAAGATCAATGCCAGGAACAGATTTTAGCACATTCAGTTTATATGAAAAACAACCTATGAGTGATAGGAAGAAAAAAATATAGTGGAAGCCAGAATAGAAAAAAATATTCCCCAAATTTCAAAGAGGAAAAGATCCAAGTGGCTTTCCAAATAAACTATTATGACAGCAGAGAAAGGTGAAGGATGAAAGTCTTGGAGAACAGGAAAGAAATACAGTGATTCAATGAAAATGTATAAGACGGATAATGCAGAAAATATAAGAAGGGAATTTACCTTTGCTTCACTAACTACAGCAAGGCCTTTGACAAAGTAGTGAGGTAGTGAGATAAGGATGTGTATTTCCCTGAAACTTACATAGCACATATATTAGAAGAATGGTACATTGGAAGAAAACGACATCTGGAATTAAAATTGGAGGTTGAAAGACTATGAGATATGCAGATGACACCATTTTGTTAAAGAAGATAAGAGTTCATTATGAAAGTAAAAATCAAAAGGGAAAAAATCCAGGCTAATGTTAAATATTAAGATGACAAAAATAATATCAACCTGCATGCTTTGTGAATTTACAGTTGATAGCAAAGAAGGGAAGGTGGTGGATAGTTTTCTTTTCTTGGGCACAAGATTAAATAAAGATGGACAGTGTGCTGGAGAAGTAAAAGGAAGATTAATTACATGGTGGAAGGAAGCAATGACAAATTTAGACAAAATAATTGGGCATGTAATGGGGGTGGATGATGAATGCTTGGCAAGTTTGAAGGAAGAAGAGAAAGGTAGCAGATAAAGTGGATGGATGGGATCAAGGGAGGTTACTGGCATGTCCTTGGAAGAGTTATGAATTAGTACTAAAGACAGGGCAAGATGGTGAGCATTTGCACATCCCATCACCAGGAACTGAATTCAACTCAATGGGATATAACTAGCCATATTGCTGATGAAATAACAACATACTGTAAAATGTTCATATATTTGAGATAAAGAAACACAAAATCAATTAGGAAACCTATTTAAAAATGAGCTAAAATTCATTTTACTAAAACTCAATGAGTACAATGGAACTTTCCTTTATTTCTCAATGGTGTATGTCAGTAAACAAGAAGGAAATGATCAGTTACTTAAATAATAAGATGAGAGACTGCTGTGTGCAGCTAGGAAGTCTCTTCCAATCCAGACAGACATTTCCTAGTTCCTCAGTTACATGTTCATCCTCATTTTCTGACATAAAGATGTGAGCCATGAGAAGCAATTCTGGGATTTCTGGTCATTTTCACAAAAGTAGATTCTTCAAGCCAACAATCTGCTCTCAGTGCCTATTGAAAATGTGATTAAAATTTGGGGCAAAACAATATAAGTATGTCAACTATCATATATCTTGACTCTAACAGTGGTAATGTTGCCCCACATAATATGCTTAGAACTGCAGTTTAAGTTAATAATCAAGTCCAGCAATGAATAAGTTATAAACTGTGACAGACTAGTAAAATATTTACTCCCTATAACTACATAAATAATAATGCCTCGGCATTTTACCCAAATTTTGGGCAGCTTAGATATAGTGCAGCTCATTTTGTTACTGAGATTTGCTCAAGTGTTGTGTCTTCATTTTCAGTCTTGTGTGAGCATCCCTTTCCTTCTTTCTTAGCACACTATGACTGAAGATTTCCTGGCCTAATTAACCATAGTTTCTCATTACATTTGAATTAAGAACATAAAAACACAGAAAGAACCCTGCTGAATCACATTAAAGACATCTAAGCCAGCATCCCGGTTTTCCACAATGGCTGGCAAGATGCCTGCAGGATATCAAGCAAGACATGAGGGCACAGAGGCTAATTTTAGGAACAAATTATTTTAATTTGTATTTGTATTGTCACATTTTAAAAATGTATGTATTAATCATTTTTAAAAGAAAAATTGAACAAGTGAAAGGAGAAAAGAAGAAAGGAAAAAAATAATTGATTCAGCAATATAATACCAGTAAATGGACAAAGGAATTATGGAGAAAAGAATTACTGAGATTGTATAGTTAGTACTTGTATATAGTTGATGAAAAATTGATCATAGAAAATAAAGCATATTAAATTATTTTAACAGTATGAGAAAGGATTTGAATCTCTGAGCTGAGTGCCAAAATTTCCACTATTTGTACTTTAAAAATTAAAGAAAAGAAAAAAAAAGAAAAACTACTAAAACATTATACATAAATATTAGTTTCTAACTTCCCCTTTGTTGTAATTATTACTTTTATGAGAAGGGTAACAATGTCATAACTGAGTTACTAAAGAACTGCTAGGTGTTTATCATACAGATGTGACAATTTCTTAAATTTTAATTTGATAAAAAGCCTCCCTCCCACCAAATTCTATTTCATGTTTTGCCATCATTATGGATGGGGACTTTTTATCACTACAGGCATTTGTTCTTCTGCCTTGGTGAGATTTCCTCTTATGGGAAGTCAATATTAAAGCTGATTCTTTATTACCGTGGATCTTACTAACACTCAAAGATTTTGAACATGCTTGATTTTCTTCTTGGTTCCCTGATTTTTCTTTTTTTTCTTTTGAAATAAAATGCATTTGTCTTGCATTATTGTCACTGTTTCCAGTCAGCTCTAGAACACATTTTGCATCACATCAAGGGCTCTGTTTAACATTGGATCCATGTTTGCTTCCTTTTCTAGCTGATGACTTCACCAACCAGTTCAGAATATGTAGGAATTCTGACACCTCTTTGTCATGATCAGGTTATGTCTTCACCCAATCTATGGAAGAGCCTTAGTTTACAAACTGATGTAGCTGAAATAATACAAAAGAACAATAGTCAGATCCATTGTTGTTTCCTTGCAAAGACTGAACTCCAAATTTAGATAACTGAAATTTGCTCCAGTATCTTACAGGACACCCACGTCAGCAATTTCTGGACTGGGCCTGAACCATTTTCTATTATCTGTGCTGTTCTGAAAATCAGACCAAGAACATTTTTGAATCACACCTTCTCTGCTGCACTGAATGAGGTACACTGTGTTACAGGGAAAGTGTCAGTGGTCGCTGACATATCAATAGATCTCTTTCATCCTTACCTCCATGGGGGAAATTTTATTGCTCAATGTGATCATGCTGCTGTACTGCACTTTTTGAAAACCCCCAAACACTGCAGGGTTGAGACTCTGGTTGCACAAAATAAAATAGCAGGGTTTTCTAATTCAGCACCTTCATGGAAGAAGCCAATGGAATGCTGTCATATTATTACTCATATAATACATTAAACAACTTGTAAAGGTTGCAACAGCCAGAATAAAAGGATGTTCTTGTTAACGATTCTACCACTTCTGATATAATGCTTTTCTGAAGCATATTTCTCTGAAGAGAATACAGGTAGTCCTCATCTTACGGCCACAATTGGAACTGGAATTTCCATTGCTAAGTGATGCAGTTGTAAAGGGTAACGTCATGTGACTGCATAGCTTAGTGATGGCTTTCCCTGCAGTCTCCATTACTGTCATAACCCCAGGATGTGTGGGTTGTTAATTAGGAAGAGGTGGGAGCACCAGGTAAGGAACATGGATGTGCCGCAGAGGGGTGGGGGAGGCCTGGGAGGCACAGTGTAGGCCGAGCATGAGTTGAGGGAGAGGGGTGTGTTGGTGCAGTGGTGCAGTGGTACAGCGCAAGCTCAGGAAGGCCAGGGAAAGAATATGCCACGGTTCAGGGGCTTCTTGGCACACTGCCACTCTTTTTGCAGCCCCTGAGCCGTGGCGCACCAAGAAGCCCATTTGTGCCGCACTAAGCACAGCCTAAACCCAGCCCAGCAGCATCTTCATTTTAAATCATTTGAAATAGGTTAAATTTATTTTATCATGATATATACTTTCAAACTTCTATATAGCATTGAATAGTTTTGTGAGCCATTTTGCAAAATGCTTTTCTGTCATTAAAGGTAATAATTCAAACCTTGAAGGAAATATGCATGCAAAATATCTGATTGAAACTAATTTTACAATAATATAAACCCAGAATAAGGATTCTTGTCAAATAAGAATCTTTTGGAAAAATACCAGAACCATGTTCCTTCTGTTTCCCCCAGCATTTCACACTGTTTATCCATTGTCCTGGCAAGCTGGAAGAATTCTTTATGTGCCGCTTGTACTATTATCTGTGGTGTCCAATAATCAAAACTCATTTTTCTGAATCACAGACATCTTTAATCTAATTAAAACAACGTGCTGAGAATTAAGCCAGTTTCCTAAGAAAAAAAATCTGATTGTGGCTCAAGCTTTTAATCCCATTGCAATCCCTAGAACAAAACTGGCTTAGGACCAAATACGTTTTCCCCCCCATGGTTTGTACTGTTTCTCTGTAACCATATTATAGCCTTTCCTGAAAAGCACAAACATGTATAGCACAGTGGTCAATTCAAATGCCCTGTGCTGCAGTATTCATGTTCTCAGATTCATCAGCCACATCCTGACTATCACTGCAACCTACACAGATATGCGCATTGATCTCTTCCTGAGATCTAAGATCTGTGTGCCTTCTATCCAAGAAGGAGCCCTTGGGAAGGTACCCAAGGCACTGGGGCAGCATCTGCAGCCTTGGGTCACAGCTGGTGTTCTCCTGCCCTACACAATGGCCAGCATTCTTCTTTGGCCACTGCACACTGTCTGAGAGAATAATGATGGATGAGATAATTGTCTACTTTTAAAGATCTTTTCATCAAGGAACCCCTTTAAGCATTCAAAGATTCTCATGAAGAAAGTGTTCAAAACCACTGCTGTAGGGGTTAAAGAGGAAGCCATGGAAGCCATAGCAAATAGCAAATAACAATGAACAATTCCGCCTTTCAAAACTTTCTGAATTTTATTCAGATCATTTTCTCATAGATAATAGCAGTTCAGTTTTGAATGGCACCGTACCAGGTTTCTGTCTGAATAGTATATGTCCTTTTCTGGATTTAACTCAGCAGGAATATTGCCTCAAAGGAATTGAGCAGCTCAAAGAGCAGCCAATGGAAAGGTCAACAGGCACAGCAGATGTCTTCCTTGAGATGATGCAGGGTGAGATTTGTTATAATGAGACAACAATGAAATACTTTAACATAATATACTGATCTGTTAAAATCCTATACAGTGCCCTATGGAGTCATATACATAAATGAGGAAACCTACATATAACGACATAAATTACATTACTCTGTTGAATTGAAGTTCTATTGTCTTGCAAATATTATTGGGGTGGCGGTGGGGTTGGCAAGAGAAAAGAAAAATCTGATCCCAGGATCCTCAGAACAACTTACTATGAATTTTTCAGTTCAAAGCATTTCCAAAGTTTCTTATAAAATTCAGTCTTTTCATATGGGTATGCTGGAGAGAGTTCCAAATATTCAGGAGATTTCTGAGGTGCTACTGTATAGAATAGTTGTATTAGTTTTAGTTATATTTGTTTTAATATAACTAAGCTTCACACTGTGTGTTGAGCATGATCATTATAGGTACATGCTACAATTGCAATGAAGTGATTCCGTTCCTTTCCGCAAATCACATTTAAAGTCTTCAGCTTCTGTAAATGATTAACTGGTTGTTCTATTTGCTTGGTCAGACTTTCTGCTGATTCTAGAGCTTTTAGTAGTAGTGAAAATATGATCCCAGTTAGTTAATAGAAGCAGGGGCATGTGTTGGGTGTCAAAATCAGCCAGGTTGCAGGCATGGCATTCCAATTTGGAATCCACCACTTCAACTAGGAAACAAAGACTAAGGGTGGTAAGCAGATTATTTAGATATTGTAAATTAACTGAGATGTTGTTTAAATGAAAATCTCATGCCATTTCATAAAGAACAGAGACCTGGAAGAAGAGGTAATTTCATCTTTTCCTCCCCTTCTTGCCTGCTTGGCATTTTTTGTTTTAGGTTTTTTTTTAAGATATTCCTTCCTGAAGGGAGAAGAATAGGATGAACCTCTGCCCCCTCCAGAGATGGGGGCTGTCCAGCACACAAGTGGCCTCTTGCAGCATGTGCCTGATCAATTTTAACGTCTCCCCTCTTTCTGATATTAGACTTTCTAACATTAGAACGAACTGACTATAGATGCTGGCAGGAAAGGATATCCAATGTTGGATTTGTCCCTTCAAGCTGGAGCTCTACTGTTGATTTTCTGAAGAAACTGATGGCCCTGAACTGCAAATCTAGAGCCCATCAGTGTGCAATTAATTTTCAATGAAACTGCAAAATAGAACCATCCAACATACGTTAGTAGTACTGACATTATATTAGTGCTTTTTTTAGTGCATGCTCTATATCAAAATATGGCTCTTCCCTGTGTTTCTGTCTACAGATTACTGCAGCTACTAACAGATGAACAAACCTCACCCAAGTATAATTTATAGTTTAAAGTGGGTGTGTATGTAGTAGTTAAGCTGTTAGATTAGAGCTGTGGAGACTCAGGTTTATGTTCAACTTCAGCCATGGATACCCATGAGTGATTTTGGGCAGTCACTCCCTCTCAGCCCAGCTTACCGCACGAGGTTATTGTTGTGGAGTTAAAATAAAGAGAAATCCTGACATAAGCTGCCTTGAGCTCAATCTGAAGAGTTAGGAAATAAATAAATAATTGTACATCAAATTCAGAAGTTCACATGTCTTTTCTTTACAGCAGAACCAATCATTTGTTGACAATGTTAGACAGACGTTTTAATTCAGAATTTTATTTTGAACACAAGCCTTTAGTCTGCTCAAAGGACCTTTCCTCTTACAGGTTCCACCTAGGGGACCATTGCCTTTTGGTTTGAAATGGACAACATGAAAATTAACAAGCAAACCAATAAACCTTCTGACTGATAACCATCTGACAACTAGATATCTGATTGTTAGCCCTGTGAGGTAGTCCATACAAGAAGCACAGCAATAAATACTAGCTCTATTTTTATTGTAAGGTTATATTAAAAGAATCTTGCAAGACTGAAAGGATTTCTCCCCTTTTACTCTCTGGAAAACTAGGGAGGGTCCCTTCTGAAATGTTTCCCACGCCATCCCCCCTTCTGTGGGCTGAGATATCTTTTACATGCTGGTTGTCCAGTCTGCAGCTCTCCCTCTTGTCTCCCAAGGTCATTCCCACACACCATTACACTGATGATCCATGTTTGTTTATTTATTTATTCGATTTCTATAGCCACCCATCTCATCAAGTGACTCAGCAAGTGACTCATGTTATGTTCCAGAACTGAAATACAGCAATACAAATGGTTCAGTACAGAAGTTAATATGCTTTATCCCAAGATTGAGACTTACATTCCTAATTGTGGGTGTTACTACCATTGTTAAATGGATCTCACCATACATGTCAGTTCTTAACAACGGTGTTGGCAAAAGGACCAGACATGCTATGTGATGTCAGACATGAGCTCTGCTCTTTGGTACTTGTGTGACAAGGCTGTGCACCAATATGTAAGGGTTGGAGCTTGTGTTGCAATATTGCAATGCATGTTTTGAACCTCCCTGCCACCTCCTCCCTTGGATGCCTAGGAATCTCACAATCTTTTAATATTCTGAGAATCTGGACAAACATTATGCTGTTGCACATTCTATACTTATCATAATGTATGTGTACAGTGTGTGTGTGTGTGTGTATAATTTTCAGACAAAGGGAAATGGCAATCCTATTACTGCATAGATACAATTTTATCAATGAAATAGTGAAACAAAACAAAAGAAAATCCTTGGTAACCAGATTGGACAATATAAGGGTATGGCTCAAAAATAGAGTTTTGTGCCAAAATCAAATGTTATTATGAAGCCTATAAATCAGATCAAAGCATATGGATATGGAGAAAGACATATGGGCTCTCCATATGTTACAACACATCTTTAGAGAGAAACATGTCATGCAACTGAGAGGAAGTACAACATACTGTGCTGGTACAATTAAAGGCTATTGACCTTCAGCTGGTATAATAATATTACCCTGAAATAAAATGGAAGTTGCAAAACATCCTATCAGTGAATGTTACTGAGATACTAACAAACCATTTGATACATTTTTTCACATATATCTCTTGCAGAAGGCACAGAAAGTGCTACATTCAAAGTAAATGCTTTTGTCACAGTGAAGCCAAGTAAATCCCAGGCTTCAAATGTCTGCATGCAATAACTAAATAATGTTGTGGCTTCTTTGTATCCAGAAATAGGTTAATTACTAACCATTTTTGGCTTTCCTTGCTGTTTCCTTGAATCATCTATTTTGAATCATCTCACAAAAGAGAGCCACCTACAAGGCAGCTGAATTAACTTGTTTTGTCTGAATGAGCAAAAAACCAAAATAATTTGACAGCCTGGTTATTTCATTTACTACATGATTAGCAGCATCATGTGGAACCCTTTCTTTTTGAAAAGTGGCAAGAAAATCTATTTTGTAATCTCATTAAATCAAACCAAACCATTCAGTTGAATCAGTTCTCAGCCCAAGCCACTTAACATGTTATGATGTAGAGATTTAGATGAAGAGAACATAGTCTTTGGCCTAAAAGGGATTAGGATCTGGACAAAAGCTAAATTGGTTGAATTTAAATTAAATGAATGAACTTCATTTAATCTCATTTTTAATTTAAGAGTAAGTATAGTAGTAAAATAAACAATGAATCATTAAATACAGTAAGTACAATATATTTCATATATGAAATATGTTCCTTCTTCCATCCTATTAAAAATTATAATTTGGTGTTTAAGTTTTTGAGGGATGATTCATGTGGCCTGGAGGTGCAGGTTGTGTACCTTTGATTTAAGCCATCTCACTTACGGGTGGCCAATGACATGTTGCTGGTTAGATCATGCTATTTTCCCCATTGTGTGCATAGAATATGACTAGGCTGGTAGCTGAATTTTGTTCCAGCAGTGTTTATAGCATCACATTCCCCATCCACCTGGGAAAGTGAAGACAAGCTATGTGAGATATACAGCTCTGTCCTCCTTTGTTGCCTGCTTGGATATCTGCTGCCTGAGATACTTGTCCCTCTGCCCAATGGTAGGACTGGCCATGATCTCGCTATTTGCTAGCCTCCGATAAATGTAGGCATGCTATTTTTAGGAATCAACCTGACACCTTCCCTTTGCAATCCCACTGCTGCCCAGAGTGATTAGACCCAATCATTTGGGGAAGGTTCAAGGAGCAAAATAGGTACCTTAAGCCTTTCAGAAGACATTTGCCCCTTTAAGAACCATGAACCAACCAAAAAAATTAGTCCTAGCTCTGACTGTTTTAGAGTGTTCTCCTTGGCATGCTTGATGCTGCCCTTAAGCTAATGGAAGTTGTATAACCACCATTTTAGAGCCATCAATTAATATTTGACTTTGGCCATTCAGTTATGGATGTGAGTGATGATGGGAAATTGATGCGTTGCCAGTGCAATGGGGTTGTCATAAAGATTCCAAAAAATCATGACTCGAAACACAGTAAAGATCCACAGCATAAAATAATAAGACTCAAATCCTTAACATGTCAGAGTTATCAGAACTTGCAGCTAAAATTCACGATCAGTATTCTTTAAAAGGGTAAGACAATGGGGCACTTTAACACATCACATTATGTCATAATATGGTTTGCTTAGTTTTGGAATAATGCCATATTTGAATCCAGCTACTGTGGTTTGTAAACTGTAGTTTCATGTGAAGTAAAGAACAAGCCAATAGCCAAATTTATTGGTACAAATATTAAAAATCACTTAAATTAAATTATACACTGTTATGCAGATCAAGAGAAGTTGTATCAAAACCAAAGATTAGACAAATTTAGAGTAAATAAGTTTAATTAGTTGATCTAAGTAATGCTAATCTAAATAAGATTATGCATGGATCCATTTGAAGGGATATTGGTTTACATTGGATTAGCAGATTGGCTGCTATGCAAGTAAACATGCTCCTGTCATTATGATTTGTGTTTCAGTTTTTGGCAATATATGTTCACAGATGTGCAAGAAATGTATTCATACATTCATGTGGAATAAAATGAGGCATAACATCAGGGATAGGAAGGTACAGCATCTGAGTGAGAGAGATGAGGTTTGTTCAGTAAGCTAAATTTCAGAGTCACTTTTATAGTGAGATGGGTGGTGTATTATTTATGGGTTCATTTTATTATAACAGAGCTGGCCACACTCTGAGGACAAATCTGCTCCCCCCAAACCATTTTGATATAGTACACACACACACAAAAAAATGGTAGAGTAAGCCCTAAAATAGGCTGAGCAGACTCGAAAACAACTACAACAATGAACCATCTGCCAGTCCAAGGAAAATAAAGGAAGTCCTGGCCCTAACTATATTTATATGGATGGACCCACCTGTACTGCATTGCTCCTATCCACTGCGCCCACTGCCACTCGCCCCTTGCCCCAAAGGTTAACTCCAGCCCCTGACTTCTGTGCTCTCCCTATGCTGCCTTTAGATCATTGTTCTCACAAACCAACTCACTGCTGATTCCACAGATCTCTTATTGGCAGATCCTTCACTACATTCCTCTATCTAACTTTGAAGTGGTTTACAGAGTTCAAATCTCGCTCTCTTTAACCTTGACTCTAGTATTCCAGGCTAGTCAGGACAATATGTCAAAACAGGAAATGGTACTATTCTTACTGAATAGAAACTGGATGTATTTCCTGTACTGTTTTAGCACTGGAGAGTAGTAAGTGATGGTAGGTGTCATACTGTGCAATCTTTGGGGAAATGGGATGGGGTGATACTATGGTTTTGTTGTCATAATGTTTCTCTCCCACATATGAACATTTTGTCTGAAAAATCAATACAATGATACTTCTTTCTGATAAGGGCTGTTGAAACTACCAGCCAAACAGAGAATATCAATTTAAACTGAAGCCTGAAACCCCGTTTGGATAACTAGCAAGAAAAAGACGATTACTGTGTGTAGAATAATGTTTTGCGGTAAATTACATTAAAAGTTGGCACTACAATGATGTTTCACTGACACTGTGGCCATTTACATACATCCATTGTTGTTGGTTATCAATGGGTATGTATATGTACAGGCAAATCAAAACAGTTTCTTTCTTAAGACTGATCTAAGCCAGTTTAATTGCAAGAATGTCATCTTGTCTGATGGTGCTATTTACATTATATGTACTCACAATGATGCCTGGGACAAATCTGACTTAGAATCTACTCAGTACTTGCAACTATAGTAAGTGTGATACCCACATCCCACCACCACAGTTCTGCCTGACTGAAAAAGGTTGTTTTCTATAGCAATTACTTCACAAACAGACCTTTACTTGCCAATTGTACTGATGGGGACATTTCAGTTCTAGTTTGGCATATCTACATATCAGAACTGACATTATTTATGAAGTAAAATTATATCCTAGCACCTAACTGACTTGGGATGATCTCAACAAGCTAAGCATGGTTGGGCTGGTACTTAGGTAAACATAGATCACCAGGAAATCCCAAGGTTGAAGGCTGGACTGGGAAATTGGAAAATAAATCTCAGAAGGCAATGGCAAACCACTTCCATATTGTTGCCAAAAACACAATAGGAATTGAGTTTGACCCAAGAAGTCACTAGCATAATGGTAAGTTTGATTTCAGAGCAATGCAGCAAATGCCACAACAGCTTCGCATGCCATCTCACTGCCTATTACCAAAGTCCTTATTGCTCATATACATATAACACACTCAGCTTAACCATTTCTTGAATCACCATAGTGGCTGGATTCTTCCAATATACTGAATCACAAACAACCAAACTATCATATAGCGCAGCCTATTATATGAAGTTAGGTACTGATTTTCATCGAGAAATTCAACTTGACGGCTTCATACCATCTGCTTGCTGTATCAGGTCCCAGTTCTCCTTAAGCTTCGCTTTGTGATGGATCCAGTCCCTTCTTTTCAGAACCTTGATTTCTAGGTAGGAATCTTTTTTTTTTCTGTTTCCTTTGCTTCCTTGAACTCTCCTTACTGATTTTTTTCAGTTCAATTCTCCTTATTATAGTTGTGATGACAGATTTTTTTATATTTTGCCCTCAAGAAAATGGGTATGTGTAGAATTTAAAAGCAAACCAACAACCCAGATAAATGCCTTTTTAATGTAAGATGAGAACTTGTCATGAAGGGTCCAACTAGTGAACAATAGCTCCTTTCCCTCTCTCCTCTTTTGCATTTCCATTAACTTCTTTCTTCATTAATCTCCCAGCTATGTTTGCCCTTTACAATTTCAAGCAAGAGAAAACAAATTAAGAAAAAAAATCACCTCTCAGTTAATTGACTTTATTTGCTTTAATGCTGCCAGTTCATATTATTTGCTTTCTTAAATAGAGTTTGAGATTGCTGTCCTTTGAGAATATTACCCTGCATTTTGGGTTGCTGCCAGCATATTTTGAGCAAATATATTTAAATCAAAGTTAAGCTGCTTAAAATATTCATCTAATTCTCTTAGTGTGATTTAGAGAAATGTGAAACCATTTAAGACTTAAAACCTGTTATATGGCCAAAAATGGGTTTGAACTATCAGACATATAATCCAAATTGATAGTCAGTCTTAATGTTGCCTAATAGGAAAAAGTTTCATTGTCTTATTAGAAGCATTCAGATTAAAATGTTTCTTATGTTTGAAATTTGACACAACTGGCGTGGTAGGAATAGTTGATGTGAATGTGGGATATAACACCTTTTTGACTGAAGACAACCTGAAGAAAAACCACTGAAAGATAAACAGTTTTCCATAACAGTGAATAGAAGAAAGTCCATGTACACTTTAAAAACGTATATACATAAATATTTTAGTTATCTATTTGCTTGCAATGAAATTTACATTTCGTAAGTCTAGATGGTGACTTCAATTCAGTTTTAAAAATAAACTCAGGTTTGATGCAGTAATACCTATTTTGCTAATTTCATTGATAGATTTACTGTATCTAAGACTTGATAAATCCACATTTTCTAATTAATCTGTCAGAATGTATAAAATCTGAAAAAAGATACCTGGGTTGCAGTAGTGCATATTTTTTATAGGTGTTGATTCACATATTAAGGAATGCTTGTTTTAACCATGGTTGTATAAACAAGCCATAATGGCATGATTCATATGTAACATTTAGCCAAGCAAATGTGCATATGCTCTTTCTTTGTTATATTTATTCCCAACCATGTTCAACCATTTATGTTTTTCTTGTCATTTGTCATCTTGTTCTTGTCATAACATAGACGTCAGGGCTACGCAAAGCATTCAACAAAGCACTCCAAGCAAACTGTTCTTCTGAATCTTTTCCTTGAAGCAATGAAACAGCTGTAGCCACTCAAAGGCAGCTTGGAGGATCTTCCTAGGTCTGGGCATGGGTGACAATGCACCAAGATGCTTCTAGAATAACTGGGCAATCTGCTCCTTCACCAGCTCTTTTGTGGAAATGTCTTCTGGGCATGTGTAGGAATGCACAGAAGACTTCAGGAAGGCCTCAATGCAGTGGATTTGAGTCTTTGAGTGGTTTTGGCTGCTTCACTGTTTCAAAGAATGGATCCAGAGGAGTACTTGGTGCCAAAGCAATTTTTCTTGTTGAATTATTATTTTTTAAATCCATTCAATTGTGTCCGATTCTCAGAGACTGCCTGGACAAATTCCTTAAGTTTTCTTGGCAAGATTTCAGAAGTGGTTTGCCATTGCCTTCTTCCTAGGGCTGAGAGAAAGTGACTGGCCCGAAGTCACCCAGCTGGCTTTGTGCCTAAGGTGGGGCTAGAACTCATGGTCTCCCGGTTTCTAGTCTGGCGCCTTAACCACTACACCAACCTGGCTCTGTTAAATGATTACTATAGGCCTAATGGGCATCCATTAGTGGGGATGTTTTAGAGAAATATTTTTGAAAGGAATGAGATTATAAATGAACCAATTCATTTGTTCATTTATATATGGATATATTTATATTCAATCAATATTTTTGAAAGGAAAGGATTATAAATGAACCAATTACTTTTCCTTTCTATTTAGACTAAAATGGTACATTTTTGGAACCAGTCCTTGAAACTGACATTCTTTCTGAAATGCCTCTGGAAAGTCTAAAGTGTCAGCTTTAACTGGCTTCATATTTTGCAGTAAACAAAACTCATGGAACTCTCTGCTCAGTGAAAGCCTTCATATCAAAGCATGCTCAGCAGAAGAGAAAGGCCCCCATTACTAGGTAATTGGTTCCACTATCAAACCGCTTTTATCCTTGGGATGTTTTTCCTAATATTTAGCTGGAATTTGTTTTCCTGACTTAAGATAATTATTCCATGTCCTTCATCATTTAGCATGATGTGAGTGCATTCTTTATGTCTTGGGGGTTGGGAACAGGTGGCAACAATGCACTATGGGAAATCTGGGAATTCAGCTGTAACCCAGAATTTGACCTGAGCCAGTGAAGAATTCAGGGAGGTTAAATGTAAAAGCTTGATTCTTTGTTGTGGTGGCCTTGAAAGAATGTCAAATAGCATTTGGCATTCCCTACAATGTACATACTGTATTTTTCTATGTATATGCACCAAGACACACTTTTCCTCCATACATAATTCCCATAATTAGAGCCATGCACAGAAGCCATACTTTGTTTGGATTAAATAATTTATTCAGTGGATGGTTACAATACGATTTGCCTTGTCAGGTGACTTTGCATCACTTCAAGGCCTTATCAAGACCCAACTATCTTAGACAATTTCTGTCCTGTCTCCAACCTTCAATATTTTGGGAAGGGTGTTGAGAAGGTGATGAGTAAGGTCCCCCCAAGATCCAGATGGTTCCCATCCAGCTGGCATTCCAGAAGGTCTTAAAAACCTGGTTGTTCTCCCAGGTCTTGGGGCAGGGTGGATCGAACCACTCGTTAAACTTATTTGTCCTATGTTCGTATGTTTTGATGTTAGTTGTTCAGATTTTCCATTTTGTTTATTTCCCTTGCTGTATTTTTAACTGATTATACTGTTTTTGTTTTTTATATTGTGAGCCCACTAGAGTCGATCTAGAGTCAGGCAGCACCAAAGTTGAATTAAATAAATAAATGATCTGATGAAGTTGATTTTGCACATGCATGACAAGCCAGTCGGTCAATTCCTGTCGTAACAATGGATCAGCCTTTGGTTGATCTGGAAAAAGCGGACCCTGCGCCCATGGGAAAATGCCAGGAAGAAAAAAAAATGACACGGGGCAAAGACTTCTGAGTACTGGAGCTCCTAGAGAGAGCTGCTGCTGAAGTCAAGCAATGTAGTCTCTTTCCTTTGGTTTTGGAGGTAGGGTGGGAACATATTGCTTTCTAGAGCAGCTTCAGAGGGGTGCTTTGCACAAACCTTTGTGAAAGCAAAGCCTCCCTTCAAAGCTTTGTGCAAATGTTCTCACAATATACATATTTTAATGTTCAACCTAAGCTAATGTGTACCCCTTTTCTTATATATGCTATATTTATAAACATCTAATTTGAAAGAATGAATTTTTTAATACAACAATATGAAATATCCTAGGTAAAGGTAAAGGTTTCCCTTGACATTAAGTCCAGTCGTGTCCGACTCTAGGGGGCGGTGCTCATCTCCGTTTCAAAGCCGAAGAGCCGGCGTTTGTCCGTAGACACTTCCGTTGTCATGTGGCTGGCATGACTACACGGAATGCCGTTACCTGCCTGCTGAAGCGGTACCTATTAATCTACTCACATTTGCATGTTTTCGAACTGCTAGGTTGGCAGGAGCTGGGACTAGCAACGGGAGCTCACCCCGCCGCGCGGATTCGAACCGCCGACCTTCCGATCGGCAAGCTCAGCAGCTCAGCAGTTTAACCTGCAGCGCCACCGTGTCCCTTTTATGAAATATCCTAGCAGAACTAAAAAATCCAGATAGTAGTGTGATATGTAGTAAAACAGACAGCAATATAAAAGCAGTAGGAGATTGACAACTACCACTGGAGAGGGAGATAGAGCACTAATTTTGCTGGCATCCCTTTGTTACCTGTTATCGCCCTCTACATGCTGCCATGCAAAATTTTGTTACATAATAAGGAGTAGCTGGCTGCCTGTCTGACTGAGAAAGAGAAAAGAACTTCATTCAGGTGGCCTGAAAAATTTACTAAAAGCAATATAATAAGCTTCTTCTGTAGATCCCTATAACATTCACAGTATAGGAAGATGCAACCCTGTGTTTTGACTATCCCTGAGTGACAAGATGAACTTCTCATAGGGGGCTGTAGTAAATCTGCCTCCCAACAGAGTAGATTAGAAGACAGAATACTCTGTGAAGACAAAGCAATCCAAAGGTAGGTAGGTAGGTAACTGGCTGGCAAACTGTTTCTAGAACCTAATGAAATTGACCTAATTTTGCCCCTCAATTGTTTATGAAGCACCCTTCCTTAATCACAGAACAGAACAAAGCCCAAGGGAAAGGGCATAGGTCAGTTTATCTAATAGGATCTTCTTCAAGGAATGAATGAAGAATCAACATATGAATGACATTTATCAAAATGTATTAGGGAGGCCAGACCCATTGCAGAGAATTCAACCTTTAACAAGGTATTAAGAACTTCCAGCCAAATACCTTGGGATGACCTGCCTCCAGCCACAAGGTGACATTAGGGATATACTTGGATATGTGAAATGTGGCCCTCAGGAGTTTAGTCTGCACTGTTTCTAGATGGGAACAATTGGGGAATTGTAGCATCAGAACCTTGTATAACTGTTGAGCCAAGAACTTGGCCTTAAATCATTTGATGACAGTAGGCACAATGCTGCCTCCTTTTGAATGCTGAAAAGTTAAAATACCTGTGGCACTTCTCTATGCTGTTTCCACTGCATTTTCAGTTTGGGCTCTCTTACTTGACCATGGATGCAAGTCCCAGATATTTAAAGCATTAAACCTACTCAGTGACGTTACCCTCGCAACTATCCCATGCCACAAGTTAATGTAATATAGTTTTAAAAAA
The DNA here is from genome assembly GCF_035149785.1 of Candoia aspera. Lineage (NCBI taxonomy): Eukaryota > Metazoa > Chordata > Lepidosauria > Squamata > Candoiidae > Candoia > Candoia aspera. The sequence continues at coordinate 109,238,269 of NC_086153.1, read as the reverse complement.
CAAAACTTTTCTGGCTATAGACTGATTTTTAATTAAACTTTTCTAAGTGTATGCTAATTAGTAAGTTTATTATTATTAATGCTATTTGGACCATGATGGAATTTGTTTTGGCTATCGTGGCATTTCGAGATTAAAAAAAAACTGTTTGAAAAAGATCTATCTATCATCCATCCATCCATCCATCTCACTCCTTTTTATGCAGTAACAACAGAAATATTTTTCTGTCCTTCTTAATATATTAGATATAACTTACAATTGTTGTCAGTTCTTTAACTCCAGGAGCCCTGGAGGTTCTCTTCTTTTATGACTGGGTTTTTGAAATAACTCTTGTTATTTAAACTCTACATTTGTGTTGCTCTTTCCTCAAGCCCTTCAACAACCATTCGTACGATTTCAAGATCTATGCTATGCCAGTTGGCAGGAATCCCCATGTTGAAGCAGCATACCAGATTTCCTAAAGATACTTTGCAACACAAATTAGTTCATCTCAGAGCTCCAGCTGCATCTTCCTGCTTGAATACAGACATTAAGGCAAAGTTGTTATTTTTTTTAGTTTTTATTATTATTTGAGTGTGTTTGTGTGTGTGTGTGTATCTACCATCACAGAAATAGTATGTATTGTGTGTGTGTGTATTGTGTGTATATTTGTGTGTGTGTGTGTGTGTGTGTATAGAGAGAGAGAGAGAAATAGGAAACAGATTTTAGTCTACAAGTCTATAAGTCATTCTTTTAGCCTATTTACACTCAGCATAAAGGACAGTAAAGCAAATTACCTATTAGTAATACTACATTTTGCTTGTTAGAATAAATGAACGGGCTCTAACTGAAGAATGCAAAATCATACAATTTCCATATATATTAATATTGTATGCAAAAGAGGCTGTGTTTCAAATTTAGAAATCCTATGGTGTTGTCCATAGAGCTTTGGAGAGCAGTGGCAAGGCCCAGGTCTCTGAATTGTGAAATTATCATCAGATAGAAAAGCTATAGGAGTTTTCGTACTCATTTTTCAAATCACAAATCCTTCTTTATAATTCATAAAATAAATGAAAGAGGAAATAAAACATCTTGAAATGTTAAGTTGAATGTTGTTCAAGCCAAAGGCTTATAGTAGAACTAAGGTCACTTTAAAATAGAAAAGCCACAACACGCAAAGCCAGAGAAGGCAGGAAAGCAACTGTACATTTACTCTCATTAATGTGCAATTTCCAATGTATTTTAAGGTGGATGCTTTGGCAGTTCCTTCAAGTTGCTTCTTTGAAATTAACATGCAAATTGAAGCAGGAAGGACACTTGCACAATACGTAGTGATTTAAACTGGATTGCAAAATAATTTGATGTTGTTCTGTTGGATATTTCTAATAGACTAGAAACAAAAGCTGAAACAGAACAGAGACTTTCTGAGGAAATGAATTGTGGCATTTATCTGATGGATGTTTCAGTCTGCAGTCCGACATGATGCATAAGATCTGTATTTTTCTAGAGAGTCTGATCTAATGCCTTCAGGTCTACTTAATTTGTCTCTGAAATCAAGCCTAGTGGGCAAGATCATTGTTATTGGGGCCCACCTAAGTAACTTGCAATTCTTTCTCCTGCCAAAGCAGGCCATGGCTATTTAACAAGCTGTAGTACCATGGATGTAGCAAAGGTCCCCAGGTTCCCAGAATATACTGTGCTCCCATTGCTTGTTCTTCTGCTGATTCTGGGATCCTCTGGTTTCTGTGAGCCAACACAGAGATGCCAGACGGTGTCATACCAGTGTGGCAATGCACCTCTCTTTGTATTTCCACTTCAGGTTTGTCGTGTCTGATTGAGGATGCATAACTGCAGCCGCAGTTACCCAGTTCCCTGCTTTCTCTCTCCATGCAAAGTGTAAATGATAGGGGTTGAAAGATGAATCAACTCTCTGAGATTGTAGAGACTGCTGTTGTGTTCTTTGTTCCTGGCACAGGCATTTTAACATTCTGCAGTGGAATTCTGACATATCCTGTGAGGCAAACAGAAGATTACTGTTCCATTATTCTAGAGCTGCTCAGAAAGCACGTTTAAGTTTTAATTAAAGTACGACTGCTGGAACTGAGCAGCTCTAGAACCATGTATTACTTTCTATCTAAGTAAGGGAACATAAACATTAGGATCCAATGAAAGGATTCAAAGAAAACTGGAGATGTAGCCAGAGATTTGTGTTACATTCTTATGACAGCAATTCACAGTGGGAAACAATACTAGTTCCTTGAAGTGGTGTGTTGTAAAAATGGAGGGATAACCCCCCAAAAAGTCAAAGCTAAAATACGCAGTACACATACACTCTCACCCACTATAATCCTACAAAACGGTGTGTTTTCGGTCCTCCTCTTTAAAGAAGCTCTGCTCTCAATTTAAGGAGCAGCCCATTGTTTCTGAGGCCTGACCGTGGCACATTTCCTGCAGTTTCTGCAACCAGTGTAGTATCAAGCAAGCAATCCGAAAAAGCCTCTTGGGATGCACAGGGTGGACACAGATGAAACCTTCTCTCAGTCCCTTTGGTTTAAAAAGAAACCCTCCACTCAGGTCTGGGAGGACAGTGTGAGTGGAAAATAAGCAGGAACAGCAATGGCATTGCTACAAAGAGAAACTACACTTTGGATTTGCTCCTTCATTAGGATTACCAGACCTGAACTGCAGATATCCAGATGATCACTAGATGGTATGAAGGCAGGCTTTCTCTGTGATAGCCCTGATGCCTTGGAATATCTTGTCCCCTGTGGTATATCTGCCCAGTCATTGTTGGCAAGCAAGGCAAATGCCACACCCATCTCAGGGCAAATATGTCACAGCACAGGGGTTGCCACTGAGAAGGTATGCTTCTGCCCCTATTTCTTGTACCTCATATGGGATGGCTGGCCTTGGATGATTGCATAGAATTGGCTTGGTCTGGGCAAGAGACCCAATCTTGTAAGTTTGCAGGGACCGATCGATGTGGGGCTTCATGGGTTAAATCCAGCACCTTTAATTTTTATTTATTTATTTGTTTTTCCAAATTTGCCACCATCCATCTCCCCCAAAGAGAGGGGCTCTGGGTGGTTTACAATAAAATTAATTGGATTTGGAAGCCAATTGGCAACCAATGAAGTGTTTGAAGGATGCTAAAGATACTCATCCTGGTTAGTAACCTGGATACTATATTTTATACCATATGCAGCTTCCAAAGTATTTTCAAAGGCTGCCCCACGTAAAGCAAATGGAAGTCATCCAAGAGTAAGGTACTGATGGCATCCTGCTCTAGAAAGATTCCTAGCTGGTACACCAGCCAAATCTGGCAAAGCCCACCCACTGCCATAGCTTCTGCCTACTTCTCTGAGGGAGGACAATCCTGTCTAGAACCAACCACAGGGCTGGGAGCAAGCCAGACTGATCACCTACAAATACCAACTCCACTTTGCAGGAATGGACTATGATCTTGAGCTTGTTTCATCTATACTGTGCAACAGAGTCCCCCTGTTCAGGGGGAGATGGGCGGTGATAGAAATTTGAATAATAAATAAATAAATTAATTAACTTTCTGATTCTGCCAATCATGATCTTATTCTTCTACCAGAAAAGACTGTTTTCCTGACTTATGAGGATAACTACATACTGGCTTGGGCACTAAGTTTATTTGAATAATACAATCTTTTCTAACTTAAAAGTCTATTTTTTCCTTTGTCAGAATAGGCTGTTTTTATCTGAATATGAATGAAATGTGGGGATGGCAAGAGAATAGAATAAACCAACATTCTTTATCTCTTTTCTCTTTTTGAAACAACAACATTTATTTAACATTTAACATTTATTTATTTTGTACAACAGCAAAAAAGGGTTCTTGGTTAGCTTGTGTGGTCATCTTAGGTAACACATTCTTGCCTGTCCTATAACAATCCTAGGAGTTTCACCTGTTTGCATTCTTCTTTTTTAGAGTACATGCCCAGTCTCAACACTAATGATATTTGCATTTTAAATCATTTTTTAAATTACTTTATTTAATATTGCATTATAAACTGAACACATTTAATATAAATCAAAAGTGTACCTCATAAAGAGAAGTATAATTGTGATTGAAAATTATCGCATCCTAATCTAAGTAGCAGCTCTACCAACATGATGATAAAACTGCATGTCTAAGAGAATGTGATACACTAATTTCTCAAAGATAACTGGCCTGTTGGCTAAGATGCAGATAGTTATTAAGTTGCATGCCTAGGTAATGCACATTTTTCCATTTTGTGAGCTTTTAGTACATAGGTGGACATTTTAAGAAATTTAATATTTCAATGTAAGAATGGTAAAATACAAAATGGAATCTGCTATCATAAGGGGCCCGAGGGCTTTTGTTTCAAAGCCTTCCTAATTATATTAAAAAAAATAAATATTTCTCTGCACTATTTTCCATATCAAGCCAAACACGATTACATTCATTTATTTTAAACAAAGAACACCTGTCTTTGCAGACCAGTAGGATTTTTCACTGTTCCTCTACAAGGTTATTCTATAACATTTTGTAAAAATGAATACCTGTAATCTCTGCCAACGTATATATTAAGGCTGACAGTAATCCCGGAGAGATATATGATAAAGAATGATGAAATCTGTGGGAAGGAAATGAAAATCTTGATCTACAAATATAGGGTGGGGAGGAAAATTGCTTCCTTCAAAGTTTAAATTCTAATATTAGTGCAGGTGTGTGTCCTAAAAACTTAAAAATGATTTCTGTATGTATTACAAGGCATCCATGTATATAAAAATGCTTTTGATTTGGCTTCAAAACAAATGTAGTCCATTATACTCTTCCATTTATGGAAGAAACCATATATTTTATATTTATATATTGCATCTCAAGAATGTGTTAAAACAGAACCCAATAAAGTGTACTTACAAATCACTATCTCCTTAAGTCCCTAATCATCATCTTTAAGATAAACTTCAGTTATAGACAATGAGGTGGAACATCAGGAAGAAGACATGCTCAAGGATATTGCTGCTTGAGATAAAAGACCTGAGATAAAGCTACTCAGATTGGAAACTGAATCTTACTTTGACACTGGTGTTGGACCACAGTACCTGAAGGCAGCAGGCTCGCTTTGGTAGCCCAAGAGAGAACCATGACATGTTCCACCATCTGCTGCTGTTCACCTCTATCATCTGCTGGCTGAGGTAGCTACTGCACTGTGTTTAATAACCAACTATACATAAAATGCCTAAGCCACTAACAGCTATTAAATATTTGCATCTCACATTGGAAACAGAATGCAATGTAGATTTTGTAGAACGGGTACAATAGCTTTCCAGCTCAATTTCTTTTCTTTCTTTTCCGGATAGTGCCTGGTGCCATACAATGCTTCTGATCAATCATTCTGGGTAGCCCTGCAAAGTTACAAGTAACTGAGCAAGTTGAAAACCTGTGCTTTTAGTTTTAGTGCTGTGTTGGCCTGTTGTAAACTATTTGATTGTGTTACTGGATGAAACCGGGCAAGCTTGGATTGTGAAGGGAGCTCTTTGGTGATCCAAGCAATTGTTATAGTCCTTAATATATGGAATTAATGGCTAATTGTTTAGCTGCTTTAAGAGGAAGGGAGCTTTGACAAATTAATGGCAGCAGCTGGCTAGGGAATTCTGGGAGTTATAGTCCACACATCTGAAAGTTACCAGGGTTGAGAAACACTGTCCTAAACTAATTGGAAAAAGGGAATCTCCTTCCTTTGACTCCTCTGTTCTTCCCCTAAAGTATCCAAATGCTATGAAGAGACAGTCAATTTTCTATTTCCATAGTCTATTGCATTTTTGAATTCCATGTGGAAGTTTTCAATTATAATAGAGTGAAGGAAACCTACCTGTCTCTCCTCTACTTTGCTACGTGAAGCTGTTATTCCCTAGTAGGCTTCTCTCATGTGACAGAATTGCTGATAATGGCAACTTTCCAGATTTGCTGGCAGCAGTTCTTTCATCACTGGAAGGATTTCTATTCCTCTTATGCAAGGGGGTATTAGGCAACTGAGTGGTTCCTTCACTTTCTTCATTTTACTTTGTTTGGAGAGAAGAAGTATGTAAAACAGTGCTCTGAGTATAATAATAAATAAATAGCAAACTCTTATTCACTCTCTGGCTCCTGACCAAGTACAAAGACTCTTCAGGGACAGTTAAATAGAAAAATACCAATAAGACCACATAAAGAAGCAGATCTAGGAACCTGGGTTGAAATTCCTGTTCAAAGGTTTGTGAAGAAGGATCAGACCCAACTGCATCTAGTTCAGTATCCTGCTTTCCTCTGTGAGAAATCAAATGCCCCTGGGAAGCTAATAATCAGGATTTGAAGGAGATGTCTCTTCTCAACAGCTGGTAATAGAGATTTATGGCCTCTGAAGAGGCATAAAAGGTTCAGTGTTGTTATAATTTATTTACTTACTTTATAGAATATTCAAGGTGGCCTACAATAATTAAAGATACAAATGATAACACTTAAAAATAAAAAAAATACTCGTAAAATCAAGGCAAAATTAAAATTAGCATCATTGCAGGTATACTTCACTTAATGGCCACTCATTCAGCAACCATGCAAAGTTACCACAGCACTGAACAAGGAGATTTATAATCAGTCCTTGTAACTGCAGCCATCAGTGCATCCCCCCAGTTATGTGATCATAATTTGGGAGCTTGGCAACCAATTATGTTGGCCGCAGTTTCCCACGGACATGTGATCACCATTTGTGACCTTCACTTCCAGCTTCTGACAAAGAAAGTCAATGGGGAAGCCAGCAGGAGGTCACAATTGCCAATCAGATGATGGCGCGTTTTATGACCATGTCACTTAGCGATGGGGTAGCTGGTCCCAATTACTGTTGTGAAGCGAGAACTACCTATAAAATCAAAATTAAAATCAGTATCATTAAAATCAAAGTAATTAAAAGCTTGTTGAAAGAATTGGGTTTTCATCATTTTTCTAAATATTGGAACAGTTGGGGCCAAATGTTCCTTCTTGAGGAGTGCATTCCTCAAGATGTATACAGCAAGTACAAAAAACCTAACCCCCCCAAATTAATTTAAAAATAAAAATAGGGCAAGAGGGCAAGAATCAGATAATTCCCAGACACCCTATGAAAATGTTCAGTCTTAAGCCACTTCCAAAAGATGAAAAGATGATAAGCCTTAACTGCAGCCAAAGACTATTTCATAAGGTTGGTGCAGCAACTGAGAAACAGGCCCTCCTAGTTATGTTCCCCTCACCTCATTGGTGTAAATGTAGTATGATTCATGCAACATGCATTTCTTCAAATGTTGGGATTCTCTCAAGCCTCTCCTTGTGAACACTGGTCCTATTTGAGCTGCATAAGAATCATCCTTCAGAACATGTGTTTACTTTTGAGATATACATTCCATCCATGTTTCATAAATTGAAAGTCCCAAGGTAAAATGGAACCATTTTACGGTTACCTCTTTTTTTGAGCAAGAGGTTATAATTCCAAAACAGACTGAGTAATAACCACTCACCATTTTTGCTTTCTAAGATACTATTACTTTATGTGGGACTGGGGGCATTCTTAGAAATAAAAGTGATGCTGGAAGGAGGCATATTACATGGCACCACCCCAGTATTCCATTTAATGATTTTTAATTAAAAGAATACTTCATAAAATCCAGCAGAATAAGGAACCTGGAACGACCTGTTGGGATCCCAGATTCAGAACAATGAGCTTGTGGTAAGTTTAAAATTGCATTGAAAAAGGGAAGGAATATTTTGTAGAATGTTGAAAAAAATCCTTTCATCAATTGTCATATCAAAGGATTTCCTAAATCTTTGCAAAGCAGAAAGAGGAAGATGGCAAAGGGTTTCACTGGAAAATTAATAGAGTGTGCAATTCAACATTTCTCCTATTAAAATAAATGACAATAGACTGAGGGAAAACATTTCTTTTTAAATGTCATTCTTTGGGCTGAATCTAGATCACATTAAAAATGCGGTCAAAATCAAACTCTTTCAAAATAATAATAGAAGTAATGTTTGCAATTGTAATAATTTTAAAGCCATGAATATTTAGTAGTACATGTATACATGAATTTAACAGAAATTATTTTTCCTGACTACATGGCCCTGTTCCCTTGTATCTACAGGACTGCCTGTTCTAGTTTCCCAGATCCTAATCCATTATCTGAACCACTGCTTCATACTTTTTTCTCTAGCTTCTGTGATGCACAATTTTGAAGTATATTTTCTTTGGTGGTGATACGTATTTAAATCCAGGTCACAGACATTCGAATTTTCCTAGCCAACATATATCAGATATGATAGCCTAGTTCTGAAGCAGCTTGGCAGGATGGAAGTAAATGGTTTGTACCAGTCTCCTCATAGCAAATACGTTCCCGAAATGTTAAGAATACAGTCTCCAAAATTCCCATGTAGTATGGCTGTGCATTCTGGAGTTGTGCTTAAAAAAAAAATCTTAATGTGGTTTTGTCTCCAGAATGTTTTTTTACATAAATTTGGAACCTAGAAAACAAAAACAATGAAGCATTTCATATGCCATATTATTATTGCTGTCTTTCCATCAAACTCAGTGTAAAGTAGAGATGAATACATTTGTCTCTTTCGTTTTGTCTCACATTCTCTGTATGAAGAAATGTTGGGAATTTTCATAAATGTTTTACCTGAAAATGATCCAGACCAAATTTTATGCCATCTGCACTGGACATTTTAAATAGGAATAATTGTTTCCAAATGGAGATACTGGGTTCTACCTGTCTACCCTGTGGCTGTTAAAGATGGCATGTCAGTTAGAATAAAATAGTTGGGAACTCTTATTCAGTGCCAAAAATGTGTAGAATACATATGGATATAAATCTGGCCTTTTAAGTCTATAATGTTTTATACAAAGTGGTTTTCCTGAATAAGGAAGTCTGTACTTCCTTTTTCTCCAAAATATGTGCATGATTTGTTAGTCATCCTTTATTAGAAACTGGCAAATGTTCTTATATATAAAAAAGTTCTTATATATAAAACATGAACATTTTTTCCCCTCATTCCTAATCCACAGTGTTTTCTCTATTCTTTTCACTTCATTATCTTTCACCCTTCTCCCGTTCCAGATTTATCTAATCCTCAAATAGCCCAATACGGCCAAAAATGAAAAGTATGATAGCGGTATAGGTCATAAAGATCACAAGTTATGAGGAAAGATTTTTGCTTGAGATTTTTATTTCATTAACTGAAAATACACCAGCTACTGGTCTGCATTGAGCTGATTAAGGGACTGCAACTTAATCTTATTAAAATAGATATTTTGAGAAAACATAATGGAGACCAAATTATACTACACTATATAATTCAGTGGGTGAGGAGGAAAACCTTATGCTCCTTGAAAACTCATAATGTCAATCTAATTATGAAAAGATATACTTAAACAGCAGTTTAAACACTGCTGTTAGTGATGGTTTGCTTTTCATGGGGGACAGCTTTGATTAAAATTAGAAATAAAATCCAATTTTGAAAGGTGTGATTAATGAGTTGGTTGATCAGTCACATCAGCACATTGATTAATGCTTCTAGGCCTACTTTATTAAGTTTAATGTTATATGATTGAAAGCCAACAATGTTCCTAAGGTCAAGTGTGATCCAGTGGATGAAACAGTATGCATTTGTTCTGTCTAGGCTGCACTGTTTTCTGCTGGCCAGAGCATAGCCTGTATGCTGCATGCATGGCCTCAGAACCAGCACTCCGTTTGACCCTGATGGATCAGTGATTCAAGCTCAGAACTAACCACCCCTCCACAAAGCCCCAAATAAAATGGGATTGCGAGTCCAGTAATTGCCTCAGGGGTATGGAGTCAGTCACATTCACCAGCTGTAGCAGCAGCAAAAGCACAACAATGAGTCCAACCCAATTGCAGGTCCTTCACAATAATTCTTGATCTCCTCTCTAGATTTCTCAAATGTGCTCCTGAAATGCTTGCTGCTTCTCTTCAAAATTCTACCCATTCCCAGGTGACCCCACCCATCCTTAGTCAATAACATCTAATCTCTGTTGCTGTACTGTCCCAGGGAGGAGCATTCAGAAGATCACATGATAAGAACATTCAGCCAGGCACCTTGTCTGAAACAGCATGGAATACACAACAGTGCTACTCAAAATATCTGCATTTTGTTCAGCACTAAAAAAAAACAAGCAAACTGTAAACCCCAACAAGTTTTGTTGCATTCCTGAAAAAAATCACTCAAAACATGCATGTTTTGTTCTCAATGGTCTTTTTGAGTTTCAGAACAGTTTGTGTGGAACCTTTTTATGCTGTCCTAGTTTATCACAGGCCCAAATTGGTTAATTACATTCAAAACTGTGTTTTCGTGGTATTAGCCCAATCTATACCAGGAAGTGAAATTTATCCTTCAAAACAATCTTCAAGGTCATGTTTGAGAGCATTGTTTCATTAGCTATACAGCTAATCTGTATCTGCCTGTTGAGACATGGTACTAGCAAAAATGGTACTTCAGTTTATGCAGCTTTGCCTGTGATCTACATTTAAAAAAAATGGAGTATAGCATTTAGAATAACTGGTTTAGTTTCAATAATATTAGCATAAATAAAAACAGTCTGTTACTTTACATATCAAAAATTACCAAATGGCTATATCAGAGGTGTTATGTGATTAGGTTCAAAATTTGGAATTAAAGATATGGGTGACCTAAGGTTTTTGGACCATCATTATTTCTTCCTAAAACAATAGTCAGTACTAACTCATAATCTAGGAATATAGGAAGCAGTAAGGCTGTAATTCTATCCAGATTTACCTACATTTAAAATATCCAGAATTCAGTAGGAATTTCTTCTAAGGAAATATAACAACAACAACAACAACAACAACAACCACCTGCTTAAAGTCTAGGTTAGACTTTAAGACTCTTCAGGTTAGACTATTTAGGCTAGACTGATTAGTGACCACTTTTCTTGTTATAAAAGTTGGAGGATTTTAGCAACAAACCAGCATTATTCTGAAACTCTAAACTTTCAGACTTCATAGCATTTCCATATCACAGTTGTTTGCAGCAAGTAATTCTTACTGCCTTCAAAGTAATCAGCTGGCATGATAAGCATGTGGAGTCTAAATCAACTACCAGTAATTGTAATAGCAAATTTAAACATGTTTTCAAAACATTAGATGTAGCCTTTAATATATACAGAGAGAAAATCAAATTAACATACTGTATGTAAAAGTAACTCCCATATAATTATGGGTAATATTGGTTTGTGTCATGTCTGCAGGATCAGAAGTTCCTAAAAATCATTAAAGGACCCTGAATATGATGAACCCCAGATATCAGCCCTCCAAGGTAAACCAAACTTGTAAACTGAGACACGCAAGCTAATACTACTACCTTAGTAACAGAATCTTGCAAGTGCAAATGCGCTTCCCCCTCCCTCCCTTTTTCCTCAGGAGAACTAGGGAGTGTCATGTCTGAGCTGCTTTTTCAAATTACATTTTTGCTCAGGACTCAGATTTCTTTTACCTGACTATTGACTTGGTTGTGCCTCTTCCTCCTATTCCTCAAGGTTATTCCTTCTGTCCATTATATTACAACTTAATTAGTATTCCGTTTTATCTTGTCCACCTGATATAATTGTCTCAGAAGATTACCCTTCCATTGCCTCTGCAACTTCCTAGCCACATGTGAGTCCAAGGCTTCTGAAAGGGTCACAGAATTTAGACACAAAAGTTAGCAGGACCAACACTTCAAGGATCTCCAGCCTTTTTAAGGCCTCTGATGTCTTTAGATGGCTATAGGAACAACAGCTCTTCTAAGTCAACCCAGCCCATCATTTCCTGAAGCCCATCATCTCCTGTCCTGATGGTGTTTTGTTCCACTAGATACCCGATGGGTTTGTGCCTTTCCCAGGTCTGTCTCCACTCCTCTATCCATGTTCATTGCCAACTGTCTATGTTGTTCCTTACTGAGATATTGCTAGTTCTGTTGATGAAATCCAGGCCCTTTTTAAATAGTAGATGGAAGAAGTCATAAGTGGCCTGATCAACTTCTGCTTGAGATCAACTGCTGGCAGATCAATTGCTAGTTGATAACTATTCCATTTAGCAGCATCTGCTGCAAATCATGATGGTATCAAAAGGGCAACACACATGTACACACACAGTGGTGACTTCTCATAAATGCTGCAGTTATGTTCTTAACATCATTTATGAGATAGCTTCATCATAAAGGTTTGTCTTTTGCTGGCCCACGTCTTCCTGTAGATGCCCATGCTTCTGTTACACGACAATGGATTTATCAAGTTAGAATGTTCCTGGTAGTATGAGAGGTGCTATTCTTCGATTATGCTTTTGCAAAAACCCTTAGTGGTTTGGGAAATACACCACTCATTCAAATGGCCCTGCCTTGCTTCATAATTGAACAAAACAAAATATACCGTTCCTCATGAAATAAAAAAGAGAGAGATCCATAGAGTGAACTGACAAAAGCATAGCATTTTTGTTATGTTTGTTGCATAATAATGGGTACCATACAGGAAATAGACAGGAATGACCTTTTAATATGACATTGTCTTTGTAATGGTTGATGAACAATTTGATATTAATGTTTGGTGATCATTTCATATAGAGAAATAAGAGAGATAGGGAAACCACCCACTGCTCGCATTTGCATTCAATATATGAACAGCAGGATGCTATATGCCTGCAGTGAATCTTCAATTTTCACTGCTCATGCCTTAATTTTCTCTAAGAAATCATCTCTGTGAACTTATAATAGGCTCTTCACCTCAAAATAAGTTCCTCTTTCAAATCTCTGAGAAGGAAAAAATGGCATAATTTACAGACTATAAAATCAGCATTAAAAAAAAACCTATATACACTGTAATGCATTCTGTAAATGCCATTAAAATGTTTTAGTATTTATATGTACTAAAATTAGGAAACACTGAGTGCATGTACTGCAGTGCATTTTTTAATTATAAAAAGATTCCTGCCTTCTAAAATGTATTTTCCTGACAGTTTTACCTAGTTTGTAATTACATACTAAGGCTGGTATTGCAAGTGCTAATTGATACAAAAGAATAGCAAGAAAACAGTCATAAGTACCTGCTGGCAACCTGTTGCTTTCCAGTTACTGCTGAATTATAACTTCCAGCGACTCCAGTCAGTATGGTCCAAAAGAGATGCTGGGAGCTGTGGGTCAGCAACATCTGGAGGGCCACAGGTTTCCATTTGTTGCTTATTGAAGATTCTTTTCCATTCAGCAAGTTAGATAGTTGCTCACTAATTTCCTTGAATACCTTCCTGTGTTGCTTATCTGGTGCATCTTTGTCTGTATCCAAATTCCAGGGCTCAGATCAGAAACATTGGTCACAGGGAGGAAGAGCTGCCTTTTGCTGACACATAAATACGATGAAAGGCATGTAATGTAGTTATCATGGTAAACTAATCCTTACTAATGAGTAAGCCATATGATTGACTTGAATGCTTTATTCTAGTGAACTGTAGGTATATATCCCGCTGGCATAAGAGATGGAAACATAAGAAAAAACTAACAGTTCATTTTGTGGCTGGCTTTTGTTGTTTAGATAACAGACGGCACCACTTCAGCTATGAAGGCAGAATGGGGCGGAGTCAAATTTTATATGCTTCCCCCAGTTTTTTTCCCAAGATGCAGAGATAACTTCTGCGACCTTCACATATCAGCAAATATAAAAGGGAAGTGGTCTATACCCCACCAGTGAACAGAGCTATGAACTGGAGGCAAGACTAGGCATGGCTGGAGCAACAAGACAAGACTCAGGACTGGAGGCAAGACTCAGCGCAACTGGATCAGCAGGAGCTCGGAACTGGAGGCACAGCTAGGTGCGGCAGGAGCAGCGAGAAGACGCTTGGAGCTGGGAACAAGACTGGACTTGGATGGAGCGATAAGACACGGCTGGGATCCGGAGGCAGGGCTGGGTCTGGCTGGAATGACAGGCAGAGGTTTGGGGTTGGAGGCAGGACCGAACGTGGCTGGGGAGGTAAGATGCAGTGGAGATCTGGAGGCAGGGCTGGATCTGCTTAGGTGGCAAGATGAGGCTCGGAGCTGGGAGCTTCAACCGGGCTGAATCAGGGTGTGAGGAAGGAGGATCCTCAGAGGCAGGAGAAGCTGGTGCTGATTCCGTATTGGCTACAGGAATAGCCAATTGCTATTCCTTGCTCTGTTTCCTGGCAAGGACTCTTCTGCAAGAACTGGCAGCTCGAAGGATCGCTTGTCTCAGGCAACTTGCTCTTTGTGCTGGTGCCTTTTCAGGCCGTTTCTCCTCTGTAGCTAATCGGGCTGCCTTCTGCCTGGCATGCTTCTCTGCTCTCCTCTCTTGAGCACTGATTGGAGGATTCCAACCTTCCTCCGAATTCTGCCCAATCAGCCTCTCCAAATCTTCCCGCTCTGCTGAGTCACTCCTGCTTTCTGTTTCCCCAAAACCTCCCTGATAAGTTTTGTTTTCCCTTCCTGACTCAGCAAAGGTTTCGTTTCCTGAGTCTGATTCAGACTCAACAGACTCAACCCTTACAACTGGCTGGGATAGGTGTTAGCATTCTTCATGAGCTGAGGACATGCCATCATTATGTTGTACAATCCTGTTTATTATTGTCATTTCAAGACTTTGGAATAGGATATCTTTACTTATTTAATGTTTTCCACTTGTTCGTTGAGTGGTATCATGGAGCTGCAATGCAAAAAGTAGGTGAGGCTAAGATGAAGAAATCAAGGAGGCAAGGACAATTTTTTAAATGTATAATTTAAATTAAGTATGGTTAATATGATCTTCCCTTTGTATTCAATTATGTACCTTTTCAATCACATTAAAAATTACAAACTGGTTTAATTTGGATGGTTCTAGGGACTGCCCCAAGCTTTTTGGGAAATACAGGCAGTCCTAGGGCCTCATATTGTTTAATTTTAGTTTAATCACTTCTGTTCCCCCATGGCTGGTAACAAATCCCTCCCTAAGGATTTAGTGTACGGTGTTCATGTGTTATTCTATTCCTTTAGCATCATGCATATAAAGAGAAGTAATGAAAATCAGTAATGCAACCCATAACACATTATGGGAAACAAACTTTCAAATGCTTGTCAAATAACATTAGCATTAATTCTGACACTGCTTACTTTTTAATCCATTATTATTTCAAGAGAAATTCTACTGAATTTTTTTGTATAGGGGGTTTGGTATCAGAGTACAAATAAGCATAGAAGTTACATGTCAGATATAAAAATATCTGTAGTCGGGAAACCCGTATATATTAAAACAGTTCCTTTTCAGGATAAGTTAACATAAGCTAAATGAGTTAATAACAGTTGATTGACATGTCATTGATGAATTTGACAATAGTAATTTGTAGTAATAATTTGTACTACCAGTATTAATTTATAGTAGTAGTAATTAAATAGATACAGACACAATTACATTTATGATAATATAACATTTAATCACTTGAACAAAGGTCTGAATATATTTTCCTTTTCAGAATGCTAAACAACTACTTGCACAGCAGTGTGTGTGTATATACAGTTATATATATATATGAATATATATATGTGTGTGTGTGTGTGTGTATTCAGCTTTATAACTAATAACAATTTGTCATCTATTTTTGTCAGTTCTGTATTTTAAAGAATTAAGATATCAGATATACAGCCTTCCAGAATTTTTTTAAGGAGAGCCTAAAGAATACCAAAGTCTTATCTCCATTATTATTTGTGAGGCTCTTCAATTTTATATATATAATTGAATTGCCAAAACTGATTGACTTCTGAATGATAAAATTCGTTGGGCTTTTTATGACACCTCTATAAAGTAAGAGATTTTGCATCTACTTTTCTTATATTAATTAGCAGGACTGCTTTATTATATTGATCTTGATAAGCTTCACATCCATTTGACTGCTTCACGGTGACTGACACTGGCATTCTATGTACGTTGTCCGGAGTTTTATTATGCTAGAAAAGGGAGCTACAAGCAATAAATAATTATGCATGTATACATTTTCTATCTTTAGGCATGTTTAATAATCAAGAAGGGCCAGCCCTGCCATTAGGGAGAATGCTGCAAACATTTCAGGCAACAGGTCCTCCTAGATCTTACTCTTGAGTTATTCTTCCCTTTTGGAATGTCTTTCCTCTTCTACAACCTAACATTTTCTGTCTAACAGCCCACCTCTTTAAATATTTTTATATATCTCCTGATCACTTAAGTTTCTGTTCCGTCTGGAAAAGTACAGAATATTGAGAAAAAGAGAGAGAATAAGACGTCCCACTTATTCTCTTAGTTTTATATACAATGGAAAGGTAAAAATGAAAAAAGTTAGAAGTGGGAAAGGGGAGCTATCTTTTCACATCTTTTCTCACCTCTAGGTATTTTAGAAGGATAAGATTGTTTGTATCCTAGTTCTAAAGTGGGATGTGAGGGGCAGACAATGTGTACGAAAGAAGCACAAAGAGTTTTTGGATTTTGGAGTAGGTTTAGTGGCATTACTGCACTCATAGTTACTTCACCGGATCCTCATAATTACACCATATTTTTTCATGCAGCTATTCATGGCTGAAATCCTACTGAACCTAATGGGATTTATTTCTGAGCAGAAAATGTCGTGGGTTGCACAACTGCTTTCTATCATATACTTTGTACAATTCTTCCAGAAAATACAGAAAGAAAGAAGCTAACAGGAGTAGCTTCTGAGTAGCTCTGAGACATTTCTGGAATTCATTGTTACACAATCTGTTGAAGCCATTGGCACTAATAGCATTAACAGTGGATTAGATTGATACATGGAGCATGGGTTGGCAACATGTGCCTTGCATGAACCATCAGCCCCATGGATTTTGGAAGAATAAGTCAAACACACTGAAATTTACTGGCATACTGCCATTACTTGACTATGCTTTCTGCTTTTTAAGAAAAATTGCTCTAAGCTTACTATTATATTGCTGTCTAAAATTGGGAGGAGAGAGAGAGTGAAAAAAATGGGTCCCTGAAGGATGACATCATTGTATCCCTGCCATAACCTTTGCAGTCCTCAGAAGCTGAACTTTTTTTTAAAAAAAAAGCAATTCAGTTTACAGAAAAAAAGCCCATGGTCATAAAAGATAGGCTTATCATTAAAACTGACAGCTCCAGAACCTCCCTGTTCAGTGGCATATTGCTTTCAGTGCCAATTTGGAGGCAACCAAAGAAAGACGGCTTTTTGTCTTCATATCCTGGTTGTGGACTACCTGGGCATATCTAACGAGCCACCAGGGGAAAAAGTCTTTTAGACTAGATACATCTTGGTTTATCTAGCCTAGCTTTTCTTACGTTCAGATGTACTGAAGCATTTACTATTGTCATTAGCAGTTCATTTCATCTGCTGCTTTGATGCATCTGGTGACATAACATGGAACATTTTGATCACTTGCAGAATGTTATATCAATGTCCTTAGATTATTACACTACATTAAGATTGAACACTTATAGTTTTAAATTACCTCCATGGTTAGCTTTCGGAATAATATAGCTCCTTAATTCTTAGTAAGGAGGATGGATATAGACCATGTTAAACATAAACATAAGCCTTCCTGAACCAATGAAAAAAAATTAAATGTACATAGAAATTGACCCTTGTGCTGCATAAAAGGCTAAAGAAAACACTTGCCTTTTTAGTGCAGTCTGTATTTATGCTGGACCTTGATCATATCATTTTTGATGTGCTTTTTAAATCTGCAAGAAAGTGGACTGAAATGGCTAGGCAAAATATTAAGTGAACATAAGCAGATGCTTTATGTAAAAGATGAAAAAAAGGATCGAGCATTAAATCTTTGATTTGGAAAAGGAGAGAGGAAGCCCAGCCTGATATAACCTGTTCAAATGCACAGTATATTGAAACAGAATAAGGCAAACCAAGATTACCTGTTCTTGCCTGGGGCTCTTTAGGCTACAGGCAAGAATTGTGAGATTCATGCTGATCTTCAAGTGATTGCTTGAAGTGGCTGTTCCTTTTTCAGGGTAGAGAATCCTGAAAGAAAGATGAGACAGGTGTTGTGAGGTCTTTAAAAAGATGTTAGCTTCAGCTGGGCAATGCTAAATAATGAAAAATGCTAATGAGTTGGACTTTAACTCTGATAATTATGAGATAAGGTGCTGTTAAAACAATACTTCTTCCCCCCCCAAAAGCACCAGATTAAGATTAATGTTGTAGGCATAGTCAAGTGACTCCCCTACACCCCAACTGATTCCTTGAATCTAGGAGGCCTATGGGAGGAGGTCTTCTAGTTCAACGTACAACTTCCAACAGTGGCAATTCAGGAAGTGAGCAAAGGTTTGTGCGAACCAAGTGATGTAAATTTTTAATCTTCAAGTAAGTAGACCTTTTTGTTTCCATTTGACAGCTTCCCAGATGCATTTCTTCAGGTGCATTTCTTAAAAGAAAAGCTATTTGGCCATAGGCCAACCAACCACATGGCATAGAACCAGGTTACTTGAGGGACTGCTGTCTCCCAAGAACATCTGCCCACCCTGCACACTCCCACAGGGAGGACATGCTCCAGGTTCCTTCATTTAAATTTTGTCATCTTATGGGACCTAGGAAGCCTGCCTTTTCTGAGGTCGCTCCTACTCTCTGGAACAATCTCTCTCTTCCCCGCCCCAACTCTTCTCATCTTTAGGAACACCATTAAGACCTGGCTCTTTCCCCAAGCATTAGGGGCGGGTTGAGTGGGCATCCCCTTGTGATTGTTTTTAAAAATTTATTTATTTATTTATTTATCTATTATAAAGTATAAAGTTTTATTACTGCCCATCTCCCCTAAAAGAGGGACTCTTGGTGGCTTACAATAAAATCAATGCTACAACAATAAATGTTAAAATCCCATAAAAATAAAGCACATTACAAATATAAAATGCAAGTTTTGTTATATGCTTGGTTGTCATTTTATATTTGGTAATTATATATTGTATTTTTTTATTGTTAGGTTATTCTTTGGTGTGTGTGTGTGTGTGTGTGTCTCATCTATCATTCATATATATATTGTATATATGTGTGTGTGTGTGTGTGTGTGTGTGTATATATATATATTCATATTCTTTGGTATTTATATATTGGATTTTCTATTGTTATATCTCCAGTTTCTCAAGGTTATACTCATTAACCATTACACTCAGTGCAAGCCAATGGAAATAATTCGTTAAGTAATATTTACAGTAAAGGCTTTATTGTTATTATTATTGCCAGAAGTTTTCAAACTGTGGGTTGGGACCCAGTCTGAAACAATTGGGGAGGGGCGTGTTTGCAGAAAAAGTGGGAGTGCTGCCAAAACTCACTTTAGGCTTTCCCCTCTGCTTTGCCCATGCAATCCTTCATGGACCGTGCAATGCACCATGTAAAAGTCAGGGTTTAACAGCGTTCCTGTAATGCCTGTGCAAGTCTGCAGTGGGTACTTGTGGTTCCACAAAGTTAAAAAAGCTGTGTGATGTATAAAATAAAGTGTAATTATTATAAGTGGCATATTTATTTCTTGCTCCATTGAAATCACTAGTTTTCTTCATGGGGCATGTCACACAAATTCATACTATATCAGTTTAAGGGGTTGTATGTAACGGTGGTTCCCAATTTGTGGTCTGGAGACCTTTAGTGGTCTAAAAATATACCCAGGCACTGCAAAGAATATAATGCCCATATCTTAGGGAAGCCTGAATGCACAAGATTTTGACGTTCTTGCCCCAAATCTCACAAAATTTGGCAATTTCAACAACATAGTGGCTATTTTTTAAATATAGTTTTGTTTAATTTTGGGTCTTTTACACAAGAAAAAAGTTTTGCCCAGTTCTGCATCTGTGTAGAAAAGGATGAAAGGCACTTGTTTAAAAAGGGTTTGGAAATAGTACATGTGAAAAGGACTTGTCTGTCCTTGTCAACACATTAAACATGAGCCAGCAGTATGATGCAGCTGCTAAAAAGGGAAAAGCTATCTTAGAGTATATTAACAGGATTATAGGGAGGTAATTGTTATTTATTTATTTATTTATTATTCAAATTCAATTACCACCCATCTCCCCCAGAAGAGGGACTCTGGGTGGTTTACAATAAAATCAAACTACAACCATAAACGTTAAAATCTCATAAAAATCAAACACATTATGATTATAAAATACAATAAATAAATATAAAATCCAAGAGGCTATAAAATTCCAAGCTGGTGGGAGGGACTCTAGGGTGCGAGCCACCCCCAAGAATGGTTACCCCCTTTCCCACCCCAGGCGAGACGGCAGAACCAAGTCTTCAGGGCCTTCCGGAAGGTTAGGAGTGAAGGGGCCTGCCTCACCTCCGGGGGGCAAGCTGTTCCAAAGGGTGGGGGCCACTGCAGAGAAGGCCCGTTTCCTGGACCCCACCAGATGAAATTCTCTTATGGACGGGGTCCGTAACATGCCTTCTCTGGAGGATCGGGTGAGGCAGGCTGATGTGATGGGGATGAGATGGTCCCTCAGGTAACTTGGCCCCATGCCATGTAGGGCTTTAAAGGTGATAACCAACACCTTGAATTGGACCTGGAAGCAAACTCCCCCTTTTTGAGGGAGATGGGCAGTGATGGAAATGTGAAATATAAATAAATAAATATACTGGCACCCAGTGCAGCTCGCACAGCAAAGGTGTTATATGAGCCGACCTAGGGGCACAAAAAATGGCCCACCTGGCTGCATTCTGGACCAGCTGAAGCTTCCGGATACTCTTCAAGGGTAGCTCCATGTAGAGCGCATTGCAGTAGTCTATATGGGAGATGACCAGGGCATGAGTGACTGTTCGGAGGACTTCTCGTTCCAGGAACGGGCGTAACTGGCGCACAACCCGAAGTTGTGCAAAGGCCCTCCTGGCCATGACTGCCACCTGCTCTTTGAGCAGGAGTCATGAGTCCAGGAGAACCCCCAGATTACACACTGAGTCTGTCTGGGGCAGTGCCACCCCATCCAGAACTAAAGATGACAATTTCCTGGAAACCGAGGAGCTGTCAATCCACAGCCACTCCATCTTACCACGGTTCAGCTGAAGCCTCTTGTTCCCCATCCAGACCCCCACAGCCCCCAGGCACTGAGAAAGGGCAGTCACTGCATCACTTACCTCACCCAGGATGGAGATGTATAATTGGGT
Source organism: Candoia aspera (assembly GCF_035149785.1). Lineage (NCBI taxonomy): Eukaryota > Metazoa > Chordata > Lepidosauria > Squamata > Candoiidae > Candoia > Candoia aspera. The sequence goes on along the minus strand of NC_086153.1, from coordinate 109,217,125 downwards.
ATCATCAGCATACTGATGATACCTCATCCCATGGTGACGGATGATCTCACCCAGCAGTTTCATGTAGATGTTAAATAGGAGAGGAGAGAGAACCGAACCCTGCAGCACCCCACAATGGAGGGGTCAAGGGTCGGATCTCTGACTCCCTATCACCACCGATTGGGATCGGCCCTGGAAGAAGGTGGTGAACCAGCGCAGAACTACGCCGCCCACCCCCAACTCTCTGAGCCATCCCAAAAGGATACCATAGTCGATGGTATCAAAAGCCACTGAGAGGTCAAGAAAAGCAAGAATGGATGCACTGCCTCCATCCCGCTCCCACCAGAGATCATCCATAAGTGCGACCAATGCAGTTTCTGTCCCATATCCTGGCCTGAAACCTGACTGGAAGGGGTCCAGATAATCCGTTTCATCCAGAATCCTCTGGAGTTGCAATGCCACCACCTTCTCAACCACCTTCCCCAAAAAGGGGAGGTGGGAGACTGGCTGAAAATTGTCCAGCACAGTTGGGTCCAGCAATGGCTTCTTGAGGAGGGGGTGCACCAGCGCCTCCTTAAAGGCAGCGAGGAACACCCCCTCACTCAAGGATGTATTTATCATCGCTTGGACCCAACCACATGTCACCTCCCGGGCTGCCTTCACCAGCCAGGAGGGACATGGATCTAAATGACAGATGGTGGCATTCACAATCTGGAGGATCCTGTCCACTTTCTCGGGTCCAACAGGATCAAACTGCTCCCAGATAACAAGGCTAAAACATTCCCTCGGCATCTCCTCAGACCCTGCTTCACGGAGTCCAACTTGGAATGGATCTGAGCGATTTTATCCTGCAGATGCTAAGAAAACACTTCCGTTATACTCTACTCTGGCCTGGTCAGAACCCACTTGGAATGAGATGTCCAGTTCTGGGCACCACAATTAAAAAGAGCAGTGACAAAATGGAGAGAGTGCAGAGGAGAGCTTTCAAGATGGCAAGAGGTCTGGAAGCTAAGTCCTATGAGGAATGGCTGAAGTTCTGGGTATGTTTAGACTCTAGAAGAGGTGACTGAAGGGAAATGTGATAGCAATTTGCAAATATCTGAAGGACTGTCATATATAATTAGGAGTAGACTTATTTTTTAATGCTTCAGAGGGCAGGATCAGAACCAGTGAATAAAATTACAAGGAAGTAAGTTCAGGAGGAACTTCCTGATTGTATGAGCTATCAGCTGCACAGCCTGCACAGGCTGCCACATGTTTCCTTTGCTGGACGTCTTCAAATGCTGGGTGCTCATCTGTCAGATCTGTTCTATGAGATCCTGCACTGAGCAGAGGTTGTATTAAATGGCCTCTAAAGTCTGTACCTTCCCTTTGTTTCCAGACCATCTGACCACCTGCCAGTCCTGGCTTATAACATAGTTCTCAAAAGTGTAGTGGTCCACAAAGAGGTAAGGTTGGGAAATGCATTTTAAGGCAGCTTTCCCCAACCTGGTGTTCTCCAAATATGCTAAATGTCTGCTCCCAAAATTTCCTTTCTGGCATGGCTGTTAGCTTTGCTGGTTGGAGATGATCAGACCTGTTCAATTTATCTGAATATAACCAGCTTAGGAAAGTCTATTTTTAGAGTAATAACAAAGATAGAAGAGTAATAGCAAAGAACAAACAGAGCCAGTTTGGTGTAGTGGTTAAGTCACCAGGCTAGAAACTGAGAGACCATGAGTTCCTGCCTTGGGCACAAAGCCAGCTGGGTGACCTTGGGCCAGTCACTCTCTCTCAGCCCTAGAAAGGAGGCAATGGCAAACCACTTCGGAAAAACCTTGCCAAGAAAACTGCAGGGACTAGTCCAGGCAGTTGCCAGGAGTCAACACTGACTCAAAGGCTTCTGTGTGTGCGCGCGCACGTGCGCACACACACATGCACACACACAAAACACAAAGATAAGATCTGTGTTTTTTGTGTGATCCTCACAATTCAGAAGTTGAAAATTGAAAACGGAGAAGAAATTAGGGTGACTAATAGAAAGAATATATATTCATTTTTGTGTATTTCCATATGGAATTGCACTACTGGGTCAGAGGTTTTACAGAAAAGATAGGTTCAGAGACGAAGCTTGAAGAACAGCCACTCAACAATTTTCTGTTTTGATGTTCTTGCTAAGCAATAATTCCTCGTTTACAAATCACAGTGGATGGGTTCATACAATATGCCAACTCAAAACCAAACAAATCACATTATGGCTCAGTGTGATGTGTAAGCCAGATCATTCTGTTCCTTCCCACACAACAGCTAGAACAGATTACTCTGCCCAAAGCTCAGAAATGATGGCTTTTGCAATGGGACTGGGGAGGGGCATGTTACCCACCTCTATTTTATGGACAGATTACCATGAACATATGACATCTGCACCAGCATGGAGTTTTTATAATGTAACCTTTTACTCTGTTGTCAATACTCCCATAGTTTACCATAGCATCACTGCAGATCATTCTGGAAAAATAGAAATATTGAAACCACATCAGCCATGAAAGAAAGATGCTGTGGTCTTCCAGGAGACAATTCAGGTAGTACACTTAGCACTCTATGTGTTTAAAAATGAATTATGGTGGCATGCTTTCTTCAGTCTCTCTTCTGAGGTTAGGGGAATGTAGGTTGAAGATTTCAGGGGAAAATATCAAGAAAATTCAGAAAAAGTGTATGTTTTCCTTTTCCTCTAGGCCCTTGTTTTATTTTTCCTGCATATGCTCAAAGACTCTTCCCCAAGGATTCCTAGATCTCATTAAGTATTCATCCCTTACAGTGTTCTACTTTAACAACATGGGGGTCCTTTCAGTTAGCAACTTTAAAAGAAAAAGCATTTGAGATGTTTACTGTCTAGTCATAGAGCTAAGCTGTACACAGCCTATGAAGTTCTAAAGAGAATCCTTAGGGAGGTAAACCTGATGATGGCTTGGAACAGTGCTCCTTAAAATATTTATCTTTTCACTGTATTTTTATGCCTTAATTGTCGCTGGATGCTCACCTGCCAGTCATGCTCTAGGACAGTGTTTCTCAACATTGGCAACTTTAACATGTATGGATTTCTGCAGCATGTTGACTGGGGAATTCTGGGAGTTGAAGTCCACACATCTCAAAGTTGCCAAGATTGAGAAACACTGCTCTAGGAGATCCTGCACTGAGCAGGGGGCACACAAGGTTTGGCAAATATACTGTATAGGCAGCATATGTGACATGACAAATATGTTATATACATGCAGTTGGGAGTCAGTTAAGAATTTTAAGTGGAGCAAAATATTGCCTTGTGCTTTCATTTAGGGCCCCAGGGAAGATAAGCCTTTTTGCAGGTTATTCCATTTGAGCCTCATCTCCCTGGTATTCCAGCCTCACTCCCAACCATGATCACTGTGCATGTTCAACTCCCATAGCATATTTCTGGATTATTATTTTTTTCATCCCTTTGGGGTTTTGTTCTCTAAAGATAATTTTTTCACAATTCCTTCGAACATTGGGATTCCTATAAGCATGCAGATGTTTACATAACAGCCCTTTTTAGGCTACAGAGATGACATAAAATCAACTCCCAAATAGGCAGTCGTTATCAGCATTATCTTACTTAGTTGGCTGTATGGATACCTGACTCTTTCAATATGGGAAACCCAACCAGAGACAAAGCTTCCAAATGGCTCTTGATTAGCTGGTAAAATTCCTTACAGAAGTATAACATTGATTTCACTTTGACCGTTGTCCTGGCAGAATTGGCATATACTTGCACAGAAATTATGTTAAAAGAGCCATGTCACCCTTCATGAAGTCACAATTGCTTTGACGTGAACTACCTCTTCAAATGGCTCAGACAACCCTATTTTAGTCTATATTCACAGCCATTGCTTGGAGGTAGAGACCGAAAGGAGGATAGTAAAAGGAGAGCTTTCCCTTCACAATTCATGGATCCAAACACCTTGGCAACGGCTATTTAAATATTATTCTCTTGTTCTGGACAATACTCCATGCATCTGATAGAGTGGAGCTTAATCCTTCAAAACAAGCAAGAGAACATTTGTTCATCTTTGCCATATGAATGTTTGTGGTTTTGCAGCAATGCATTAACAGCTATTCGTATGGAAAGTGTTTAAGATGGTATTCAATCCTACAAGATTAAGAATTTATCCCTACCCCTACCTTAAGCTTTTTCCTCTTTGGAAAATGTAAAGTGGACATTCTTGTTATTCTGAAAGCACCCAGCTTTGTCTGTTTTCAGAAGCTAAGCATGGTCAGGCCTGGTTAGTACTTGGATGGGAGGCTTTGTCAAAAAAGAAAGCCCACTACAGTTTATATATAACTGAATTAATACAAATGACATGTTAGAATAAGATTCTCTTGTATGTTGAATAGGTTCTCATAAGAGGCATTCCTTGATTCATTAAGACAGCTACAACACACTTGATTCAATTATACAGAAACCTCATGAAAAAATGTTAGGTCAGTACCAATGCTTAACCACTCAGTGAACAAGTATTTAAAGTTTGCACATGGATATGGTGCTTTGCACTTAGCCAGTTGGCTGCGTTTCTCATGAATACTGTAAATCTAGAAATTAAGCTCATTCTGTTTAACTATTCAAGTTCTGTGTTAGCCATACCAAGATCATTTGTCTTTCTCTCAAGCTACATTTTCTTTTACCTATGTACAGCAATGACAGAACAATCCCATCACTGTCTTTTCAAAAGTAAGTCCATTTGAAATAAATGAGGCTTATTTCAAGATATGTGAATAAGAAATTGTTGCGTAAAGATGTATTATGACTTTTAGTGATATTTTTACTGCAAATTTGCTCACCTTAGTGCAAATACTGGAAGAAGCAATTGGACAAACAGTGAAGTGATTTGGGGAAACCTTCTGCTTCTTCAAATCTCTATTGGATAGCATTTGATAAAGCTTTCCTTGAATTTCCCAAGAGCTACAGTTCATTCAACCAGTATATTAAGTTGCCTCCAAGTTATTTTATTGCCCAAGACACAAATCTTGTTTGGATGCAAAGGACAATAGCTTTATTTTATTTTTTCTTGCTTGCCATATAAACTTGGCATTGTTTTTAGGAATCCACGAGAAACCCCTTCTTCAAGAATATTCTGTTAGATGTTAAGGGCAGTTCTATTTTTAAACTCTGATGAGAATAGTTTTTCAAATTTATATTTGCAGGAGGAAAGGCAAGTTATGTGGTATATTCTCAAAATGGTCTCTAAATTAGGCTTTTAAAGACACAAGTTCTTTTCCTTCTGTGCACATGTAACTGTAGTTTTACCATGTTGCTTTGTCCAAAGGCTCTCTCTGTATGCTCAGAAGCATTCAGATTGAGATCCAGAACATTAATTAATGTCCTATCTTTGGGTTTTTGTCCGACTCTGTCATAATACATGTTTTATTGGCCAGCCATTGCACTCAAATGTTGCTCTAGTAATGTAAGTTACATTTGCCAGGCCAGTTACAAAGTCAAAATGGATTGCCAGATTTTTTTTTTTTAAATTCAAGTTCTTGCTAGGCTTTAGCCTTAGAGTTTCAGGAAAAGCAGTGGATTTTTGAACATGTACAGTAATATAAAGCCTTGTCATTAGCATTGTGGAAAGTGAAAAGAACGCAGTAACAGTACAACACAATGTTATCATTGTTTTTAAACCGTCCAAGGATGGTTGTGTGCAAATGCTTGGTGCAAAATATTGATTGTATGGTTAGAAGCTAAATGTTTGCAGTGCTCTGCCAATAATCAGTTATAGCCACGTTGCCCCATGCCTTTGCTAAGGGCAGCATTAGAAACTGTACATTATACACATCCATCGCCTTTCCCTGTATTGGAAACTCTTATCTTCACCAGAGCTAGGAATACGGATTGCTGAGCTCTACAGCCTGGGATCATGTACATGAGCAGTCAGTTATATTTCTATACAGATTGCCTCAGAGACATAAACTTTCAAATTGTCCATATTAATATCTTCTTGCTCCGTTGAATCCAATTTGTTTGATCCATGCAGTAATCAGTTAAACATGGTTAGGTTAAGGATTGGAACTCTTCTACAAGAAGTAGTTTAAAAATGTCTCTTCTCACCAATGAGGACTCAATAAAATAAAGTACTTTGATTTCAGAGAACAATACAGACTAGCAAGCTCCATGTCTGGCACCTTGATGTTACTGCACAGAATGCCCTCAAAATACTTGTGTCTCCCCTCCAAAAAGGGAAAAAATAAAAAAATTGGAAGCTTAATCTTAAAATGTATTAATAATAATAATAATACGTTCTACCTAAGGCAATGCACACACTATTGAGCTTGTTTCTGTCTACAACATTGCTTCCAAATGTCTAGGAATCCTGAGGACTGCAGCACCAACGTATTTGAAATGCCAAAAGGGGGGAGTCTGATTTACACAGTACAAAATTTGCTGAATTGTCAGTACAACACTCTCCTTGGCAACATTATAACAACTGAAGGAATGTACCATCTGTGGGGTCCCACAGATCATATTAATGATTTCATTATGTGGCTTAATTGTATTGTCACTATGTTTCATTGCTACATAAAGTACTCCCACCAACCCACTTCCCAAACTATATGCTAAATTGGCATACTTCCAAGTACTCTTACTGGAACTAGGTTTGACATTGTTTAAATAATGTGGCAGCATATTGCTGCTTCTTTTTAAGTTTATCCTATTTAAGTGCTAGGCAGAAAATTCATTACAATGTATATATTCTTTTCCCTACTGCCCCTCTTCTCCCCTGTACATAATACAGCACAGATGCCATCTCCAACCTCACTTGGCAAGTTTTCAATGTTTACATAATACATTATAGAGAGGCGGGGTTTTCCCACCTTAAACATTCTGCACTGTGAAATTTAGGCTTTCACAGGGAGGTCATGTGGAGGTTCAAAATGTAAGTAATGCAGTACAAAAGCAAATTTCTGAAATGCACTATTCATGAAAGAAAGAAGAAATAAAATAAGGACATATGCCTTGTTTTCTACTGGCATAATGCAATGACTTTCTTCCAAATATACTTTTTGTGATATGGCCAAACAATAAGCACAGGATGAAAAGAGAGAGGCATTTGCATTCCAGATCAGCTTCATTACCCAGTGTAATTCCAAGGGAGCCAGCTGTATGACTTTTAATATGCATTATCCCCATCCTACAAATAATAATAATGTCAGCACCTGATCATTCAAGCATTCACACAATCACAGTCAGGAGGCTGGGATTCCTTTAACTGTTTTAATGAAGCGTAATGAATGGTACAGAAGGCAAGCTGCGAATAAAGAGTTCCTGCTCAAACCTAACTTTAAAAACGACATTCCCTTAGTTAGTCCCCTTTCCCATGAAACCATGTCACCCACCCTGCCATCCAGATGGTATTCCTGGCATATCTCAACCCCGCGTCCTTGATGTCTGCCATAGCCATAATAAACCACTTCACACTCCAACTTCACACCCCCTCCCAACTGGCGACATGGAGTCCATTCCTTGGAGAAGGAAATGATGGTAGATGCTCCGTTAAGCGGTTTTGTAAAACCTTTGATTGGGCGGATACGACAAATAAAGTTGGAAAGAGAAAAATAGTACAGTAAATAAGGGAGAGATAAATAAAATCATGAAAGGGGTATGAAATTGTCTCTTTTGTAGGTAATGTGCAGGGCAATCCTATTTATCTGTATTAAGAAATAAGATATAGTTACATGAGAAATGTACTGCCAGACTGGTGTACATAGGGTTGTACACCATCATCATCAAGATTCATCAACAAGGGTCATCAACAAGATTCCTCAACTCTATTAATTCAATCTGATAACCACACCTGTCACACCAACTATCCAATTGTTCAGTTTGGGTGACTAACAGAAGAGTTAAGAGGAAGGCCAAAAAGCAGTACAATAATTTATTTATTAATTAAACATTATACTGTCATCTACTGAGGTTGGAGCAAAATGCTTTCAAGAATCTTTGAGAAGAACGATCTGCGTTAATTGCTAGGTCCATTCTTTTTCCTCCTCAGCCTTTGGAATTTCTCTTTGGATAGTGGGCAAATAGTTCATAATCAAAATGAAACTGTGGTTTTGCATATTGTAATAACTAGTGTGCAGGATCTTGTTTTTAGGATCCTGTTAAATGTCACCCTAAATGTAGTAGTCTGTGTGTTTGGGTGTGATGCTTCTAAATCAGCAACAAGCTCTCTTGATGGGAATAGCTTCATTTTCAATTGCATAACAATCAGAATAGCAGTAGGCTCTGCTGACAGACCCCATTTTTTGGATCCAAAACAGTGTTTTTCAAACTTGGCAACTTTAAGATGTATGGACTTCAACTCCCAGAATTCCCCAGCCAGCATGCTGTTGAAGTCCACACATCTTAAAGTAGCCAAGTTTGAAAAACACTGATCTAAAATGATTGCCAGGAAATCCTGTACATCACATGACCCTTAGCAGCAAATGTAATGCTAAACTTTGCAAAATGACTGTCCAAGCTATTATACATACTACAACAAGTCTCTTAAACACAGGCTCAAAACTAGTCCTCCAAGGAATGCATGAAAGCCACAAAAGTATAGGGAAGTGGGGACACGCTTAATGATTTTGCCTTGTGTTGTCCTTCAGGGCTCTTTTAATCAGTTTAAGATCTTGCTGTGTAGCTAAAGTTGAAAGGAGATTTTAATTGCATTCAAAAGAACATCAGTAGGTGTTTTGTTCATACAGGAAATTTAGGGGGCCATGCCTATCTATTCAGGACCCTTAGGTATTCTGAAAAGTCAATACATGTGAAGAAGACAGTGGTATCATTCCCTTGCAGCAAGACTGTGCTGTATTGTGTGTTTATTTAATGATATGAAACTGGCCTTTGTTATTTATTCCATTATTTTCTAAGCTGTTCAGGAGTGCTAATTTGATTTGCCCCATCCAGTTTTATCATCATAACAGCCCTTTGTGATTAGGGATAATGAAAAAGGATCACCCAGTATGTTTCATGAATAGGATTGTATCCAGGTCTCTGTGGTTCACGGCAGACATTGTCTTTACAGAGATTCATCTGTTGTGACTTTGGTTACCTGTGTAATGTAGAACTACCTCTTCCTGGTGTTCAAAGAGCTGACATCCACTAGCATACAAATGGATAATGGCAGGACTATACTGTAATAATCGCATATAGACTCCTTTGAGACAATGTGGGAATGAGTGGGTGAAGAGATGCTGCCTAGGGAATAGTCAGATAAGAGGAAACATAGCCCACAGCTGCATAGTGGGTGGAGCAAGAGGCTCAGGAGGGACTCTCCCTAAGTTATAAGGTGACAGCAGGAGAATTGTACTTTCAGACAATTCTTAAGTACTTTCAGTACTTAAGATTCTGTTAATGTAGCTTTAAAACAGAGTAGACTTAGCTTATCTGGCCATGTTTCCTGCCTGGTCTACCTGGTAAGGCTGACAGCCAAGGAGAAGGCCCCAGCAAGTCAATGACAACTAATTGCCTTTTACCACTAACAAACCAAGAGACATCACAGCATGTCAGTTAGAGGCAGGGGAATCAATACACCCTGGTATCTTTCTTTGTGACACTCTGCCTTTTTTGAGTCAAATCAGCTGGGGCAATCTAAGCCTATTCATTTAAGAGTATTTTGTCCTGCTTTTCTGCATGGAAGTTTAGGGATGTGAATTATGTAAACTGGGGGGCCATTATTCATTTGCTGTTTTTATTTATTTATTTGTTTGTTAGAAAGCTATCCTGCTTTTCCTCCAAGGAATTCAAGGTGTACATGGCATCCCCACTTCCTCTCTTCCTCCCCCCCACCCAACATTATCAACTTTGTGAGGCTCAAAATAATTGAGTGAACTTCCATGGCTGAAGCTAGATTTGAACATTGATTTCCCCAAATTTAATTTAACAGTGTAACCACACTGCCATAGTGACTGTCATTAAGCAACATGAATGTGCCAGATCCAGTATTCAGTGTCCATAGAAACTAATTTTGAAACCAAAGGCACCTGAAAAATAAACAGACTATGTGAGAAATTGATTATTCCCTCATCTTTATAAACCAACAAACTTAATTTCTTTGAGAGCCCAAGTAGATGGAAATCAGCAACAAGAAAGGGCAGATGCGCAAAACGCAGCAACCCAGCCTCTGTGAAGTCACCAACACTCAGACATGTTGATTCAGCACCCTGGGCAGATGAAAGTGCAGGATTGCGCTGTCAGGGAACTCTCATGGAGAGGTGTGAGACAGGGAAGGAAGCGGGGCGCCAGAGGTTTTGACGGGAGCACCAGAGGCTTTGCTGGGAGGGGGGACAAATGTACTTATACTGTCACTTGTGGATCACTAAGTCACTTGGATCTTTGACATGCTGTGAGTTACTTGCCCAATAAAGACTTTCATATTCCAAAATGGTCTGTATCAAGAGTGCTGATTCGTTGGGTTGAGAACTGGAGCCATGATACCTATATATTGAGCTTTTATGTATGGCTACTGAATCCCTTATTTTGTATCTCCTGCAATTTTTTAAATTTAATTAATAAATACCACTTAGCTTTTAATATGATTAGATTTAAATGAAGACTATGTTCCAGTCTGGAAAAAAAAATAAGGATTTTTCTCAATGGAAGAAAGGTTTGTGTAGGATATTGAGCAGAATAGTTGGATTTAAAATAACCTCTCTTCCAAAATTAGCATATTTATTTCAAAGTATTTCTGTAGAAATTTCAGAAAATGTAATAAATTCTTGGGGAAAAGGTATTAAGGCATCAAAATATCAAATTAAAAAAAGTTTTATTATATCTACCTTTACACTAGAGTGGTTAGGAAATCTCTTATCTAAAAATATATTACCAAGCATCACAGATAAGCATTTGATTTCTTTGCTATAGGAAGTTGTATAAAATAATGGGTACCAATGAAAAATATTTTAAAAAAATCAAACTGTGGGTTTTTAAGGAGAAAAATGGGTATAGAAAAGTTATGTTTTCAGTATGAATTTCACAGCATAAATTAAATTAGACATCACTCCTTTGACTCCACCACTAACTTGTCCCTTATTTTATAAGTGTACAGTTACGATATTCCAAAATTGATGAAAGAAAAGAATTTTGGATTGTAAAGGACTTGTAGGCAAAATTTATCCCCAAATCTAAAAGAGCAGTAGAAATACAATTTAAATATATTTTAGACTGGCTGCAAAGGGCACAACTGAATTTTTATTTTTACAGCACTGTGAAGTAAACAACAACAAAAACATACAACCCTCTTCATCCTCTTTGACTTCTAATGCCTTTTGAACAAATAGCAAATGTCTATTTAATAATACTCAAGGGTATTACAGAAAAATTATATAGATTGAAATATATAATAAGGAAGGGTGAAAGGCAGAATGAAAACAGCCTTAGGGAATAAAATAAGAGGAAAAACCATGTTTTTCATTCTGGGGAAGGAAAGCCTAATTTTTATTACAAGCAAAGATAGAAGAAATTCGTCTTATTATTAGCATTTTAGTTTTTGGCTGCTATCTCAGAAGTGGAAGTAAGTTCCCACTGATTTCAGTGGAAATTGGAGATCGTTTCTGATTAGTCATGTATTCAATTGTACTACAGTTCTGTTCAAGTTATAACTAAATTTTATAATTCAAAGGAATTAAGAGTTCCTGAAAAATTTTCCTGAAAAAAGTCAAACCTTTGATGTGACTCAGAGATAATCATGAGTGGATTCTTTAGCAATGGAATCTGCCACAACATATTTGTTGACTATCATTTCAATATATTTTCTCTGGATTCAGTCTTAACTCTTAATAGAGAAAACAAAACAAGCTGAAACTTATAAATAAAAATATGATAAATAAATAAATAAACTGAAACACAAATACTGTCTACAGGTAACAAATTTTGACTCCCCAGATACAGCTGAACTATAGCCCACAGCAGCCCAAATTAACATTGCCAATGAGGCTGAGTGCTGGGAATTGTAGTTCAACTAATATTTACAGGAACACACAATCTCTTCCCCAGCTGCACACTATTATATCATCTTGGAATAAACCCAGCCAGCGTTAACTGGAATGAGTAACCCACAGGGTGGTAAAGAACTTCATGAATGGCTTAGTGCACATGATTGTTTCCTTCATTCATACTTTCCATTGTTGGGAGATAATGGAATCAGAGCACTTTCTTGGCTTCATTGGAACGGCACTAGAAACATGCATACAGAACAAAGAATGTGGTAAGTGGTTGTCCAGATGAATCTATCTTCATCAGTTATCTAACTCTGATTTCAGAATGAATGGTGTCCATCTTCCAGGGTTCTGAATCTGCTCCAGAATGTTAGGGAGGGGAATAGGGAGGGGTGGGGGGGTTATATGGAGAGATAGAAGGTGAATAAAGGTTTTGGAAGCAAAACTTCAAGCAAAAATCCCTGTGCGTGATGTAGCCATTCGTTTATTTATTATCTGCCAGAAACTTATATTAACCAAACCAGAAAAAAATAAGTAATAAAATGTCCTTTATCCTTTACCTTTTTATCTATACTCTCTCTGATCTGAAGTGAAAGGTAAATATCAAGATCTGGGCACATCCCTTGTAATCTGTCTTCTATTGCAGATTTGCGCAAACCAAGCAACTCTTCCTGTCAAAGGCTTAATAAAAGTTACTGAGAGAAAATTAGGAAGTTGGCAAGAAGGATCAATTTTAAATTTCTCCATGGTGATAATACTTCGCTTCACTTAGATATTTTAATAGAGATTTCAGTATTTTGAAGAGGCATCTATTGATGATACTTCATACATAACGCCAAGAAAAGATGTACCATTACTTTTAGCCATTTCCAAATCTGAAAAGGCATTTCTCTCCCTTTTTTAAAGATTTGGTTGATGTGATCACAGAACTGGGAATGCCCTTTTAGTCCACCAAATTTAACCCTAGTTCAGTGCAGGAATATAAGGTAACAGTTATGTCAGAGGCATCGCCACTTCACTTTCAGGAGTCACTTTGAATTGAGCTGGATTAAAAGAGTAATTTGAGCCAAGGTGGTACTTCAGTTTGAGAAGTTGAAGACATGCCACTGTGATGCCTCAATCAAAGCATTGAATTCATGTTGCTTTGCTCTTCTGAAAGTGCTATAGAAGGATCTTGGAGCAGCTGCTTTGATGTGGCATGGCCTTGCTGAGCCTTCGTGTAAGTATAGGATGCCTTGAGGCTTCATAGAACAGTCTAAGATAAATGATTTGTTTGAAGCTTTGATCAAGGAGAAGGCATCACAAAGTCCATCAATAAAAGAATTCCTGTCCAGCCTTTCCTTGAATACATCCAGTAAAGGAATGCTCACTATCTCCCTTTGGTAATTGGCTTCATTGTGCTCTTACTGTTAGAAAATTCTCTTAACATTTGATCAGAACTAGTTTCCCTGTTACTGAAGACCATTCCTTCATGTTCTGAACTGTGGGATAATATACAATAGGTCAAAGTTTTCTTCTGTATATTTGAAGAACGCTGTCATATTCCCATTAAGTCATCTTGTCTCAAGACTAAAGACAGCCAGTCCAATAAGTCTCTCTTTGTAACAGTTGTAAGATTTCTAGGCCTATGATAATCCTTATTGCCTTCCTCTGTAACTGTCCAGAGATGCCCATATTACATGAGATTGGGTCAGACCGATAAATAAATAAATAAATAAATAAATAAATAAATAAATAACTGATGCTTTTATCAAGGCAAGTACTCCTATCTTATGCTGGTACATTTGATTCTATTTGCCTTGAATTTCATTTTGCTATTTTCCATTCATTTCTCTACAAATCAAGATTATTTTGATCCTATTCAATTTTGTATCATCTGCAAATGTGATAAGTATTCCTTTTATCTCTTTATCCAAACCATTAATGAAATTATTCCATAGTAGAGGACCTAGATCAAAGCCTACAGTACCCCACTAAGTATGTCCCTCCAATTCAATGAGGCACCATTGATGATTCTTTTTTGAGTACAGGTTTTGGGCCAGGTAAGGATCTATATAATAGTTGTGCCTTCTAGCCACACTTAACTATCTTGCTAATCCAGGGTATAAGAATCATTCCACCACATTTCTGTTATACCTATTTGCTTCTTGTTCAAAGAGTTCAATATTATTTTGTTTATTCTCCATAAACAATGGACAATGAACAAACTCTGACAATGAAAGAATGAATTTAATTGAAACTGAATTTTGAGTCAGTGTTCTTCCTGATTTTTCATTAAGTGATTTCATAAGTCCTAGTTTAGTTTCTCTCTCCTAGTTTTTTTTTTATATATAAGAATTCTATTAGATTTAAGACAAAAAATACAAAAAAGGAAAAAAACTACAAAAAGAAAAAAAACCCCAAAAAAGAGTGAAAACACAAGAGATTTTTATTTAAATTAAAGAAGTGATTTCCAACCTTTATCAGCAAGAATCTACAACAAATTTTTCATAATCAATCCCTTACTCTATATTGAACCAAATCACATTATTTCGATAAATCATTCCATTGGCACATTAAAAAAAATCATTAAATACAGTTGCTCCATCCCCTTATATTAAAAGAAAAAGAATACACACACACACACACTATAAATACTATATACTATATATATACATATATATCTCCTAATCAACTCCCCCACAAAATAACATTTATTTAATTATTTCCTTCCTACTACTGCTCCATATGTTTCTGTCTACTACAATAAAAATCAAATAAAAAGCATATAAATTGCCTGCTATTACAATTAATAATACAACAATTATAATAATCTTAATTATATTAAGCCTAAAACCAAGCATTTATTATTATACCTTGTTAATCTTAATCCAAATTGTTAAAGATGAATGAAGACAAACCAGCCCTAGAAGCAATCCAGATAAATATTCTGAAGCCCTGACCCCACTTCAAAATGAACCAGAGCATTTACATATCCCCACAACACACACAGGGCATTTTTCATAGAGAAATCAGACAGCCCAACTGCCCCCCTTAAGAACTCCAACTTCTCAACAGAAAGCCTCCCATACATAATAACCCCTTCTTTTCCAAGGCATTCCATCAGCATTTCAGTTTCTCTTATGGCTTGCAATTCGATCTATCCCTTTAATCTCTTCAACTCAGCTATCTAATCTTCATCCAGCATTTCAACAGAAGCCCTGATCTTGCTATTAGAAGAAACATCTCTTTCATTGTTAAGATCTGCAATTTCTTCCACTCCTAGTTTAGTTTCTTAATCTCATGAAATTTTGCAGTACAGAAGTCATTACTAAGGTTCTTATTGCCGGTCAAGTTTATTGTGCATTGGTCAAACATATTGCTACCAATTTTTGTGAGACACACTTATCTAATGACAATAGTCCATTATGCAGATAACTCAGACCATATGGCCAGAAACCAAACCAGAAACCAAATCTGTCCCACTGAAATAATTTCCGTAGCCACTCATTCAGTTGCAGTATTCTTTCTCTTTCGCTTTCCTTTCTCTGGAGTGAAAGGATACATTAAAATACTACTTGAGCCCCCAGATTCTTCAGCTTCCCTTCTATACCTTAGAATTCAAAGGTAATGCATTTGCATCTGTTCTTAGCAGTGTCATGTATTCCCATATGAATAAACAGGAAAGGATGGTGAGCCTTGGTAACTGCTCTGTCACATCCCTAATTTGCATCCCTGGGAGACTGCATACTTTATAAAGCAAGGGTCCTGCTGGCACACAGTACTTTTTATTCCTTATAGAAGAAGTCATCAACTGCCAGAACTCTGTCTTCTTGCAAGAAGTATTCACGCTTTCTCTGTTCAACAGGGCTCTAGCCTCTCATTTCATATGCAGTAGGATCTCATGTTCCTTCTATGTAAACTCAGAACCCACCTCTTGTAAGGGCTTGAAAACTATTTTTGAATTCCAACTGTGCAAAATATTTGTACATCTCTTATTTTTGGTTGTTGCTGTCTTCCACTGGCATGCTTCTTTTTCATTCCCTTTCTTAGGGAGGATTGCCTCCTCTGTCAGCTTCTCTAACAGTGCCTTCTTTGCTGTCTAATAAACCTTCCTCTTCTCTTTTGGGCTAAGTAGCAACTCATTCTTCCAATCATCTCACTTTTTCTGCAAGCAGCGCCACAAGCTTGTGTTTAACTGCAAATGTATGCCAGGAAATTTTCAGGCATACCCATAAAGATGCAGGGTCATCCCTATTCATCTTCACTTTTATACTTAAGACACCACCAACAGAAAAGCTTCTATTTATTTTAGTCAAATTCACACTTTTAACTTTAGAAGGACTAAAGTTGGAGTTTAGAAGGACTAACGTTGGAGTTAAGTTTAGAAGGACTAAAGTTAGAATTGGACTAAAGAGCAACCCAAACCCTGGACTATTCTGCCGCACTAACCTGCAAAATTCCTGTAGGATTTCTCCATTCATTTGGACCTTGGAAACTGGCTGCCTTACACTATCTCTACAATATGGCTGAGCAACTTTTGAGTATCTGGCCCTCCAACCCTCTAGTGGGCACAAGAGACCATTCAGTAAAATTCATCCCATTTTTCATGTTTTGGGGAGCATGCTGGCTGAGGAATTCTGGGAGTTGAAGTCTATACATCTTCAAGCTACCAAGGCTGAGAAACACTGATGTATAGCTTAAATATGTTTCTCCAAACATATTTAACTCTCACTTCCAAATCAAATCAAATCAAATCAAATCTTTATTATGGTCATAGACCAGCATAAACTGTCACTTCCATATAATAAGATTGTCAGAAGCACATTCTTATACATAGCCATTTTTATTTCTTTAGACAAATATTCACTCCTCACAACAGATGAAATTATACTCTACCTTTCAACCAGCATATGCCCACCTTTAAATGTCTCCATTCATTTCCCATCTTTAGCAAGCATTTTTTTTCCCGAGATACGTAATTTACTTGCTCTAGTCTTGGGCCATTTACGTATAATTTCCAACTGTAGATTCCATTTTCCCTTTCAAACACAAGTATCATCATCTTTGATACTTTAATGTTCAGATTCATACAATTTATTGAATCATGTAAAGTATGTAATATTTGCTTCAAATCATTCTTGTTGTTAACCACATTTTAATCACCTGCACATAAAAGTACACATACATTCACATGCCACCAGAAACATTCCTGATGCAATTATCCACAAATACATTAAACAACTAAGGGACATCACACATCTTTATTTTATCTCCTGCTAAATGTTGAACCACTGAGTAAGTATTCCATTTATTTTCACACGTGCTTTAGTTTCATCATATACTGTTCTTTTTGCATTCAGCAACTAACCTTCAATCTTAGTCCATGCAAAACATTTCATAATTCAAGTCTATTTACTTTATCTGACATTAAAAATAACTTAGATTATTAATGGTCAGATTACTAATCTTTAAATAGAACAATTTAATGGTCAGATTACTAATTCTTAAATAGAACAATTTAATTGCAACTGCTTACTATTTAGGAAGATTTGATAATGGACCATAAATACATCAGGATGGGCAATGTTTGGAAGTTGAAGGTTGCACTTCAGCCTCATGACTTTCCAGACAAAGGAGGCTGTTTTGTGAAATGGTCACTCCAGCAAAAGGGACAAGCTAATATTTTGGTATTTCGTTTCTGGGGATGATTAAAGGATCACTCCTAAACCTTCTCATATGGTTATTTTAGACAGATGTGGGGCCATATGAGGGGTGCTGGGGTTTATTGAGGGCGGATACAGGAGGAATTTATCTTAAAGAGGCCTCTTGCTGCCATTTCATCTCTTAATCTGTCAGAGCTAAGAAACAGGTTGGTTTTGTGTCAAAAACATTAATATGGGAGCACTGCAGGGAGTAGGGGAGTTTTAAGTATAGGAAGTGGTAAGCCCAGGGTTTCTCAGCCAGAGTTCTGTGGAACCCTAGGGCTCCAAGGCAGGTAAATAGGGGTTCCCTGGGAGATCATGATTTATTTAAAAAATTATTTCAAATTTGGGCAACTTCACATTAAAGAGGTGAGTTTCATTATTTTTAGTTTAAGAACACTGTTAATGCATATATACAGACCTGCACAGGAAACGAGTATAATAATTTGGTAACTTCTGGCCTATATTTGAGCCTGAATGTGCAGGGGTTCCCTGAGGCCTGAAAAATACTTTAAGGGTTCCTCCAGGGTCAAAAGGTTGAGAAAGGCTGGATTAGCCTCTCAGAGGCCTATTGTTCCCATATCTGCCTTTCATTTTTTAAAACTCACACTGGTTAAATTCAGCCACTTTGCTGCCAGATTTCAGCAGCATTGTCTCAGAATCCTGGGAGGGCCTACTTCTGAAATACAGATATATCTACAAATAATAAACTCCTAGCTGTCAATACTCCAGTACACAGAAGCAGCTTCTAAAGGCCTGCTAATATCTTATTTAACACTGCCTTTCCTTCCATACATTTTCAATACCCAGTTTCATTAAGCAAGCCATAACTTTGAATCAAATGGAGCACCAGAGAGATGCTAAACTTTTCTGCAAAATTAGAGGTTTTCAAAAGTTGGTGGCAATTTGCTTACATTCTATTTTCCTGTGAGCAGAGATGACTTTGCTAAGGTGCAGAAAGGAAGACAAATATCAGTGAAGAATATGTTAGCTTTAATCTGGTTAATCAGAAGTACAGAATGAAATGCCAGTGTTTGTCCAAACAGTGAGCTCCTCAGACAATTGTAATACTCTAGAGATGATGTCTTGCTTAAGATACCTTCCATTATTATTATATTATATTATATTATATTATATTATATTATATTATATTATATTATACTATAATAATTCCAGCATTAAATTTATTTTAATAATAAAGTAAAATCAACAAAAAGAAATAATTTTTGCTTTTTGAATTGTATCATTAAAAATAAATTTGGCTAATTATGCACAGCACTGAGCAAGATATTTTTACTTTTGTAAACTGCAATTAGGTTTCAGGATTAGAAATCTAAAAGCTTTTGTTGGACAGAGTTTGAACCCAATACATATTATTCTAGGTTCATTCATATGTGTTGTTATCTTAATACACTTAGATACAAAGGTATACTAAAAACCTACAAAGTTGTTTAAAGAAACAATGGTGCATTTATGAGCGCTTTAGTAATTATTTTATAAGGGAAACATATGCAGTTACAGGATGCTGATTGGACATCCTTTATCTTCAAGATTTTTTTTAGCAGTATACAGTTTATTCCTCTGTCCCTTATTAACTTAATTTAATTTGTTCATTAAAAAAGCATAACCACAAAACATAAACAAATCAGTCACCCATCAGCTTGAAAAGAAGTTACATTCAGGTAGCCCTTGCTTACCAACTGCCTTGTTTACTGACCATTCAAAGTTATGATGGTGTAAAAAGAAAAACAGATTTGGTTGCAACCAATCCTCTCATTTATGACCATCGCAGCATCCCATGTAATGTGATCACAATTCACATGCTTCACAACTGGCTTCCAAAAAGCAGAATTAATGGAGAATGTGGAAGTAAAAATCCAAGTTGCATTCACGTGATGTCTTGCTTAACAACCACGGTGGTTCAATTAACAACCAAATGAGAAGTGACATTGTAAGCCTGTCATGGTCATATGATTTTCTGCTTAGCAACCGCAGTCCTTAGTGACAGAGTTGCCAGTCCCAATTGTGGTTGCTAAGTGAGGACTACCCGTATCTGGAAGATCAGACTAGATACAAGGCATGTTAATTTAGTTCGTCAGTGCTTAATTGAGTCTTTGAGCAGGCCAAATAGAGAAATAAATAGTTTGGCACTTAATGGGGTGAATATATCAATAATACTCTGATTTGGATATTATTTATTCAGACTCTTTATAAACAATCTGGGCTTGTTGCAGGAAGGAATGGATTGTCTTTCAGAAAATGTTGTTTTTGTGGCCTCTTAACTCTTTTCTTTATATATACTGTATGTGTATAATGTCTATTACATTCTGCTGATGGCACAAAAGAAGTAAGAGACCACCTATAAAAATATAGCCAGTTTTATTTAATTGAAACCAAAGCTTGGATGCCTCACTTTAGCAAAAAACGCTAGTGAAATTTATTGCAGGATATACAATTTATGGCAAGCTGGTAGTTTCACTAAATTCAAGTGTTGTCTAGTTTCCTTGCTCCTCCTGGCATTTAGGTGTTCTGCAAAAATAATTATCCCTCCTCTAACTGCATTTATTTTATAGCCCCTGCATCTTTGGGAGGGTGTGTTTTGTGAGTTCTGCTAGCTTTATCTCATCCTAAGAAAAGTACATAGGTGTTTATGGATTCAATCCATTTGTTTCAGTGGAGTGGCTCAATTTGACCTGTCTCCATTTGCCAAAAAGCTGAACCCTTCAATATGTCTGAGGAGTGCACTTAAAGTCACAAAACAAATAACCATCACCAGGGATGCTTCTCATATTTCTCCAAAGAGGAAAAATAAGAGTTTCAGCTACAACCAGTCCCCATTTGCTTCCGTATTTCATGCATATTTGTTTGCTTATTTATTCGATTTATATAGCCACCCGTCTCACCAAACTGACTCTAGGCAGTGTATCAAGGTTTAAAAGAAAATTACAAAATTAAAAGCCAGAAACAATAATGCCCAGGATTGAAAAATCATTCCATATCTTTAGTTACTGTCTTATTCAGTAACTAAATCAACCAACCAACCAACAAGGCTCACTTAATTTCCTGGCCCAAATGCCTGTGGGAACGTCCAGGTCTTAGTGCCTTATGGAAGGCCAAGAAGGTTGGGGCCATCTGGATCTTCAGGAGGATGCTATTCCTTAGGGAAGGGGCAGTGAAAGAGAAGGCATGGCTCTTAGGTCCCACAAGATGACATGGCCTAAGGGATGGGACTTGAAGCATGCCAACCCTCCTGACTGAATGGAACTATGATGTCTTCAATCAGGTGGGCACAATATTTTGCCCGGTTCAGTTTTTACATCACCTGTGATCCTAGCTCACACAATAAACTACCAGGTATTCCCTGCCCATCCCCCCTACTATATTCTTGAAGTCTGACAGTTTTGCCATCCCCTGGCCCAAAGGGACGCTTCTGTCGGCCCAAAAAGGTAGACCAGACTAAGAAACCAATGCCATATAGGTCAGAACTACTTTTATTGTAACAGTTATAGTAAAAGAATCTTGCAAGTTTGAATGTGCTCCCTCCCTCTTCCTGTAAATTAGGAAGGGGCTTGTCTGAGATGTTTTCTCATGTTATTTTCTTAGCCTGGGCTCAAGCCCCTCTTACCTGACCATTGCCTTTATAGTGGCTCTGCCTCCTGTCCTTCAAAGCCATTCCCTCTTCCTTATACAACTCCAAAGAAGCTAAGAGTGGGGAGGCAAGCAATAAATCTGTTGGATCAGATTTGCTTACAACAAGGAACATCCATATATCAGGACCTGGATGGATGACCTCCATGAAGCTCCACAGACTGATTCTTCTCCTTTCTCTGTGACTGAAAGACAACGGCTTCACAAGTCATTTATACATTCCTCTTCTTCTCAGGAAAATTTATTGCAACTTTGCCATGACAATAAGACTGCAGGATATGGGCGAATGTTCAGAACATTGCATCTTTTACTCAGAGAGTTCTGGTGGCCATGCGTGAGAGCAGATGTCAATACGTGACATTATGTTATATCTTTTGCTGGACAAGGCCATCATTGCTAAGCCAGCCAGTTTGCACCACCTGCTCCCCTCTCCATCAGGACCATGGGGCATAGTTTCCCTGGATTTTATTACTGATCTTATATATGTGCAAGGTTACATGACTGTTTTGGTAATAGTAGATCTGTTTTGCCAAGATGGCTCATTTTATTCCATATAAGGGACTACCCTCTGTTCTGTAGACTGCAAAAGTCATTTCTAGATTACATTGTTTTGGTATACTGTCTATAGTCAGTCATGTGATCTTGAATCAGGGCTTTCAATTTACATCCAGGTTGTGGAATGCCCTCTTTCATTTGCTGAATATTCATTTTCATTTATCATTATCTCATCACCCACAATCAAATGGGTAATCAGAGAAGACAAATGCTACTCTGGAACAATTTTTGCATTGTTACATTTCCTGTCAAGAGGACAATTGGCCTGATTTGTGGTTATTTGCAGAATTTGCGTATAGCAACTCTCTGCATCTCTTGATTGGCTTAAGGGTATAATCCTCACTGCTTGCCCTCCAAAAGTCCTACCTCTAAAGTTCTGCAAGCCTCTGAATATTCTCTAAGACAGACTGCCCAGCTCCTCTTAAAAGAACCATTAGATATGTCCAGGGCTGCATTCAAATGTACAGCAGGTGTGTATAGGCAAAAAGATATAAAAATTGCTGTGGGGAATTTGGTATGGCCTTTGACCAGGTTTTTGCCTTCTTCTTGTCCAAGAAACTAGACTCAAAGTTTATTGGTACCTTTCTTGTCATAAATCAACTCACTGGCCTTCTTTTTGCAATTGCCCACCTCAGTGAAAATATACCTGGTGCTTCTCCTTGTGTGGAAGGGACATCCCTGTCCTTTACATTCAACTTCTCCCACTAGTTCTTAAAGCTGGGGAAGGGGAATATGAAGTCGAGTGTATTCTGGATTCTATATGCAGGAGTGGGAGGCTTGAATATTTTATTCATCAGAAGGGCTGCCCTAACAATCATCATGGGAAGTGGCAGAGGATGTTCATGCATCGCAACTTGTGGAGATGGCTAAATTAACTTCTTTGATCAGAGAAAAAACAATATCCACATTGGCTGACTGGAAACCCCTTATAGACTTTTTGCATGAAATGGAAAAAAATACACTTATGATTTGTGATTTTGATGATTAGAAAAAAATTGGACAATAGAAAAAAAGAGCTTTTGTTTGTAATCCTAGAGTAAGAGATAATTTTGTAATTGTACTTACATTTGCTGCAAAGGAAATTGGAAGCTTCATCTTTCTATGTCTTTTTATTCTTTCTTTCTTTCTTTCTTTCTTTCTTTCTTTCTTTCTTTCTTTCTTTCTTTCTTTCTTTCTTTCTCTGCTTCTTCTATTCTTTAATAGTTCGTGTTAGTTTTTATGTTCTTTGCAAAACTTTTAATAAAATTTATTAAAAAAAGCAATTTCTCCATCTGAAGTTTCTTCCGGGGAAGAAATGGCGAACTGAAGACAGCTCTGCTGAGAGCAGAGCTGATGACTGCATCAGAATGAAGAGACGGTGAGTGGGCCAGCTCTTCACAATTCCTCTCCAGACAAGGAGAGGATTTGGGATTGCCCACAAGTGCTCTAGACAGTTGCTCCTGGTGAGGAAACCACAAGACAGCAGTCTCTGGTGGGTTTAGAGCTCTGGGAAACAAGGGAACACCATCTTAACCTAAACCATGGCTGGACAGAGGGTTCACATACTTCCTTTTCCAGCCTACTTATGTTTTTGAGATTGATCAAGGTAAGCTATATGCTGCCCATGAGAGGGTATTGATACATAATCCTATAGGTTGAAGATGCACCATCTTTGCATAGTTCTTTACCGATAAGGAAGTCAGTATCAGCACAAGTCTTGGTCCTTAAGATAAGTTTTTGTTCTTTCAGACAAATCCCTTGACAGGAAGTCTTTCCACAATTTTCTATTTGTGAAAAACAGTAACAAATCCATTGGAAAAATGTCTGTAATGAGCTGGCTGTCCTTGTGCTGTAGTGCAAGCATGGAGGGGTAGCCCCAGTCTGTTGTCTCAAGCATCTCTCCCAGTAAAGCACAAGTTCACGCTTGCCTTAGGCAGCAAGACAGTTAGAATGCCATTGCAGGGGAAAAACCTGTGCTTGTGCCAGGAAGCCCGCCTGTCACTCTCCTGTCACCACCTGCAATCTGGTGGCAGCTCTTTGCAGGCAGCCAAATTCCAGCTGCTTTGCAACTGCCAGAAGCAAAGTCCTTTCCCCCTTGTTTATCTCTGCATTGGGAGGAAAACGTCTGAGCATGTGTCTATAGCCCTTCGCTTGGCAAGTGGAGAAGCTGGCTCCCAACCATGCCTCCCGGCTTGGCTTCTCAGCATAGAAAAGCACAGACTGCAGCTGTGAATGGTGACTTCAGCAGAATATATGGGTGTGGGTTAATAGAGTGCTTGGGATGGCCAGCAAAACAGATGGCTGTGTGAGAGACCTCCTGGTCTAATAGCCAGTGACGCCCCCACTCTGCCAAATCTCATCCTCCTGAGCTGTCTGGCTTCTGCTTTGACCTTCAGGTTTGGCTGGTGTGACCCAGGCAGTGTGACTATTGCTCTGGATCTCTTTAGGATCCTGAGATCCTATGCACGGCCTTCCTGCAAATGTTTAAGGAGCTTTCTTCTGCAGATATTGGCAAGCCCGAAAGCTCCATCTCATATGCTTTGGGCTTTAATTGTTTATCCTTCTCTTGTCCACAAACTAAAATAAGAACATGTGAGTCCTTGTAACTCCAGCGCCACTCTTTTTAACCCAGAGTTCAATGCAAGGAGCACACTTGGCTGCAGTTATTGAGGTTTTCTGTGCCTCCTATAAACTTTTTCGGTTTACTCTCAGTAGATTCTCCTGCCCTGACTTCTGCAGCGCTTTGTATTACTGGGCTGATCCCAGCTTCCTTTAACCATATTGTATCAATCATGTAACACTTATGTTTTAAAAGAAAAGAGAACTCTTTTAGGTCGGAGATGGGCAGCTTCTCCAAGGCAGGAACCTATGTTTAGCATCCAAGAGAGTAGTGGGTGAAGGCAAGACAGAAATGTTTGATTTGATTTTGTTGACCCTGACCTTTAGTAAAACAGAATGAATATGACTACTTTTCAGTGATACATGCAACAACTTTCCTCTTCTGTAACATTCAGAATTGTATTTTGGTAACAATTATTGTTGCTCCTGGGACTTTTGAGAGGGTGCATGTAGTTCTCAAATTATGCATCTCTCTTAGTCAACTACATTTAAAAAACAACAACCCTATTTAATGTTTAATTGTATGAAATGTATATGTGCTATTGCATCTTACTGTTCCTATGAGTGCATTTGTGCTGTAGTCCAGATAGATTGGCTTTTCTACTTAACCCTTGTTCAACTGAGGGAAAAGGCTAAAACTGGAAGGATGAGTACTGTAGAAAGAGAGAGAGAATCATAGAGTTGGAAGGGATCTTAAAGATCATCTAACCTACCTCCTGTTCAGTGCAGGATCCATTACAGTATCTCTAATGGATGGCCATTCTGCCTCTGTACTAGTACAAAAGAACTCACCTTTTCATGTGGCAGCCTGTTCCATAGGCTGACAGCTTGTGTGGTCAGGAAGTTCCATCTGATGTCTAGCCTGGGCCTACTGCTTTTAGTTTTAACCCCCTTGTACTGGTCCTGCTCTCTGAGGCACCAGAAAATAAATCTACATAGCAACCCTTCAGATATTCGAAGTCTCCTATGATATCCTCCCTCCATTGTCTGTTCTGTAGGGTAAACATCCCAAGATTCTTTAACCATTCCTCCTGTGGCTTGATTTCCAAACTCTCTCCCATCCTGGTAGTCCTTCTTTGTACTTGCTTCAATTGTCACTGTCTTTTTTGAACTGTAGTGCCCAGAACTGGGCACAGAATTCCAATGAAGTCTAATCAGGGCAGAACACAGTGGAACAATTATATCCCATGATCATTGCTAAACTTAAGGTATTTTTTTGCTGTTTAGCAGCTGCATCACATGATGTACATGTATACAACCTGAACAACCGAACTCTCAAATTTAAAATAAAAAGGTATCTTTTTCTCCAGAGGCATTGCTTTCCCTAATTTTAGTTATACATTAGTGGATCTATTCCTGACCTAAAGCATTTGCAAAACAGTAGACATGAGTAGCAGCACCCACTTATTTATATGTTTGTAGAGAGCCAATATGATGGAGTGCTTAAGGTGCTGAAGTAGGAGTGGAAGACCTAAGTTTTAATTCTCCCTTCGGCACATAAGCCAGCACTGGATCAGTGTGGTACATTACAGTCCACAACCTTTAGGGAAGAGGCCTTCACCCTGCACTGGATGGGTTCTGGTTGATAGTAATTATATGCATATAGGCAGACATACAGACACACGTACATCATGACTTTTAAAATGTATTTCTGTATTTCAAAAGGAGTATTATAAGGTACAGTTGACCCCAAATTAGGGATATTTCTTAGTACATAGAAACCCAGTGAGTGGGCAGCCTTAAAAATATAGCTGGAGAAGATGAAATGAAATGAAATGAAATGAAATGACTGCTCAGCAAAAATTCAGCATGGAGATTTCAAAGGCCTGAATCAATCTGACTTTCCAAATTGAATCAGAAAAGCAAATAATCAAATCTGACATTTCTGAATCGGTTCAGAATAGTTGGATACTTCTGCCCATACGTGGAAATGGCTTTTTCTGAATTGATTCAGTAATCCAAATCAAACTGAACAGATTCAGTGAATTGAACTCAGAAGTCTAAATCAAGCTGGGTCGAATATATGAATCAGCATGAAGAAAGGCCAGAGATGCTAGGAATTGTCATCTGAGCACATCCAGGAACTACGTCTAGAATCTGCCAGGCTCACTCTTCTTCTAGCAGCTGCTCAGAAACCTTGGAAATTAGAAGAATGGCAATGGTGATATACATGACTATGATATGATTAATACATATTTATGACAGCACTCTCATTCTCCTCTCTGAAAGGAATGTAGCAGAGTGTTGCATTTGTGCGATTAGGATTGATTTGCCAGTTCTGTAGCACCTACGTTTTTTTTAAAGGACTATAAATGTGGTGGCAATTCAAACATTCAAGGAACTTAAATAAAGTAATGGAAGGGGGGGGAAAACCTTGAGAGCTATTTGGGGCCAGTCAAAGCTATGTTTGATAATAAAATATTTATACTTTGGCCACAGATTCCTTATTAAATATTTTATTGCCCACTTCTATTTTTCCCTGTGGCATCCTGATGTGGGGAACCTTTCTTATGCTGGTTCCCCACATACTGCTGAACACTATATTCTACAGTTTTTTAAAATTTGCATCTATCCACTGCTTTACCTTCCACAGCAGGCTGACTGAGTCAGAAACTGCTAGTCTAGTCTAGTCTAGTCTAGTCTAATCTAATCTAAATTTAGAGGCCACCAGATTTTAAACTAATCTGGGAGGTTTACATATCACATCTAAACTTGTATAGTCTTTTTAGTTCTTACAGCTTGCTGTATTTTCAGATAACCCACTTTTCTTCAATACAGTATTAAAGGATACAGAGACACCTTCTCAATTTGATGCCCTTCAGAGATGGTAGCCTTTAACTCTCCTGATTCCAAGCCAGGACCAAGTTTTGAAGAGTCTCATATAAGGCAGAATAGAATATCCGGACTGGTAACATCTCCTTTGGGTTGAGCTTGACTCCTGGTAATTTCATACAGATCCTACCATGCCAAAAGCATCCAGTGATGACCTCTCTTGTGATCTGGAAGTCACCACTTCACTGAGCATGTTCTGGATTACACCTCTCTCTCATAGCCCAGGCACATCCACCTGCAGAGGGGGCAAAGAGTGAAATGTGTATTGTGATGTCTTGTTCCATCCCAGTGACCTATGTACATGATTTCAACATTGAGATGCAAGTACAGAAAGATGGGGATTTCACTGTGATGCCATGACATGTTTTGTCATTTTTCATCATTGTGGTTTATAGCAAGTGCCTATGAGTCCAGGCTTAATAAGGGGGGCTTTCTTGTCTCAAAAGGCCAACTCCTAGGAAAAGTTAGGATAGCAATGTGACTCCTCCTTCTCCTTCTCCTTCTCCTTCTCCTTCTCCTTCTCCTTCTCCTTCTCCTTCTCCTTCTCCTTCTCCTTCTCCTTCTCCTTCTCCTTCTCCTTCTCCTTCTCCTCCTTCTCCTTCTCCTTCTCCTTCTTTTTCTAAATTAACTTTAAAAGCCAAATATGAAGTTCTGATTCCAGTATTATAGATAAGATGTTACAAATGTAAAGACTGATTACTTCTTATGTAATACTTCAGTGCAGCAGGTATCCATACAAGACTTTTTTCAGCCCAATTCCAGACCTAGAAGGTAGACTGGGAAGTTACAAAAACATCTGGAAGAAAACAGTAGCAAATTATTTCCATATTGTTGCCAGGAAAACTACATGGATGTGTCAATGAAGTCACCAGGGGTTAAGCTTGACACAAAGGAGATTGTAACTTTTATGTTTTATGGAATGGATTCCAACTGGAATAAGGGCCAGCCTGCTTCATAAACTACATTGGTTTCAAGACTGTAGCAATCTAAATATAATTTAGCTAGGTAATTTCCATGTCTATTTCTATGCAACTAAAAATGCAGGAATACAGTTTTATACAACCACCTTTGTATGGATCATGTAAATTAAAAATAAGCCTTCAAGAGAAAATAAGTCAACACATTTCCCCATTTGATAACCAAATCCATTGGCATGTGATACATTCTAGAAGAGGCTGATGGAAGATTCTTCTGATATATGCTGACATATTTGTTCTTAGCAATGTTCATCCTTGTTTTTACTTAATAAAAAGGATTTTAGCTGAAGTGCTGAGACTGGATTCACCATCTGCTATATGAAAAGACTGGTTTTAAATGAAGAGTAGTAAGCAAAAAAGAATCTTTTATCTCTTCCCCTCCCACATTTTGAGGAGGAAAAAAGAAATTTCAGATTGGAAATAACTAATTGATTTTAGCATAGCACATTTTGAATGCAGCGCCTTTACATGTAGTCTATAAGTTTTCCAGTATTGCAGATACCATTGTCTTGAAGAGTTATTAATGCATTATGACAATTGTGAATAGGCATAATGTAAACACAAAATGAAAGTAATTATATTAATGCACTTTCAAATACATTTACAAAACTGGATTTTTATGAGGACTCTTTATTCTGCATGATATTCGATTGCTTGTCTAGGGAAGCAAAGCATGTCTAACAAGATGGATTTGGGGGGAAAATTGACAAATCTACATGGATTAAAAAGAACACTTGTGCTTAATTATTTGAAGTGCCTGTAGTATATGCAATGCATAGTTAATGATTGCAAAATGAATGATTGACTGTGACTTATTCATGAGCAGAATATTTATGCTCTAATAAAGGAGATGAGAAACGAGAAGTGACTGCATCTGAAGCCTTTAGAATCTCTTTTTTCTTGGAGTTAGTTAAGTAGTATATGCTTTACTCAAATTATGTTCAAGGTTATGGAGTTATTTGAAAATGAGAATTGAGTTTTGTGTGAGTTGTACAGTCATCATTTATTAGTCTAAAAACATCATGGTCATTTTTAGATTTTATTGTTAATTCATTTTAACTGCCCAGAGTTCCCCTGTTTGGGGGAGATGGGTGGTGATAGAAATTTGAAAAATAAATAAATAAAATAAATTTGTTTTGAAAACAGAAGTTTACTTTTTTTCTCTCCTCTCCTCTATAGCTGGGCTAACATAACATGGTGAGCCATTGTTTGTTTTCATCATGATTTAAATAAACCACAGTGGCTGAGTTCATAATCACATTGAGCCATAAGCCAACCGTGGTCTTCATACTATAAAGCTTGGATTTACATAATAGGCTAAATCAGCATTCAAACAAATCAAGTGGTTTAGCCCAGGACAATCCATTGCATGATTACTCAAAAATAAGACTGGGTTTAGAATAGCTTAATTTCTATTAACTCTTAAATACCTTGGGTAAATATTTATTTGTGTAGAAGAAATGCGTGCTTGTATGGAAGAAATAAAAATAGCAATTTTTTGTAACTTTTCTGTGGCAACTTGGAATGAAACTCTACATGCAAAATAATTGCTCAGGTGAGAACCTGGGATAATGTGGCTCATTGCTCATGGTGTTATGAGCCTTCCATCTGGTGAACCTAACTCTAACTCTATATGACATGGCAGTGGGCTACTGTATATCAGGCCCTGACTTGCCAACATTGATTCTACCATCTGATACAAACATCTGGAGAGGGCCTGCTAGAGTTTCCTTCCATGGGAAGTACATAGGACTTGAGCTCAGTGGCAGGTAGGCATTCTGTGTAGTGGTCCCTATGGTCTGGAATATGCATGTGGTGCCTGCCCACCATCACTGCATTCCACTAGGTGCTTGTTGTTGTTGTTGTTGTTATTATTATTATTTATTTCACTGACCCTTTTGCTCTTAGTGATGGATTGTGGGTATTCCATCTTGTATGTATGCTTTGTTTTCCTGCCTTACTGTTTACCACTCAGATTCTTATGTTTGGAGTGGTCTACAAAATACATACATACATACATACATACATACATAAATCATCTACATAGTTATGATACTGTACATGTGAGCCCAATATTCACAATGCCAAGTATTTTGGTGATGCTTGAGTATTCACAATGTTTCATATACATTAAAAGATAGGATGCTACCATTTACCAGATTGGATTGTTGGTCTGTTTGGCACTGTTTGGAATTTTATTGCACACATTGGGGTCTTCTGGAGAGGCAAGGAGGCAAATGAGATGTGTATGATTACATTATCCCACAAATGCTATGGCTTATGTGCTTGTGTCAGATATGATGAAAATCTTTATTACAGCATTTTTTAATTTACAAAATTTTAATCTACAAAAACTGCAGAAGTCTGAATATTTTAGTTAAATTAAAGGTTTTATTTTTTTTTAAAGAACCAAATGCTGACCTGAGGATCAATTCAGTGTGGTAACCAGATTGTGAAGATCCATTTCAATCATGGCTTCAGATCCTGAAGCTAATCCCAGCAGTGGTCTATATGTGTGTTTCTATTTCTTGTTTTTTAAGTTTGATGTTGTGTTTTAAATATTATTAGCCATCCAGAGTTATGAACTTGATATAGGCAGCCATATAAATTGGGAAATAAATAAATACATAAATAAATAAATAAATGAATGAATAAATGAATGAATGCCACAATGAATCACAATTTACTGTGTTCTCTGACCTACCATGGAGAGGACTTGGCTACCAGTGTGCAGACCTGATGCTTGTTCTTTATTTAATAAACCACTGCTTTTAAAGTTAAGATTATTAACATCCATGTCTCAGCAAGTGACAGCTCTCACCCCACCTTTGCCTGGATAGGTACACAAGAAAACTACATGGAAACATCCATGAAGTCACCAGGATTTGAGCTCAACTTGAAGGAAACTAACTTTATTAATCTCTAACTTGGCACCCATGTAAAATTATCCTAATTTTTTAAAAAGAATGTCATTGGCTTATATTTAGAGTCTAGGTTTTACTATTAAGAGAGCTGGTTTGGTATACTGGTTGAGGCATCAGGCTAGAAACTGGAGACTGTGAGTTCTAATCCTGCCTTAGGCACAGAGCCAGCTTGGGCCAGTCACTCCCTCTCAGCCCCAGGAAGAAGGCAATGGCAAACCACTTCTGAAAAACCTTGCCAAGAAAACTGCAGGGGCTTGTCCAGGCAGTCGCCAGGATTCAACACTGACTAGAAGGTGCATGCACATGCACATGTGCGCGCACACACACACAGACACATATATTTTACTATTTTATTATTACATACCAGAAGATACAATGTCAAACCAGAGAGGATCGATTTCCTAGTCTTCTAGAAGAGCAAAGCATTAGGTTTGATTCATCCAGTATTTTAATATTTGGGGTATACTTCAGCAATTGGAAGACATGACACCAAGAACAGATAGTTTAAAAAGAAAAATGGATATCCCAACAGACTAGTCCACTATCTCTAGGAAGGCACTTCCCACTGACTGACAATGTTTGTTTTTATGTTCCGGCCCATTAAATGATAAGGCATTTGAACAAAGCACATTCTTGTACAAATTGCAAACCCATCTGACCAGGCATTCAAGAACTGTTGTTTGCCTGGTTTTGCCAAACTGAACAAGAAAATGACACCTTCCCATGCCTGTATTCCCCCCCACCCCACCTACCCCCATGCCGTGTCATTGCTTTCTTTTCCTGGCACTTCCTTGGCAGTGGGTCAAAAGTTTGGTGGGTTCCTTGGCTTTCTTTTGCTTAATCTAATAAGTGTGAAAGGGAAGGCATACATGAACAAATGGTTAGGCAGAAAAGAAATGGGCAATGCTGGGCTGCATTTCCCTTTACATGTGCTACACTAAATGAGCAGATTTTCCTAATTCATTTTAAAATAACAAGGCCAGCCTCTGTGCTTCAACTGGCAAAATTATCTGACATTTTAAATTGGCAACCCTATTACCTAATTCAGGCCAGGCACAGTTTGTGATCAACAAAGTAAAATACAATCAGGTGCCAGAATGCTCTGACCATTCCTTTGAAGCAGCAAAATTAAGATCTTTTTCAGAACTTTGGGCTTTTTATTATCAAAATTCTGGGGGCTGGCTTGAGAGCGTGATATTTATTACAATCCTTCTGCAAGAGAGAAATACATTTTTGTAAACTGTTGGGGCATCGTCATGCTATCCTTGAAAAAACAATGACCTTCCAAAAGCAAAAAAAAAAAAAAAAGTATTTACATGGCTCTTGATGTAGTGAGTTCTTCCAAATAACTGTGTAGGAATGAAATAGCTTTATGTAACTGGAAAGGTCTCCCCTAACTAAACTGGTGAGAGCCAGTTGGTCTAGTGGTTAAGGCAATGGGCTAGAAAACAGGAGACTGGGAGTTCTAGTCCCGCCTTAGGCATAAAAGCCAGCTGGGTGACCTTGGGCCAGTAACCTTCTCTCAGCCCAACATAGTGCAGTGTAGACTAGCCTCCTCGTGGTGCACCCTGGGCAAGGTGATTTGTCACGGCTAAATAGTCTACACATCTGGCTGCTGGACCTCACAAGGATTTTCCAGCAATTAAAAAGCAGCATGAACACCAAACTGCTATGCCATATGATTAAAAAAAAAAACTAAATTGGCAATTGTTATATGCCAATTTAACAATTTAACTTAGGATACATGATTTTTTTCTCACGTTTTATCTGTAATACCATCTGCACTATCATTGTAATATTATCCCCGGTGTAATACAGTGGTGGTTAAATTATACGTTGCCTTATGAAATGAAACATTAGCCATATGATAACATTTGAAACTCACATATTTGGGCATGTGATGTGAGTGGATAATAGACTAGAGAAATCAATCAAAGCGAATATTTGTAGCTCAGGGTTGAACTGTGGAGTCCTTGGTGCTCTCTGAGCCTTGTTGTTTTCTTGCAGACGTTTCATTGCCAGACTAGGCAACATCTTCAGACTAGAGAAAACTACAGTTGGCAAGATAGAGAGAAATAAAATAGCACCTAAAATGGATGGATGGGATCAGATTGTCATTGGAGACAGGTCATGGTTGAGAATATTTTTTCATACAGTGATTCTGAGTTGAGCCCAGCTTGATGACATCTAACTAATGATTGATGTTTTTATTTTCTACTCTTCTTGGCTGGCAGTTCAACTCTACTATATCTTATTTCAGTATTCTGATAATGTTTCTCTTTCTGGTTGATCTGTGCCTGCACTGGGATTTCCAGACAAATTTCCAGATCCAAGTTTGAGGTCTCAGACTTCACTATTGTTTTATCTTAGTTTCTGAAATGGAACAGTGACTAGCAATAATGATGTCAAATAAAACTTTGTATTGTCCTCATAATTTCTTGTTTTCACAAGTTTAGAAGCTAATTGGTTTTTCTTCTCAACTTTCTCTTTAAAACATATGTACAAAGCCAAGATATTGGAAGTTAATGGAAATAATCCTATAAAAGTCCATGCCCTTCCTGATGGAGGAGAATGGAAGAGTCTACACCATGCTGAGTTCCTGCCCAATTGGCCTGTGGCGAGCTGTATTCAGTAAACTAGCCACTTAGTACTTCCTTAGAACCTTTAATTATAATCTTTGTGGGGGAAAAGCCTGTTTAGCCCTATATGTTCTATTTGAGACAAATTCATAAATAACAGTATTGTGAGTTCAGTTATTACAAATTGGTTGTGTTCCCCAGAAGAATGTTTTCTTCTTATTGATTGGAAGGCTATCAGCTATATAAGTTTTACTTTGGTTTGTACTAGCAAAGCTGAATAGAATTTTTGTATGATAAGATGAATATAGTCTTAATAAAAATAGGCCAGAGGTGGGGAAAAGTATGCTGCAGACATGGATTGCATTCTTGGAAACTTAAACTTCTGTTTATATTTTACTTAATGCTACATATTTAACAATATCCTTCTGCTAATTAGCATATTATTATTCAGAATGTGTTATTTTTAGAATGGCATAGTGGGATTTTTTGGTAATGGTGCTGAAGACGATGTTTGTTAGGAGGGACTCACAGGAGTTATGGGTTTATAGCAGATTGTTGGAAGTTTGTGGGTTGGAGGTTCTCAGCTTGTTTGGAGTGGGATGCTGGTGGAAAGATGACCAGGAGTTGGTTGAATATGAATGCCCTGGAGCGGCCATCTGGGTGACCCAGAAGGTGGAGCTCCCTGGCAGCCTGGGTTTCTTCAAAGGGATCCAGTTGTTGGGATGGCAGCAGAGTTAGTGGCAGAGCAGAGGTTACAGCAGGACCACTGATCAGCTGTCCAATGGTGCAGCACCAACAGCTGACTTGTTCCTTGTCCAGGCAGCAATGTCAACAATGGCAGCGAGGCATCATAGAGAGTAAGGAAATGTTGTTGTTGTTTATTCGTTTAGTTGCTTCCGACTCTTCGTGACTTCATGGACCAGCCCATGCCAGAGCTTCCTGTCGATCGTCAACACCCCCAGCATCCCCAGGGATGAGTCCGTCACATCTAGAATATCATCCATCCACCTTGCCCTTGGTCGGCCCCTCTTCCTTTTGCCCTCCACTCTCCCTAGCATCAGCATCTTCTCCAGGGTGTTCTGGCTTCTCATTATGTGGCCAAAGTATTTCAGTTTGGCCTTTAATATCATTCCCTCAAATGAGCAGTCTGGCTTTATTTCCTGGAGGATGGACTGGTTTGATCTTCTTGCAGTCCAAGGCACTCTCAGAATTTTCCTCCAACACCACAGTTCAAAAGCATCGATCTTCCTTCTCTCAGCCTTCCTTATGGTCCAGCTCTCGCAGCCATATGTTACTACGGGGAACACCATTGCTTTAACTATGCGGACCTTTGTTGTCAGTGTGATGTCTCTGCTCTTAACTATTTTATCGAGATTTGTCATTGCTCTTCTCCCAAGGATTAAGCGTCTTCTGATTTCCTGACTGCAGTCAGCATCTGCAGGAATCTTCGCACCTAGAAATACAAAGTCTTTCACTGCTTCTACATTTTCTCCCTCTATTTGCCAGTTATCAATCAAGCTGGTTGCCATAATCTTGGTTTTTTTGAGGTTTAGCTGCAAGCCAGCTTTTGCACTTTCTTCTTTCACCTTCATCATAAGGCTCCTCAGTTCCTCTTCGCTTTCAGCCATCAAAGTGGTATCATCTGCATATCTGAGATTGTTAATGTTTCTTCCAGCGATTTTAACTCCAGCCTTGGATTCCTCAAGCCCAGCATGTCGCATGATGTGTTCTGCGTAGAAGTTGAATAGGTAGGGTGAGAATATACAGCCCTGCCATACTCCTTTTCCAATCTTAAACCAGTCTGTTGTTCCATGGTCTGTTCTTTCTATTGCTACTTGGTCGTTATACAGATTCTTCAGGAGGCGGACAAGATGACTTGGTATCCCCATACCGCTAAGAACTTGCCACAATTTGTTATGGTCCACACAGTCAAAGGCTTTAGAATAGTCAATAAACCAGAAATAGACGTTTTTCTGAAACTCCCTGGCTTTTTCCATTATCCATCGGATATTGGCTATTTGGTCCCTAGTTCCTCTGCCTTTTCTAAACCCAGCTTGTACATCTGGCAATTCTCGCTCCATGAATTGCTGAAGTCTACCTTGCAGGATCTTGAGCATTACCTCACTGGCATGTGAAATGAGTGCCACTGTTCGATAGTTTGAACATTCTTTAGTGTTTCCCTTTTTTGGTATGGGGATATAAATTGATTTTTTCCAATCTGATGGCCATTCTTGTGTTTTCCAAATTTGCTGGCATATAGCATGCATTACCTTGACAGCATCATCTTGCAAGATTTTGAACAGTTCAGCTGGGATGCCGTCATCTCCTGCTGCCTTGTTATTAGCAATGCTTCTTAAGGCCCATTCAACCTCACTCTTCAGGATGTCTGGCTCTAGCTCACTGACCACACCGTCAAAGCTATCCCCGATATTCTTATCCTTCCTATACAGGTCTTCCGTATATTCTTGCCACCTTTTCTTGATCTCTTCTTCTTCTGTTAGGTCCTTGCCATCTTTGTTTTTGATCATACCCATTTTGGCCTGGAATTTACCTCCAATGTTTCTAATTTTCTGGAAGAGGTCTCTTGTCCTTCCTATTCTATTGTCTTCTTCCACTTCCGCACATTGCGTGTTTAAAAATAATTCCTTATCTCTTCTGGCTAACCTCTGGAATTTTGCATTTAATTGGGCATATCTCCCCCTATCACTGTTGCCTTTTGCCTTCCTTCTTTCTTGGGCTACTTCTAGTGTCTCAGCAGACAGCCATTTTGCCTTCTTGGTTTTCTCTTTCTTTGGGATGTATTTTGTTGCCGCCTCCTGAACAATGTTGCCAACTTCTGTCCAGAGTTCTTCCGGGACCCTATCTACTAAGTCCAGTCCCTTAAATCTATTCTTCACCTCCACTGCATATTCCTTAGGAATATTAGTGAGCTCATATCTAGCTGATCTGTGGGTCTTCCCTAATCTCTTGAGTCTGATGCTAAATTGTGCAAGAAGAAGTTCATGATCTGAACTACAGTCAGCTCCAGGTCTTGTTTTTACTGACTGAATAGATGTCCGCCACCTTTGGCTGCAAAGGATGTAGTCAGTCTGATTTCGGTGTTGTCCATCTGGTGAAGTCCATGTATAAAGCCGTCAAGGAAGATGACCTTGACAGAAATATGCAGGAACTGTTACCT
Organism: Candoia aspera; assembly: GCF_035149785.1. NCBI lineage: Eukaryota > Metazoa > Chordata > Lepidosauria > Squamata > Candoiidae > Candoia > Candoia aspera. Next base: position 109,180,201 of record NC_086153.1, on the reverse strand, counting down.
AGGCAAAAGGGTGTGAAACATTTTTTTTAAGTACCAAAAAAAAAAAAAAATCAGAAGTAGCTTTAGGCAGATGTACAATTTAATTGTCAACGGGAGGGCCAGCTTTGCATTTATTACTGAAACCTGCTTGGGCATGGAGTACTGTTTCCCTCTAGAAAATGTGCCCACCATTGTTTTGTGGGTGGCATCAGCCACAGCTCTGGGTGTGGGTGGGGGTATGGCTATTTTCATCTGAGGGACTCTGGTGGCTTCCAGAGGTCTGCTCTGCAGATAACCACATATGAGATGTATGATCTGTTTGTGAAGTTAGCTCTAAGGATCAGATGGGATTGCTGCTAGTGTACCCACCTCCCTGTTGTATAGCAGCTCCCTATCTGAGCTGCTCGATACTATGGCCAGATTAGTGATAGAGTACCCAAAACGTATAGCGTTAGGGACTTCAACTTCTCTACAGTATGTGCAGGTTTTGAGGCAGCTCAAGAGTTCATAGTCACCAGGGACCTGACCCAGATTATTGAGGGCCTGATTCACTGTGTGGGGCAGACACTAGATCTGGTTTTTTGTCTTGGGGTGGTGACAATATGATCTGAATTTGGAAGATGTTACCATTATCCTTTGTCATGGTCAGGCCACTATCTGACAGCTTTTGGAGTTTCTTCCTGACAAAGGAGGAAAGACCTATTCAGTTCATCCACCCCATGTTCCTGATACACTCAGCTGGTTTTCAAGGGGAGCTCAGGGTTATTTTTGAAGCTCTGGTGCTTGGCTCAGCTGAGACCTTAGTTGCTGTCTGGAATGAAGAAGCTACAACAGCTGTATATAGGATTGTGCCTATACAGACTCCATATACATGGATCCTAGGGCTGCCCTTGATTTATAGAAGAAGCTTAAGAGATACCTAGAGCACCACTGGAAGAAAATGAAGAGTGAACTCAAGTGAACACTGGTAAGAGCCTTTCTTAAGGATTACCTTGTGGCAATAAGGGTGGCAAAATGTAATTATATTGCTGCCCTTATTGCCCTTCTTGCATTCATGGAGAACTGGCTGGCAGCCCTGTTTAAGGTGACATGGCTGGCAAGGAGGAGCAAGGAAATTGTGAAGTTTATTCTAGGCATCTGTTGGATTCCCTCAGAATTAGACTCTGATTATGCAGGTCCTATGCCCATAACTCTGCTGCCCCCCATGGCTGTTAAGAGAATACCCAAATATGTGCTAACTTGGAAAGGCAGAAGGAAAAAGCCTAAAAAATTAACTTTGGAAGACAGACCTATATAGTATATAGACACTGATCATTCTGTACTGTATGAGGCAGATCTTATGTGTGAATATGGTTTCATTCTAGTTTGCAATAAAGGAACTTATCCAGCCCTGTTGTGTCCATGAGCCTTCTGCTAAGAAGCAAGTTCCTGAATACAGGATTAACTGTTTGGAGAGTTGAGATTTATTGCTGTGTCTGTCTTAAAGCCTGATATGAAGTTCTTCAAATAGGATAGTGGTTTGCTGTCTTGAAGAGATGCTTCTTTTCTCCAGTGATGCTAACTATGGTCACACAGTATACTTCCCTCTGGCAAACATAGTGGTACATTAAAAATAGATAAAAGTTAAATAACTGTTTTTTTTTTTTTGGTAATTTGGACCAGAGGGGTTGGTTATTGCATTTTGGTATGGCATACACAAGGGAAATTTCTAGTATTGGCTTTTAACCTTTGTTTTATTATGGTTGTTTTGTAACTTTGGTAGCAGCAGTGGTGGTATTATTTACTGCTGGCAGGTATGCTTGAGTTGCAGAATCTGAAATGACAGAGAACTCAGAGGAGGGAAACAGGTTCTATCAACAAAAATACAATTATGGAGGTAATATTTTTACTCCAATAATGCCACTGTGTATTTCCACAGTGAGCTGTAGGAATAACCTTGCGAAGCAGGAAGAACTGCAGCTAAGACAATGGTCAGATAAAAGAAATTTGAGTCCAAAGCAGAAATGTAATTTGAGAAAACATCTCAAGCTTCACCCTCCCTAGTTCTCTTGAAGATAAAGGGAGGGAGGGGGAGGCTCATTCAGACTTGCAAGATTCTGTTACTGTAATCTTATAATAAAAGTAGCATTAGCATTCATAACTGTGGTTTCCCAGCCTGGTTTACCTCAAGGAGTTTACAATTTCATATAGAACGCCTGTATTTAATTAAAGCTAAGTAACTGTAATTCCATCTGACTTTGGTAGGAGATAGCTAAACACATACTTAGCAGAACAACTCTGTCCTGGGGTTATCCCAGGGATGGAAATGTGCCACCACCATCCTGGTACTGTCACCACCATCTAATCCATGCTACTCCTGTGGCAGGCAGCGAACACTTTTATTTAATTCAAACCTGTGGATGCTGCTTCTCATAAAATACATCAAAGTGATTTACAATCAAATGCTAATAAAATAATAAGCTAAAGCAGTCCATGTAAAAGATGTTTGTTAAAAAATGGATAGGAGGAAGAGAAAAAAAGATCCCTAGGGAATGCCTGGGAGGTAAGTCCCCCTTGAAGATTAGGGATTAAGTGTTACAAGCAACAAGCGCTTCCACCGAGAAGGTCAGTTCACTCATGTCAACAAGATGATGATTGGCAATTCACGTTCTGCAGTAGACCTTCCCAGGTGATCTTAACAATTGTGCAGGTTTACAAAGGGAAAAGTGATCTATCAAACATCCTTGAACCAAGCAGTTTAGAGTTTATATAACATGATAAAACCTTAAATATGGTTTGGTGGCTCAGCCAGTGCTGTGGTTTCAGCATAGGTTGATAGATACATGGATAAGTATCAGCATGGATTCTGAATAGCTTCTGAACCAGTTTCATAGATAGTCCTTTCTTACCCTGCTCTCCACCCAACCTTCAGTCAGAAGAAAACTATACCAGCATGAAATGTGTTACCCCAGTTGCTGATCGCTATCTTGCCTCTTTTGCCACTGTGTCAGGTCCCTGAAATCTGACTTTCCTCCGAGTTAATGAGTGACAAAGTCAAACATATTTCATACACCTGAGGATGGCCTTGGACAGTGCAGTATAAAGTGGGGTGGGGAATACTATTTTACTATCAGTTCAACTAAGAATGACTTAAGCCTCCCTCATTCATAGGCTGGGGATGAGATGAATGTCACGGGGACCTAGCAGAAAAAACATGGAGGTGCAAGTGGGAGAAAGGCCCATAAAGCACATTACAAAGAATTCAAATGTATCTGATACTAGCTATGGTGATGAAAGACTGGTGAAATGTGCATCATAATTTCATAATGCAAATCTTATTCTTTTGTACTTGTGTCATAAGTACAGTATGTAAGGCACAGTGTTTGTTTCATTACTTGCCCCTGCTTGGTAAATCTTCTCCTGTGGATGGCTGTGTTTCTGTTGCATGGAAAACAGTAGCTGAACTCCCAGTACCCAGGAAAAGACAAAGAATGGCAGAAATAACAAGAACCATCACCGCAAAAGCAGCAGTTAAACCTACAGCATCCATGGGAAAATTACCGGTACTAATATGATGAAAAAGTCACCTTCCTTGTGGTCCAGAATGAAGAGACCCAACTAATACTGCCAATTTAAGTGATGTGGTCATGAAGGTGCCACCTGTTCAGCTTGCACAACACACGATGTTGGTCCCAGTAAAAAAATTATGGCTCCCCAAAGGCCAGGCAGCTTTGTAGAAACATGGCCTGAGACTTTCCCCATACCTAGTCCATACTTTGACTTCAAGCATCCTAATCCTTCCCTTTGACAGCCAGTCAGCCTGGAATTCTATGGGACCGATCCCCATTCCTTCCAGTTCTTTTCCTCTTGCTAGACAGCCTCCTTTACTTCATGTACTGATTGCCTTCATGAAGGCAAGCATTGCCTATTGTTTTCTGAGAGGTTCACATTCTGAACTAGAGAGGGAAGAAAATGCCTAAGTAACATTGATTCTGCTCCTAAGTTAACTGAAACCAGTACTGGAGTATTATGACCACTGATTTTATTCAGTTGTCTAGGTGAACATTAGAGTAGGAATATGTGTCTAATTCCATTTATTTATTTGTTTGTTTGTCCAATTTACAGTATATAGCTGCCCATCTCACAAGACAAGCGACTCTGGGTGGCGTACAACAAAGCTAAAACTATTAATAAATACCTAAAACACTTATCATTATTATTACTAAAAACAGTAAAAACTATAAAAACAAAGCTAAGACAAAGAAGTAATGGGCAAAGGGATGTTAACAATAAGGGAGCCACCTTACTAGTTTACCATTCCCCTGGGGTCCCCAGGCCTGATGGCACAACCAAGTCTTGAGGGACCTTCAGAAGATCAGAAGTGATGGATTCAGCCTCACTTCAGTGGGGAGGATATTCCACAATGCAGGCGCAGAAAAGGCCTAGGACCCACCAAATGTAGCTCCCTAGATGACGGAACCTGTAACATGCCCTCTCTGCTGGATTTGGTGGGATTGGCAGATGTAATTGGACCTGAGGTGGTCCCTCAGATAACCTGGTCCCATGTCATGTAGGGCTTTAAAGGTCAACATCAGTACCTTGAATTGGACCTGGAAACAAACTGGTAACCAGTGCAGCTCATGAAGCAGAGGTGTAATGTGTGTTCCACCAGAGACACACATAACTGCTCACACCACTGCATTTTGCACCAGCTGAAGCTTCCAGATACTCTTCAAGGGCCACCCCATGTAGAGCGCATTACAATAGTCCAACCGAGAGGTGATCAGGGCACGAGTGACTATGAGTAGGGCCCCTCAGTCAATAAATAGGTGCAACTGGCGCACAATACAAAGTTGATTGAACAGTCCCTGGTGGGCAGTACCCCTGGAGAAGGCCTTTTGGAGATTTTAGTCAATGAGCAAGTTCACATTTCTAACATTTTCCCATATGGAAATAGCCTAGAGTATTAGCAGCATATTGAATTATTCCAGAAACAAATCAGAAGCCCATCAAGTGCATGTATTTTTTTTTTAAATAAGGCCTCCTTATAAAGTCAAGCTTGACTCCTGGTAATTTCATGGACATGGCCTTGATAGTAATGTGGAAGTGGTTTGCTGTTGTTTTCTTCTGGGACATTTCCTTTGCTTTAGTCCTGGGTTTCCCTGGAAATCCAAGTATGCCAGGACCAATCCTGCTCAGCTTCTGAGCAGATAGAAGGTTGGACAAATGCTGCCACCTGCTGAGACTGTGTTTGCTAAATACTGGCATTGAGAAATACGTTCCCAGAGGGAATCAGACGATCCTGGCTTTGGGATTCTAGCAACAACCTGAAGTGTCAGCTCTCATTCTTTTGTAGAAGCTGTCACAACTACCCCAGTTTGTAACTAGAAGGAAAATATCCTACCTGGCAGTGTAGATAAATCAGTTAGACAGATGTAATGCAGAGAAAGTGAAAGACCTGAATATATCTAGTTTGCTTCAGCTTCTTACTGATCAAAATAAGAGTTTCCCATGTAATTTTTAGCCTGAGAAGGGACAATGACAGAAGGAACTTGGGGAATATCACTGCCATGTTTTCCAGAAAAGACCAAAACAAAAACTTAGAACTATACTGATATGAATATATTTCCCCAGTTCTATTGTCTTAATAACAGTAAAAGCATATTCCAGTATTTCATTTCCCCAGAATTTTAAAGCTGATTTTAATTATTCTAGATTATTTTCTTTCTTGTGAAATATAGTAGAAGTGTGTATAACCTGGATCAAACATTGCACATTGTTTGCTTTTTTATTGAATAAAAAATGGCTAAGCCATAAACAGAATAAATCACATTATGTCTTAGTGCAATATTTGAATCCAGCCTGAACGTGTGAGTACAGGTAGTCCTCGATTAACAACCATTCGTTCAGTGACCATTCGAAGTTACAACAGCACTGAATAAGAAGACTTATGGCCAGTCTTCGAAGTTGTGGCTGTTGCAATTATGTGATTGCTATTTGGGCACTTGGCAACTGGCTCGCAATTACGATGGTTGCAGCATTCTCTGGTCATGTGATCGCCATTTTTGAGCTTAACTGCTGGCTTCCAACAAGAAAAGTCAGTGGGGAAGCTGGCAGGAGGTCGCAAATGATGATCATGTGACATTACGCCTAACGACCATGCAAGATTCACTTAACAACTGGAACTGGAACTGCTGAAACTGCTGTTGTAAGCCGGTGGGGTCACATGATGTCATGCTTTGTGACCACGTCACTTAACAACAAAGTTCCTGGTCCCAATTACTGTTGTTAACTGAGGACTACCTGTATACTGCACATAAACATATATGAACATAAAAATTCATTCTTGACTGGGGAACTAGAAGAAAATAAAGGCTTGAACTACTGTATTCCATGAGATTTAGGGCACAGTTTCTGCAGATTTGAGATGAAACCCATTGAAATGAATGCAGATGTATGGATAAATGCATTTGTCCTGCTCCTTTTTTATTGAAAATGGACTTGTTCTATGAACTTAACATATCTTTAGCTAACTGATGCCAAACCTGTGATTGTATGTATAAATCCGCTAATGCTGTCTTTTATTGTTTACTTGTTTATTACTACGATGTCTATGCTGCTCCATTCCAGACTAGTGATAAGAAGAATCTTTAAAACTACTTTACACCATTTTTATACCTAAACAATATTTGTTCCAGTTTTGACTTCTAGCTTGCCTTTCTCTTGAAAGACAGAAATCATCTCACTTAAGCTGAATAAAAATCCCATGCAGTATAAATTTTAAAAGGTATCAGTTCCTGATATTTCTTAATGTTGTCTTACCTTTGTAGCAGATACAATGAGTTGCTCCTTATGCAATCACAAGAGTGTGGGCCTGCAGCTCAGTATCTTCATAATAGTAGTCTGTCTTTGGTAACTGACATGTTTTTTCAGACTTCTTCAAAGATAGATCTGTCAAGGTAGATGAGAGAGCCTAATGTTTTGATAGGCTTTCACACAGGAAAATTTTGATCAAAGGGAAGTCCTGACGTTGAGATAAAAGTTATATATAGGCCAAAGTGGTCCCAGTGGTGGTAGGAGCACTCAGGGTTGTGACTCCCCAGCTGGGAGAGTGGCTCCAACAGGTCCCAGGAACAACATCAGAGCTCTCTGTCCAGAAGAGTGCAGTGCTCGGAACAGCTAAGATGCTGCACAGAACCCTCAAACTCCCAGGCCTCTGGTAGAGGACCCGAGGCTGAGGAAGACATATACCACCCATAGGGGTAAGAAGGGGATCTCTCTCTCTCTCTCTCTCTATCTCATCATCTATAAAACAGATTGTCTAACTAGGAACTCCAGCCAATACTAATGTTTGAGTTGAAAGAAATGTGAGAGGTTCCTAGAGCAGTGATGGGTTCATTAGCGGACTCTGTATTTCATTTCAGAAGTTCATCCCCCTCGATGCAACCTCTGCATACTGAAAGAGAAGTCAATGAGAAAGAATGGATCTGCTGCCAAAAAGCATCCTTTATCCATAAGAATGCACACTTAGATGTTAAGAGTCCTAAGTTGAGCTGACCAAGCCAGCCTCTGCTTGTATGCTTTACCACTGTGATTTCTGCATTGTGCAGAGAATCCCTGTCGGACCGAACTTCCAGGGAAACCACCATCTTTTATAAAAGCAACTTGTATATTTGCTCATTTGTTTCACTTGTTGAAGTGAGCAGTTAATATTAAATTAAAGCTTATCAAGTCTTTCAGATGGGTAGTAAAGCCTACCACAACAAGTTTTGCGTGGCCCCCAAAGCCTATTAATCATAAGATATTAATATATGGGTACACAGTGCTGTTAAGATAAAAACAGAAACTAATGCTGGGGAAACAATATTTGAACAAAATATGACTGTCACTGACTGTATTTGCTACTGACCACTAGGAGGCCCTATGCAACCAGTGTCATCCTTATTGGGATTCGTCAGGCACAAGTAGTCTCCATATGCTCAAACCCTTCACCAGGGTTTGAATTCACAAGTTCTAATGCATTTATCCTACCTGTGCATCCCAGAGGAGTGATAGTAAAAGCTGATGGGATGTCTTTCCCACTGTAAGACAATATGCCTTAGTTGTGAGATATTCTGCTTCAGTTTTTCCATTGCCATATTTTATGCTTGATGATCACTTTCTTATACTTGCTGTCATGAGTACTGATGGCAAGCAGGAGGGGGCCTCTATCCAGGGGGGAAAACACATGCAGAATTAAGCAGCCATTCAAAGAGACACAGATCAGACCCGCCTTAACTTTTGGGGTTTATCTGTCTGGGTTTTCCCACACTTCTTCAGTTTGTTAGGATTTTCGGTCTTATGTAGCAGTAATAAACACTAGAGACCTATTCCTCGTCTCAGCATGGTTCCTGACTGTTAGGACACTTGCATAGCAATGTCTATAGCCCAGGACTGGCAGTGTCTGAACCATGAGCTGCATATTGCCTTCCTCCTCACTTTTCTGCCTTCCTCCTCATTTTTCATCCTCATTTTTTTGAGCCCCCAGAGATTAAATCACTAGCATTTGGCAGCAAAACACAACTTTTGACAGCATGATTTTGTTGTTCTTGTTGAAAATAAGCTTTCATGGGCCTATTTTCCATTAGCTTTCTCCTGAAACCTCCCAAAATAGGCTAAACATTTCAACTTACTTCCTTCTGATAACATCATGGTGTCACCCCATGCTCTCAAGGAAATAGTTTGAAGGATTCTAGCATGTGGATTCAGTATTTCCTCTCCCATTTGATCAATAATTTGATAATGCTGTAAGCTAGTTAAGAGCCCACATAACCCTATCTTTCTTTATAATTGTGTTGTTAGCTGTCATTTAGATAGATGATCTGTCAATTTAAAGAAGATAGCCTGTTATGAAGAATGGAGTGTCAGTACTGAAAACTAGAACCACTGTATCTGAGCTGCAAAAATCCAGGCAATCCTTTGATTCAACAAAGAGATACAGAAAATGCAAAACTTTTGCTGCGTCTAGTGGAGTTTTGCCAGAAAAATATGATAGCTCTAAATTAACTAGATAGTGTGATTTCAAATTCCTTGCCACTTCTTACCACTTTTCCTCTGAAACTGCAAAGTGCTTATTGTGCTTATTAATACATCTTGCCATTGTACAATTCTCCCCTGTACACATTCAATACAGCATCGTTTCTAGAACATAAAAGCAAAATAGCTCTAGCTGTTCAAAAGATATAATACTAATGTTGTGGGTACAAATCCAACTTTCTTCCCCATACCTATTGCTGATTTGAATTAGCTGCCCACACTACCTGTGATTTTTTTCAGCATTAATGCTATTCTTTGCTAATGTTTTTGGATTTATCATTGTTGCACACACACACACACACAATTGGCAAAACAATGATTAATCCCAAAACGTCTAATAATCCAATATGCTCATTTTGTGACAAGTGGACCTGATATTTTGTTTTGCATCCTTGTTGCTATGCCAATGACGAGCTGATTGCTAGTAAGATCCATTTTTATAGCATGCATACTAGACTTAGAAGGTCCATGCCTATGAATACATTATATATGTAAGCATGTATGTGTGTATACACACACATGCTTACATACATACATATATATGTGCGTAAACATGCATGTGTGTGTATATACACACACACACACATATATATATATATATTATATATATAATGTATGTAAACATATATGTATGTATATATACACACACACACTATATATATATGTGTGTGTGTGTGTGTGTGTGTAAGCATGTATGTGTGTATGTGTATATGCATATTATATATATATATATATAATATTATATGTGAGTATGTGTGTGTGTGTATTATATAAGTGTATGTGTATATATACATACACATACATGCTTACACATACAATGTATTCATAGGCATGGACCTTCTAAGTCTAGTATGCATGTTATAAAAATGGATCTTACTAGCAATCAGCTTGTCATTGGCATAGCAACAAGGATGCAAAACAAAATATCAGGTCCACTTGTCACAAAATAAACATAGTGACCAAGATTATATAGAATAATAAAGAACAAAAATAAAGATGAGACATGTATATTGGGAGCTGCTGATCTTTTAGGGATGGACCCTGAAAATAAGGCGTTATGCTGCTTTTCAGCTGTTCTTGTATTTTGGATTCTGATTTCCTGCATATTTACTTGGCAAAAGGTCTTTATTAAGGCTGTTCTCTCCTGAATGCAATATGTACAAAATCCTGACTGACAGCTAATCAAACGTATCTGCAGACTTGAGAAGGAATAATTTTGAGAGTAACGTAATTTTTGATTGTTTAACAGAATGGAGCTCTAATTCTGCAATTCAGATTAGATTTCATTCTTGGTGACTAGGATCAAACCAGTTAAACAGCTGATTTCTTTTATCTCAGTGGTCGCAACTGCTTGGACAGATGAGAAGAGTCTCCCACAGCCACTAGATGCTGCCGGGGCTAGTCCTTTCTGATGGATATTGTACCACAAGAAGTGCAGCGTGTTGTAATTAAGAAAAAAGACACATAAGACCTCCTTGCGGGAAACAATTCATTTTATCACTTCATTACGATAATTCTCTTTCAATCAAACCAGCAAATGTTCATGAAAAATTGCAAAATAGATGCAGTCTGAATTTAGTTTTTATTTGTGTAGTGATAAGATTCAACTAAAACTAGAGATTAGGGGGAAAAAATCCCAAGATCAGCCCTACTATGTGTGTTTTGTGAAGACAGAGAGAAACAGAGGGAGAAAAGTGTGCACACACATCTGTCTTGAATCTCTGACAATGTGCTGGATACTTTCCATTTGTTACTACTCATTTATAGCACTCATGCCACAAAGCTGCTTTCAGACAGGTGAACGCTGGTGTCTCTTTTTAAAAAATCCCATTAATAGTTTGAATTGCCTTAAGAAATCTGGTGATGGATGTTGCTGGGGCAGAAGAGAGGCAGAACTGCATGTGGTCAATAAGGCATTCATTATTTAAGCAAGGCCTGCAGGGATATTTGGAATCAGTCATAAATTATATGATCAGTTATCATTTATATGAGACTAGAGCTTCTTCTTGGCACCAGTCATCCATCTTGTGTTTCATTGCTGAGACATCTATAGACAAATCAGAATTAGGATGTATACTGCATATAACACATGGTGTGTATGCATGTTGTTCTTTGTGTATATGTACAGTAATTATTTAGGGCTGAACTCAGCACCATTCAGTATATTATGAAATACACACTTCTGGCTGTAACATGTGAAACAGCTTCCAAAGAAAATAACTGAGAAGAGAGGAATGTCTGTGCAATAAAATTAAATTATGGAAGTAATTGTTCCATAAGACAATTAAAATTTATGTTAACATCTGTTGATTGTTGCCATGGTACTGAGTTCAAATAAGGATATAGTCATGTCTCTCATCATCAAGCTCCCACAACAGTTCATGTTTATATTTCTATATAACTCAGTGTGTGTATGTGAATGTGTGTGCATTTCAAGCTCAAGGTTAGTTTAAATTAACATTTCATAAGTGTAACCAGATGGTTGTGTTAGGAAATTATAAATGGTGTTAAAGTCCAGTTGTAAAAGGGTGGCGTCTGTAAATATTGGTACTAGGCAGAGTAGGAAAGGAAGAAGCAGGCTACATTAGACTTAAAAGGTTAGATGCAAACTGAAAGAGGTTTGCTAGGACCAGGCTTAAAGGTAAAGTCTGGGTGCAAAAGTCTATAATTAGAGGTTGTAAATAATCAGGGGGAATAGGAACTTTCACTATAATCAGGGGGAATAGGAACTATTCCGTAAATAGACAGAAATCAAAGGAAGACAATGTTAGAGCAAAGTCAGAACAAGGGACCTCTGGGAAAGATTGTTGTCCCAAGGAGTACAGAGGAAGAAACAAAACTTAGAAGTTTTCTCAGGGTATAACATGTCTTTGAGGAGAGGGATGTGTGTAGGAGGAATCCAACCTGACAAAGGAGTCATGGCTATGAAAAAGAAGAAAGATAGCCTCAAAGATGCAACTTAAAGAGATACGGTAATAAGGACCAGAGCTGGGTCTTTTTTTCTCTCTCTCATACAAGGAGGAAAGAAAGATAAAAGGAAAGTAAAATCCAAAAGTAGAAAGGAGCAAATGGAAGGCTTTTTTCCCTACACCATTGTGTTCTGCACCAAGCAGAGGAAGGGCAGCTTTGAAGAGGCTTGGCTGGCAAACTCTCGGCTGATCAGTGGGAGAGAGGCTGCAAGACTCGCCAGCGAGGAAAGCATCCAGTGGATTGGCTGGGGGATTGTGACTTGAAGGAGATGTGGATTAGGCCAGCCAGGCCAGGATGGAAGAGATCCAATCCAAAAGACAGGATCAAGTAAGGAGGATGGAATCCAAGAGTGAGAAAATTGCTTCAAGAGACTGGCAGACTCAGCTCTGGCTTTCAGAGCATTTTTTCAAAGTGGAGGTGGAGAATTTAGTCTCCTTGTTAGGTTGTGTGTTTTTAAAATATAATGTGCCTTTAAGATTGCTCAAATTCCAGTTAGTGGAGAGCAAAAAATAGTTGGCGGGAGGGAGTGACTCTGAGGTGAATGTTTTGGAGTGGAGGAGAGAAATGACCTGCTACCTCTGCAGGAGAAATGGGGATTATTCATTGAGTTCTACAGTATAGTGTTGTTTGAAGTTCTTCTTACATCTGTGTGACACTATCTGTTCATTTGTAAATCAGCAGGGTTGTTTCTTGTTTGTAGTAAAGGTAAAGGTTTCCCTTGACGTAAAGTCCAGTCATGTCCGACTCTAGGGGGCGGTGCTCATCTCTGTTTCTAAGCCTTGGAGCCGGCGTTGTCATGACCAATCAGGACCTCTTATTGGGTGGAGGCACAGTGCCAGGTGTTGTTCACAGTAAATTGCAAGAAAGCTGAGGAAAAAACAGTTTAGGATGCTTGAAGAGAAACCAGCTTCTTGTATGCAGGGCAACTTCTGCTTCAACAGAATGGTCACATCAGCAAATAATGTTCAGAACTAAATTAACATATCACGGCTTCTAGATTATTTTTCCACTTGTTGGATCCATCCAAAGACATGTTCCTTCTAAAGCAAAATGCAGGATGGCCTTTCTGTTTCATACTCATAGGCTACCTGGATTGGCAATTGAATTTTATTTCAAAATAGTGTCTTTAATATTATCTATCACTCCTGAGGGCAATATTTATTAAATAAATAAATAGTGTTTGTAGCCACCGTGGAGTTGATGAGTTTTTTATATTGTGGATTTTAATTTTGTAAGCTACCGGTAGTCACTGTGTGTCAGTTGGGTGGCCATATACATTTATTAAATTAATTAAATAAACAAACAAACAAACAAACAAATAACTATTTACACTTAGAAGAATATAGTGCAGGCCTTAGCTTTCCACATCATGCCACTGTTCTTTCCTCTCTAGCCCTTCATGTCATGGGACCAAGATAGTTGAAGGACCACCTTCCTCTGGTTGTTTGTACCTGTACCTCTACCTATTAGATCTGGCAGGTAGGCCATGCTTTCCCAGTAGTAACAAATGGCTGCGATAGCTAGACCATAAGGAAGGCTGAGAGAAGGAAGATCGATGCTTTTGAACTGTGGTGTTGGAGGAAAATTCTGAGAGTGCCTTGGACTGCAAGAAGATCAAACCAGTCCATACTCCCGGAAATAAAGCCAGACTGCTCACTTGAGGGAATGATATTAAAGGCAAAACTGAAATACTTTGGCCACATAATGAGAAGACAGGCCACCCTGGAGAAGATGCTGATGCTAGGGAGAGTGGAGGGCAAAAGGAAGAGGGGCCGACCAAGGGCAAGATGGATGGATGATATTCTAGAGGTGACGGACTCGTCCCTGGGGGAGCTGGGGGTGTTGACAACTGACAGGAAGCTCTGGCATGGGCTGGTCCATGAAATCACGAAGAGTCGGAAGCGACTGAATGAATAAACAACAAAGGCCATGCTTTGGGTTCCATCAGTTAAAGATTGCCATCTTTTGGGACCCAAGAAGCAGGACATTTCAGCCCCCATGCCTGCCCTCTGGGACACCCTGCCACCTGAGATTAGATTCTCTTCTTATGTTTTTGTTGAGCAGCTGGTTAAGGGAGAAAAAGAGAAAGCACAGGAAACTCTGTTAAGTTAGAAATGTTCAAACTATGATCAAACAGCCTTTTGTGTTACCTGCACCAGGCCCCAACCCTACTGGCCTTCTTGGAAGCACTTAAGACCTGGCTTGTTTCCAGGCTTGGAGGTTCAGAAATCAATGAAGCCTGGTGGTTTGTCATAACTTAGAGCTTTTTTTTAATATATATCAGCTGCCTTTTCTTTCAATGGTGTGACGTAACTTACAGAAACCTATACTGGATCGGTCGTCACCCAGGTCAACAAGGGCCATGCTAGGTGTTGGAGTTCCTGGACATCTGGTGACAAATGGGCTACAGGACTCAGGACTGTTGGCTGAGCAACCAGGGCCAGCAACTGCAGGACTACTGGGAAAAAAAATTGCTTACCTGTCGCAAGTATAGAAGATTAGTAGTTAATACATCAGAACAGTGAAGATCTTAAAGTCCAAACTCAGTGGTGGAAATATCACCTAGGCAATTAACACCTGGGCAATTCCAGTCATTAGATATACAGCTGGAATAGTGGACTGGACTCAAGCTGAACTAGAAGTCCTGGATAGGAAGACCAGAAAAATAATGTTAATGAATCAAGCCCTTCATCCATGCAATGATGTTGACAGACTCTATTTACCAAGGAGCATGGAATGTGGGCATGGAATGTTGCAAGCGCACCAGGCAGTTGAAGAAAAAATGGCATTGGAAGAATATCCGAAGGACAGTGTAGAAGATGCACTGAAGCTAGTACACCATGAAAGCTTCAAAGAAAGACCAAATGAAGAATAGAAAAGAGACATGGCAAGACAAAGTATTACATGGCCAGTACATAAAAATCTAGCAGCAAAGCAGATAACAACAAGACCTGGCAATGGCTAAGAGCAGGAAAGTTGAAAAAAGAAACAGACGGGCTAATTCTGGCTGCACAAGACCAAGCCTTAAGAGCAAAAGCATACAAAGCCAGAATTGAGAAGACAGCAGCAGGCAGCAAAGGCCATCTCTGCAAAGAAGCTGAAGAAACAGTGGACCATCTAGTTAGCTGCTGCAAGAAGATTGCACAGACTGATTACAAACAATGGCATGACAAAGTATTAACAATAGTGAATTGGAATATCTACAAGAAATACCACTTGCCTGCAAGCAAGAACTGGTGGGACCATAAAATAGACAAGGTAATAGAAAATGAAGAAGCTAAAGCACTCTGGACTTTAGAATTCAAACAGACAAGCATCTGTCACACAACACCCCAGACTTACAAGAATGACAAAAAAAGTCTGGATAGTGGGCATTGCAATACCTGGAGACAGCAGAATAGAAGAGGAAGAACTGGAGAAAATCACAAAATACAAAGACCTGCAAACAGAAGTAGAATGACTGTGGCAAAAGGAAACAAAGACAGTACCAATAATAATAGGCACCTTGGGTGCAATTCCAAAATACCTGGAGTACCACTTGAATACCATCAGCATTGACAAAATCACCATCAGTCAATTGCAAAAGGCAGCTTTACTTGGAACAGATTACATCTTGTGATAATACCTTTAATATTATGAAACATCATCTGCCTATCCCAGGTCCTTAGGAAGAACTCGATAGGTAGACAAAAATGCCAAATCCAATCTAACATCTGGCTGACTGTGTGACCGACAATGATAATTGCAGTCAGACCAGAGGTGATTCTACCAAAGTATAAATGGCAAAAGCAATTCTAAAAATGGAAAACCAAACAAAGATGAAACAATCCAGTTTTGGAAAGATCTATGGGAAACTCAAAAACATTATACCAAAAATGTTTTGGTGCATAACACACCAGATTTAACTGTGATTGAAAAGAGGAAAGTGTGGATAATTGATGTGGCAATACCAGGGGATTGTAGAATAGAAGACAAAGAACTGGAGAAGATCACAATGTATCAAGATCTGAAAATCGAAGTTGAAAGATTATAGCATAAACCAGCCGTGGTGATCCCAGTGGTTATCAGCACACTGGGTGCCATTCCAAAAAAACCTTGGACAGCACATAGAAAATCTGCCACACTGCTTGGATCCAAACATATACTATGCTGATACATTATGACATCCTAGGTTCGTGGGAAGAACTTGATGCAAATGAAGGCCAATGCCAGCTAAAGGACTGGCAGCTGTGATTTCACGTTGTGTAAATAACCACAACAACAACCCAACTAGCTAACATCATCAGTGCACTGATTAGGTAATGTCAACTGAGTACTAATGATGTTACTTAGTTGGGTAATGAAAGGTCTGCAAGCAAACAACCAAGGTCAGAGAGTACCAAGGACTCCACAGTTCAACCCTGAGCTGCAGATATTCTCTTCTATTGGAATAAAAATAATAGCTGCCTCACTGTCCCTAAAGATAGAACCAGCCCTACCATCTATCCCATTTGAGAATACAGATGTTAAGTTCACTCATAACATTAATCCCCAAATTTTAATTATGGTTTGTTGTACAATCCACAGTAACCTGGCTCATGCATTGCACTAATCCACAATGAATTGGTTTACAAATTATACTGTGCCCAAAGCAAGCTGCATTATGGCTACAATTATGAATGAGTGCATACGTATTTATTAACTGTCTTTACACACATCATTTCCCAATCACTATGAACATAAAATTAACTTCTTTTAGGTTGGGAGAATATTAAAAGAAAAGGGAAAAAGTGTTCAAATAGCGTACATACATTCCCCCCCACCCCTGGCCCGGTAACTGGTTTTAATATTAAATAGCACTTGTTCCAAGATTATTTTATTTTTGGAAATAACTTTTTACTTAAAAGTTGTTCTTGGACATGTTCCTGTTCCATCTCTTATTGCTGCCTTACCAACTATATAAAATCTGTCTTTCTTTCAATGAAGTATTTCATGATTAGGGTAAATCATCAGTTAGTTTTATCTTTATCTTGCCTTTTAAAGTCACAGCATTTCACTTACTTTATCTGTCCAAATCCCACTTCCTTGAACATGATCAAAACCGTATCTAGTGCAGGTGATAAGAAATGTTGTTTGATCATAGTTTGAAGATTTCTAACTCAACAGGGCTTCCTGTGCTTTCTCTCCTTTAATCATTTGCCTGACAAAAACATAAGAAGATAATTCTTTTTCCAATCTTAATGATTCTGTGTTTTGTTCAGTGCATGGGGAAATCTGTTATTGAGATATTTACTGTTGTGATTGACAAATATGAATTAAATGCTTTTTTTTTTTCAGAATGTCTCACTATTGGGTGGGGGAATCACTCAGAACATTTGTGTGACCATTTTGTGTCTGCCCAAATAAAAATGTTCATTGGCTCACAGTAATTCTGTGTTGGGAAAGAAAGTGTCAATGTATAAAGTCCATTTTTAAAAAGTAATTCCTGAATCTATCATTTCCATCCCTCCCTCCCTCCCTCCCTCCCTCTAGAAATTAATTACTTTGTTTTTGGAGAAAACCAAACCAAACCAAACCAAACCAAACCAAACCAAACCCTCTTGTAATCATTCCCCTGACAAGAAACAATGATTCTACCAAGCATTTGCAAAATTTACCCTATGGTTTAGGCTAACATGTCTGAAAGAACTGAGAACGTTTCCCCTTATATTACTGAGTGAATCTGTCTCTTTCTACACCGCAAAGTCTGAAATATTTTGGATGTTACTATATGGTTTAACTGTCTATAAGTGATAGATACTTTCCTGAAGTATAGTTTGTATGGATACACATTTGTGTATCCATCCACAAAGACGATTTATTAGTGTGTTAAATTATGTGGCGGTTTTGATAAGGACTGCAAAGAGAGCAATCTGATGCATGTCTACATAAAAGGAACTACACTGAATGCAAAGGGACTTACTTCTCTATAAATGTACACAGTTGCAGTCTTTCACACATACAAACTTTGCACTTTCCCAAAGAAATATGCATAAAATTGTGGTATATGGATTGAGGAGTGGGGAAACCCTCTGCTCCAGATCAGCTTGTTTTGTTTCTTACAAATAATGTAATTGGGAGAAATAATCTGCTTCTGTTGGCATGAAACAAGCAGGTGGAGTCATGCCTTACAGTAATGCACTGAACAGCACAGCTGAAGGATATATTTTCAGGCTGTAATGTAGACTGTATTTCAGCTTACAATTTTCAGCCGGTGTTACCTGAGATTGCCCTGAGTTTTACTGATCTGTCAAAATGGTTATGGCTAAATGGTGGGCTTTTATATAATCTTATTTTTGTGTTTTCTTATGTGAAGAGAAGTGCACTCCATGTCCTGTAAAATGCTTTTTGAATTATAAATGAATTTTAAAATGTTAGAAAACATCTTTCTGTCTGGGGAGGTAGAACTTTATAAAGCAGAACTTTATAGTACTGATAATGGTATATAAAACTCTTCTTCCCTGAGCCCTCCCAGCGAACAAAAGAATTTTTTTACAGGCATAACTGTCCATAAACTTGGCATAAAGTTGTTGCAAAAATAACTTGGACTCATATTTTGTGTTGTTACTATCTAAGTATAGCATCCTAACTCTTCTGTATTGTTTCAGCAACACAATGCCACAATTTTTCTCTAATTAATTTTGTTGCAGTAATCCAGTATTTGTTAAGTGAAGACAAAAGAGTGCAATTGACAGCACAGGGAACATTTTAATCTCCCACGCCAGGTTCCTGAACTCTAAAGTTACGTTTTAGAGCTCTGACAGCACAGACAAAAGATGAAAATGATTTTGAACAGTCTGGCATCCATTTGCTGAATATTCTATTGCTCATAAAATTTCAGATATCCAAGTCAGCACCAGGAAATTTGATACGCATGAAGAAAAAGGTGAAAAAAATCCATGATCCAGAAACACAGTTACAGTGCCACGTAACTGGGGAAGTGGCAACTTTGAGATTATTCACTTGGATCCACTCCTTCCCAGCCAAGGTTGATCTGAAAAACCAAGGCAAACTGGAAGCATAGACCCTGACTTGTAAAGCTATTATAGCATATGAGACTGAATAACTTTTACAATTTATGTGGCATAGAATACAAGATGGCATTTTTATATTGCAACTGTATGGGCTTTTGAAGCATGAATGCAACATTCATTTGTATGATAGAGAAAACACATGGCACAGAGTAGGTGAAAAACAATCCTATCAAATATGTCAGGTTTTAATGTTTTTTTTTAATAAATTCAAGCTGCTAGGGGTTTTTTATAGGCACTTAGCTACATTCTCTTGGCTATCTTGCTTTCAGTAATTTCAGCAAATATGCCATATAAGAAACACATTGTTCCAAGTGTTGCTCTGACAGTATTTACCAAATATATTTATTTGGAAGGGACATTCCCTTCTCCCCTAGATACATCTCCCTAGAGATGTACCATCCCTAGGTGCAATGTCCCTAGATGTATCTCACGGGAGATGGGGGGTGGGGGGTGGAGCAAGGGCTGTAAAAAAGCCAGATGTTGTTGAGACTAACATATCTCTGTCTGTAACTCTTTCTTAAAAAAAGATAGTGCAGAAAATGGTCAGAAACCTATATACTATTTCTAAATTGACAGCATTTGTGTTCTTCAGTGCCCCTGAAAGATAAATGAAGAACGGTCCTGTATTGAATACTAATCTAAGTTTATGTGCATTAAAATTTAGTCTTAAGCAGGAGTGCATTTAGATTAAAGGATCTAGAATATACCCTATGATGTGCTGCATTCCTATGAATGCATATGCAAATGAATGTATGAATGAATGTGGAGAATCTGCAGATAGATATGTTAATTTTTTATATGGAGTGGCATAACTGAATGGCTGGAATATGAGACATGATTCAATCTATCGCCTCTCATTTCCAGACTTGCTGGCTAGGAGCGTTAACCTTCTGAAAGAGAAGGAAGACAAAGGGAAGTTAGAATTTAATTAGCCATGGGATCCTGTGGAGATCAGTTTCCAGGAGGCTGCTGTTCACAGAACCTGGGGCTACCCCCTGAAGAGAAATCAAAAGACTTAAGGAAGACTCAAAATAGGAAGAGCCAAGGACTTTGGCTTCTCTCACCTTTTCTGTGGGACTCTCCAAGATACTTTGTTACCTCAGTCAGAGGTAACAAAGGTACCTATAAAAAGGTACTTAGTACCCATGAACATCTACAGAACCCTTTTATTTTAGATAGTGCTAGATTTCTGCCTCATCTTCTCAAAAGGTTAAATATAGGGGCTCCCCAAATTCAAAGAATGGAATCCTTGGCTCTTATAAATATTTACTGGAAGCTGCCCTACATCCCAGGAGATTATGAGTGCTTTTCCAGTCCCCCTCCCCTTGTTGCATTTACCTTTGAGGAATTCCTTGGACTGCCAGATGCTGTCCAAGTTGGAAAGGGGTGATTCAGGGGTAATGGCTGTGGAGAAATAGTCTCTCCTGCCCTGGGACGTGCTCCTTAGATGGCTGCTGCATTTGTCTGAGAGAAGGGTTGTCTGTGCTGAAAACTCTAAAGGAGCAGCTGAAGATGCTGTAGATACAGTCTGTTGTGCTAAGGCCAGATGGAGAAAGGTCTTGCAACCCTTCCTTCTCCAGGACCTGCTCAAGTCATAATGAAATCTGAATGTTTTTTCTTCTCAAGCGTTCTGTAGCTGTGCAATGTTTTTGTGCCGTGCTAAGAAAAACCTTGCATATTACTCCATTCTGAAGTAGCCTGATAAGCAATAGAAAACAAATGAAGCTGGGAAGCTTTCCAGCTATACTTGGCTCTTGGAGCTCTCTTCTTCCTGTACTTGTGACTCGTGTGGTGCCAAGGGGGCTTGAATCTTGAGGAGCCAGTAGAAAGAGCTTCAAGCCTGAAATCTGTTATGTTGCAAAGCCAATCCAGAAATTGCTAAAAACAATTGTTCTTGGGTTGGACTAGGGAACTAACAGATGCCTGTCTGGTCCAGCTGAACTTCTGCTTGTGGAAGAATTCTTTGCCTGAGAGACATATCCATGAGGGATGATGATGATGATGATGATGATGATGATGATGATGATGATGATGATGATGATGATGCATTTTGCTTTGCTTTCTTCTTGTTCCAACTCATCCTGTTTTCCATCTTACTCTGTAATCTGACCACCGGTGCATCTTAAAACCACAGAATTAGTCTTTGTCTTGCATTCCTTTCTGCCGCTTCCAGCTTCTGGCTACTTCATTTGCTTCCAATGCTGCTGGGCCCTGAGATACATCTGAGTTAATGGTAAAGTAAGTGTTTAGGTCCAATTACTAGCTGATCACCTTGTCACTGTTTCTGCTGTTGTCACCACCTCTTCTGACTCCTTTGAGGTAACAAAGGCATCTGCAGATACATCTGTTTCAGATGCTTTGCTGAGGAGTGCTTTCTTTTATTACGGGAGAGAGAAAAGTGCCTCTTTTAAGAGTATGTTCCTCTTTTTAATACTGACATAATACTTTATGAAACTGAGAGGTTACTATTTGATCTGACACATTCTTCCAGGCAGTTTTCATCCATCAGTTGCCTGAGTGCTTTCTATACCATTACTTTTGACTGGAAATGTGAACTTTTTTTTTTACAGCTCATGTATATATATGTCAAGGTAGCATTTTTCTTTTTTTCCCTCCCCTCCCCTCCCCTCCCCTCCCCTCCCCTCCCCTCCCTCCCTCCCCTCCTCCTCCTCCTCTTCTTCCTTTTCCATTCAGTGCAACAATTTTTTATTGCTCTATTAAATACCAAAGGTAAAAAAAAAGTCATTTTACAGCAAGTGTCAAAAATACTGCTTGCAGCTATATTTTGCTACAGTGGAGCATACTATCTAGCTTCCAAATACAACTTGGAAAGGGAAAAAAAGAATGAAGTTGTAAAATAAACAATATGGTAGAATAATTTGGTAGCTCCTATTCTGTTAGAACATTCATATGATTTGGAAAATCATTCCAAATCTGTTTGGGCATCCAAATCTCTGAATCAGACTTAATTTGATTTGGACCAACTCAAACAATTAAAATGCATGTGTGCCTGTGTAGAAAGCATCCAGATGGATCCAAAATGATTTGGACACATTCACGTCAATCTTTGAATTCAACTCATTAATTAAGTTCAACATTCCAAATCAGTCTGAATTGATTTAGAGTGTCAGATATTGTCAAACCTAAGAAACAAAAAACTATATTTGATTTAATGTTTTTCTTCCCACCAAATGGAAGAAAAAGTCCTATTTCTTACTATGTTGTTAAAACAGCATCTGATAACAGCAAATAAATTTAGATTGCAGCTCAGTTAATAATCTGCATGATTTGTTGAGGAACAACTCAGGGAGTTGCTCAAGAGGAGAAGCTACTATTACCTATGTGCCCTGCTAGTGGGCATCACAGAGACCTGTTTAATCAGTGCAAATACTGAATGCTGGACTAGATAGACCTTTGGCACAGCTCCTTTTTTGTCTTTATATGTGTCTTTTTGTTTTATTTGCATAAAAATTACAAGTACTGAAATGAAATACAGATAGTGTTAATTCATACCAGAACGTTAAGTGGCAAAATTCACTGAGATCAAAAATGCGCTGCCAAGCTAATGGTGCAATCTAGAAAAAAAGTTAGATCAGTTTATATTCTGTAAAAATCAATTATACTTCTATTAAACCAGTGATGCTTTTGGAAATTATGAAAGCCTATAGCTTTCTTTTTTTTTGAGACTATGACAGAAATCTGGCACAGTATAGTAAAATACAAAATGTGCAATTTGCATTAGAATCATGGTCTCCACATTTTAACATACAGTAGCCATTCTCTCTTCTGGAAGATTGCCAATGGGCAGATGTGTTGGCATCATAGTGGGCCTGAAGTGAGACAGTAGGATATAGTGTGCACAATCCCTTATGCACCATGCAATCTCTGTGCTTCATATTCACATAGCTGAAGGATTCACCCTGTGCCTCTCTTCTCCCTCTTACTTTCCAAAGATACATATTACTGAGAAAAATATATAGGCATATACAAGCAATAGCATATTTTCAGAACATTATCAAAAATAGCTAGTTTTCAAGCAAATGCGCTTATAAACTGAATATGAGCTATATTATCATGGTTGGTTGCACAGCTAGCCAGATATTTAGACTAGATTTGGCATTTTTGGCCACCTATCGAGTCCTTCCCAAGGACCTGGGATAGGCATATGTTTATTTATTTATTTTACTTTATTTATTTATCAAATTTGTCACCGCCCATCTCCTCCCACCAGAGGGACTCTGGGCAGTTTAATCATAATAATTATAATGTTAATAATAATAATAATTTTAAAATAGATGTTAGTTCAATGGCATCTGCCTGTCTTTTAGACATCTGCAATGGAATCTTATACACTATTATTTACAAGTAGTTCTTTTTTGAATGGGTTTACTGCTGAATACATAGGCTTATATTATTGATGTCTAAAGGGCCAGAAGAGAAGTCCAAAATCTTCTGAATCTATGGAGCATATATACATCCCAGTAAATGGAAGGTACACTCAAAAATCAGGGACAACAACCATTCCCCAAAGTAACACAGACTGACCATGCTATGAAGAACAGCTGATACATACACATTCAAAAGTAATGTTTTAGCATTATGAAAATTAAGGTACTGTTGTTTTAAATCATAAATCTATACTATAAAAATCTAAATTCATAGTTTAAAAAATATTTGACATTGCTTTAGATTTCATCCCCTTGTAAACACTCATTCTGTTTTTGCTTTTTTTCCCCACCTTATAATGTCTTGGGTTAAATGTAGTTCAGTCAGAGGGAAGCAATCATCCCATCTGGTTGATTAACTAATGCTGGAATCAGTAAAGAGAAGAGGGGAATTGCTTGTGCAACACGGTGTTATAACTTAGTACCAGTTTGCATGATGATTAAAGATGCCTTTGTACTGTTGTGTTTTCAAACCACGCAGCCTTGATAGAAAAATCCCACTATTGCTGGTGTATCAAATGCAAAAACAAAACAGAACAAAAAAGCCGTGACTGTGAAACTCTCATTTGCTGCATGATTTGAGAGCAATGAGAACGCTTGGAAATAATACTTCCTTATTTTGATGCGAATTCTGTTTCTCAAGAGCCATTAATTTCAGTGCCCACAGCTTGACATTGGACTGAAACCTTAGTTGTGTTTTCTTGACTTCACTGAAAAACTACTGGAGACGCGGATTTCATCTAGGCCTGATAAAGCTAAGAGTGCTACTCCTCCTCCTAAAGATTAGAGAAGAGACTGGTTCTATGTGGCTCAGTAAACATGCACCCCCATATAGTTGGCTCTGCCCTAAATTACTGTATGTCAAGCAAGTGGCCCAACTCCTGATTAGAAATTAATTAGATCAGTGTCAGCAGAGCACACACAGTTTCTTTCTCACAGAAGAACATGCCAAATCCATTAAGAATAAACTACTTGATGCTGATTCTAGCGTTCATGCTTTGTCAGTTCAGCTGCATATCTCGCCAATGTTAATGAGAATCACTGCATGAATACCATTACTGGTGTAAGCGTACACTGTTTTAGTTTAGACAGAAATTTCATTCCTTTGGGCAAAGCCATTTCTCTTGAAAGTTGCAGTCAGACACTAGCCTTTACTAGCTCCTACGCTATCAAGCTACCCTGATGAGCTTTTCAAATGAATAATAAATAATCACTTATAATTAGAATGACAAAGCAAGTGCTTGGTTCCTTTTGCTAGGTTTCAGTTTTAAAAGATTGTACTATTAGGCAGGGTGTTACACATGTCAAAGGTGAGCCTTTGGGTTTCAAATTGATTCAGTGTTGGGGAGTGATTGGCAAGTTGTGTGGCAGGCATGAGAAAGGGTCATGTTTATAACATTGCAGAGGGAATAGGATCCTGAAACTCCTGAGGATTTCCTTTGCCTTTCCTTTAAAAAAAAAGTATTAGTGAAGTATAATGAACAAATAAAAATAATACCTCTGTGATTACAGGGTAAAAACCCTGCATATATTAGAGTGATTAAAGTACATTGAATGTAAGCGGAAGGAAAGGGAAAAACTACAAAAAAGAAAAAAAAGGATCCACATAATATCAATATTAGATTAATTAAGTCCTTAAACTTATCATCAGATCCAAACCATATGGTTCCATCTCTTCTTTTTTAGACTATAAAGCAGTGTTTCTCAACCTCATGATGGCTGGGGGAATTCTGCAAGTTGAAGTCCACACCTCTTAAAGTCACTGAGGTTGAGAAACACTACTATAAAGACATGTCAAAAATTGAAAATGAGTATCTTATGGAAAGGACCCATATCTTGAATCCATTCCTTTAATCAGGAGAATAAATTTCTTTCATATACATAAAATCATTGTCTGTTAAGCTCCAGGCTTGATAAAACCAAAGTTCTTTTAAAAATGTCTTTATAATGTCTTTTTATACTCCTTAGGAGTATCATTCAACATCATGTTTACATCTTTAACCAGTATATTTTTCCCAGAACTGTGTTAACAGATGCTGTGTCTTAAAACCCAAAGGAAGCAATACACTATAATTTGGACAAGAGCAAATCCTATGAGTGGGAGACTCATGAGGAAGAGCAAAGTCTTCAAATTGCCTGCAATGCCAACACAAGAAATCCAAGTTCCAACTTTTTAAAAGCATTTGTTTGAGGAAACTAATAAGCATGAAACCATTTCATGATGAAATTAATTTTATTCTTAAATCCATTTTGTGAGTAAATATACACATTTATTTTATTAAACATTTTAAAGAAATATAAACAAACCAACGAAACAGGAAAAAGAGAAAAGAAGACACACAAAGGATTTACAAATGTCATGGTGGTTATAGTTTTCCATATATCATTAGTCAATTATGAATAAATGAATATATTACATTATTTTATAAGACTGAAAATTGCCATTAAACTCTAAGCATTGTATGAATATCAGTAACCATGGTTAAAACAGTATAAATCACCAAGTGAGATTATAAATTATAATAAATTCTATCTATATTGCTAAAAATCTGGTCTGATTTGGAAATCCTATAAAATGAGATACAGATTCTAAGCATAGAAAAACCCAAATCATAAATGCATGAAATAAATAAAATACATTTTGGAGGTGGTACAAATCCACGTAGTAAAACATAGTCTACAAATTGTTTCCATCTGAGTTAAATTCTGTGTCAGATTTACTTTTAAGATACAAAGTTATTCTAGACATCGAAGCATACTTCCATAACTGGATTAGCCATTTTTCCATTGGGGGCATGAAATAGTATTTCCAGTAAAAAGCATATAATATCCTTGCAGCAGACAGCATATAAAAAAAACAATTCAGTATACTTTGAGGGAATATAAGGTTTAGTAAAGTTTAATAAAAACATCACACATTAAAATGGGGATTCAGCTTTTAGGATTTCTTGAATTCTGATATAAATCATTTTCCAGAATTGTTGAGCTTTATCACATTATGACCCAAAATGAAAGAATGATGTGACTTGCTTATTATATTTCCAGCAATTTTTAGAATATGAATTACTCATAGTGGTTAGAACTGGGATAATGTATGAATGATAAAACCTATCAAATTTCTTTGAGTTTAATATTCAGAGTATATTTAATATTCTTCTTTCATTGGAATTCCCATTGTGGCATATTTATTACTACATTTAAATTATGCATCCATTCGATCATAGCAGTTTTGATTTGTTTGCTTTCTGAGTCATACTTCACCAGCAATTTATAAATGAGGCCCAGCAGATTTTCCAAATTACATGTTATAAGATTTTCAAATTCAGTCAAGTCTCTAAGTCTCCCTTGTTTCTACAATTCTTTTCATAGAAAGCTATCTTTTTAACATACTGAAACCAGTCAGGTGAACAAGACCATTGTGAAGTAAGAGCCTCAAAAGACTTTATGTTTGTCTTAATCAAATCTTGCAATCTAAAGAAATTGTTACCTCTCCACTGAGCAAATTTCTTTGTGCATTTCATTTCATAAGAAAAAAATAATAATAAAGGAAAGGAAAAATCTGGCCTTTATTCCAGACATTATTACTGAATAATCTCTTATTAATTGTTTCTTTCTGTTTGTAGAGAGATATAATAATGACACCAGCCACCAGGTGATGATAATGGCATGAGCCACTTTCCATTTAATTTATGGAACCAGAAAGAGAGAGTGTAATGTGACTTTGGAGTTTTCATCATATTAATCATAAGTATGTGTCTGTATTTGTCTCTGTGAATAAACAATTTCTGAATGTTTACCTTAAGGTAGTCCTGACCAGATATTGTGATGATGTGCCTCCATTAGACAAGCTGTGTGGTGTAGCACTTAAGGTATTGGACTGGCACTGGGAAGACCTAGGTTTAAATCATCCAGGGAAGCTTATTGGTGACTTTGGGCCAGTCATTCTCTAACCCAATCTATCTCACAACAGAGTTGTTGTGGAGAAGATGGCGTGAGAAAATGTGATGCATTTCTGAAGAAAAGTACATCTAGTCTGTGTGTGTGTGTGCTTAAAGGGGGCAGACCAGTCAGGCATGTTCTACTGAAAGTAATGGGCATGCCTCTTCTCAGTAAGGATTATGCAATCTAGGTTTGTGAAAAGGAATAAAGGAGACATCCTGTAATTTATAGGGATGACACACAGAGACGGCAAATCTTTGGAGGCCTCTCTAAGCTCTAGAAAGAAACGGCTATGTGTGGTTGGTCAGAAGCAAGATTCAGTAACATTCCATGATTATAATAATCCGGTCACTGCTTCAGGTGGGAGACACTTTATATTAATAGCTTTTAAGCGTCTGATCCCCCATCCCCCCCACCCCGCTCTGGTCCCCCCGCACCCACCTTAGACAGACTGGGGGGTGTAGAACCCGGGAGCGGATGGGAGCGGTAGCAGTGGACTGGGTGGTGAGGTGTGGTGAGCTTAGTTGGGCCCTAACAAAAAAGGCGGGCCCCAAAGGACTGTGCCGGTGGTGTGTTGGCGGACCAAGCTGGCACTGTGACGGGCAGGGCGGCAGCAGACCGGGCCGGCAGCGTGGCAGAAGATTGGGCTGGCACTGCAACACTGCAGCAGTGGACCGGGCCGGCGGCACAGTGGCAGACTGGGTCAGCGACATGGTGGCAGACTGGGCTGGCAGCGAACTGGGGCCAACGGTGCAGTAGTGGACTCTGGGCTGCGCCAGAGAAGAAGTGACCAGTTGTTGGCCTTGGGGTAGCAGACCGTGTGGGTGAGGAGTGGGGAGTTTAACAAAAAAAAGTTACCCATCCCCCCCAACCACTCCTGAGGTGGCTGGAAGCTGTGAGGGCCCTCCAGAGTGAATGAGACTCTCCCCCAGGGTGAGAGACGAGAGGGGGAGTCTGGGAGTGTGTTTGTGTGAAAGGGCGCTCACCCCCTGAGTGAGAGACAGGGTGGGTGAAGAATGAATGAGTGCCCCCTGTTGAACAGTGAGAAAGTTTGAGGGGGGGCATAGTGAATGGAGGGGTGAGGGTTGGGCTCTGAAGGTACCGAGAGCGGAACTGGTGCGCCGGAGGGCCTACCATCACCCTGTGGGAGATTGATTGTAAATAAGGATGTATGAATGGATGGAGGGAGCCCTACTTAGAGCCAGAGACTCCCAAGGTCCAGGAGTGTGGGCTAATGGATCAGGAGTCACTGAGGGCTACATGGTAGGGCTCATTATTGAGGTGGTGATGGGTAGGGGACGTTATGGCAGGAGCTGGAGGGAGGGCCATCTTCGGGGAAGACGCCCCTGGTGTTTGTTACCGGTGGCGTGTTCCGGCCCTCTGCGCTCAGACCCAGGCCCTGGTCAGCAGATCCATAGGGGCCCTGGTTTCCGGCTGCTGCTTCTTAATGCCAGGTCAATTAATAACAAGGCCCCCCTCATATGTGACTTGATCACTGAGGAGGGGGAAGACCTGGCATGTATTACTGAGACCTGGCTGGGCATGGAAGGGGGGGTGCCCTTTTGGAAATGTGCCCAGCTGGGTTTACGGTATGGCACCAGCCAAGATCCCAGGGCAGGGGAGGAGGGGTGGCTGTTGTCATCTGAGAGTCTCTTGTGGCCTTCAGGGGCCCTGCTCCACAAGTGGCTGGTTGTGAGACCCTGTTCTTCAAGTTGGGTTTCCGAGAACAGTTAGGAGTGTTGCTGCTGTACCAACCTCCCTGCTGCATGGCAACCTCCCTGCCTGAGCTGCTTGAGGCCATCTTGGGGCTGGCGGTGGAGTTCCCCAGGCTTTCTGGGGGACTTCAATCTGCCATCCCTGGGGCATGCCTCAGAGGCGGCTTGGGAGTTCATGGCTACCATGGCAGCCATGGGCCTGTCCCAAATAATTCGGGACCTGACTCGAGACACTGGTCACACCCCAGACTTGGTTTTCTTGTCAGAGCAGTGGCAATGTGATCTGAGGGGAAAGATAGATCTGTCCCCATTGTCATGGTCAGACCATACCCTGGTGGCCCTGAGATTCTCTTATGCCACCCCCCTCCTCAGGGAGGTAGGACCCATTCGATTGGTCTACCCCCGGCGACAGATGGACCCGGTAGGGTTTCAGAGGGAGTTGGGGGTTATACCCGGTGATCTGCTGCACGGTCCAGTGGAGGCCCTAGCTGCAGCCTGGAATAGGGAGGCAGCCGGGGCCTTGGACAGGATTGCGCCTGTGTGGCCTCTCTTGTCTCATCGGACCCAGCACTCCCGGTGGTTTACGAAGGAGCTGAGGGTGCTGAAGAGGGTTAAGAGACACCTAGAGTGCTGCTGGAGGAAGACAAAGACTGAATTTGACCGAACACAGGTAAAAGCCGCCGTTAAGGCCTACCTTGTGGCGATAAAAGCGGTGAAACATCAATATTTCTCCGCTCTTATTGCATCTGCAGAATGCTGCCCAACGGCCCTGTTTAAGATCACTCGATTCCTTTTGGGGAAGGTGGGTTCTGTGACCCACCTACAGGGCCATGCAGAGGAATTTGCTGAGCATCTGCAGGACAAAATTGCTCAGATCCGCTCCAAGTTGGACTCCAGGCGTGAGGCGTGGTCTGGAGAGATACCAGGGGAACAGGCTTACCCAGTTATCTGGGAGCAGTTTGATCCTGTTGGACCTGAGGAAGTGGACAGGATCCTATGGACAGTAAATGCCACCACATGCCATCTAGACCCATGTCCCTCCTGGCTAGTAAAAGCAGGCCGGGAGGTCACATGTGATTGGGTCCATGCGATGGTCAATACATCCTTGGGAGAGGGGGTGTTTCCGGCAGCCTTTAAAGAGGCGTTGGTACACCCCCTTCTCAAGAAGCCATCGCTGGACCCTACTGTTCTGGACAATTTTCATCTAGTCTCCCACCTCCCCTTTCTGGGGAAGGTGGTTGAGAAAGTGGTGGCTTTGCAGCTCCAGAGGGTCCTGGAGGAAACGGATTATCTAGACCCCTTTCAGTCAGGTTTCAGGCCTGGTTATGGGACAGAAACAGCATTGGTCACACTTATGGATGATCTCTGGCGGGACCGGGATGGAGGCAGTGCATCCATCCTTGCTCTCCTTGATCTCTCAGCAGCTTTCGATACCATCGACCATGGTATCCTTTTGGGGTGGCTCAAGGAGTTGGGGGTGGGCGGCGTAGTCTTACGCTGGTTCACCTCCTTCCAGGGCCGATCCCAGTCGGTGTTGATAGGGGAGGAGAGATCGGCCCCGTGGCCCCTTCTTTGTGGGGTGCCACAGGGATCAGTACTCTCCCCTCTCCTTTTTAACATCTACATGAAACTGCTGGGTGAGATCATCTGTCACCATGGGATGAGGTATCATCAGTATACTGATGATACTCAATTGTATATCTCCATTCTGGGTGAAGTAAGTGATGCCGTGACCACCCTCTCTGAGTGTGTGGGGGCTGTGGGGGCCTGGATGGGGAACAACGGGCTTCAACTGAACCCTGGTAAGACTGAGTGGCTGTGGGTTAATGGTTCTTCTGTATCCAGGACATTGACATATCTGGTTCTGGATGGGGTTGCACTGCCCCAGACAGACCCGGTGCGTAACTTGGGGGTCCTCCTGGACTCATGGCTCCTGCTCGAAGAGCAGGTGGTAGCTGTGGCCAGGAGACCCTTTGTGCAGCTATGTGCTGTGCACCAGTTACGCCCCTTCCTGGACCAGGAGGCCCTTCGAACAGTCACTCATGCCCTTGTTATCTCTCAGATAGACTATTGCAATGCGCTCTACATGGGGCTACCCTTGAAAAGAATCCGGAAGCTTCAGCTGGTCCAGAATGCAGCTGTGCGAGCTGTTTTTGGTGCCCCCAGAAGGGCACATGTAACACCACTGCTGAGCGAGCTGCATTGGGTACCAGTTTGCTTCCGGGTCCAATTCAAGGTGTTGGTTATTACCTTTAAAGCCCTACATGACATGAGACCAGGTTACCTGAGGGACCGCCTCTTCCCCATTACATCAACTCGTCCCACCCGATCGTGCAGAGAGGGCATGCTACGGACCCCGTCTGTAAAAGAATTTCATCTGGCGGGGTCCAGGAAGCGGGCCTTCTCCACAGTAGCTCCCGCCCTGTGGAACATGCTGCCCCGGGAGGTGAGATTGGCCCCATCACTCCTGGCCTTTCGGTAGAGTCTGAAGACCTGGTTCTGCTACCTCGCTTGGGGTAGAGAGGGGAATAGAGTTACATGGGGATGGTTGCTATAGACCACTCCTCCCACACTTGGACTGTTTTAGATGTTTCATCGCTTGGATTTTTTATTCTTTATTTTTTATTTCTATTTATAGTATTTTTACTGTATTTTATTTTTTTGTATTATTCTGATGGTTTTAATCACTTGTTGTAAACTGCCCAGAGGCCTCTGATGGGAGGAGATGGGCGGGGATAAATTAGATAAGCAAATAAATAAATAAATATTAATCATTAAATTGCTAACATTTCTGTAGTCGCATCATAACAATATATAATGACTATATTATTCGTTTTATATTATATGATGGATATTTATTCAGGAATTGGATTCATGAGTAATAAGGTAATAAATTATATAGTGATGATTTATTACACTTCCAAAAGCAGAATTCTAAATATTCTGAACTTCTGAACTTCTGAATTCATTTTATCCTGATGGATAAAATGTTTTTTTCCCTTCTCACTTGGCCCCCAAGAGACAAGATGAGGTTTATTTTCTCTACTCAAGAAGGAAACCAGAGTACTTCAGTCTCCAAAATTCATTATGGGTTGCAAAGCCAGGTCAAGCACACATGGACATGTCCAGTAACACTCCATGGGCAAGACCCAGAAACAATGAGAACAGGGTGTTTTATAATCAGGCAATAAGGGACTACCATTTATATTAGTCATGGATACCATCACATGACACCTGCAGAGAAATGCACCTTGGATGATGTCATGCTTGCTTCTACTACTAGGAATGAACTGCAGTGGCAAGTACAGGCATGGAATGACCGCCTCAGCCATTTTGGACTCCATCTGAACATAAAGAAAACAGTACCTAGAGACTGTAACCACCCATGGGACACTCCAAATAAATAGAGAAAACCTAAAGAAGGTGGATATCTTTCGGTACCTTGGCTCCCATCTCCAAGGTGACAGTGGCATCAGTGGTGATGTGTGAGCAAGGGTGAACGTGGCCTGGTTGTGCTGGCGAGAACTCTCTGGTGTGCTTTGTGACAAACAAATACCAACCCGTCTTAAATCTAAGATCTATAAGACAATCGTTCGCCCTGTGGCACTGTATGGAACCGAGTGTTGGGCAGCAACAAAGGGTATAGACAGCCACCTCCATGTTATGGAAATGCATATGCTCCATTGGATGTCGGGCATCTCCTTGCTCAATCATGTCACAAGTGATGCCATTCGACAAGGCGTGCCATTAATTACAGAGAAGATGAGAGAAAGCCGGCTTCGATGGTATGGACATGTCCTTAGAGCAGAACCTTCCACTGTTGCCAAAATAGTTTACCATCTTAAAAACGATGGCCAGTGGCCATGCGGGTGACCAAAACAGAGATGCCAAGACACCATCAATAAGGATATGAAAATTGAGGGTCTGCGCCCTGAGGATGCGGACAATCTGGCAAAGTGGCATTTCAGGATCCGAAAAGCAGACCCTGTGATAGCAGGAAAATGCTAGGAAGAAGAATAAGGAACTACAGGATTATAATGTGATTGGTTATAATTGATTATAAAAAGGCAATCAGTTTGAAATAGAATCACCATGCTGCATCGCACGTGTTAAACATCAAACCACAACTTCAGCTAACTAGCTGTCTGACCAGCTTCCTCTTGAAAGCTAACGCTCATGCAAAGTAAAGTTATTCTAAAGCTTGCTAATTAATGGCTGCTATTCTTAAAACTCTGGCTGTGCTCAGGAGCCCTATGCTAAAACATTAAGTAATATTCAAATTGCTTAAATTCTTCCACACATTCCAGATTTTGTAAGATGAAAATGTAGACAGTTTTCTAATAATTTCGCATGATTAGTCTTTTTTACATTTGTTTTATTTATTGATCTGTAGAACATTTGTAACTGGGACAACTGGTAGCAAGAACAGCATATGAAAGTGTTTTGTAATCCTTTGTAATACAAGATGTTAAGCACAATCATCTGAAGAATAGTAGAGTGAGTAGAGTGAGATCAACATTTTAGTGAATGTATATAGGACAATTCATTTCCATTTGTTCAAGCTTTTATTTTAAAGCACTTTTTAAAACACTTCATTCTATGGATCCCGCTTTGCTATTTAAATGGATTCATGCTGCTTTTACAAATTTAGGCCTCCACCAGTTGTGCATATCCTTGGTTACTCTTACATAGATAATGCATTGCCTATGCTCTGCTTGATAAGCATCCAGGAATTAGGTCTGGAACTGATGTGAAGGGACAGCGCATGGTTGCAGAATAAGTTGAAAACTAGAGATTTCATATTTCTTGGATCTTCCAACTTTTCAATTCTCTCTGCTTATTTAGCACATGCATGCTGTAAGAATCTTCCTCCTCAACTTTAAACTGCCTCTGCTTCCTCCTAAACTGGATATAGTTGCAGGGGATTAAGAGGCTATTCATTTTGAGGGGCCTGCTGGCTAAATGTTGCCTCTTAAGGACTCTCCAGAGATAATGGCCAGAGGGTGCAATTAGGGAGACAGGGAATTGAGTGTTTCTTTGTTCTTAGGAAGCCTTGGCTGGGTGGCCTTGAAGAAAGCAGGGACTTGAAGGAAACTGGAATTATGTGACTGGGTTTAAGCCTAAAAAAATCTTAGGAAAACTGGAACCAGTATGAGATGGTTGACAGGAAACATTTAGTTAGCTTCATGAGGGATCCTTTATTTCTTTTAAGTAGTGCTTGCTCAATTTTGATAATTTTATGTACACTTCAGTTCTCTACCTATATATTAATTATTGATTAAATTTAGAAGGCCACCCAGCTCCAGAACACTCTGGGTGGTGTACAGCATTAAAAGTAATAGAAACCAAAAAAATAAAAAAGAACAATGGGTGTCTTGGAAGAAAACATGCAGCTAACTTATAAAAAAGAAGCTTGCTGTCCATTCAGACCCAAGGCCTGTGGATAAAGCCAGGTTTTCAAGGACTTTTTAAAGATAGTCAAGGAGGGGGGCACACAGATTTCAGGGGGGATGCTCTTCCAAAGAGTAGGCACCAGGTGTAGAGAGAAAGAAAGATGACCTTGACAGAAATACACAAGAACGGTTATCTAGACAAAAGGGGCTGAACTGCTTTTTAAGTCCAGAGCAAAGCAAGAACATTTGGAAATGGCTCAGGCAGATGCCCCCCTAATTCACTGGAGTATGAGGAGGAGGAGGAGGTACAACACAATCAGAATTGCAAGATTCTGTTATTTAGCCAATCTCAATAAAACTAGTTTTGGCTTTTCTATGGAGTTGATTTCCTGTTCTGGTCCTAGTGGGGCTGACACCATGACAGAGAAAGACATGTTTCCCGGGTTGCACCAGGTGACATTGTTTGATTGATGTGATCCGGAGCATGCCCATGCTGTCTGATCATACAGGTTTGGCAGAAATTATTAGAGATATGGATTCCCTCAAAAAGCCAGGACTTAGGCCATGAAGGGTTTTGTAGGTGGTAACCTGCACTCTGAATTGCACCTGGAAACTTACCTGGCAACCAATACAGCTCACTGAACAGTGAAGTTACTGCCCATGCTGCTGCATTCTGAATCAGCTGCAGCTTCTGAGTGGTCTTTAAGGGCAGTCCCATACAGAGCACATTGCAAGAGTCCATATTTCTTCATTTGTATGCTAATATTGTTCATAGATTATTGAGTGCTAGTATTAGTATGCATGAAGGGGATGCAAAAATCCAGAGTTATAGATTTCTTTTTTGTATTCTCATTACTACCATGTCATGGTCATCTGGAGTTTGGTAGCCCCCATCTGATAGCCCTAGATATGGAGAACTCACCCACATGTAACTTGTTGCAGATAAACATTGTAACTGTTCTTTCAAATCCTTATTTTGTGGCTGTTATTAAAAGAAGAATATTTCTTTGATTACACCAGTGTTTCCTTAACTACTCGAAAACTACCTTATCCTGGTCATTCTGGTTAAAAGTGGGCTGGGGGAGAGACATTGGAGCCAGTTGTTGTTGTTTTTTAAATGTTTCTGGGGAAGAGGACTTTCTCTTCTCTCTCAGCTTCCAACTAAGGGAAGCATCCTCCCATTTGAGAGGAAGTGGTAGCAATCTGACTTGATGGAGTTTTTTCACCTGTGGAAATAGCTACACCCAGGTACTCCTATGGCAGATGCACAAAGATCAGCTAATTTAAACATCATTAAAGAGCAGGTGATCCATCAGGAAAGCTGTTGTAGCCTGGAAGATTATTTGAAGATCTCCACCTTCTAGATTGTCCTAAACAAGTAACCTAAATGCATATTGACTAGTGATGCTTTTTTTTTTCTGGCTAATGACTAATGTATATTTGTAAGATTGTGCTAATTCCATCCAGTGATAAACACATATATGGAATTTCTGAGTAAGTTACCCTTTGAAGACTGTTGGCTGCAGCAACCTCTTTTACATATTTCCTCCTCCTCCTCCTTTTGAACTTGCATCAAATAAGGAACTTTCCACAGTATCAGTACGACACTTCAGTGCAAACTGTAGATACAGCAAATTGCAATTTTCAAACATTTACTTAAAACTAGCAGCAGTTAAAAAACTATAAACTTTTTAATTCTCTGAAAAGCCAGCACTGATGAAGCTGTGTGTCCTTCTCTGGGGAGGATGTTCTAAAGAAGTTTGTGTCTTCTCCCATATTTCCCAGTATGTGGAGTTCTTTTTGAATCATTTGAGGTCAAGTAGGGAGGGAAGGAGTGAGGGGTACTTTCAGTTGTGCTGTCCTGTTGTCAAACTCTTTCCCTAGGGAGGCTTGCTTGATGCCTGCTCTAATGTTTTTAGATGCCCTGAAAAGACCCTTTGTTTTCCTAGGCTTTTAATCTCCAGTGTAGCTTTATTTCTGCTCTGCTTGTTTCCACTGCTGGTCTTTCCTGCAGTTTTGTTGACTGAAGTTATATTATGGGTGACAATAAATTGTAAAGCCTTTTTTTTTTTAATTGGAAGACAGCAGAAAAAATAAAGCTGCATTCTGTACCTTCAGATCAGAGTGGGCTGAAGATTGTTTTCATTTCCTTTTTGCCCTAGAGGATTTTTTCAGGACTTCAGTTAATCCATTAACTGGGATACAATTGATCTGACACTGAGTTTTCAAATGTTCACATTGCGTGATGCTGTGAGAAGCTCATATGTGCCAATTTTTTTTTCTTGTAGAACCTGTACAGGAAGTGCTCCAGATTCATACAGTACTATATGTACTCAGGGAGTGGAAAAGACCCCTTCAGTGAGGAGAAGCCTCAAGTGGCCACTGCCATGATAAATCCTCTGATATTTAACAGCTTCCTTCAGCATGTCTTCTCTTAATTTCTTTCTGCACTGTGACTTTAGGGATGAGACAGATTTTCACTGTTCTTGGCTCTAGATTTTAACTTTGTTCTAGGGCTTCATTTTTACGTTTTGAACTACACACATTTCTGAGAGGAACATCCAAAATATATTTTTATTTCTGGAAACTTTAGTGGAATACAGCACAACACAACACATTGCACTACTTAGCTAACTGTTCTTCCTGAAATATTTCTTCTTAAAGGAATTCTATAGTTCCTTAACTCTAGAAGATCAAGACAGCATTTTTTTTTTTGCAAAGATTAATTGTTTTAAAAAATCTGACACCGTTTTTATTTTTTAAAAATCTGGATTTTAAAAGCAATTATAATTAATATTTTGAAACTTCCCTGTATTCTTTAGCTGGATATTATATATATTTTTAAAAAGGAGGGGAAAAAGTCTAATAGCATTTATAGATAAAAACATTAAGCATCTGGCACTTATAAAGTAGCCTAATTGGTTTTGGCTACAGTCCTAGATATACTTCCTATGATAAAAGTCCCATTGGACTCTGGGATTTATTCTAAGTAAATGCATTCAGTTTTGGCTGTTTGCCATTAAGTTGGAATAGGCTTCTTGTATTACCTGTACCTCTTTCAAAGAAACACTCCAAATATTTCATTATTGGATGACCTTATCATTATTTTATGTATGTATGTATGTATGTATGTACGTATGTATATCTGTACATATATCCATATTTATTTATACAATTTATAGCCCAACTGACTTCCAGCAACTCTGGGCAGCTTACAGTTAAAAGTAAGAAAAAAAATATAAACACTAAAAAGAAATCATAAGTGGTCCAAAGAAAAACATATAAACTACAACAATAACTAAACCCTACCCAACAGGGCCTCAGCCATCACTCTGCTCCAAAGCCTGGGAGAATAGACTGAGTGAGGAAGTGCATGGCCACCTAAGATCAAAGAAGGAAAATTCCCAGATCTGGGGGTATAAATATCCACTGCCACTGAGCCTGAATCTATTCCTCCCCATCAAGACCTGCACAGCCCCTAGACACTGGGACAGGACCTTGACAGCATGACTTGGTCAGCCTGGGAGCTGAGCTATATAATTGGGTATCATCAGTGTACTGATGATACCTGACCCTAAACCAACAGATGACCCACCCAGCAGTGAGAACATCAAGCCCTACAGCACCCCACAACTGAGGGGCCATGGACTTGATCTCTCTCCTCCCCTGTAACATTGATTGAAAGAAGGAGAATCACCACAGAATGATGCCCTCCCTGCCACTACACCTCACAGATGGTGCAGAAGATACTGTGAACAAGCTGTCCTCTGAAATCAAAGCTAACCACCTTCTCAACAATTTTCCCTAAAAAGGGAAGATTGGAAACGAGATGAAAATGGTCCAGAATTGTTGGAGCCAGCTTCTTGAGGAGGGGGCACACCACCATTTCCTTCAACGCCAAGGCAATGACCCCCTTCCTCAGAGAAGCAGATACTACCACATGGACCCAATCAGAGGTCACTCCCAAGAGGGACCTGGATCCAGCAAACAGGTGGCTGAGCTCACAATCCAGAGGATCCTATCCACTTCCTCAGGAGTCACAAGAGTGAACTCACTTGAGATAACTCTATAAGACTCTGCTTCAGGCATCTCCACTTGTTCTATCTACTTAGAGTCCAACACTGAGCAAATCCAAGCAACTACCTGCCAGGTAGCAAGAATAGTCCTCACAGTGGCACAATAGATGTTGCTGTGACTTGTCCCTTCCAAGCAGGGAATGAGTCACCTTAAACAATACCACTGGGTGGCTATTGGCAGATGCAACAAAGGTGGATAAATAATGATGTGTTGCTGCCCTGATTGCTACAATATAATCCCAGATACGGGCTCTTACTTGGGTTCAGTTGGATATTAGATGCCCCTACCATTATAACAGCATAGGATATATCTCTTCCAACAAGTAAGTTCATGATCTTGTATTTTAGAGAGATGCATTTATGTTTCATTCTTAAAATACATGATGCATATTTTAATAATATTCCACATCTGGCATAACAGAATTTCACAAAGCTGTCTAAAATACTTATTTAAAATGAAATTATTTGATTGTCATTTTAGTGATGTAGATAGGGAAATATTTATTTTAACTGGGCATCTTCTATCTTATCAGTTTGTTTATTGCTTTGTTAGTCTGTCCTATCAGGAGCTTGAGACATAATAACTGCTCTTCCATTTTTTTCTCTCATAATATATGATACTGGCCAACCCCTTATCTACTAAACCATCCTGGCTACTGGCTAAAACAAATGCATTGTTCATTGTGGCATAATTGTTGTTACTGTTTGAAATTATGTTGGAATAATTTCTAATTTTCTTGTCTGGTTGATCCTCTAATAGGCAAGACAGCAAGTTAACATGCATTTCTCAAGATGCCACTGAAGTCATATTCTTCTTCTTCCAGAAATATCTTAAACACACATTCAAAGATAGTTTTTCTAAAATTTAAAACTATCACAGAATATGGTTTTTAAATGGATTTTCATGAGTAAATTTTCTTCCATTCATTAGGCTTTCAAAGAAGTTAATAGCCTAAGTAGGCAAGTTTCTCTAGTAAATAAGTTGCACAGTGGCAGCTTTGCACTAATTGGAAAAGAATTGTTCTGCTGCTTTGTGGCCTTGTGAGATAGGAGTTCTGGCTTGATTCCATTCATTTCATTTACACAAACCTTCATGGCCAAGACGTTTCTATGTTTCTACAGGCAGAATGGGCTGAAAACGGATAAACACCCACAGCTTTCTGTAAAAAAGAGGTAGTGAACTATAATGCAAATAGGAGAAAGAAGACGTGAACACAGCAAAGTTTTGGATTAAAGCATCAAGCAATATTTTCAGCTGAATTGATTTAAAACATGTTGATCCATACTGCTCTGCTGTCTGAATGTAAATATTTCAATATCTTACTTTGCTTGTTTAATAGAAGAATATTTTAATAAAGCTCTCTGTGTTTCAAAATAATGCAGTGTTCTGATATTCAATTAAAAAATTCCTTTGTAAAAAATGGCCAGGCTTAAATAGGGTCTCAATGAACAATTCTGCATATGCTCAGGGGCTTGTTGCTTGAATTCTCTTTTTAAATCCCCCCTCCCATCATAGGTAGATGTGAAATAAGGTGTTTGAAGTTAGTAGGACAGGGGCATCCTTTTTCTTGTTCACAGACCAAGAAAACAGTGGACTATTTGGACCAAAAATAATCCAGGGTAGTATGTTATTTTCACTGCAACTCAATATGATAGCAATAGGTCCCAGCCCCCCTTCCCTTCGAAGACAGGGAATGGTTTACAGTGCGGCATGGGTTGAATGCTAAGCCCTCCTTCCACATGGTTCCACCATCTATCATTTTCAAGAAAATTACAGCAAATCTTTCTCCAAGAAGCTCAAAGCATTTCATGTGGTCTTTCTTATTCCTTGATTTAAATTCTGTGCTGGCTTAAACCACTTTGAGTGGGTTAACAGGTAGCTTGAAAAGGTAGCAAACAACTGTTCTGAATCTGTTTTCCCTATCTTTGAGTAACTGTGTATCTTGGTACAACAGTTTATAAGGCAGAGGTGACATTGCAGTCTCTACAAGACTCCTCATATGTTCTGACACAACTAGAAAAGTGTCATCAATCATAATGTACTCTGATGTCAAAATTGTTGGGCTGTACATTGCATAGTGATGAGTTTGAGCTCCATCACCTAATTTCTTGTCCTATGTATAACAAGTTGCCTTGCTGATCTTGAAAATGCTCATTTGTTCTTCGTGCTGTGACCCTGACATGCCAAATATTCTGGAACATTCTAGCATCAGAATACAGAGAGTTACACGGCCTGTAAGGGAGCATCAAGCTCAGTTCTACACTGGTTGTGCCAAGTCATTTCCATGTATTAAATTCCTTTAGAAAATGGAGCTCAGGTGATTCCTGTTCTGCAAATAAGTAGCTCAAAAGTATTTCCTTCAAAATGCTAGAGCTGCAATCTTGGTAAGTTTAATGCAAGCTGTATTTATCTTTTATTTGTCTTCCCTGACACTCATTTATTTATCTCAATATTGTTTTGCCAATAGATCTGTGTAGTCATGAAGCATTGCTTGTAGTTTCACAGTGAAATTCCAGCCAGGGGCAACTTTAATCTAAAATGCAGTTTGATAAATGTGAGCGAGACCTTCAACAGGCTTTCCACACAATCAAGCTAAGTGTGCCCCAGTTACATTTTATCCTTTGTGAGATATTCCCACAAGTCCTTAGAGCATGATATGTCTTTTAATTTAAATGCAATTGCTGGACTAGGGTGGAGTATTACTAAAGGAATGGAATGGATTGTGTTGCTGCAGGAATAATAACCATACTATTATTAAACTTTGTTTCTTGAAAGTTGAACAAGCATACTGTACTCTAGTGTAAAAAAGAAGGTTGTGCTTCAGAGAGTGAAGGTGATAAAGAGAGATCCATGCTGTCCTGTCTCAAGGGAGAATGGTGGTGTTTACCAATATCAGTGTGTATTATGTTAGCTTGCAGAAGAATTGGTTGCTTGGTCTCCTTTAGCTGCAAAGATCCTTTAGTATTAGGACTGAAAAATGTAATATCTTTTATGAAATAAATGTAACTTGGAGGGAAGATGTATAAATATGGTGTGGAGTCAGTAATAACAAATAGTTGGTAAGAGGAGCTATCAGTTGGAAAAACCCATGTATGTTGTTACAGTTCTGCTGATGTGGTGGATTTTGGCAGTGCTGCTGGTCCTCAGGAAGGAGGGAGCACATTCCAAGAAGGGGAAGGAGCTAAGAGGAAACATAGTCCAGGGGGCAGAAAACCAAGAGGTTCAGAATAGCCCCGCCCTAGAGTTATCCCCCCTTAGGTCAGGTAGAATAGCTTTAGTCTGGCAAGATTCTGCTTATAAGGTGTTAGCAAATAAAGAACTGAAGTTTGGCTGGACTGGTTCTTGGTTGTTCTTGAGCTGGGCTTGACAGCTAATTACTCTCTGTGCTTCTACAAAGCAAATTACATACAACAACAAAATATATCAATCGAAGCGAATATTTGTAGCTCAGGGTTGAACTGTGGAGTCCTTGGTGCTCTCTGAGCCTTGTTGTTTTCTTGCAGATGTTTCATTGCCATACTAGGCAACATCTTCAGTGCGATCGTACTGAAGATGTTTACTGCAACAAGGCTCAGAGAGCACCAAGGACTCCACAACAAAATATATCTTCTGAACTGGGAGGGGTGTGTGGGGGCAGACCACTAATACCTTAGAACACAGCTCAAGGTTCAAAGGGATCATGATAGACTTGAACTTTGGGCCCCATCTAACAAAATGGCAAGAAATGTACAGTATACTTCTGCACCTACTGTGGACAGGAAAAACCAGAAGCACAGTTACAAGGTAGCCAGTACCTGGCTCAGCAGTAGTACTTGTGGAAACAATTGGGATGCCCTAATAGAGCACAGATTAAATATGAGCCAGCAACGTGATGCAGCTGTCAAAAGAGCACATCCAATCTTGGGCTG
Source organism: Candoia aspera (assembly GCF_035149785.1). Classification (NCBI taxonomy): domain Eukaryota; kingdom Metazoa; phylum Chordata; class Lepidosauria; order Squamata; family Candoiidae; genus Candoia; species Candoia aspera. The sequence goes on along the minus strand of NC_086153.1, from coordinate 109,137,669 downwards.
CATCAACAGACGATAATGTCGAGATCACAGGAAGTGATAGTTCCTCTCTATGTTGCGCTGGTCAGAACTCACCTACAGTACTATGTCCAGTTTTGCTTGCCACCATACAAGAAGTATGTTGAGGAACTGAAAAGGGTGCAGAGAAGAGCACCAAAGATGGTGAGGGGCTTTGGGGCAAAGTCCAATGAAGAAAAGTTGAAAGAGCTGGGTATGTTTAGCCTAAAGAAGAGAAGGTTAAGGGGAGGCCTAATCATAGTCTCTCAATACTTGAAGGGCTGTCATGGGAAGAAGGTGTGGAATTATTCTCTGTAGTGCCTGAGGGTAGGGCAAGAACCAATGGATGGAAACTTTATAGAGAGAAATCCAAATCTGAAACAAGGAGGAATTTCTGATGGTTAGAACTATTAGGCAGTGGAACAGCCTGCTTCTTGGAGTCATGGGCACTCTGTACTTGGAGGTTTTCAAACAAAGGCTGGACAGCCACTTGTCTGGGATGGTCTGAGGATTCCTGCCTTGGGCAGGAGATGGAGTAGAAGATCTCCAAGGTCTCTCCAAATCTATGATTCTACAATGGGCTGATCTCAGAAAGGGCTGGGCCTGATTAATAGTTGGATAGGAGACTACCAGGAAAGCCCTGGGCTACAGGGTAGACTGGGAAACATTCTGGAAGAAGACAAGGCCAACCCATTTTCATACTGTTGCCAAGAAAACAACATGAGTATGTCCATGTTGTTTTCTTGGCAACAGTAAGTCAATAGGAATTTTGCTGAACTCAAAGGAGGCTTCTTATTTTCTTTATGCCACAGAGAGGCATTTCCACTGGCTCAGATCTACATAGAATAGGTAGAAAAACAAACTATGAAAATATCAGGACTGCTCCAAAATGGGTTTAAACCTATTTTTAAAAAGTTGCTTGGCTGAGCCAGCCACTTTAGTTTTAAGTAACTGTGATTTTCTGGAAAAAGCTGTATTTTCCAGAAAATGCCTACACAATTGTTCATTTTTGCAGATGTTCTGACTGAATGAAAATTTATTCACAGCATTTTTCAGAACTTCGTAGTAGCTTTCAGCTACTTGTATCTCTCTTTCTCTCTCCCCCATCCCCTCCTTTTCTCTCTCCCTTTTTTCCTTGCCTGGTGCATTAGTAATATTTCTGTGAAAAGCTTGCTGTTGCTATGAGTAGCTATTAATGCCACAAAGGGAATGGATGACAGTGAAATGCCATAAAACTTCCTTTCTTTTCTTTTTTCCTTTTAAATTTTTCTAGTTTGTGAACAAATAGGTTCAATCACAGCACTTACCAACAGCACTCTTTCTTTTCTTTTCCTTTCGATGGAAACAGAAGCTGACTGCAGGTTTATAGCCAGAGGTCCAGAAATACAGTTGCCAATAACAACCAGAAATTGAGTCCAGAAAGTCTCTACTACACTGAGCCCCAGGAGCAAAACTTTTATATTTGTTTGTTTGTTTTGTCAAGCCAGTAAGAGATAATCTAGAAAGGTTATCTGAGAATGGCACTCTTTGGTGCCTCTGGTCTGGATATAGTAATGACATTTGAAGAACTGATTTGACCTCTACCAGCATACAGGCTTCCTTCTTTCCAGCAAGAAGATAATCACAAAATCCAAACTGGACGTTGAAGGACAATGTTATTGCTTGCTTTGCCTGTCAAAGAAGAAAGAAGAAAGAAGAAGCCCAGATGAAAGTTGGGGCTCTTATAGCATTAATCTGTGCTAAGGATAGAATTCAAATGAGCAATATTCTGATACAGGGGCTTCATTTTTTGCAGAAGTGGAAGTTGTATTTATGTACTAGAATTATACCCTGCCCTTCCTTCAGGAGGTTTGGGTGGCATGTACAGCACTCCCTCCACCCATTTTTCGCCATAACAACCTTGTGGCTGTGTGCGAATGTCTGGCTCCATGTCACCCAATGAACTTCTGTGACTGAAGCTAGATATGAACTTGGGCCTAGTCGGACATCTTGACTAGTACATCACACTGGCTCAACATTACTTGTCAGGATAATGATGCTAAGCAGACAGTGCCAGCCAAGATGGTTTTTTTTTAATCTTGCTTTTTGGTGGGCAGGGAAGGTTGAGTGTTTCTTTTCTTTTTCTAAAAAAAAAAACATGTTAAGCCTATATGACATGTTCTTCTCACCTGAAAATGGCATGAACCATCGATTTTTGACAATTCCACACCAACATTCAGATACATGGTAAGAGGAGCACTACAGCCTATAGAAAATGAGCTTTAGGAGAAGTCTCATGTGGCTCTTGGCCCACAGACTGCTTGTTCCTATGCTAAAATGACCCGAGTTAATGGCTCACGCTTTGCAGGTGAGATGTATCTCATCCTTTTGCTATTCCTCTCCTTCAACAGGAATCTAAAGGTAATTGCAACAGGTCCCTCTCTCACTGTAAAGAGTGAATCCAAGCGTCAATATTGCTCAGAAATGTAGGAGACATCCTTGTGTTGACCACTGCTCCATTTATTTTAGAAGTGTCTATACTATTCTCCTGGCGTTCTGGAAGGCTCTTAAGACCTAGCTCTATTCCTAAGCCTGGGACTACTGTGTCTATGGAGCCCCTGGTGTGTTTTTATTGTTGTGGTTGTTTTTAGTCCAGGCTGCAACATTTTGTTTCATGTTTTAACTGTTTCAATTGTATGTCTGGATATTGTAGGCCACCTGAAATCTTTTGGAGTGGCCAGCCATAATGCATTTAAATAAATAGATAGATAGATAGATAGATAGATAGATAGATAGATAGATAGATAAATGAGCAAAACCTCCTAGAAATGTCAAGAACTGAATATGCAAAGCACATGTGCTATTATTTAAGTAATTGCTGCATTTATATTCTTTCCGGTGAATGCTAAAAGTAATATATATTGGGGGTGGTCTGATTTGATCCCTGCAACAAATCCTTGTGGGGTAGGTTGGCCTGAAAGAGAGAGGGAGTGGCCTAAAATCATGCTGTGAGCTTTGTTATCAAGTCAAGACCTAAGCTAGCTAGCTCTCACTAAGCTAGAGATCTTGTTTGCCTTAGTTAGGGTGAACTGGTATAACTGTGCCTTGGTTGGTCTCATTTAGAGAAGTATAACATTTCTTATACCTCCAATGCTGAGCCGGTATACTGTGGGTGTCCTAAAAGGCTTAACTTTACATATTATGCATGCCTGGTAGTAGTATTTTAGAGAAGTTTTTGTGGTGTGTTTTCTGCTTTTAGCAATATGTGATATGCAAAGGCCCGTTCTGCATGAAGTTAAATGAAAACAATTATGGTAGGAATAGAGTTACCAGATATCTGAACAGACAAAGGAGAACATAGACAGTTGGAAAGGAGGACAAATAGGAGGAAAAGGAGGACAAACTGTTTGACTTTCTTGGCATCCATGACTGTCCTAACAGCCAGGAACCACGCTGAGACAAGGAATAGGTCTCTAGTGTTTTATTACTGCTACATAACAGAAAATCCTAACAAACTGAAGAAGCGTGGGAAAAACCCAGACATATAAACCCCAAAGGCTAAGGCGGGCCCGATCTGTGTCTCTTTGAATGGCTACCTAATTCCTCAGTACTACGCATGCGCTTTACAGCCTGGATGGGAGCCCCCTGCTCGCCATCCTTACTCATGACAATGACAAAAATTATAGTGAAAACTGAAAAAAAAACAAAAAACCTTAAGCCAACATGTATATGAAATTACTTTTTCCATCATCAGAAAGACTGGTTTTTCAATTGCAGGAATGTGCTAGAGCCAACTGATTAAGGTCTGGTCAATTTCAGGCAGCAGTGCAAGCCTGAGGGTACTAATTAACTAATTAAAGTCACAGAGTGGAGCTTGTTAACTTGCAGTTAGAGCTTATTAGGGAAGCACTGTGCTATCTACCTATCTACCTATCATCTCGCTCAGAACTCTTTGAGGTTAATATGGGTGCTGCCCAATGCAGCCTTATTCAATTTGTCCTTGAAGACCCAATTCAATGGAGTATTTCTTCATTCTCACCTTCTAGCTGTATCAGGGGTCTGTTAGTGACTGGAGAGTCTCAGCCTGCATTTTGGGAACTATCTAATTAGGAGAACAGGAATGCAGAGAATGTACACATACAACTGTCTTCAACAGACAGGACATGGAAGCATGAGCAACTGAAATCAAAGTACTCATTCCATAAAGGATGGAGTCATAAACAAGTGCTTAGGAATTGATGTCTGACTGGGTATAAATTCTGTACCAGTCTCCTGTCTGTTCAGAGTCTGTCTGTTACGGCTATCATTTCAGTATAACCGTAAAGATTTAGTAATTAAGCAAGCTTATTAAAGTCTCTGAAGAGTTTCTGTCCGTCTCAGGGGAACTCAACGCTAGCCTACCAGTTACTGATAAAATAGAAATCCCAACTTGCTTTGTAGATCCTTTTTATCGATAAGCATTCAGATGGCACAATTTCTGACCAGTAAATATTCTGTGACATCACAGAAGCACAGCCACTGGTTCCAAGAGTAGATGTGGGTTGTTCTGTTAGTGTGTTGCACCAGTTTTGAAAACTGTAACCTTGGAAGAGAATATTTGTAGCTCAGGGTTGAACTGTGGAGTCCTTGGTGTTGCCTAGTCTGGCAATGAAACATCTGCAAGAAAACAACAAGGCTCAGAGAGCACCAAGGACTCCACTGTAACCTTGGTTTGATAATATAATATAACCAGGGAGGGTGGTTTCTTTTTTTTCCCTGGCATAGCTGTTCTGTGTTTCAGTCTGATATTTTCATACGTATTTCTGCATTAGCATCAAGTACAACTGGCAGCACATCTGTGGCTTCCTATTATTGGACCACTGTTATATTGAACAGGTATCTATTAGTCCAAGCTGCAAAAAGATCCAGTGATTCCTCTTGCATACTTATTTAGTCTGCACTGTAAGCTGGGGTTAATAAGATGAGAAGCTGCGGTTTCCCTGTCCTAAGTATAGAAGGTAAGAGAGGTGACCTTGACAGTAACACGCAATAACTGTTATCTAGGCAAAGTGGGCTGAGACGTTCTTTAAGTCCTGTAAAACAAGATAATATTTCAATTGGCTCAGGGCAATGCTGATTCTGGGGTATAGGAAAGAGAGGAGGTTCAGCGCAACCAGACTTCCAAGATTCTGTTATTAGGGCCATAGTATCTCAATAAAGTGTAGTTTTGGTCTTCCTGTGGATTGATTTTATAGTCTGGTCTATCTAGTGGGGCTGACACTATCTTATGGTAAGCTCTGCTGGCTTTTGCTGGCTTGGTGCAGAAGGTGGAAGGTAAGCCCCCCAGAGCCACTTGTTGAGATGGGCAGCTATAGAAATTACATAAATACATAAATACATAAATAGATATTTACCTGTGCCAGATCCCAGCTGATGAATCTAGATGTGCCCTAGGACAGTAGAGCAGCTTTTAACTAGTGAATGCAGTTTAAGGATTTGTTCTGTTTACTTTAAAAAAAAAAAAAGTTTGCAGCTTCTGCTGGTGGGAGAATTAAAGACCATATTTTATTTATTTATTTATTTATTTATTTATTTAATTTCTATCCTGCCTTTATTATTATTTTTACAAATAACTCAAGGTATGAACATACCTCATACTCCTTCCTCCTCCTCTTTTCCCCACAACAACCACCCTGTGAGGTGAGTTGGGCTGAGAGAGAGGGACTGGCCCAAGGTCACCCAGCCGGCTTTCATGCCTAAGGTGGGACTAGAACTCTCATACCATGCCTGATTGGCTGTTGGGCTAAGAGAGAGGGACTGGCCCAAGGTCACCCAGTCGGCTTTCATGCCTAAGGTGGGACTAGAACTCTCATACCATGCCTGATTGGCTGTTGGGCTAAGAGAGAGGGACTGGCCCAAGGTCACCCAGCCGGCTTTCATGCCTAAGGTGGGACTAGAACTCTCATACCATGCCTGATTGGCTGTTGGGCTAAGAGAGAGGGACTGGCCCAAGGTCACCCAGTCGGCTTTCATGCCTAAGGCGGAACCAGAACTCTCGGTCTGGGTGACTGAAATCCTTTCCCACTAATAGTTCTCTTCCCCTTTGCTAGAGGCCAGTGGGCATGTTCTCCTGAGCCCTTCTAAGACAACAACAGTGAGAGAGGAGGGGATGGATTTCACATTGACTTAGACTCCACCTGGTGTAACATTTTTTCTGGCAGTGATGGGCATGAACTGTGTCCATAAAAAAGTACTCCTAAAACCAGAATGTTCAGCCTGGGCTCTCTGCCCTGAGCATGCTCAAAGCTGCTCCTTTGGGATGCATACTAAGGTCTCTGCTGCCTCCCTTATCTTCCACATGCATTTTGCATATGGGGCTACATCTCTATTTCTATATTTGTATCTCCATGCTTTTGTGAATAATGTTACTGAATTTATCCCATCTTATTTTTGGTTTTGGCTTAATTGCTTAGTTGCTTTGAGACTGTATGTTGTATTTTCTGATGCCCGTGATAGTAAGTTATGTTTTCTTAATGTACATTAGAGCTGATTTTCTGTCATTCTGCCTATCCTATTGTACATTCCTATGTACCTTGGAGGCTTTTTAATCTTGGTTGGACTGTATTATGGATGGGAAATCTGTGATGCTCAAAATGTTGCTAAACTACTATTCTCAACAGTCCAATCAACACAGCCTATGATGAGGGATGCTGGATGGTATAGTTCAACTGCATTTCCAGTCCTGTCTTATGGTAACAAGAAAATGGAAGTAAATAATAACTTCTTAATAGGGTAAGTTCATCTATGCTGCAGAAATCTAGAAAAAACACTAGATGGCAGCAAAGCTATGCAGAAACCTCCAACTGTTTGCTGCCTTCTGGTGGTCATTTGGACTTCTGCAGTCCAAATATGGTATCCCTATTTTTTACTAGTATTGTCAAGAAGAGGGTAAACATGATAGTATTGCAGTGTGGCAGTCACAAAGAAAGGGAGAGTAAATTACCAATCTGAAAGCCAACAATATTTGGTGAATCCTGTAGCTAAGGGGAAATATATATTTAGTTTCTGAATTCAGTGTACAAAACATGACTCACCTTTGCAATAAAGCTTCATAACTAACTGCCTACCTGATTCAAACCCTCAGTTACCTTGCATTCCTTATCCAAAACACAACAAAGCAGAAGAGCCAGTGTGGTGTAGTGATTAAAGTGCTAGACTAGAAGCGGTGAGCCTCAGCTTTGGAAGTCCCCCGGTAACTTTGGGCCAATAGCATTCTCTCAGCTCAGTCTACTTCAGCCTCTCTGTTGTGGTGAGGAAGAATAGGAGGAGGGAATGCTCAGCATGCTGCCTTGAGTTTGTGGATAAGAAGTGGAATATAAAAGGTAATAACGTATTGAGAGCTGAATTACACTTGCTGGCATGGATATGGCCAAAGTTTAAGACTTTTAGGATGTTGATTATGATGGAAAAGATTCTAAAAGTTACTGTTTTCCATTGAAGTGACTAGAATTAACAAAATAATATAGTGACTTGATTGTATCATATCTTTGATTATTTAAATTAATCTAAAACTAACTGAATTACCTTTTGGTTAGTTTCCTTTCTAAAACATGCTTTAGCTTTTTTTTAAAAACCCTCAGTGCTTTGTTGTGTAGATAACATGTTCATGAAGTGATGGTACTAGGAGAATGATGTGAGCCCAGCCTCAGTTGATGTTTTTTCCCATTTGTAACAAAACCATATTTTATTAGACTCTTCCATGTTGTGATGTTTTAGTGAAGCTGCCTTTACAAGTTTCAACACAATATCTCTGACTTAGAAAATATTTCCATTTTCCTCTTTACTTTTAAATAATGTACCTAATTCTAAATGTACTGTAGACCAACTATATAGTTTTTAAAAGTGAAACAATATGTGCACATTCCTTGAACATCCAAACTGCTTATTGTAAAGTATCTCATTAACATCAGTGTTGAACAATAAATGACTTCAGAATTAGGTGAGTGATAAGATCTGTTCTTCTGTTTGTTAAAGAGCCATCAGTGGGTACCAAAGTCTTGTTGTGTGGCTTACAGCTTGTGGCTCATTTTTGCTTTTTGAACTTAAACCATTGGATGGATGATTTTAAGCACAGTGTTCAGAATTCAAAAATATTTTTTTATAGGGTTGGCTTAACTTGGAAATGGGCTTACATATAGTTAGTATAATTTTTGAGCTACTAACCTTGCAATCAGTTCACATTCCTACTATGTTGTCTTTTAACTTGACATTCTCTACTCAGTATGCTGTTGGTTTGCATAATGTATAGGATCTGACCATAATGCCTGCAGTTGTGTAGGCTGGAAAGGACGAAACTGAAAATGACAATGACTCCCTTCAGTCTGATAATAATCTGTCATGAAGCACATTCTTTTGGATGTTATTATTTGGATCAGTTGTTTATAAAGCAAAACCCACACCTGCCCTCTCCTGGTTGTTATGGTGGCACTGCTGTGTTTCTTCTAGCAGAGTCTAGCAAAAGACTATTTTTAATGGTGTAGACTTGATACAAGGGTAGCTGTACAATAGAAAGGGAGTATTATTGTAATGGCAGAGAAATCAAAGTAATAATTTAACTGCGATTGAAAATGAATCAATTTTCTATAATATTCAAGTACCAGATATATAGCATTGTTCAAATTAGAAATATGTTACCCTAAATAATAGAATGTAATTGTATGTAAAATCTGATGCTAAGACAGCCTTTGTAACTTTTATATTATTATTTCTATTTCTGTTATTTCCTTCCCTGTTTTTAGCATTTGGATTGCAGTTTCTGAAAGCAGTTGCCTCCTGTGAAATACTCTGCTTCTTTTGATTTGTTAGTTTTATCAGTAGGCTTCTTTATATTTAAAATTAGATTTTTTAAAATTGCTGTTATAACAAGTTACTTTTTCCATTTCCACATCAATTTAAATTTCAATTAAATATTAATACAGGTGATTCTTTGTAAACCAAACATCAGTAGCAATCATCGCATTCTAAATTCTCATTTGTACATTCAAAAAGGACCTAGTTATCTTGCTTAATTGCAAGAATAAATGATCCAGCATTGCACTGCAGCTGCTAAAAAGGGTAATTCAGTCTTGGGGAGCACAAATGGAAATATCAGGGCAAATATAGGTCTATTCTATGCTGGTCATGATATGTGAACTGTGTTATCTAGTTGCTGATGTTATCCAGAGGAAAGCAACAAGGTTGATGTCTAGACCTGAAATCTCCAATACAATCTCTTCAGGCAGGCATTTGCCAAGCTTCCTGCTCTACATTTTTACATTAAAGAAAATACTGTAATTAAAAAAAAGCAAAAGCAAAGAGCTTGCCCCCAACATTTTCTTTATTTCCTAGGATGCTATGGGTCCCTGGAGCTTTCTTAGAAAATACAGGATTAGACTGGACAGAAACTGGGTGGGAGCAAACTTCAACTAAACATTAGGGAAAACTCCCTAATGGTAAGACTGTTCATGATTGGAACAGCTACCTTGGATTCTGGACATATTTAAATGGTGGTTGGGCAGCGGTATGTCAGAGATTCTGCAGTTGCATTGCAGATCCTATAATAAAAAGAAATTGGGTGAGGTGTTTTGAAAGTTCTTTCAAGTCTGAAATGTTATTATGTCATGAAACTAATTCCCCAAATCACTTTAGCAGTTTTACATATTGAACCATTGTTATTTTTCCTACAGTTTTATTAAATACTTAGATTGGGGAACATCTCACCATCATTCCTAACTAAGACGAACTACTTTGTATAGTATGTGAAGCAATAGGACAATAACGTCTTTAAATTTAGGCATACAGTTGATGTTTTCATTACTAGTTCAAAATCTAGTGAAAGCAGCAAAGTGAAATAAAATCTATTCAGTGTTTCCAACACAGCTTTTCAGTGGTATATGTTATGATTTAGACTTTTCATGTGTGAAAATTTCATGAAGCATATATCATTTCAAGTAGGAGGACAACTGATTTATACACATAAAAATCCTCTTTGCCCATTTCTAACTGAGGGAGCTTAATATAAGCCCAGGAGTACGTCTTGAGAAAACCCCTGCCTATGACAACTTGGAGGGTTTCTTTTTCTTTTCTTTTTTTAACACTCTGTAGGTTATGATGGTACGCAGTTAGTTATTCAGTCTGAGCCATATTTGGTAAGACAAATTAAGATTTTAATATGGCTCCTTTATGATTGTGTAAAGCAGGGAACTTTTGCATAGAATTCCTTTCATTCCAAATGAAATAAAGGTATAGTAGAAGACATTGTTTTCTAACTACATTAGATTGCCTAATGAACAAGTAAGTTGTTTAAGTGATTCTTTTCAAATAATCTCTCTCTCTCTCTCCATCTATTCTTGGTCACATATTAACCATAAAAACACTTCAGCAGAGTGATCTCGCACAAACATTCTCTCTCCAATGGTTCTTCAGGCAGTACTAATTTTGAATGATATGGTATGGAAATCCAATCATATGATTCCACCCAAGAGCTGAAATCTCAGATGACTTGACTCAATCAGTCAATCATAATTAAACACTTAAACTATTGAAAAGCCTGTAGGTTTAAAGTGGCCCATTAACTATCCACCTTTTTATTGGGAGTGGTGGTGGTGGCAATTCATTTCAGAACCCAAAATTTAGTTAGAAAATTGTTAGCAGCTTTGACTGATTGAAGAGCTGTTTACTTTGAAAGAGATGTGTCGAATTTTAGCCATTATATAGCATATTCCAAGAATATTGCTTCCCAATTAGTCAAATTTTACCTCACAGAAAAATGCTGAACACTCGAGGGGATTCAGGAAGTCATAACGGTGTTCAGCACATTTAATGTGATGTTCTGTTTTTTTCTTTATGTATCAAAATAATTTTCATCTTACTTTTCAACTCAAAAAGCCTCCTGCAATGATTTGCAGAAATCAGAAGTAAAAGAGTCTCTAATATTATATTCTGAATAACAGGACATAAAAGAAAAAAAAGAGTGAGAGAGAGAACAAGAAGGAAAAAAAAAGTTCAGATAGGGTTCATGGTTTCAAAGTTCATATAATGAGCAGCTTGACCACAGTTGGTTCAAGGAGAGTAAAACCTTGTCTCAGCTAAATTAATAGAGAAGCTTGATCATTCTGTCCCCATTTTTACTTCTGTTTTGCCTGACATTTGGGCAAAAGAAAAAAAAGTAACCAATCAGAATTGTTACTAGAGGTTATCACAGGCCTTCATATTTTCTCTTCAGTGCAGCCTTTACTCAGGAGGATAGCTTAAATCCATGAAGGAGCTATAATTTCCATTATGCAACGTTCATCTTACGATTGCCCCAAATCAAGTATCCAGCTATTATTTCTCATGGACATGCGTGACAGTTCTTAGAACTGATTGGTTCCTAGATGGGAATTAGAGAGCAAAAATGATGCAAGGGAATAAGATTTTCCCTATTCCAGCAACAGATAAGAGAAAAAGGGCTCTTTAGCCTTCAAAAAAGAAGAGTAAAGGAGGGTATGGTAGCATTCTTCTAGACCTAGAAAGGTTTCATACCAGAAAAGGAAAAAAAAACACTAATATTTTCTCTATCATCTCAGAGAGGGAGACATAGAATGATACCTTTAAATTACGGGAAGCAGGTTTCAGCTGAACCTTAGGAAAAACTCTCTTAAGGTCAGTGCAGTTGGACAGAGGAAACTATTAGCCAGCAAGATGGAGGGATCCCCTTTGCTTGATAGTCAAGTTGAGGCCAGACAGCCATCTCTTGGCCAATATTATTTTGTGATAGATACATATTTTCTGACAGAGATTTTGTCTTTTGTGATAGATATCTCTTAAGGTAGAGATAAATATCATCTATCAGATGTAACCCAATGGCAATATTTACAGCTACAGCATTTGTTAACCACACTGGACCAGCAGCATTTTCAGCGTCTAAGACACCTGAGATACTGGTACAACTTGTTAAATCCTTTAAAACTAAACAACAACAACAATTATTAGTTTTTATAGATATTTGTTATCAATAAATCAATTTGACATACAGATACTAAGAGATGAGTGGAATAAAGAATTATTACCTAGACAAAGGGAGGGTGTCTTAACTTCTATGCCAAGAGAGTCAATGGGCCCTAAACTACAACTTATACAACAAAAAATAATATTTAGAAGTTATTGGGCTCCATTATGTTTGTATAGAAAAGGCTGGTATAAGACAGCATTTTGTTGGAGATGTAATAAGGACACTGCTTCTTTAAAACACATGTTTTTACAATGCCCTATACTTACTAAGTTTTGGGAGAAAGTAGCGGACCATGTAAATGTGACTGTGCCACAAAAGCTAAAATTTTCAGAGGATAATATTTTCTTGAATTACATACCTAGTACATGGAATTTGACAGCTGGACAACGTAAATGGATTCTCTGTGCCTTTACAATGGTGAAAAGACTTGATACTGCAGCATTGGAAAGATAAATGTATGGCCCCATTCACTCAATGGATTGAAGACCTGATTACTCTTGCCACCTATGAGCAGATTGCCTACAGACGTAGACTTTGTATGGACAAGTATAATGAAATGTGGGACTCATTTATACAAAATACAGTAGATTAAAAAAACCCACAAGTTATATAAGTGTATTAGAAATAAATATTTATATACTTGAATAATGTTGGCATTAGATAATTATGTATACTGTTTACTGTTGTAATGACATATTACACTTAATTTTTTTTTCTGTTGTAATTGTTTCACTTATTTTTTTAAGCCTTGTTATGTATTTTTTTACATGTATGTATCTTTGTGTTTTGTACCCTTTTGTTTTTCACTTTTTCTGTTATTATTTAAAAAACAATAATAAATAAATAAATAAATAAATAAATAAAGACTTCTAAAGCTGCCCAACTCAAACAGTCTGACTCTGGGCAGCATACAGCATCAAAATATTTCATATTTATTAATATTATTTTGTATTGATTAATAATATTTTGTGTTTACTGGACCCCTCAAAGAATTTTTAAAAAGGGGTGGACATTAGATTTTTTAAAATGTTAGTGTTGTAAGAAATGTAAAGGTTCTTTATTACAATTTGGTCTTGTCCAGCTATAGCCTTGTTTTGGTTTCAAATTACTACATATGTCAGTACAATTTTGGGAAGAAATATTATTGTTAAAGATCTCAATATGATATTGAACTATTTTCCTAAAACAGGGAATTCATTATCATGTATAATTAATTAATAACAAGAGCTTTGGCTCTATTGAGACTGGGGCACAGCCAAAAAACTTATTTTAAGGAACGGATCCTGGGTAATGAATTTATCTATTTTTCAAAAGTCTCTGCAATCTAAAAATGAGAAGATGACGCAATACGTTGCTGTATGATTTAGATTTAATGATCAGCTTCGATTTACTTTACTTTGTTTTCTGTCATTTATATAGATTTTCTGTTGTTTTTTTTAAATTTGTGACATTTAGTTTATTTTAATCACTATAATGTATCTGAGTTTTTGTTTTTGTTTTCACTGTAAAATTACTGTCTTTTTTTCCTTGGTGGTTTTTTTGGGGTGGTGGTGGTGTATTTCACTATTTTAAATTTTTTAAAAAAGAGAAAAAAGTAGGCAGCCATCTCTTGGGGATGTTTTAATTTGATTTCCTGCACAAGACAGGTAGTTGGACATAACAGTGCATATGGCCCTTTCCAACTCTAGAATTCTATGAACTATGGATCAATAGGCCAGATGAACTTGAGCTTCTGCAAGCTTAGCTTCAAAGTAGATATGTGCAAGCACTCCTCCTCACCTATTAACCCTATTCCAAGTGCAGGTGTGTAAGGAGCCAGGGAGATGACCTTGGAATCAAGAGGCTGTTAGGGAAACACCAGGTACAGAAGAAACATGTGTTAAGTCCAGAGAGGTAGGACAGTGTTGGGAAGATATGGGCAGACTTGCAAGATTCTGTTATTATAGCCTACTTCAGTCAGTTTCCTGATCTGATCTACCTCTTAGGGCTGACAAGGTGGCAAAAATACAGCAGGCTAGGAACAATAACCAGTATGAGTGTATGATATACGTTATTTATTTTGTCATATTTCTTTACCGCCCATTTCATATTATAACGACTCTGGGCAGTTCAAATTTATTCAAATCCCCTCCCCCCGCTTTTTTTTCTGTAGGTTTTTTTTTAATCACACAGACATCATATACCAAATGGACATTAGGTCTCGTATTTCACATCCGAAGCTAAATATGAGACAGTTGACTAGGCTCACATATCATGCAATGTGGAGGCTTGTCTTTAGGCTTAGTGTGTTAGATGAATCCAGATAATTGTGATTTGTTCAACAAACCTTAGTCAAGTAAAATGTGCTTAATGTAATCCATGAACCAGATCAATAGCTTTGTTATCAAATTTCTTTCTTATTTTAACTTTTCAAGAATGAACTGGACTGGATCCAGGTAGCCTGGGAGCATTAAAGAAACAGCCCATTGATTTTAGTAGTTGAAGACATTTATTTAGCACCCAAGCAAAATACTTACAAATCTCATTTTTATATAGAGTGTGGTTCCAGTGTTGTACAGAAGACTAAACAAACACTTCTTAAAGTAATTCTTTTTAGGACATTAAAACATTATCGATTCCTACATTCTTCTGCCATTAGATCAATCAGCCATATCAGCTGTAAAAGAGGTGGGGAGAAAAGCTTTGTAGGGGAAAAAAATAAACCTTCCAAGTAAATGTTACTATATGTCTTTGAGGAAATGTAGAAGTTGTACTTGCATTGATTCCCCACTGCTCCCCCTCGAAAAGCCTTCAGTTTCCCACGTTTGTTTTGCCATGCCTCAGTTAACAGATTTATAAAGCAACTTCTTTTGAACAGTAAAAATAATTTTCCATTTGGTGAAATTGGCTGACATTTCATTTTTTGCTGTACGGATTGCAGATTATGTTGACATTATTTTGCCAGGCTGTATGCTATATCAGTTACACACTGCTCACAATGTGAAAGCTAAAATGGCATTACTTTGGTCAATGTGGTCTTCCATAACATTTTGGCATGGTTAGGAGAATAAAACATACCCCAGTGGCTATTCTCTGAACATTTACATCAATTCAGTTAAAAACAACAAGCCCTGATGCAACAGAACCACAGTGGCTTTAACAGATATCGCTGAAACCTTGGGTCGAAATATTTAAAACTGGATAAAATATTGTCTTTCCAATTTCTATTTGTTTGTCTTTGTCCTATTTAGAAATGAATAGTATTCATGACATACTGGTCAGAACAGGGATCATTCCAGTCTGTCCTGGCCTTTCAAACAGCAGTGTAGCACTGACTGATTCGTTGCATGACAATAAAATGGACAGTCTCAGATCACAGTCTAATTTCATTCCTTTCCAGTTTGGACCATTTCTAATGCAATGAGAAGCAGCTAGAAATGTATCAGCATCTTCATAAATTGAGACTGTTTAGGTTGCCTTGGTGCACCTGCGTGATATTCAGTTCAAGGAATTAGTAGTCAAGTGTGAATGCCTTCTACTGAGACACTGAAAGGGCTCCAGCTGCATAGGTTCATTTGAAATGAATATCACAAGGGGGGAGGGAGGCTTTGATAATGGCTTTGAAGGGGATTCCATGTCTTTTAAGATAGGCATGTGGCATGTCTTGGTTCATAATGAGACACTGCGGCAGATTCCATGCAGTTACCTTCAGCTGTTGCTTTAGAAGTCTGGAGATTTAATTGCATGCAAAGGATCTAGATTAAATGTCAGCATACCTTCCTTCCCTACTCTTGCCACTCCTCAACCCTCAGCCTATCTCTAGGATTGTATTCATCTGATGGTTTATGTAAGGGGCTTAAGCACCAAGTCTTTTATCCCTTCTGTTTCCTTTTTTTCAAGAAACTCAATTGAAAGCTAACTCAACTTACCCAGAAGAGCTCCATCACCTTTATGGTTGAATGGGTGCTGGAATTCACACCTGCACAGAGTCCAAATCCAGCTCCAGCACTGCACTGTTTTTTGTTCGTTTGTTTTGTATGTTTTTGTTTGCCACCTTGGAACAGAAAGCCTCTCTGGTGACCATAATCTATTGGGGTTGGCCATTCCATCCAGTTCCACTCTCTGTCTTTGCTGTGACATTCCATCATGTCTGTTAAGACTTGACAAGCTACAAATTATCCGGTAGCCTCTGGTACAGAATATACTGCTGATTGGAACTTCTAATTTGAAGATTTTGCTCCTGATTGGATTTCACCTCTTTGCTTATTCCTCTCTGTTTTGCCTTTTCTAAAATGTCATTTATGGAAAGTACTCGGATTTGGATACTCTATACAGAGAGAGTATATATGGATTGTCTCATTGATGTTGCATTAGCAGCTACTTATATCTTTCTCTACACATAGATGATTACTTGTTGCCAAGGAGACAGGGAGCTCTTTTCATAAGATATGCTATGCAGAATAAGCAAAGTGTATACTGCTATACCTTTATATGCAATGGGAGCTTTTTCTCTCTGTACCATGGATCCAAAACATTTCATTCTTTGCTATCTTTACCATTCTTTAGGAGAGATTTGGAGGATTCTTTAAAAGAAGATCATTCACACAAAGTGGTTGTTTCAGTTTGCTGCATTGCTAAAAGTCTCCAAACAGAAAATTGTAATATTTTGAACTGTTGATAACATGCAAAATATTGGATAGGTTCTATGATTTTGCTCTAAGCATCATGATTGTTGTTGTTGTTATTATTCCATCCTTTCTATTAAAAGTCATGCACAAAGCAGTAATATCATCAATGAGCAACAACTTAAAATATAAATTAAAATGCAACACATGCAATACCAATCACCAGCAATAACGGGATAATGCTAGCTGAAAAAGCTTTTTATCCTACTGCAGAATTATTTGACAAATGATCAGCCAAACAGAATTTTTTTAATTGTTGACAAGGTGAGGGCCAACTTCCCATCCCCAGGAGGGACTTCCATAATCAGCATGTCAATTCTTCCATGACCATATTCTGAATCACCATAGTGTGGATCATCCACAAAGGGTTGGTTGCTATTGGAAAATAGACTCCTTTAATATACAGTATGGGCTGCTAGGCTTTGTATCCAATGCCTTGAATTGGGCCTGGGAGCCAGCAGGCAATGGATGTGCCACTTTCAGAATCATTATTTGATTCTACTTAGTAGCCTCATTTTGCCCTGGCTGCAGCTCCTGGTCAGTTTTCAGGGATAGATCTAACTAGAATCCACTGAAGTAATCTAGTTGTGAAGTGATTTAAGGTACGGCAACAAAAGTCAGGTGATCCCTGTCAGGAAAAGTGGTTGGAGGATTTGTCAAAACAAGGGCTATCCTTTGTGGTGTCATACCACTTTAAGATTAATATACAAACAAGTTTTCACCTTTATCCCAGAATACCAAAAGGAAGGAATTCACTCCCACCCTCACAGTATTTGAATTCACTGACAACAATCTGAGCTTTACTTCTGAAATTAAAAACTGGAGCAATAGCTATAAGGGAAACATAAAGGCCCTTTGGACACAGCAGGGATACAATATGTGGTAGGGCATGGAAATACTGAAATCAAAGACTTACTGTCATCTGTGGACTGGCTTGTATATATCCTGTACGTCATTCTGAGAGCAGTGATTACATTAGGCATCTTAATGTGTAAGCAGAATCCACAGAAAAAAATGTGTTGCGAGTGATGTGATGTGATGCAATGTGAAGAGTCTTCCTATATGGTCTTTGACTTATGGCTGATTTCACACATACAAATCATTAAGTGATGGCCATGCATGCATAATGAACCAAACTCTGAAATCTACTGAACTTGCAATGAAAAGGGAGTAGTTCCAAACTCTATTTGTTTGCTGATGCAAGATGTGGAGCAATGATACTTACTTCTCCCTCCACCCACCCCACCCAAGGAACAATTTGATACCTGAAGAGAATTTAGCTTTAGCCTTTGCTTTCCCCTTTGGACTAAATAAGTTCTTCCAAAGGCTTGCAAATACTGAGTGTCAGACAGGAATTACTCATTTCCTGTGGGACTACGAGACTGCAATGGATTTCATGGTAAATTTGACTTAGTAACTGGAATTACTGTATTAATATTTATATACAGTAAAGCCTTGCTCACATGTAGCTCTTTATTAGTATAACAAAACATTACTAGTTTCCTGCTGGGTAGATAAATGAATGCTAGGAAATGAAGAATGCACCAGCAGAATCAATTATTGATATAGGGAAGAGACAAAACACTTCCTTAAGATGTTGGGTGTTTCGGCCACAACGGCATAGGTCACAGCTACAATGGCTTGGTGCATCATAGGACATAGATCTGTTCTTTCACCATCTCATTTGCTGATTCAGCCCTCCTCCTGGACTGCTCCAGGAGTGAAAGGTCTGTATGCTCTGCCCCTAAGTGAGCCAGTCATGTGCTGTGCCTGGCCATCTGAAGTGGGGGTCCAATCCAATCTCCCCTGAGCTGAGTTGGAGTCTGGAGCTCCTATTTCTTAGGTCCGTTATAGGGGCTGCCCTCACCTGGTTCTCAGGGAGTATAATCCCTGCTTTCCAGACCATGGTTCCAGCTAGATGAACCAAATTCTTGGCTCCCAAAGTTCTGACAAGGAAGACAACTATAAAGCACTAAATGTACATTAACAATGTCAAAGAAAGAACCCAGAAACTAAATCAAGCATGATCACCAACTGTTCAAAGTGAAAGGAGGCAAGTGGGAAAGCCACCTAGTCCAGCTGAGCTTGACAGTATAGTTTAAAATTTGGTACTGCCTATCCACCTCATTCTTTCATGTCTTGTAAAATCTTAAGCTTAATTCTCAATTTTGTTGGATCATATAAAGTTAGTTATTTGTCTCTGCCACTTATTTAATATATTACCACCAATTCTTATTGGAATCTAGTATTACCCAGGCCATATCTTTATGGAAAAATATATCTTTATCCTTCAGCAAAGGATCATTACCTTGTCGTGGTGCTGGAGCTTGAGACCTCAATGACGCCATGAGCTAAACCGTGAAGGGCCACCCAAGACGGGAAGGTCATGACAGAGAGGTCAGACTAAATGCGAACCCTGGGGAAGGTAATGGCAACCCACCCCAGTATTCTTGCTGTGAAAACTAAATGGATCGGTACAACCAGAGATATGTCCGTATACCATCGGAAGATGAGACTCCCAGGTCGGAAGATGGTCAAAATGCTACTGGGGAGGAACAGAGGATGAGCTCAACTAGCCCCAGACGTGATGACGCAGCTAGCTCAAAGCCGAAAGGACGGCTAGCGGCCGACGGTGCTGGTGGTGAACGGCGAATCCGATGTTCTAAGGATCAACACACCATTGGAACCTGGAATGTAAGATCTATGAGCCAGGGCAAATTGGATGTGGTTATTGGTGAGATGTCAAGATTAAAGATAGACATTCTGGGCGTCAGTGAACTGAAATGGACTGGAATGGGCCACTTCACATCAAATGACCACCAGATCTACTACTGTGGACAAGAGGACCACAGAAGAAATGGAGTACCCTTCATAATTAATAGTAAAGTGGCGAAAGCAGTGCTTGGATACAATCCAAAAAACGACAGAATGATCTAATTCGAATTCAGGGCAAGCCATCTAACATCACAGTGATCCAAATATACGCCCCAACCACAGATGCTGAAGAAGCTGAAGTAGAGCAGTTCTATGAGGACCTGCAGCACCTACCGGACAACACGCCTAAAAGAGATGTTATTTTCATCACGGGAGACTGGAATGCTAAGGTGGGCAGTCAAATGACACCTCGAATTACAGGTAAGCATGGCCTGGGAGAACAAAACGAAGCAGGACATAGGCTGATAGAATTTTGCCAAGACAACTCACTCTGCATCACAAACACTCTCTTCCAACAACCTAAGAGACGGCTTTATACATGGACTTCACCAGATGGACAACACCGAAATCAGATTGACTACATCCTTTGCAGCCAAAGGTGGCAGACATCTATACAGTTGGTAAAAACAAGACCTGGAGCTGACTGTAGTTCCGATCACGAACTTCTTCTTGCACAATTTAGGATGAGACTAAAGAGATTAGGGAAGACCCACAGATCAGCTAGATATGAGCTCACTAATATTCCTAAGGACTGGACTTAGTAGATAGGGTCCCCGAAGAACTCTGGACAGAAGTTCGCAACATTGTTCAGGAGGCGGCAACAAAATACATCCCAAAGAAAGAGAAAACCAAGAAGGCAAAATGGCTGTCTGCTGAGACACTAGAAGTAGCCCAAGAAAGAAGGAAAGCAAAAGGCAACAGTGATAGGGGGAGATATGCCCAATTAAATGCAGAATTCCAGAGGTTAGCCAGAAGAGATAAGGAATTATTTTTAAACAAGCAATGTGTGGAAGTGGAAGAAGACAATAGAATAGGAAGGACAAGAGACCTCTTCCAGAAAATTGGAGGTAAATTCCAGGCCAAAATGGGTATGATCAAAAACAAAGATGGCAAGGACCTAACAGAAGAAGAAGAGATAAAGAAAAGGTGGCAAGAATATACAGAAGACCTGTATAGGAAGGATAACAATATCGGGGATAGCTTTGACGGTGTGGTCAGTGAGCTAGAGCCAGACATCCTGAAGAGTGAGGTTGAATGGGCCTTAAGAAGCATTGCTAATAACAAGGCAGCAGGAGACGATGGCATCCCAGCTGAACTGTTCAAAATCTTGCAAGATGATGCTGTCAAGGTAATGCATGCTATATGCCAGCAAATTTGGAAAACACAAGAATGGCCATCAGATTGGAAAAAATCAATTTATATCCCCATACCAAAAAAGGGAAACACTAAAGAATGTTCAAACTATCGAACAGTGGCACTCATTTCACATGCCAGTAAGGTAATGCTCAAGATCCTGCAAGGTAGACTTCAGCAATTCATGGAGCGAGAATTGCCAGATGTACAAGCTGGGTTTAGAAAAGGCAGAGGAACTAGGGACCAAATAGCCAATATCCACTGGATAATGGAAAAAGCCAGGGAGTTTCAGAAAAACATCTATTTCTGTTTTATTGACTATTCTAAAGCCTTTGACTGTGTGGACCATAACAAATTGTGGCAAGTTCTTAGCGGTATGGGGATACCAAGTCACCTTGTCTGCCTCCTGAAGAATCTGTATAATGACCAAGTAGCAACAGTAAGAACAGACCACAAAACAACGGACTGGTTTAAGATTGGGGAAGGAGTATGGCAGGGCTGTATACTCTCACCCTACCTATTCAGCTTGTACGCAGAACACATCATGCGACATGCTGGGCTTGAGGAATCCAAGGCTGGAGTTAAAATCGCTGGAAGAAACATTAACAATCTCAGATATGCAGATGATACCACTTTGATGGCTAAAAGCGAAGAGGAACTGAGGAGCCTTATGATGAAGGTGAAAGAAGAAAGTGCAAACGCTGGCTTGCAGCCAAACCTCAAAAAAACCAAGATTATGGCAACCAGCTTGATTGATAACTGGCAAATAGAGGCAGAAAATGTAGAAGCAGTGAAAGACTTTGTATTTCTAGGTGCGAAGATTACTGCAGATGCTGACTGCAGTCAGGAAATCAGAAGACGCTTAATCCTTGGGAGAAGAGCAATGACAAATCTCAATAAAATAGTTAAGAGCAGAGACATCACACTGACAACAAAGGTCCACATAGTGAAAGCAATGGTGTTCCCCGTAGTAACATATGGCTGTGAGAGCTGGACCATAAGGAAGGCTGAGAGAAGGAAGATCAATGCTTTGGAACTGTGGTGTTGGAGGAAAATTCTGAGAGTGCCTTGGACTGCCAGAAGATCAAACCAGTCCATCCTCCAGGAAATAAAACCAGACTGCTCACTTGAGGGAATGATATTAAAGGCAAAACTGAAATACTTTGGTCACATAATGAGAAGACAGGACACCCTGGAGAAGATGCTGATGCTAGGGAGAGTGGAAGGCAAAAGGAAGAGGGGTCAACCAAGGGCAAGGTGGATGGATGATATTCTAGAGGTGACGGACTCGTCCCTGGGGGAGCTGGGGGTGTTGACGACCGACAGGAAGCTCTGGTGTGGGCTGGTCCATGAAGTCACAAAGAGTCGGAAGCGTCTAAACGAATAAACAACACATTACCCAGGCCAGACAAGATCAGCCAAGTGCTGCTACTTGCTGAGGCCTGTGCAGTCTACCACTGCTGCCACTGTTGGCTAAAACTTTGCTGAGTAAGACTACTCAAAATTTTCTGAAAGATGCATCTAAATTAGAAAGTATAATTTTTACCATTTCTCCTGAGATGATTACTATATGATGGTCGTTTAAAACTGAAATAATAAATAGTGATCTTCAAAAAGCTGGTTAGCCACTCTATAAACACACGTACATACACCTGCGTGCACATACACACAGACATTTCCGCCACCTTCATTTCAGAGAGTTCTGGTCCAACATGGATCTCTCCTGCTTACCTAGACCAGTTCTTCTTCTGTTCATATATGCCTGGCTCTGTCCTGCTTTTCTCCTTTGTTTCTCTGAGCCACCATTGATTTCAACTTACTTTTTCTAGAAGAGGCATCTGTAGGATCAAAAGGTTTAGTTCAAATGACATAAGCAATTATCACACCTTTGCAATGGAAGCTGTGCTCCATTTGTATATATGTGCAATGTCATGCTGTGAAAACAAAAGGGGGCAGAAATTGCATTGCAACAGCACAACCCCACTTTTGTCCTTTGCTCCTCTTCTCCCCATCCATGGATGCCTGTTTTCTAGTCTCTGCTCTGACTTGTCTGCACCCTTTTGAACCCCCAATCAGCTTCCTTCATAGGCTGTTGTGTTTGTCCTACTCTTCCAGAGAATATCCAATTATATTCCACAGTATTATTCACCTAGTGGTTTATAAGGCAAATGCAAACAAAAAGCAAAATTAATTAAAAAAACACACATATAACCAAACCATTAAAAAATTCAGTAAGTAAACCAAATAGGTTAGCAAATAGTAAATATCATAACTGTAGCAGACTGAAAACAAATTGTTTTTTTTTAATCCTTGGGGATCCCAGCAAAGAAGGGAAAGAAAGATGATGAATGCTTCAGTAGCTATCCGAGAGATCCTTTGGCCTGTCTCCCACCCCCAGCCTCCATACATAGTTGGAGGTTGTGATGGATCATCCAAATACTGTCAGTAGTAGTAAATATAGCATGTGATAATGTATGGATAGGCTGACCATACATCCCATTTTGAATGGGACAGTCCCATTTTTTTAACATTTCCAGACCGTCCCATCGTTTTAATATAAATGTCCATTTTGTCCCATTTTCTTAAAAACCTTACTTAATTTTTTTTTTAATTTTGAAAGTTCCCATGAACCTGTCAGAATTCAGTCTGACTTTGAGTGGAAGGAGGGGGAGCTCAGCAGAAACAGTGGGGGAAAAGCCACAGTGCTCAACCTGGCGGGAAACCTAAAAAGGAAAAAACAGGATCAGCTGATAGGCGGTGATCAAAAGGTGAGCGATTGGCTCTTGCCTTGAAACAGCGGGAAGAAAAGACCGTAAAAGCACAGCCAGAGGAGGAATGGCTTGTCAAGGACAACCGTTCACTAGACTCTCCAGCCCAGCCTTGCCTCTTGCAAACGAAGGAATCCAAAGATCCCCAGCCTGAGAAAACTGGAGAAGTTCCTGCCTGCCAATCCAGCCCATCGCCCAGCCATTCCCCATTTTGCCATCCCAATGTCCTGTTTTCAACCCTGTCCCGTTTTGCCATCCCAATGTCCCATTTTTGTCTCAAGGAAATATGGTCAGCCTATGTATGGATAACTTAAATAATTGCTCTGTCATTCTTCTACTTTACTTCAACCCTTCTCTGCCATTCCCCCTCCCCACCCCCACCATGCTATTACTGTATGTGGCAAATTGCTTTTATGGCAGATGTATTGTCCTCAGTGGCTGTGGGTCCCTGATGACTGCTTAATCTTCAATGGAGAAGGCCATTGTTCAATAAGAGCATCAACTGACCCTCATTAGTTCAGTAATTGTCTGTGTAAGAAATTAAGCACCTTAGGAATGTCTCTGCTATTGTACTGGGAGAAAGGCAAAAGGAAGTTTGAACATAATGAGATGCTGCTATTTGGTTATGTCTTTGATTTAGTGGTCTGCCTACTAATGGCTCCACAATGGCTGTAAATGAAAATGGAAAATTACTTTGGAGTGTCTCTTTCTATCCAGAGTTCACTGGCTATGTCTTAACAAAGAGAATAAATAACAAAATAGGATTCTTGTTTTTGTTGTTAGCTACTGCATTTGTGTGGGATTTCTGTCCTACTGCTTGTACTCTCCAGGCTTATTGGATGAACAGTATGTCTCAACCTTTTCACCCTGAAATAGGCAGGGAAAAAGCCCAGCTGATTTCTCCTTACTTCAGCTCTTTGGCAAGTCAATCACACTGTACACCCAACTGAGTATTATTGACAGATGGACATCTGAGATCAAGGCTGCATAAAGCCTCTGCAAGGAAGGTGCTACCAATTATACCACTCACAAGAAGCAGCTCCTGCAGTTCCAGTCCCTTCCCCTTTGCTGTCTTGCTACAGCTGGAGCGGAGATTGGAAGATTTTTTGACTGAATTCATGGTACCTTCTTTCAGCATGCTCTCATGAAGATGAAGGAGATAAACAGACTTGTGAAGCTTCCTCCATACTGAGAGGGTCACCTAAAGGATAAATCGCAATAGAAAGGATCCAGTCACGCCTGGGCGATAAGTGGACAGAATGTAAGGGCTTGATAACAGCATTAAAATAGCTTCATTTAGGTAGAGCAAGTTAAAATTTTGAAAGCTCTGCTGTTCTGCCACTTCATTAACACTCTTCAGTTAGGCTGTTGATAGCCTCCCACCTGATCCAGAGTGTTTACCAAACCTAGCAATACCTCTTCTCTATTTATATAAATGTGCTCTCATAGAAGTACAAGCTAATTTTCAGGAAGGCAAGCTTCCATTATAGTTCATTGCTCTAAACCAGCGTTTCTCAACCTTGGCTGTGTTAAGATGTGTGGACTTCAACTCCCAGAATTCCCCAGCCAGCCATGCTGGCTGGGGAATCCTGGGAGTTGAAGTTCACATGTCTTAACATTGAGAAACACTGGTCTAAACCCAGGGGGGAGATTTGGTAGGCACAGAAAGCCATTATGAATTTTAAAAAGCTAGCAGGACCATTGTCATTCCAACATCAATGGAAGGAGCTACAATTTCTTACCAGCAATGAGATTGCAAGTGATCAGTTTGAACATTCCTCACTTTAAATATAAGGCATGTAAGGCTGTCCAGTCATTTTCATTTGGTGGCTTTACTTAGCACCATCCTCATCAACCTGGCACCCTTCAGATGAGTGAATTTTCAGCCAGCATGGTGGAATGGGCTTGATATTTTAGGAGTTTGCAGTCACAATGAATCCAGAAGGTGCTAGGGTGGGATGAAGAATGTCAAGAAATTCTGAAGCAATGAAAAAATAATGACACTATGAAGAAAATGGGGCTATATGCAGTGTTTTTCTTTTTAGCATCCTTTTAGTCATGTAAATAAGTGGATGCTGCTGCTCATGTCAATTGTGTTCCCAGACCTTGAGGTCAAGTACATGACAGGAATAGATCCACCAACATCAGAAAAAGTCAGAAAAAAAGAAATGCCTCTGAAGGAAGAGCTGTATTCTCATCCTTGCATTTGAAATTCTATTCTGGAGGCTGCACTAAAAGGCTTGGAATTATATATTAGAATGTGGTATTAAAGCCTGCTAATAGTTATTCTGTGCTTTATTTCAATATTCTACTTTTTAAGAGTATTTGTTATTCTTTTTGCTAAATTCTCACCGAAGAATAAATGAATGTTTTTTCTGCTCTCAAATGAACTTGGACTCATACTTTTTCTTCAGTATAGGCACTGACTAATTGATTTAGTTAATCTGCTTAGAGCCAGATTGGTGTAGTGGTTAGAAACTGGGAGACCATGAGTTCTAGTCCTGCCTTGGGCATAAAGCCAGTTGGGTGATCTTGGGCCAGTCACTTTATCTCAGCCCTAGGAAGGAGGCAATGGCACACCACTTCTGAAATCTTGCCAAGAAAACTGTAGGGACTTGTCCAGGCAGTTGCCAGGAGTCAAAAACTGACCTGAAGGCACCACTACCACCACCACCACCAACAACAACAAAATGATTTCCTTAAAAGAGTAACAAAACTCAGCAGAGCCATAGTACGCTTCTAGTCTGAAGTAAGTTGTTTGCTATATAGCTAATCCATGGAATGCCTTGACCCCAAGGAAACAATCTAAAGTGGGGTTTTGGGAAGAGGTACGTTGTCAACCTAGCTGAATGTGGCAGTTTAGCTTACAGAAGAAAAGACTAAGGGAAGATATGATAGCAGTCTTCAAATATCTGAAGGGTTACCGTACAGAAGAGGGAACAGACTCATTCTCTGTTGGCTCAGAGGGCAGGATCAGAACCAGTGTGCTGAATGTATAAGGAGCACATTTGGGCTAGACATCAGGAGGAACTTCCTGACTGAAAAGTTCTGTTCTTCACTAGAACAGAAGCTGGATGATATTCATAGAGATACTGCAGTGGATCCTGCACAGAGTAGGGGACTGATCAGATGACTTCTAAGCCCCCCCCCCCCCGCAACTCTCGGACTGTATGAATTATAAAAATATATTGAAAACAGGAAGACGCTTATGCTACTTTGAATATCACTTTGGGGAGTAAAAGTTGGGAGAATAAATAGACCAGTGTTTCTCAACCTCAGCAAATTTAAGATGTGTGGACTTCAACTCCCAGAATTCCCCAGCCAACACAGCTGGCTGGGGAATCCTGGGAGTTGAAGTCCATACATCTTAAAGTTGCTGAGGTTGAGAAACACTGACATAGACATTATTCTTAACCATTTACCATTTTATGTATCATTTGAAAATAAAATATTAGGAAACACTTCAGAATAATTTTTTCAATGGGTTCAGTTTTTCTACTGCACCCCCAAACAAACAGACAGCCGTCCCTTTCCACTTCTGCTGAACTTTCCAGTTTCTTTTTCTATCCTTTCACATCTCCAGTCTACAAATACGAAGTCTGAGTCAGTGGGTCAAAATTCACTTGGTATGCCATCTCGACAAACTAATTGTATTCATTGTTGAGTGTATTGATCACACACTCTTCTTTGTCTTATTGTCTCTCTTTTAATTATCACTTGTACTCATTTGCCTCATAATGTAGAACACCTTTATAAGTGTTGACTATTGAATAAAGCAAGAATGCTAAATTTCTTCTCTAGTGTCTTGTCTGGAATACAATCCAATATAGAGAAGATACTATTCTCTAACAAATGAAGGTAAGGCTTCCTGTGAAGGGGATTTATCCTGGCAGTGAGTAGGGCCAGAGCCTGAAATGGTTCTTGCTCTCTGTTTCTTCCAACACTACCTCTGGGTCTGAGTTTCTCTTTTAGGTCTCCATGTTGTGACACCAATAGGTCTTGCCAGAAGTCTGATCTTGTGGTTGAACTTATCCAACAACTGTAGTTTGACCTAAAATTGCATGTCTCCTCCACTCCTCTGGAAATAGATTTAGATTTAGACTTAGACTTAGATCTCACACACATTCATAGCAGAAACAACGTTTGTTTTTAATATTTTAATATTAAATTATATTGATCAGAGATGTGTGGAACTATGTTTATATAGTAAACATTTTGGAGTGGATCCCCAGGAAAATAAATGTGTGTAAGCTTCCCCCATCCAAAATTGTGATCAGCTGGTTTCAGTGAGCATACTAGTGTGCACTGGAGAATTCTGCCTAAATTTTGGCAGAATTCTCCAAAATGTTATATTTTTGCATCCGACAAAATGCAAGAACAGAAGGGGTGGGTTTGTGTCCTGATGTCACCACGGACATCTTTTTTTTTTCTTTCATCTTCACAACTAGCTCTGGATGCCTATACTAACATGCTCCCTTAACTTGCAATTAAATAGCTGTTCTTTTCTTCCATTTGCAATGGGGATGAGAATAGCAGATTAAGGGAAAGAATAGAGCCCCTGAAAGAATTCAACTTGTGGAGAGAATCTGGCCACTCATGAACTCCAGCCTGCCTCCTTTCAACTTCCACATATTTAGGAAAGTCTGAAAAAGAGCTCTACTCTTCAACTTGAACATGATTACGGTTTTCTGCCTGGTCCAGGAATGGAATAAATTAGGGTAGTGAATTAAATAGCTATGCCCCCATTCAAGGAACATGAATAGAGCAACCATTCAGACCACCCATCTCAATGCACAGAGGTTGGAAAACAGTAGAAATGGGACTACATTATCTTTGCCACTTTGAACTCCCTATGTGCTCAGATGAACAGGATTTACCATTCTTATTGTCACAAAGAGAATCACCATCTGAATCCCACTCTCAACAATAGCAGGAGGAATCTCAGTGCCAATAAAAGACCAGCAAAAACAATTTGCAGCAAAACCATAAAAACATAGAAGGATATCATGCTTGCTAAGTCAAGTGTCAAAAAATTGTTGGATGCAAAAATGTAGGTCCCAGTTTTCATTGTGGTGTCATGACATATTTCATCATATCCTTCTCCTTGACTGCTAATTCTGAGATTACAGCTTGATAAATGTAATTCTGAGCTACTGAAAGAGGTGAGGAAAACAGCCTCTTCTGTTACATAATCATGTCAATACTTTTACTAATATCTATTTAGAAATCATGCTGGGATAAATGGGCATCTGCACTTCCAGTCCCAAGAAGTGGGCCGATCTTCTTTGTTATATATCTCAGAAATGTGGCTGCTACCACGAAGAACAATTCTTGCTTTGGATCCACAGAAATCCAGGCTTACAGCTCACATGTACGGAGAAAGATTTTTCCAAAATGGTCTTACTCTAATTTCCTTAAGATCCATTAAAAAAATGTACAACCACGATATGGTATATGAGTAAAACACCACTATCTGTCTAGGCAGAAAGGCTTTTACACTTCCACTTCCACTTAAACATCTGTCATAAAACCTTATGGGATAATGATTCCATGCCCAGAGAGTACAGGAGAAAAGTTTATTTAGCCACAATCATTGGAACTTCCCACAGGAGCAGACACCAGCATGGATGATTACAGTACTCAAAGCATAGTGCCAGGTGCACATTTCTCATTGGTTGTACATGAGTAAGTGTTACTATTTTACACATACAAAGAGACTGTTCCCCATATGATCTTTTAACACACTGACTAGGGCTTCCCATTTACGTACCAATTTATTATCTTGGTTTCTTTGTACGTGACTTGTCTATTTAGAAATAATGGAGAAGGGCCTTTTATTTGCCCCTACAAAAGTAAACACAGACAACGTTCAAAATGGTCAGTTACTTGTATAGTGGGAAAAAAAATAGTTCATGCTTGTCAGAACTTGAATAGTTAAAAAGTCTTGTATTAAAACAACTTGCATGGAGAAGGCCCCTGGGATTTCATAGCTTAGCAAAACCTTCTGATCTTTATTTTTTGTCAGCCATTTGGAGACAAAAACAGTTGCACCCAGGTGATATACAGAGGGAATGTGTAAATTATAGAAAAGGAAGTTCACATCCATCAATTGATACCCTACATGACCAGATTCAGTGTCACCTAGGTGACTCCTGAATTTTAAGGGTGTGGTCATATACATTGTCACCTGTAATTTTAAGCCACCAAAGATTGAATATTTCTAAGAACTTTGAGGTTGACAATTCCTTAGAAATGATAGGAAGCTCATAGAACTGAGTTGTTCCCCAAAGCCCTTTTGAGAAATATGCTTTATGATTCCAACCAGGTTAGGAGTATGAAATCCATGGGTACATATATTTTGCCTATGGATGAACTGGATGCTCTATAGTGTGTGTGGAAAAGTGTATATCTCTGGTCCTATATATTTTAACAAGTGTATCTTGCACCAAGAACATGAGTGATTCACCTCTCTGTATGCAATGAAGAACTTTATAGAACTCTGCTTCCAGAATAGAGACTGTTAAGCCCCACATACACTAGACAAATGCTTATAAAATAATTGGTGATTGTAGGTTTAAACAAAACATCACTGAGCTTCTAATTATATGGTTCATTGACTTTCTTAAAATCTATAACTAAAGCTGTTTAAGCCCGTGGCAGAGGCAAGCACAACTGTGAAAAAGTACAAAGATATTGAGAAACCATCCACTGTAACTGTTCATATAATAAGAAATAGCAAAACAGTTCTCCCTGGCCTTTTAATTACGAAAGCAAGTGCTACTTCCTGAAAAAAAATCCATAATAAGTTCTTTCTTCCAGTTAAATTTCACTTGGGAAACATTTTTTTTTTTGGCAGTTCAAAGATGATGATGGCCTCTGTAGTTTCCAAAAGAGACTCACAAAAAGAATTTGTTTTTGATGAGGTCAACATGCACGTAATGGATGAAAAACAGAACCTGGTTGCATAGACAGACACCAGTGGTTTCATCTAGTTGCATGCTGAAAGGAAGTGGCATAGCTGCCAATTCCCCCATGACTTAGCTCAAAATATTAGAAGAAATTCCCACAATTTTGGAATAGATCACATCATTTTACAGTCACGGCATTTTACAAAATCACAATTTTCCCCCCTCAGTTCCAAGCCACAAACCAGCCGAACCATTTCCAGGATGCTCAGCTTCTGCACTATTTCTCTGATCACACATTTTGCTGGGAAATTTTGTGCCTAACCTCAAGTAGCCACAAAACCAACAGCTGAAAAGTGCCTTGAAGTTGCTTTATTGGAATTCTGATCATCAGGTGTTCTGTCTCAGGAGAAGACAAAATTTACATGCAAGCAAGCACTATCTTATTAGTGATGAACAGCATTTGGTTGAGTTGGACCGTGACTGGGCAAAGCTATCACAAACTTGTTATTTTCTCTGGGAATTATACAAAGACACATCCATGCATTTTATTCTCCTTATATGCCTTTCTTCTGGAAGGTTCTCTAACTGGCTTCTAGCCTGCACCTTAAGATGGTTTCAGTGAAGTCTATATGCTGATACTACAATGTCTTCTTTTCCTTGGCAGTGCAGTACAATAAACAACCTTGTAGGATGCTTCTTCAAATCAAGGCTTTTGTATTGTGAAAAATACAAGCAGAGTTCCAGATTTCAAATCAAACATTGTTTTCATGAAGAAGACCCATGCTCTCTGATGAACTTGGAGGATGGTCAGAAACAATACCCCTTCAGCTTTATTGGCTTCATGCTTCCATTGGAAAAGACCTTGCCACAAAAGAAACACAGCACTTTTTTCATGTTAAGTGATGAAAATAAAACCAAAGGATGCATACCCTTCTTTTTCTGTAACATTTTCCAACTTAATCCAGGCCTGCAAAAACAAACCCAAGTGCTGTGATCTAATTTATATAGAAAACAGTAAATAACTCCCATTAAACTCAGCAGTGTTTACTTCTGAACAGACATACAGGACTGCATTATTAATTTCTAAAATACATTGATACTGTGTTGAAAAAAATGCACAAATAAATTGCCAAATAAAAATAAACGCCCAACTAAGTTTGCAATTCTGGATCAATCAAATCTGGATCAAGCCACAGTCAAGTGCTGAATTTGTAAATTGCATCACCCTGCTGGTTAACAAGAAAAGATCTGGGAGGCAGAAAAGACTAGATGTATAGTATGCATGCAAGCTTTTAGAATGCATACAAAATCACAGCCAACCTGGTTGGCCTGACAAATGTTGCAACATTTCACAGTGGTCTTGGAAAAAAAATAATGTTATTCATTATTGAAAGTTATGAGGGGGAGATGGGCGGTGAATACATTTATAAATAAATAAATAAATAAAGTTAAACGAAGAGGGAAACAAGATATTAAAGATGTGGTTGCTTGATCTGTTGGTGAAGAGGAGGATGATTGAAGTGCAGGACAGGAGATCTGATTTTTATTGGGATCCCTTGTGTAAGTTATGTACATTTTCATCTTTTGCTGTCATTTTATTTATAACTCCTTGCCCCATCCTTAAGGCTTTGGATTTAGAACAAGAAGTGTGTATTTTGACAGAGTTTATATATAATAATGAAGAGATCACAAAGATTTGTTCAATAAGAATATTAATGATGTCCCAAAGTTCAAGATTCTTTAATTAGCACAACCTTGCAGTGCTTTGGCTGATCCTTACTGTTATTGTTGTTACTAACAGT
Organism: Candoia aspera; assembly: GCF_035149785.1. NCBI lineage: Eukaryota > Metazoa > Chordata > Lepidosauria > Squamata > Candoiidae > Candoia > Candoia aspera. The sequence goes on along the minus strand of NC_086153.1, from coordinate 109,105,476 downwards.
GATAACTGCCAAAAAATCCATTCCTGTTTTCCTCTTCTTGTCCTTTCAACTAGACTTTAAAAATGTGCACGTCCTTCAGATATTAACGTTAATTGTTCTTTTTGAGGGAGATGGAAACAGCCTTTTTAGATCAAAATCTACTCTGCTTCTGAAAGAGCCCTAGGATCAATCTCCTCATCTATATCAGCCATATCTGGGTATTTGTATCTGATGGGGAAAAAAAATCAAAATACTTCCTGTTTTTGAAGAGAGCTGGGGAGGAATTTAGGAGAGGCAATAGGACTGCCATATCACTGCTCATCCCTCCTTCCATCCTCATAATTTGCTTCAATCAAAGTGAGCTACATTCAATTCCTACTCATAGTTGGTTGTTTTCTTAACAAAACAATTAGTTCTGTTAAAAAAAATTGAATGCATTTTTGGAAAAGATAGATTGGATGATAGTATACTCTGTGAGGTTCAAGTTTAGAACTTCTAAAAGAGTTTAGAAGCATTTTATTCAAAGTAAAAATCAGTCTGTGTGTGTGTGTGTATGTATATATGCAATCCTAAAAAATAACTTTGGGAGTGTGGTAAATTAAACTCCTCCGCATAGCTGGAGTATGCTAAATGATGATTCTGATTTTATTTCTTGGAAATTTTGAGCTGTGCTTAATGCAGAAAACGTCACGCACCATTGTTTCCAAAGCGTGAGCAGCATAGTAAGCGACCCGTCAATGCTTGTTCACAGCAGTTCTCCCAACAGAGCTGTTTCATTGTAATTTGGAATTATATTATCAAGACTGAAGGTTGGACTGAGTCTTTGTTGAAGAAATCAATATCTTGCATCAGAAAATCTACTTTTCTCTTAAGAGTGTCTGCTAATAAGAATTGGCTTGTACCTTATAAGATGACTTTGTTTAAATCTAATTTAAATTATCTTGATAATGATAAATACTGCAAAGCTGACTCAAACATCCTTGAAATCAAGGAATTGTTTCTCACTTCTTTGGTGGAGGGTGTGTGTATACTTTCTTCTTACACCTATATACTTTCTTACTGAGGTTGGTGGAAAAAAGAAACATCAGTGTAGTTAATTTATTGTAACTATCTTTTTATAATAAGATTCAAAAGATTTTTATAACACTATTAAAACTTCTAAAGGAAAATAACATTATAAGGATTGATCACTTCCAATGCTCCTTCCATATTTCTAAGACTATCTTTGATCATTTTATTTAAAGCAAACTGTGTTTTGCCACCAAAACAAATGTATGAATTCCATACACATTTTTAAAAAGACTATACTGTAAGATTAGGTGTTGACTATTGCTGCAGTGGAAACAGTAGGAAAATGTTATAAAATACAAAAATGGAATAATTTTAAGATGCATGTCATCCCTGGGGAACAGCAGTGCTGATTGCAAGTTACTTTTAATTATGTTGCTTGAATGCACAAACATACTATAAGAGGAGCAGGATCTGAACACTTGTATTTCTGCTTACATCCCCCCAGGTCCTGTGAATATCTGACACACTGGCTGGATTTACAGATTCAAGGAAGCCACAGTGCTTAAACTGTTGAGTGAACCTGGCCATTTCAAATGATAAATTGTGGTTTATGACTCAGCAAATTATGTTAGCAAGGCTTGTATATGTTTAAAAAAATCTTAATCCAGTTCTGCTAAAATTTGTCAACAGACATTACTGGATCACATTACGATATCAGATATTTCCAAACTGTTGATGTCTGATGGATTAGTCTTCAAGGTATAACTCTTATAGCCAGAATGTGTTCAATCAGCTATTTTGGTGCATTAAGAAGATAGCAAAGATATCCTTATGCACCTACTGTGGGCCAAGTTTAAACAAACGAATTGGTGGCTCCAAATAAATTGGAGTTTCCTTTCCTTTCCCATGTGCTGGTAGAAAAACTACAGCTAATCACTGTCCCTAATGTGGGATGCAATGCAGATGGGCAAGTATAGGCAGATGCTTATAATGGTGGATTTAGCTACCTATCAAGTTATCTAACTGTGCAACATGGAAGGATGTGTAGCAGGAGGGAGCAAGCATCTCCATTATCCTGCTCAGCACAACTCATCTTCCATACCTATGTCTTGTCAGTTAGGCTGTTTCTGAATCCAGGTCTAGCATTCTTCTGAAAGAGCACTACATCCATGTTCACAAATAGCCCAGGTAACAGGTTGCAGGTGGACATGGAACAATGTGAGAGGATAATGAGTGAGCTCTATAATCAGTCAGAGCTGTGAGGGAATGACAGTCTTGGCAGTGAACATCCAACGACTCTAACTCTGAGCTTGTGATTGGCAATACCTAGGGTCACCAAAGCTGCAATAGAGTAGGCAAAATGGAAGCTCCTCTAAGGAATAAAAACAATAAAGATGAAAGTCCTGTGAAACTCCTTGTCAGGAAAAACAGCAGAAAACTTGTAATACATCCAATAGTGACAGTATTAGCAACACACATCAATTAAAATATACCCAATAGTGACAGTGCTAGTAATATATAGAAATACACAGTAATTAAAACAAACAACTTTGTTCATGAAATACTCTTATTGGGCTATATGTTTATAAATAAAATGGAAAATCTTCTCTCATTTTTTTGGCCTTGATTATTTCTTTTGCAAATCAGAATTTGTTAAGAGATTGCCACTGATCAGATGAGAGCAGACTTGAACTCCTACTGCATCTAAGGAGAGGGTAGGAACTATAGGTCTTTGTTGGCACTTTTCTTCTTCACTGCATGATTAAGCTGAGTAATGGAAAGTGGTTTCTCTATCTGCTTCTCTGTGAGTTTGACAAGATGATCTCAAGGGGTATTTCACAGTCCCTGGCTAGATTCACAGATCTCACTAAACCAGAATGAGGCTTGCTTGGTTTCAACTTTGCATCCTATGGGAATTCAACCACAATGATTTGTAAACTCCATTTATAGCCTGATGGTGTTGTATAAGTAGGTGGCAGCTGTGGTTAGGAGGGCCTTAACACACCTTCGTGTTGTACACCCTTTGCACCCATTCCTGGATCAGGAGGCCCTACTATCAGTCACTCATGACCTAGTCACCTCTCGAATGGATTACTGTATGTAATGGGCTGCCCTTGAAGAGTATCTGGAAGCTTCAACTAGTACAGAGTACAGTGGCACTGGCAGTTATGTGTGCTCCAAGAACTGCACATGTCACACCTCTGCCCCGCAAGCTGCATTGGCTGCCAGTTTAGTTCTGGGTCCATTCGAGGTGCTGGTTTTGACCTTTAAAGCCCTTCATGGCACAGGACCAGGTTATTTGAGGGATCGCCTCTCCCCAATTACATCTACCTGTCCCATCAGGACTGGCAGAAGGAGCATGCTGCAGGTCCGGTCAGCCAAGGAACTTTATTTGGTGGGATCCAGAAAGAGAGCCTTTTCTGCTGTGGTACCTGCCCTCTGGAACATCATTCCCCCCAAGGTGAGATTGGCCCCAACCCTTCTGGCCTTCTGGAAGTCCCTCAAAACGTGGATGTACCATCAGGTTTGGGGATCCCAAGGAAGTATGGAGCCCATTAAATGGTTATATTGCATATAGTTACAATGCACTCTCCTTTGTCTTTTTATTATTGTATCTTAAATGTAGCTTTTAATGTTTTAATTGTTTTATGATAGAAGATTATGATTTTACTTGTGTCTTAACTATGTATGCTGCCCAGAGTCACATGCAAGTGAGATGGATGGCCATATAAATAAATTAATTAATTGACTAAATAATAAACCTAATCAACTGAAGGATATTTGTCTAGTGCAATTGTGAGTTCATCAGCATGGACTTTTCTGTTATACAGTAGACCACGGTTAGTGCCATCAAAATCAGAACAGCGGCTGATTGTGTTAATTTAGTTCTTGCCCTGCTAATGGGCTCCCTGTTGGTAGGAATGTGAAGAAGCTCTTGATCCCAGTTAGATTGGCTCTCATGTTTGCTTGTTTCTATTGATATTTTTATGTTTCTGCTCTTGCTGCTGCTATAAATTATTTTGATATAATGTCAATATAGTTGTGGCTTGGCACACTTTTAGTTCAGAACTTCAATTCCTAAGAGAAAGAGGCTAAATTTTCTCTGAGCTTCTCCCCAACTTGCACCTTTCAAGGACCAAGTGTGACCTTGCTGCTTTATATAACAACAGAAGTGAAAATAAAAAGCATATAACTCTTTGAACAAATGTAAGTCAATACATTTTACCATTCTAAACTGAGAAGGGGAAAGAGAGCTCAGAAATCCTGAAGGAGCATATATCTTTTCAGACATATTAAAGTACGTTTCATATCTACATTGAGGAAAAATATGGCTCTGTTTTGACATCCCGAAAAGTACAAAATATAACTTAGTCAGTGACCTTTTCCTTTCCTTTCCTTTTATAAATTTTAATAACATATTTTTATTCTATACTTTGTCAGTACGAAATATTTATTGAAACTTTTAACTGTCAGCTGGGCATAAAATGCTCCTGATATTAGAGATAAACTAGCTTTTTTAAAGGGAGCAAATGCATTTAACTGCCATGCTCGTGAAATGCAAGTGACTAAAGCAGATGAATTCTTGCATCAGGTAATTTACACATTGGGCACAGAGTGTACCACAGGATGCGGTCACTCTTGACTCAATTTTATTTCACTTTGGAAAATGTTCAATATTTAGTAAGGTGAAAGTCTGAGCTCTCCAACTCAGGAAGTTGCTTATTGCCTGAACTGTTTGCTGGTGAGAGGCTGCTGTGAGATCTAAGGGGCATTGTTTTTGCCAGTTGTCACTGGATCACTTGCAGTCATTAAAGCATTCTTAATCCTGAAGGAGCACTCTTTCTTTCATCCATTCAAATTTAGTGAAAATGGTAAATGTGGATGTTTTTCATGCATATTTAATGCTTTTGGGGAAAAAGAGCATGTATGACAATGTCTTCCAACAACTTTATACTTCTCCTTCTCCTTGTCCTTCTTCTTCTTCTCCTCCTCCTCCTTCCTTGATTCATGATTTCAAACAATAATATTTTATAGGAGTAAGAGGATGTAAAACTGTCAAATTATTAGCTTGAATATGTGGCTAATTTATGCAGGGATCTCTATAAAGGGAGGGAAAACATTTTGTTTCCTGCCTATTACTTAAAATAATAGGACACTTTGGGATAAATGTAATTGAAAAGTTTTATTGGTCATAATGAATTTATATCCAAGATGGCACATAATCAGTCAAATATGGTCTCCTTTCAGACTGAGAATTAGTTTCAATATACTTTGGGGTAAAGATCTAAATCCAATAAAATAAAGTGTATAACAATATCTAGGCATAATTGCACTTATTATAGCACGTTAGCAGAACCAAATTTTAAAATAAAATAAGCAGTATTTTATTAAACTAGATGGATAGATTTCATAAAATAACCTTGAATAAGATTGTTAATTTGGAAGCAAAAGCTGTGCCCAGTAAAAAAGAACCTCCCACCCTGTAAAAGGCCTTTCCCTATGAAATCGGTGAACTGCTCTTTAGAACCTTGTCGCCAAACTATGCTTATCAGAAACAGAAGCTTCGCACTTTGACCAAGCTTTGAGTACCTCAACATGATGGAATATAGTTGATGGTTTATTAGCAGTGCTCGTAATTTCTTATAGAAATTTGCAGCCCACACACTTAGGACTTTGGTAATGCATATCCAAATCTGTATTTTCCAGGGTAATATAATGCTAAAATAAAATAAAATAAAATGTCCAGAAAGAATAGGCAGATGAGGAAGATTAAATATTCCATCCCACTAACTAGCTTTTTCTAATATATATACAGGTTGTCCTCATTTAGCGACTGCCCCATGTAGTGACCATTTGCAGTTACGACAGCGATGAAAAAGTAACTTTACAACCAGTCCCTGCTGCATTTATGACCTTTGCAGGTCTATAAAGCAAAGGAAAGCTGAAGCAAGATCATAAGCACAGTTGTGGTTTCATTTAGCGACCACTTTGCTTAATGACCAAGTTGCCACTCCAAATTGTGATCACTAAATGAGAATTACCTGTATATAGAGAGACAGACAGACCGACAGAGTCAGAGAAATACCCTCACCTTCGGTTTAGCATTTTGTAGAAATATTATGTGACCTTGGGCTTTTGTTCAGAGATTTCATTCTCACTGCAGGCTTTCTGTGTGATAGAGGAGCAAACGTCGTCCTGCTCCTTAATAGTTCATCGCTATGGGTTTCTTCAAAGGCCCTCAGTATTCTTGTTCAGAGTCTAGCAACCTCCAAATAAGTGGTTGGTGAAATGCAATATTTAGGTTCAGGCTAATCCCGCTTTAAACACAGATAGATTTGCTCATAAAGAATCTAATCATTAAGATGTTTAGCAGTTGATATGTAAGTATTATGCAGCAATAACTACTAATATGATAATTAAGCTCTAATTACTACTTCTCTTGGGGAAAAGTGTGAAAATCTGTTTTGGGGATAGAAAACACGTATACATCTCTAATGTAAGGCATTTGCTTCTGAAGCTTCACGTCTATGCAGAATGAAGGTGTGATCTTGTACACTAGAGACAACTTACAATAGAAATATTTAAAATAATTCTGAAGTGGCACAACTCTGAACAGAGTATTGTATCTTAGTTTAGAAGATGTTAAAAATGACTTGAAGGGAATATAACAATAGGGAATAAAGGGGAAACAATAGGCATTAAATAATATGGCAGTGCTAAGAAATACAGGTAGTCCTTGAGTTAGAACCATTGGTTCAGTAACCATTCAAAGTTACAAGGGCACTGAATGGATGGTACTTAAGTCTGGTCCCCAAAGTTATGGCAATTGCAGCGCGCCCTGCAGTCACATGATCAAAATTCGGGTACTTGGCAGCGACTGTGCAGGCGCTTCAACTCCCCACCTGCCTATCTCCCCCCATCTCTACCCTTTTGGCTGCCCTGCACAGTGGCATTCCTTGGCAGCAGTGGCACTGGGGGTGAAGTAGAGGCTCGGGCCTTCAGCAGCCTTAGCTGGCTGCCCCTGCTGCCAGGCCCCTACTTCAGCCTCAGCGCTGCTGCACAGAGGAGTGCCACCTCAAGCCCTGCACCGCTGCCAGTGCCACAGCACAAAGCCCCAGCTGCCCCTCCCACCCTGTGCTCCACTCGCCCTGAAGCCTTCTGAAGCATCGTGAGGACAGCCCACACTATTTGGAGAATGGTGCAAGCAGCCTTGAAAAGAAGGCCTGGTGAAGCCAGCAGCTGCCTCGCATAGGGCCAGGCTGGGAGCACCTCATCAGCAGTGGGAGGAAGGCGGCAAAGGTCAGCGGGGGTGGCAAGGCCGGCAGAGCCAGCAAGCACAGGGTGGCAAGGCCAGCAAGCCAACAGGGCAAGTGAAGTGCAGGGCAGCAAGGCCAGCAGAGGCGGTGGAGTGCAAGGAGGCCAAAAGGCCAGAGGTGGGGAGGCATCCGTTAACTTATTGAGGCTCGGGGCTGGGAGGGACCAAACCTGGAATGGCTTGGATCCAGGTGGGTCCTCACCGAACAGCTGGTGGGATTTGGTTAATGATAGCAATGGAGATTGCTAGGATTGCTGTCACTAAGCAATGCAGTCACATGATGTCATGCTTTATGACCACATTGCTTAGTGATGGAAATTCTAGTCACAATTACCACTGTAACTCAGTGACTACCTGTAGAGCAAATGGCAATTTTCTATGAATAGTTTGAGATAATAGAGAACAGCCTCCAAAACCTAATCATATTTTGATAAAAAGCATCAGTGTAACTTAGATTTACTAGATATGGTATCTTTGTATTTCTAATGCACAAATATTGAATAATCCTCTTTTAAAATACACTTATCTCCCAAATGAATAACTCAAGATACTTTACAATAATTCTTAGAATTAAGAAATAGTTTAAAATAATGAAAGGAAAAAGGTGTGTGTAATTTGTTCATATAGTGTTATTAATACCAGTGGGACTACATTTCCTTAAATAGTTGGAGGGTCATTAATACCAGTGGGACTACATTTCCTTAAATAGCTGGACGGTAATCACGGCCCATAGACCAAATGTGATCCTCAGTGACTTTCTATTTATTTTTGGTGCCTTTGAGTCAGTCCCTGCAGTTTTCTTGGCAAGATTTCAGAAGTGGCTTGCCATTGCCTCCTTCCTAGGGCTGAGAGAGAGTGACTGGCCCAAGGTCACCCAGCTGGCTTTGTGCCTAAGGTGGGACTAGAACTCACAGTCTCCTAGTCTCTACCTGATGCCTAATCACTACACCACACTGGCTGGCTGTCTTAGTACAAGCTATGTAACAGCCTATTAATCTCCTCATAGGCTTCTGGAATATCTCTGTTTCTCTCCTGTTAATATCTGCTGAGGAAGAACAACCTGCAGCAAGACTGCTAGGAGAGCAAGAAATAAGGAATGCGCCCCATCCTCCAGTTTAATGAGCAGATGGGGAAAGTGTGTGAATCTGTGGGAGGAATACCCAACCTACAACAAAGGACAGATGTTGCCCTTGAAGCTGAAGTGGTTACCAGCCCCTACAAAGCTTTGAGATTGGATAGTTAATATTTCCTGATATTCTGTTTTACAAAATGAGCTAGAATATTCACTATCACAAAGGTTTCTTTTTGTTTACTTGAGTTTTGATCTAAAACCCTTTTATTCATTTCCTTGAATATTGACAGAATGGCATCTGCAAACACTTGTGATCCTTCCCCTGCCCTCTCCCCTTCTGTTCTGTTCTATCCTTTGAATCAGTTTTGGGAGGCCAGTACAAAGGGAGATCAGATCTTGTAGAGGTCTCCTCATTAATACTGGATATTCCTATTCATTGGCATAGCAAATATACTTTGCTGACTGCATGTTTTGTGCACTTCCATTCATGCTTTCTGAGTAGTATTGTGAAAGAAAATGATATTTCATCCTACAATATATCAGAAGGGTATATTTCATGAATTAAACACACACACACGCAGATATCCCACTACACACCAGGGATAGAAGTAATGATTTTATTAAGTTAAAGAATAATTGCTCATTAGACATTATAGTGTTTGGTTGTTCTTTTCATTTAGGAAGAAAGATTGCTTTAATAAAAGAAAGATATCCAAGACTCAGCATCATAGTTATTCTCCTTATACCATATAAACAAGAAACAACAGAAAGCCCAGCCACATAATGTGAAGTACATTATACATAATTTTTCTCTCTTGTTTGGAAACACTTTGGGGAAACACTCCTTTTGTTTCAGTGAAAAAGAGTGCTCTTCAAATATATGGGTACTTCTGTAATTGTTCATGTGCTAATGTTGAGACCAATAAAAAGGCACATTTTTAAAGGACCATTTATGTATATCAGCACATATTCCTTCAAAGCATTGTACAAAGTGATCTATTACAGCTTTATTTATTTATTTAATTTTGGCACAAAATGTGCCTTTACAAAAGGGCCTTATATAGGACCAGAGTGTCCTGGTATCTGTGCGTGATCGAAAGAGTTAAGATGGCAGCCATGATGGTACAATCAAAGCTCTGTCTGTTTTTTACTTGCATTCCATACACGGTGAGGACAAAAACAGGGTGGGGCTTTGACTGCCTGGTTGCAGCTGCTCTCTTTTTTGACTGTGCTCCCTCCCCGGGATGCCTCTGTCAGCCCTCCGAGGTAGTCCAGACAAGGAGCACAAACCATGAGTACAAACACTACCTTTCTTGTAAGGTTACAGTAACAGAATCTTGCAAGTCTTAAAGCATTTCTCCACTTCTATTCTTTCACCTTCCAGAAAACTAGGGAGGGCTTCTTCTGAGATGCTTCCCACATCCTTTTTCCTTCTGTGGGCTGAGATACCTTTTACATGCTGGTTGTCCAGTCTGCAGCTCTCCCTTTTGTCTCCCAAGGTCATTCCAACATACCATTACAGCCCCTGACAGCTTCTGTGTTTGCTTAAAATATTGCTGTCTCATCTTCCTGGCAGTCTTCTTTCCCACTGTCTAATACCTTATTTTTTAGAACCTGGAAATGCTTCGAAGAATAAACCTGTGAACTTCTGCTGGCTAAAAGCTTACTAGTAGGTCCTAATGACTGTCTTTAAAAGTACAAAAATGTAAAACATGAATCAGCCCCAGTTTTATATAGTTTGCAGAATTTGTACAAAGAAAAGTAATTCCATTCCTTAGACACTGAAAAGCTGCACTTAGAGGAAGTGAGAAAATATTCATGTATGAAGATATTTTCCTTGGAATATAATTTATAACAGAAAACACACATGCCACACCTAGGAATACTGATTTAGAAATAAGTTCTTTTAATGTAAAGGTTAAAGTTTGGAGTGCAACTCTGATGATCTTTTAAACATGAAGCAAGACATGGAGTCATTCCAAATTGACGTTAAATCATCTCACTTTCTCTTTAGGCTTTAACCCTGGGGAAATTTTACATTAGAACTGGCAGAGCCTATGGCTACTCATTGTGTGAAGTCAGGTTTATTTTAACTATGGTTGTTATTGTATGTCATAGCTGAACCATCACACTAAACTATGTTTTACAAACGATCATGTTGGGGTTGCACATGATATGTAGCCAGAACCAAGGAAACAGCATTATAGTTTAGCATAGTATATTTATTCACCCATATATTAACAGGAAAGGTCAACTGATTTTGAAATAGGAACAGACTGTCTAACATGGTTAAATTACTTTGAAATGCATTTGACATCCAGCTTCAAAAACAATTATATTTCTTTATTTTAAAAAAAATTAGACACCTTAAACAATTAAATGGTTCTTCAGCTCTGCAGAATTATTAGGACAGTTTACAAAAGTTGCTTCAGCAAAGGATCGTTACCTTGTCGTGGTGCTGGAGCTTGAGCACCTCAGTGATGCCATGAGCTAAACCGTGAAGGGCCACCCAAGACGGGAAGGTCATGACAGAGAGGTCAGACTAAATGCGATCCCTGGGGAAGGTAATGGCAACCCACCCCAGTATTCTTGCCGTGAAAACTAAATGGATCAGTACAACCAGAGATATGTCGGTATACCATCGGAAGATGAGACCCCCAGGTCGGAAGATGGTCAAAATGCTACTGGGGAGGAACAGAGGATGAGCTCAACTAGCCCCAGACGTGATGACGCAGCTAGCTCAAAGCCGAAAGGACGGCTAGCGGCCGACGGTGCTGGTGGTGAACGGCGAATCCGATGTTCTAAGGATCAACACACCATCGGAACCTGGAATGTAAGATCTATGAGCCAGGGCAAATTGGATGTGGTTATTGGTGAGATGTCAAGATTAAAGATAGACATTCTGGGCGTCAGTGAACTGAAATGGACTGGAATGGGCCACTTCACATCAAATGACCACCAGATCTACTACTGCGGACAAGAGGACCACAGAAGAAATGGAGTAGCCTTCATAATTAATAGTAAAGTGGCTAAAGCAGTGCTTGGATACAACCCAAAAAATGATAGAATGATCTCAATTCGAATTCAGGGCAAGCCATCTAACATCACAGTGATCCAAATATACGCCCCAACCACAAATGCTGAAGAAGCTGAAGTAGAGCAGTTCTATGAGGATCTGCAGCACCTACTGGACAACACGCCTAAAAGAGATGTTATTTTCATCACAGGAGACTGGAATGCTAAGGTGGGCAGTCAAATGACACCTCGAATTACAGGTAAGTATGGCCTGGGAGAACAAAACGAAGCAGGACACAGGCTGATAGAATTTTGCCAAGACAATTCACTCTGCATAACAAACACTCTCTTCCAACAACCTAAGAGACGGCTTTATACATGGACTTCACCAGATGGACAACACCGAAATCAGATTGATTACATCCTTTGCAGCCAAAGGTGGCGGACATCTGTACAGTCGGTAAAAACAAGGCCTGGAGCTGACTGTAGTTCAGATCATGAACTTCTTCTTGCACAATTTAGGATCAGACTCAAGAGATTAGGGAAGACCCACAGATCAGCTAGATATGAGCTCACTAATATTCCTAAGGAATATGCAGTGGAGGTGAAGAACAGATTTAAGGGACTGGACTTAGTAGATAGGGTCCCAGAAGAACTCTGGACAGAAGTTGGCAGCATTGTTCAGGAGGCGGCAACAAAATACATCCCAAAGAAAGAGAAAACCAAGAAGGCAAAATGGCTGTCTGCTGAGACACTAGAAGTAGCCCAAGAAAGAAGGAAAGCAAAAGGCAACAGTGATAGGGGGAGATATGCCCAATTAAATGCAAAATTCCAGAGGTTAGCCAGAAGAGATAAGGAATTATTTTTAAACAAGCAATGCGCGGAAGTGGAAGAAGACAATAGAATAGGAAGGACAAGAGACCTCTTCCAGAAAATTAGAAACATTGGAGGTAAATTCCAGGCAAAAATGGGTATGATCAAAAACAAAGATGGCAAGGACCTAACAGAAGAAGAAGAGATCAAGAAAAGGTGGCAAGAATATACAGAAGACCTGTATAGGAAGGATAACAATATCGGGGATAGCTTTGACAGTGTGGTCGGTGAGCTAGAGCCAGACATCCTGAAGAGTGAGGTTGAGTGGGCCTTAAGAAGCATTGCTAATAACAAGGCAACAGGAGACGACGGCATCCCAGCTGAACTGTTCAAAATCTTGCAAGATGATGCTGTCAAGGTAATGCATGCTATATGCCAGCAAATTTGGAAAACACAAGAATGGCCATCAGACTGGAAAAAATCAACTTATATCCCCATACCAAAAAAGGGAAACACTAAAGAATGTTCAAACTATCGAACAGTGGCACTCATTTCACATGCCAGTAAGGTAATGCTCAAGATCCTGCAAGGTAGACTTCAGCAGTTCATGGAGCGAGAATTGCCAGACGTACAAGCTGGGTTTAGAAAAGGCAGAGGAACTAGAGACCAAATTGCCAACATCCGCTGGATAATGGAAAAAGCCAGGGAGTTTCAGAAAAACATCTATTTCTGTTTTATTGACTATTCTAAAGCCTTTGACTGTGTGGACCATAACAAATTGTGGCAAGTTCTTAGTGGTATGGGGATACCAAGTCATCTTGTATGCCTCCTGAAGAATCTGTATAACGACCAAGTAGCAACAGTAAGAACAGACCACGGAACAACAGACTGGTTTAAGATTGGGAAAGGAGTACGGCAGGGCTGTATACTCTCACCCTACCTATTCAACTTGTATGCAGAACACATCATGCGACAAGCTGGCCTTGAGGAATCCAAGGCTGGAGTTAAAATTGCTGGAAGAAACATTAACAATCTCAGATATGCAGATGATACCACTTTGATGGCTGAAAGTGAAGAGGAACTGAGGAGCCTTATGATGAAGGTGAAAGAAGAAAGTGCAAAAGCTGGTTTGCAGCTAAACCTCAAAAAAACCAAGATTATGGCAACCAGCTTGATTGATACCTGGCAAATAGAGGGAGAAAATGTAGAAGCAGTGAAAGACTTTGTATTCCTAGGTGCAAAGATTACTGCAGATGCTGACTGCAGTCAGGAAATCAGAAGACGCTTAATCCTTGGAAGAAGAGCAATGACAAATCTCGATAAAATAGTTAAGAGCAGAGACATCACACTGACAACAAAGGCCCGCATAGTTAAAGCAATGGTGTTCCCTGTAGTAACATATGGCTGCGAGAGCTGGACCATAAGGAAGGCTGAGCGAAGGAAGATCGATGCTTTTGAACTGTGGTGTTGGAGGAAAATTCTGAGAGTGCCTTGGACTGCAAGAAGATCCAACCAGTCCATCCTCCAGGAAATAAAGCCAGACTTCTCACTTGAGGGAATGATATTAAAGGCAAAACTGAAATACTTTGGCCACATAATGAGAAGACAGGACACCCTGGAGAAGATGCTGATGCTAGGGAGAGTGGAAGGCAAAAGGAAGAGGGGCCGACCAAGGGCAAGATGGATGGATGATATTCTAGAGGTGACGGACTCGTCCCTGGGGGAGCTGGGGGTGTTGACGACCGACAGGAAGCTCTGGCGTGGGCTGGTCCATGAAGTCACGAAGAGTCGGAAGCGACTAAACGAATAAACAACAAAACAAAAGTTGTATCAATTTATAATTTTTTAAATCAGTTTTTAAAAAATGTGAGGAAAAATTGAAGAGTTCTACCCATGACTAGTTCTATGCTAACACCAATGGTGAAGATTGGTGGAAAAGAAAAGAAAAATAAGCATTTGAGTAAGCAAGGCTTGGGAAAGACCACAAAATAACAGAACTGTGTGTTTAGAAGGGGTCATTTTAGGCAACCGAGTCCAATGTCCTGCTTTGTGAAGGAATCCAAATTAAATTATCCATGGCAGATGACTAGCCAGCCTGCATTTGAACCTTTCCAATGAAGAGATCCCATTCTACCTCTAGGTAATTGGTTCCCTGGTCAAGCTATTCCTACTACTAGGAAGTTTTTCCTAACATTCAGTTGGAATGATTTTTCCTGTAACATAAATATATTATTCCATATTAAGTGCTCTGGAATGATAGAGAACAAGTCTTAACCTTCTTTGTGACATCCTTCCAGGTGTTTGAAGAGCACTTATATTCTCCCTCAGTCTTCCCTTTTTAAAGTTAACAGTCCCATTCCTATCATCATCATCATCATCATCATCATCATCATCATCATCATCATCATCATCTTATAAACTAAATATGGGACAGAAGGAATGTCAATGAATTAAAATATACAAAATTACAAAATAGGGATATTACAAATGTAGGCAGCTCTAAATCTAATGGAATAGTGGAATGCCAAATAAGTAGTATTTACAAGAGATAAACTAGATCATATAAAACCTATTAACACAATGTAACTAATTAAATCAAACAAAATTAAATAAAATGCAGCATAAAAACCAGGGAAACCCATCACTGAGTCCAATCCAGAAACCTAAAATCCTCAATCTTTTTTTTTTTTTTTCATTAGATTTAGGACCAGTTCTGGCCTCGACTATCGTCACAGCAAGTTGTTCCAGTTTTTCCAAGTTCTTCTGAAAATGTGATGTCTATAACTAGGCATTTAACAAATACCTCCCATGATTTGGCCACTGTACTTCTGTTGATGTAGCCTAAAATTCCATTTTCCTTTTTTATAGCCATGTGACTCTGCCAATTCATACTCACTTGCAATTTGCAGTCAGCAAATTCTACGTTTTTACAAGTACTATTACTAGTAAAGGTTAACCCCTCACCCCAATATCTGTGCATTGGATTTTTGTTCCTAAGTAAGTATCATTGTATTTGTCTCTATTAAATAACAAGTGGTTACTTTTAGCCCATTTCTGTAATCATCCATGAACCCTTGAACCCTGGGAGTACCAGTCAGTCTTCATGGTCAACTGCCTCCCCATTGCAGGCAAGTAGGAAGTAGTACAAGTGGAAGGGAATGGAGTGGGAAGAAAATAAAGACAGTAATGCTTCCAGTCCCTGCCCATCATCATCCTTCCCTGATTTCTCTCCTAGGGGAGCTCAGATAAGCAGAATTTTGAGAGAGCAACATTTCACCTCTACCACCCCAAATTTAGGCCAGCCCATTCAAATTCATTCATTCATTCATTCATTCATTTATTCATTCTCTTGTGATTCTTTGGTGGTTATGATGTCACAGTAAAAACAACAATTGAATTAAAACAATGTACAATCCAAACTGCAAAAACAAATCTGAAGTAGGAAAAAAAGCAAGTAATACAGGTGATGTTACTGAAAGGCTTTTTGAAAAAGCTCTGGTTTTAATAACTTCCTAAAAGCTACCAGGGAAGGAAGCAATCTTCTCTCATTGGGAAGCCCATATTATAGCATTGGCACTGCTACAAAGATGCAGCACCTTCTAGCTTTGGCTCCCCTGACTTCCTGGAAATGTGAGATCATACAGGAGCCCCTCTCTGTATGATCTAACAGGCCAGACTGAATCCAGTTGTTGGAGATGGTCTCTGGTGCCAAGCCACGAAGGGTTTTATAGGTTAACACCAGAAGTTTAATTTGCACTTGGAACTGAACCAGTAACCAGTGCAGAGCCCACCATGTAATATATGCCCAACATTGGGAACTAGTTAAGACACAGGTTGGACTAATTGTAATTTCTGGATAGTCTTGAAAGGCAGACTCATGTAAAGTGCATTGCAGAGGTTTATGTGGGTGGTGATGAGACCCTGACTTACTGTCACTAGGTCCTCCTGCACCAGGTAGGAATGCAACTCACACACCAGCCAAAGCTGGGCAGAGACCCAGAGCCCAGCTCAACAAACAAACAAACAAACAAAAAACAATATATGCTTGCTGCAAGAAAAACAAAGGCTTTAACTGAGGGGGAAAGGAAATAATGAAAGAAAGAGCCATCCTCAACTGCATGTCCCCAAGGGGCATAAGGCAATGGGGAAGAGAAAGAAAATGAGGGAGAGGAACATATGAAAGTAGCTATGGCATCCAGAATGCCAGACCCAACAAACAAAGGCAGATAACCACACCCAATTTCTGATAATTTCTGCTGTGTAATCAAGGTTTGTTCCCAAGTAGTGTTGTTTGAAGCATAACTGTTTATTTCCATTTGGAAACATATGTGAGTCTGTTTGAATGTTTTCAGAGTTTAGGTATGAGAGGCTTTGTTGTGGGTTAGTTCTTATCAGAGTTCTTATTAGAACTCTGCTTAAGAGTTGACCATCGAGTGAAATAATAAAAGTTAATTTTTTTCTGCTACTCTAGAACCCTAACTCTTTTTTCTGGAAGACAGAGTAGATGGGATTGCACTATGCCCCCCTTTAAATAATAATAACAATAACAGTAATAAATGTTAGAGTTAACAATGTTTCCATAACATGGCAGATTGATGAATGGCGCTTTAACCCAAAATAAACTGTCCGGGGTTCAAATTGCCTTCCCTAGCCCCACAATTAGCTAGATTTGGGTGCTCCCCAGTTAAGAGTCTTCTAGCACTGAGTGATGCTGCATACATACTGGATGTGTCCATTTAAATCCCTATATCCCAAGCCTTCCCACTTGAGCAAAAAAGTCTGACGGAAGTTCTGCATATATCTGGTTGAGTGTGAATGGAATCCCAGGTTTCAGTGTAAGTTCTAGTTACATTCAGGTTAAAAACAAAAGTAAATGTTCCTTGCTTCTTAACATGTAAGGATGTAATGAACATGCAAAATGGGATGGAGAGCGTGGCAAGCATGCCTAGCCCTTTCCCCCTACATGTTTAGAGCCCTGTCTTTTCTCTGGAATTCATGGTACTTAAACATTCCAATATTGTAGATGTTGTAATTAAATGAACCTCTTTTTAATTGTATTACTGAAGACCAACTCCTTGGGACAACTGAAATCTAATACCTTTTTTGTCAACATTTGGTTTTCCAGAAATATGGAGTAGGCAGGTTATAGGTATAGTCTAGCAGGATCACTCTTAAGCATATTATGGTTTTAGAAGATCCATGTAACATCTATGTATATGTTTATATATTTAAATAATATTAATTGACTAGATATTTGTAAGAGAGATAAGTAATTAGTTGAGTAACATTCTGGTCTATAAAAGATTTCTTGCTAAAACTGTAGCATCTAAATTCCCCTAATCGTATCAGGTGAAAGTTATTTGCCTGCCACATGTTCAGAGGTCCACTTTATGCACTTGTAGACTTTGCTGCATCCAGATTTTTGCTGTGAGTGTCCTGTTTGTCTTTTAAGTGTGGGTTAATATTATTCCCATTTGCATGAATGTAAATACCACTCTGTGGCTGCATAACAAAAAGCCTGATTAGCATGAAAGAATCCTCTAGTGGGCCTGGAATTGGATACTTAGAGAAATAGTCTATCAATGGAAACATAGCCAGCTAACCTTTTGCAAGCATATCCAACACATTATGGCCTAGGGGGAAAAAAGCACGGGGGGAGGGGGGACCTGCCAAGTTAAGTGGTTGAACAGAGGCTGCTTTGAAATGCACTTTTTACCACTGATGGGCAAAATGCTGTGCTGACAGAGAAGTCTGATGGTTAAGGACTCCCCAACGGATCATAATGGGTTCATAATGGATGAGTAATCAAAATCCTGTTTTCTGTGTAAGTATTAATGGCTCTGGCTAACCAACGTCTGCAGCAAGAGCTTTCAAGTGCAATAGACAGGTAGCAGTAATGTTTTGTTTATTTTGATAAAATGTCTGTCGGTTGTCCTGATTATTTTGCTCATGCTTTTAAAAACTGAACAGAGGTAGACTTCTGGTTTACCAGACACTGCTTTAAAAAAAGCCATGTGAAATTTGCTGTCAAGTAAAATTGACCATTCTTTCCCAGCAGATGTGTCCTGCCCTGCAGTAAAGTGCTTACCTCAAGGCAAGTGCTGTTATAGTGAGTCCCTTCCCAAGTTATTGCTTACTCCCACAGTGGATTAACAGTACAGTTGTACAGACCTTAAAAGTTATTCGGAAAAAATACCTCAACAGAGAGTGAGCATGATATCTCTCTGTTACTCATTAAAGTCAGTACCCGCAACATTCTCTACACAGGGCTGCCCTTGAAGAGCATCTGGAATTTACAGCTGGTCAACAATGCCGCAGCTTGTGCAATTTGGGGTGTACCATGGTTCACCCATGTTACACCACTGTTTCCTGAGCTGCACTGGCTTCCAGTTTCTTTCCAGGTGCAATTCAAAGTGCTGGTGATCACCATTAAAGCCCTGAATGGCACAGGGCCAAGTTATTTGTGGACCGCCTCTCCCTGAGGGTATCTGCCTGTTCCACTAGATCTGATAAGGTGGGTATACTCTAGGTCCCTTCCCTTAAATGTTGCCATCTTGTGGCACCTAGGCATGCCTTCTTGGTAATGGCCCCTGCACTTTGGAATACTCTTCCCCATGAGATCGGGCAGGCCTCTAGCCTTCTGAAAAGTCTTGAAGACCTGGATTTTCCCACAAGCACTGGGGTAGTGTAAAGCTAGAGCCCCATAAAGTTCTGTGGGGATGTTCTGTGGGTGGGGACACCAGGGGTTTCTGTGTTGGGTTTTACGTTCTTTACTGTTTTCATTGTTTTTACTGTTGTTTGTGAGCCACCCATGTTTATGTCACATCAGATGGCTTGCTATATAAATCTTTTAAATAAACAATAAAATAAAGCATGCAGAACTATTTTTAGAATTCTATATGAACAAGAGAACAAAGAATGCTGCTTTAATGAATCAAGTCATTAAAACACCACATCTTTACTATGATTTGTAGAACACCCATTTTTTTCCAGCTTATGTGACAATGTAAAACAAAGTGTGCTTTAATGAATAGGAGGAGCTTCTGAAGCATTTCTTCCAAATAATTTTTTGGGCGTGAATGGCTGTAATAGTCCTGGATGTTATTGCTGAGAGGGGAAAAACTTGCCATAGAATGCCATTTTCAGTTGAGATGCTGACCAATGTTGTTAACCTCAGCTGATCTTTGGTGTTTTATAAAAAATTATAACCTGGTCAGAAAAATAATCCCAGCTTTTCCAGCCACCTACTAATCTTTCTACCTATTAAATACTGTTGTTGTTGTTTATTCGTTTAGTCGCTTCCGACTCTTCGTGACTTCATGGACCAGCCCACGCCAGAGCTTCCTGTCGGTCGTCAACACCCCCAGCTCCCCCAGGGACGAGTCCGTCACCTCTAGAATATCATCCATCCATCTTGCCCTTGGTCGGCCCCTCTTCCTTTTGCCTTCCACTCTCCCTAGCATCAGCATCTTCTCCAGGGTGTCCTGTCTTCTCATTATGTGGCCAAAGTATTTCAGTTTTGCCTTTAATATCATTCCCTCAAGTGAGCAGTCTGGCTTTATTTCCTGGAGGATGGACTGGTTGGATCTTCTGGCAGTCCAAGGCACTCTCAGAAGTTTCCTCCAACACCACAGTTCAAAAGCATCGATCTTCCTTCGCTCAGCCTTCCTTATGGTCCAGCTCTCGCAGCCATATGTTACTACAGGGAACACCATTGCTTTAACTATGCGGGTCTTTGTTGTCAGTGTGATGTCTCTGCTCTTAACTATTTGATCGAGATTGGTCATTGCTCTTCTTCCAAGGATTAAGCGCCTTCTGATTTCCTGACTGCAGTCAGCATCTGCAGTAATCTTTGCACCTAGGAATACAAAGTCTTTCACTGCTTCTACATTTTCTCCCTCTATTTGCCAGTTATCAATCAAGCTGGTTGCCATAATCTTGGTTTTTTTGAGGTTTAGCTGCAAACCAGCTTTTGTACTTTCTTCTTTCACCTTCATCATAAGGCTCCTCAGTTCCTCTTCACTTTCAGCCATCAAAGTGGTATCATCTGCATATCTGAGATTGTTAATGTTTCTTCCAGAGATTTTAACTCCAGCCTTGGATTCCTCAAGGCCAGCTTGTCGCATGATGTGTTCTGCATACAAGTTGAATAGGTAGGGTGAGAGTATACAGCCCTGCCGTACTCCTTTCCCAATCTTAAACCAGTCCGTTGTTCCGTGGTCTGTTCTTACTGTTGCTACTTGGTCGTTATACAGATTCTTCAGGAGGCATACAAGATGACTTGGTATCCCCATACCACTAAGAACTTGCCACAATTTGTTATGGTCCACACAGTCAAAGGCTTTAGAATAGTCAATAAAACAGAAATAGATGTTTTTCTGAAACTCCCTGGCTTTTTCCATTATCCAGCGGATATTGGCAATTTGGTCTCTAGTTCCTCTGCCTTTTCTAAACCCAGCTTGTACATCTGGCAATTCTCGCTCCATGAACTGCTGAAGTCTACCTTGCAGGATCTTGAGCATTACCTTACTGGCATGTGAAATGAGTGCCACTGTTCGATAGTTTGAACATTCTTTAGTGTTTCCCTTTTTTGGTATGGGGATATAAGTTGATTTTTTCCAGTCTGATGGCCATTCTTGTGTTTTCCAAATTTGCTGGCATATAGCATGCATTACCTTGACAGCATCATCTTGCAAGATTTTGAACAGTTCAGCTGGGATGCTGTCGTCTCCTGTTGCCTTGTTATTAGCAATGCTTCTTAAGGCCCACTCAACCTCACTCTTCAGGATGTCTGGCTCTAGCTCACCGACCACACCGTCAAAGCTATCCCCGATATTGTTATCCTTCCTATACAGGTTTTCTGTATATTCTTGCCACCTTTTCTTGATCTCTTCTTCTTCTGTTAGGTCCTTGCCATCTTTGTTTTTGATCATACCCATTTTTGCCTGGAATTTACCTCCAATGTTTCTAATTTTCTGGAAGAGGTCTCTTGTCCTTCCTATTCTATTGTCTTCTTCCACTTCCGCGCATTGCTTGTTTAAAAATAATTCCTTATCTCTTCTGGCTAACCTCTGGAATTTTGCATTTAATTGGGCATATCTCCCCCTATCACTGTTGCCTTTTGCTTTCCTTCTTTCTTGGGCTACTTCTAGTGTCTCAGCAGACAGCCATTTTGCCTTCTTGGTTTTCTCTTTCTTTGGGATGTATTTTGTTGCCGCCTCCTGAACAATGCTGCCAACTTCTGTCCAGAGTTCTTCCGGGACCCTATCTACTAAGTCCAGTCCCTTAAATCGATTCTTCACCTCCACTGCATATTCCTTAGTAATATTAGTGAGCTCATATCTAGCTGATCTGTGGGTCTTCCCTAATCTCTTGAGCCTGATCCTAAATTGTGCAAGAAGAAGTTCGTGATCTGAACTACAGTCAGCTCCAGGCCTTGTTTTTACCGACTGTACAGATGTCCGCCACCTTTGGCTGCAAAGGATGTAATCAATCTGATTTCGATGTTGTCCATCTGGTGAAGTCCATGTATAAAGCCGTCTCTTAGGTTGTTGGAAGAGAGTGTTTGTTATGCAGAGTGAATTGTCTTGGCAAAATTCTATCAGCCTGTGTCCTGCTTCGTTTTGTTCTCCCAGGCCATACTTACCTGTAATTCCAGGTGTCATTTGACTGCCCACCTTAGCATTCCATTCTCCTGTGATGAAAATAACATCTCTTTTAGGCGTGTTGTCCAGTAGGTGCTGCAGATCCTCATAGAACTGCTCTACTTCAGCTTCTTCAGCATTTGTGGTTGGGGCGTATATTTGGATCACTGTGATGTTAGATGGCTTGCCCTGAATTCGAATTGAGATCATTCTGTCGTTTTTTGGGTTGTATCCAAGCACTGCTTTAGCCACTTTACTATTAATTATGAAGGCTACTCCATTTCTTCTGTGGTCCTCTTGTCCGCAGTAGTAGATCTGGTGGTCATTTGATGTGAAGTGGCCCATTCCAGTCCATTTCAGTTCACTGACGCCCAGAATGTCTATCTTTAATCTTGACATCTCACCAATAACCACATCCAATTTGCCCTGGCTCATAGATCTTACATTCCAGGTTCCGATGGTGTGTTGATCCTTAGAACATCGGATTCGCCGTTCACCACCAGCACCGTCGGCCGCTAGCCGTCCTTTCGGCTTTGAGCTAGCTGCGTCATCACGTCTGGGGCTAGTTGAGCTCATCCTCTGTTCCTCCCCAGTAGCATTTTGACCATCTTCCGACCTGGGGGTCTCATCTTCCGATGGTATACCGACATATCTCTGGTTGTACTGATCCATTTAGTTTTCACGGCAAGAATACTGAGGTGGGTTGCCATTACCTTCCCCAGGGATCGCATTTAGTCTGACCTCTCTGTCATGACCTTCCCGTCTTGGGTGGCCCTTCACGGTTTAGCTCATGGCATCACTGAGGTGCTCAAGCTCCAGCGCCACGACAAGGTAACGATCCTTTGCTGAAGATTAAATACTGTAGATCTAATTAAATTCTCAGATATAATTCTCAACTAATGCTGAATTCCATATGAAACATTTAGATCAATCAAGTTGTGTGTCCTCTTGATGTGCGGGCCAAGTTCCAGAAATCCCATATGTATATTGCTGAGAATTCTGTGGACTGAGGTTCACGTATCTGGAATGGGCTCAGGTTGGGGAAAATTGGTTTAGACAGATAGTTCCAGTCATTATAAATTATGAATAGGAGGCTGATTATTTGACATTGTTGTGGTTGCTGCTGCTGTTGTTACAGGTAGTCCTTTCTTAACGACAGTTTCTGTTCAAACTTACAATGGTGCTGAATGAGTAGTACTTATGACCGGTCCTCATAGTTGGGGCCATCATAGTGTCCCCATGGTCATGTGATCGCAATCCAGGTGCTTGGTGACCGGCTTGCAATTACAATGTTGCAGTGTCCCACAGTCATGTGATCACCATTTGTGACCTTCACTGCCGGCTTCCAACAAGCAAAGTCAATGGGGAAGCTGGCAGGAGATCGCAAACGGTGACTATGTGATGTTACGCTTAAGGCAGTACAGGATTTGCTTAAGAGTGGCAACTGGAAGTGCTGGGAATGCTGTCACTAAGCTTTATGACCATGTTGCTTGGTGATGGAAATTCCAGTCCCAATTACCATAGTTAACCGAGAGCTACCTGTATTATTATTATCTTGGCAGAAAGAAAATGAAAGAAAAATGGGAGGTTTATTTCATTTATTCATTCATTCATTCATTCATTCATTCATTCATTCATTCGTTTATTTTCTATTTTTTATAAATAACTCAAGGTTTATCATTGAAATATTATATTTCCCCAGCATAAAACTGTGAATCAGGCAGGATGAGTGCGTACAAAACTTGTTTAGAAATACCTTGTTTCCCCATAATTAAAACAAAGAAACCCAGGATCAAATGTTCACAATTAATATCATGCATAATGGTGTTTCTCCTCCTGGTGCTAGACATAAACTGTGGCGGTGAGATTTCTAGAAATACAAAATCTGTCTGGCAGCCTCAAGCTAGTCGTTGGACCTTGAGTTTTTGCAAAATCGAGGCGTATACGTAGGTAGGAGTTTACTGAGATGATGGCTACTTGAGTAACTCTATCTCTTTGGTTATTTATCCTCATGGGCATTCATAGGGGGCAGTGGGGAGCAAATGACAAAGCATCCATCACAACATCACAACACAAACTCCATCTCTTTTATATTTGTGTCCTCACATTGCAGCAAGCATCTAAGGGAGGGGCTTGAATCATGATGTGTGTTGGGATGTCATTTTTATGAAATCTCTACTTGATGTGGGCACCCAGGTTTATACTTATTTGTGGAATATCAACTTTTCACACTACATGGCTAATACATATAAAAACAAGGTAAAATATATAAAATCATAATGCAATATCTGATGAGACAATTAATAGCAGCAGACCAAATATATACTATAACTGTGGCACAATTCAGGAACTTGAAAGACACAATCCATCAAACTGAGCAGTAAACCAAAAAACTGAAAAGGAGCTATTGGGGGTAACCTATTTTGCATAATGTAAATAACTACACTGATGATTCTTCTTTTCCTGCTCTTGGTAGTCATGGACCATTAACATCCTATATGAAGAAAAAGTTGAATTATAAAAGTTAGCAGTGTTGAAAATCTGCAGTGGTATTTTCTATGTTTCCCTCAGTACTCCATCAAGGGGTCAAATTCCCCCACCCTTTGTATTTTTTAACCCATAGATATTAGTCTTGTTTAGATTACGAGTAATGTTCAGAAATGTTTATTGCCTAATTCCAGTTTGCCCCGAGGCCCCTTTATATTGCTCAGGGATTCTTAATGTGGTGAAAGCTATATTTCTTTTGAAATTATGGTTGCAATATATTTGCACTTGCTCAGTGAAAGAGTGCAGTTTTGCCTTCCAACCCCAGGCTTCAATCTTGTAGATAAATATACAGGAAAATAGTGTTAGTAATTTTGTTTCTTTCTTCTTTTTCTTCCTTTTTTGTAAGGAGTGAAACAATGGCTCACTAAAAGTAGTTTCAGTGGAGGGACAGATTGCTTTGGCATACAGGTTTAGTGTAACATTCACCTAATAAAATCACTAACATATATATATATATATATATATATATATAGAGAGAGAGATAGATAGATATAGATATATATAGATATAGAGATATAGATATAGATATAGATATAGATATAGATATATAGATATATAGATATATAGATATATAGATATATAGATATAGATATATTATTTTCAAAGCTTATGAAAATAGCTGTCTACCAGATCTGAGATACATGCAAGAGAGATGAGTTTTACTTTTCAAGTAGCTGAAAGTCTTTTTATGCAAGGTCCCTTTTATATTTCTTAAAATCAAATTTAGGGTTCAGGTCTCTGGGGCAATGGATGGTCAAAACCAGATAACCAGATATAACAATCCCTTCTTTCCTGAAGCATAAAATATACTTCAATGAAACTTTTTGGGGGTCAGTGCATACTCTTACAGTAGATCAGTACAGGGAAAATCAGCCTCCCCAAATATGAGATTCCTAAGCACAGTTTGACATTGCTCTTATTTACAATTTCCCAACACTTTCTAAGAAACAAACAAAGTGTATATGACTTTGCCATCTTAATTTTATGGTTGTTCTAGCTCTCCTTTGACTGATAAGGTACCCCTGTATGCCAGGGAAAGAATGAAGGATGTGATCTCTGATTAGCTCTTAGTCTCTTGTCAGAAATCTTTTCTGCATTTCACTGGATCTCTACGACCAAACACTGTTTCTTTGGAGATTATATGAGTTGGTTTACTAATGTTTTCTTCCAAACCAAATGGTGCTCCTCTAACAGAATACGCAAGCACTCACGTGTGTTGAATGCTTCCCCACAATCCCTTGGCACACTCCTGTAGTGAATACCTGTTTCTTCATCCTCCTCTGATTGCAAGGTGATTTGCATAGTTTAATTAGATGGGGTGAAAGTGACAACTAAAGTCACAGTAACAACAAAAACAACAGACACAATAGCAGCTGTAGTGGGATGTGGGTGGCATTTTGTTTTAATATTCCATAATACAATGCATAAAAAAGCATGACCAGTCAGCTCCATTTGAAATCTATTCAACTAACAGCAGCAGCTGCCACTGCAGACAAGGGTCCATCAAGTAGAGTGTGAAGCTTCAGGAATGAATCTTCTGTCTCTAGAAACATGGCTGTGCTTTCTTTGACGAAGAGAAACTGTTTAAAAAATAATAATTTAAATGATCCAAATAGAAATGAGCAATACTTGCAGATATCCAAAGGACAGTTTAAAATTTTTTAAGTAACAATTAACATCTGGGGGGGAAAGGGGGGGGCGAGAAAGAGAGGGGGGCTACCAGAATGCTTTTCCTTATTTTTGTTTCTTTATTTTGTTTGTTTCGCTTTTTTCAAAAAAAATATTTTTATAACCATACGTTCACTTCAACCTTTGCTCTAGCATAAACTTCATTTTATATACACTGCACACACACACACACACACATTCTTTTTCTTTTTCTTTTCTTTTTTGCTGTTTGTTTTCCTTATTAATATTTTTTTAAATAGAAAATTGACTTTGCTTTCTGTAGCTAACTACAGAAGCTTCAAGGACACCACATGGCTAGACAGTTTTCATTTTCGTTGTGAAATACATCATATATACACAGAAAATTAGCTGACTGTATTAAACATGAATTAAGATATGTGTGTATGTGAGAGACAGACAGTCCTAGTATTCAAACTGTATCCTATCCCATATTTTAATCCCATTTTTTAAAATTTAACAGATTCTTAACCATTATTGTCCTGGCCTTGAAGGTCAACATCTGTTCCATATTTACACAAGAACTCTGAGATTAGTATTTATACTTGGTAGGCTCTATTAGGACTGTTTCATGTAGCAATGTTTTTTTTTTGCATCTGCTTGTTTTTAACTCAGCATAAGGTATAAACCTAACCAATATTGCTTTATTTTATGCATGACCAGGCTATTACAGCTTTGTGTGTGTGTGTGCACGTGTGCACGTAGGCTTGATGAAGTTAATTCCTACGTTTTGGAATGTGTTGCTAAAGTTAGATAGGATGTTTCATTCTGACTCTTCCTCAATTATTATAAGTGACATGATTAGATTAATATGTTTTTCAGAGCTTGAGGTCTAGCGATCAACTTCCAGATGTTACTCCCTACCTAAGATCAGACCTAATTTGAATTCAGTGAATTAGCGTTATTTATGAAATTCTAATTCAGCTCATTTAATTCAACTCATTATGTTGCATTATATGAAGTGGCCTTCTGCCATATTTTAAAAGATGCAATTTCTCAAAAATTATTAAAGGAATCCTTCAGCCATTTCAGTAGATTGCCATCAGGAACCCAAGTGACATTTTTATCAGATTTTTTAGTCAGCTCTGTCATATTCTGCTTTGTTTAGGTGTCTATAATAGGCTTAAAAACTATAGTTACTGCTTGTTTTCCAACTCAAAATGGTTGTAAATCAAAACTACATTTAAGAGAGGACTGTGTGGACTTCAACTCCCTGCAAAAGCAAAGAAACCTAAGATGGGATGGGTTGGTCCCTCTGATTCTCTTGACATGGGTTTCTAGGATCTTCCCCTTTAATCACGACTACTCCTGAGGAAAGCACCTTTTTCCCAAAGAAATCCTCTCCTGGTGCTGAGTTAGTTAGGAGTAGGTAAAGTGGCAAGGTGGCAGTGGTCTTCTCCTGGTTTTCCTCCTTTTTGTAGTCTAACTGTATGGGGAGATGTATGTGCTAAGGTTAAAATCCTTTCAGAATAAGAGTCACTGATTCAGTTAAAATTCAACTCTTTATTGTGTATATTAAGGTTAAAGAACTAAACTGGAATTGAAAAAAACAAAAGGAGAAAGGGAGAGAAAGAGAAAATAATGATGCCTTCTAAATTGATAATCTCAGCCACTGCTCCTTCAGCCAGGAACATGAATGCACCCACCCAGAACAAAAGCACCACAGCTCAAATACATTTCTATACAACAAAACCAAAATTCTCATCTGCATCTAGCTCCACTATTTTGTGGTGTGTAAATTTGTCCCTGGGTGTCTAACCCCATGTTTCTCAACCTTGGCAACTTTAAGCTGTGTGGACTTCAACTCCCAGAATTGTCCAGCCAGCATTGAGGTAACAGAGAATAATTCAGAATAACCCATCCTGTGGATTGTGGAGCTACTGTACTTACCTTTGAGCCAGTCTGGGAAGAAATACTCCCTCTACACCCATGACAGGAAATACTTAAAGAGGGAGCTGCCCCTCCATCCTTTTGATTGGCTCTTTAGTGTTTGATTTTTATGGGTGTTGAATGTCTTTGCCGATTTATCTGGACTGACAGATCAGATTTTCTTTTAACCCTTTCAAAGCCTGAACCTCTTGGAATGGGAATCCTCCCCATTATCTACTTCTGTGTACTTTACAAGCAAAGTAAGTTTTATGGGAGTCTCAAAAGAAGTTCAGAGATTATATGCATCCATGGGCTGCAAGTTGCCCACTCAAAGATTAGGATAACATGGATCCCAGGCCCAAGGTCCTTGGAACTGTTTTATTGGAAACACAGCTGCATCAGTGTTGTGCATTACACTTAGAATTCTGAATGCATAGAAAAGCACCGCATAAAACACTGTAAGGGTGTACAAAGCTAGCACAGAAAATGCACTAAACTCTGCCAGATTTGGATAAAGGGATCACTTTAGTGAGCTGGTGCCAGTTTTGTGGGTGTTAATTTTCAAAATTGGTACTGGAAATCAAATATCTCCCACATCTAACTCTCCACAGCTGTTAGACCCCCCTCCCCTCAAAAAACCCAAAAGCAAAGGTTTGTTAGCTTGTCTGTTATAGATTGCAAAATGTATTGCTTCCTTCTTTATTTGAGAGTCTGTGCTGGACATCTTACTTAGATGATTAATAAGGCTATTACAAATAAGTTCAATTATGTCTGAAAGAGAAATTGTCATATTTGGATTCACTAATTTGTTAATTTTGAGAAGGAAATACTTAGTAGTTTGGAGGTATTAAGAAGTATTACAGCATTTTAATATTTTGAAATTTAATAAAGTTCTTATTAAAATAAGAAGTATTACAGCATTTTTGTCTTTTGTACTCTGTTGATCTTTTAACCCTCTAAACTAGTCACTCAGGAATAGGTTATACCATCAGTAGGATGAAGCAGTATCTGTTTATTTGACTTGTACTGCTTTAGATTGTAGGTGAAGGATTGCAGTGTGAATCCTCTCTTACAAAACACTCTTCTGACTATTAGAAAGTGAGTGTGTTAGAGGGCAAGAGTCAGTCTATCTTTCCTCCTGAGATTTCTCCCTCGCAGATACTTTTACTGACTGGCATACAAATGTTTACACTTAGTCCCCTTCCCCTATTTTATACACACTCATACCCAACCAGAAGTTCAAACATTTGTACAAGAGTGTTATGATAGAAGCTGCTTTATTATGTATCCCATTGCTAACATTCCCTAGCATGGATTATGCCTATTTCACAGCACTGCGTGCTGAGATGTTATTTTAATTGAGCAACTTTTCACAATCACAATATTCCTTTCCCACCAGTCTAACTGATTGGAAATTTCTACCTCATGTTCCTATTGCTTGCACTGCATTGGAGATGTTAATGTCCTCTCATCAGTATAGTTGGCCACTCACAGTTCACTCCTACATTCATATCATTTCCAAACACGTAACACATTGCTAGTTTCCATAAAAAGATTCCTTCATTAGAAGATATATAGCTCTCTCTTGATATCTTCCAATGTAAAACTATGCATTTATTTCTACTCTTGATTTCTCTTTTTTTTTTTTTAATTAGATGCCTTCTTCTTATACCCTGTGATTACTGTGGGGGATTAGGAGTCTTTGGTTAGACATTTCATCAATTGCCTTGGGAAAGTCAAAGTTAACAAAGTGTACTTCCTGATTGAACAAGAAATCAAAATGAACTTCCTTCTGATCAACTGACTGTAACTGGTGCACTGAAATCATAGGCTCATAGAACTGTACAGTTGGAAGGGACCCAAAGATCATCTATTCCAACCCTCTGCAGTTTACAGGAAAACCAATTACACTGTCTATGAGAAGTGGCTGTCCAACCTGTTTTTAAAAATTTCCAGAGATAGAGATCTCCTTGTGTCCATTGTTTCTGTGGTTCAAGAAACAGTAAAATATGTATAAGTCACAGTTGCCTCAGCAAAGCTGGAATATTTTCTTAAACAAAAATGCTTGATTACATTGGATGGATCAAACACACCTTTACTTTCCAGTTGCTGTCTAAGTTTATTTGGTATACTTCAGCATTTTTGTTGCAAGGCTTTTCTTTTTTTCTTTTCATTTTTGGAGGGAGGGGGAAGTTTCAGATGAATTCCAAATAGAATCTATCTAACAGCCTAATGGATCCTGGTCTCAAATGTTTTAGTGATTTAAATATTAGTCAAATGGAGAGAGAGAGAGAGAGAGAGACTGATTAACACCCATCACAGAAAGGAGGTGGTGCCCCTCATCTGACTTTTCAAGGAGAGGCTGGGTTACTTCCTGTTAGGAATGTGCTCTAACTCTTGATCTCCTATATCATGCAAGGTTTGAATGGACTGTTAGGCTTCCTCACAATCCTCTCTTGAATGTAACCATTCCATTATCCACCACTTGTTAGGCTGTCTCTTATCTTTGTATTATATTTTTCAGATATTCAGCCCTCTTGTTTCTTTCTTATTATCAGGTTTGCATAATTTCTCTTCCTTTGTGGAGAATGTAATTGGTGATGTCTGTAGCATAATTTGTGATTATTATTCTCAAAACAGAATAATGATTATTTTGAGGTTTTTCTATCTGGGTATTTAGCATCTTGCCCAGATTGTTGAAACACAGTGAATTCTAAATCAATTCCATCTTAAGTGGTTAACCTTTTATATTTTATCAGCTTACAGTGCTATTTGTAGCATTGATAACACAGAAGTTATCAGAGGAACTTATGAAACATCCATTTTTGTTTGTACATCTTGGTATTATTTGGTTATATTATTCCAAATTGCTTCAAGTTTACAGCTTTGATGCAAAGAAGGAAGTTCTAAAGGCAACATACAATCCTGTTTTAAAAAGGCCTGCAAAGTTTTTCTCTTCAGCAGTCATCTAATAAAGTGGAACAGTGACACATTCAGCATGGATAAAAGGGAGTTAACCCTTGAAATCTGAGGCTACAAGTTGTAAGGATGGTGCTGAAGCAGTTCGAAAAGAGTTAGTGGAAATAATGTAATAATCGGTGTCTGAATACCAATTGCTGGATGGTATGGGGAGGAGGAACTTCGTGTGCTGCTGACCTGTTTGTGGGCTTTTCACAGGGATCTGGCTAGCTTCTCCAGGGATGGAGAGATCACTAAGAGAGTTGTTCTGATCCTGCACAACTTTTCTTACTTTCTAAACGCTAATGAGAGACAGCCATAAGGATGTTTCAGAAATAATTTCTAATGGGGAGCAAGGAACTATCATGTACAGGTAACCATAGTGGCATGCTAGGCACATTGGAAGCATTATTCCCTATCCCAGCTGTACTGTGACTCAGTGACCTTCCCTGTAAATAAATGTATGCATTTATTTATTTACTTGGAGTTGACAGTTATGGAGGTCATGAACTGACTCAAGCCTTGGCTGTGTACCCTGTATAGAAATTAGATGACTTCTTCAAGGGGAATATATGTATATATACACACACACACACACACACACACGTACGTACGTACGTACATACATACGTACATACATACTTTACCACTGCCCATCTCCCTCCCAAGGAGGGACTCTGGGCAGTTTACAATATATACATACATACTTATACATATACACATACACATACATACACATACACATACACATACATACATACACACACACACACACACACTGTATATATATAGAGAGAGAGGGGGGGGAAGTTGTTTGATTGCCTTAGATGTACTTTTAAGTAAAAATGTTCTTAATATGTCTCTCTCCATTTTTATAGGGGGTATTTTTGAATGTGTGGAATCTGGCCCAACTGGAGCAATGGGAGCAGAAGAATTAGCCTTCCGATTTGCTGTGAACACAATCAACCGAAACAGAACCCTGCTGCCAAATACTACGCTAACATATGACACACAGAAAATTAATCTCTACGATAGTTTTGAAGCATCTAAAAAAGGTATGTTTTAGAAACATTTGAAGTTTGGCTGCCAGAAGATTGGGTAGCCTAAATTTTTAACAGAAGAAACAGGCAAGGAAAGTCAGCAAATCCAGAAATTTGTTTAATGAGAGGTCATACCAGGCCAGTGTGACCAAAAGACATCTCAGTGAACTGCCACATGTATGTTACAATTTTTACTGCACATCAGTGGTGCAAAATGCTAAGTAATAATTATTCATTTATTCTTGACACAATCTATAAGTAGCTTGCCAAAGTTCTGTTGTAGAAGAAGACATGACAACTGGGAAAAATGAACTTTTCTGACTCAGCAAGGTTTGTTCAGTCATGTCAATCTGTCTGACCCTTAAGATCAGCTGGAACATGTAGATCATGCCCTTTGGAAGCCATATGTGACTGAAAGAACATTTTCTGATGCAACATTTAATATGTGGAATTTCCTGCATCCCAAACTTCAGATTTGATCATCTTCTGCATGTAACTCTATTGCTGTTTAAATGATTAAATACTACAAGAGTAGGGAACTTGAGGTCCTTCAGAGGATACTAACTGCAAATCCCAGAAAGCCCAGCCAACATGATCAGTAGTGATGGTTGTCCAATGCTATGCTTGTCATGTTCACTGTTTCAACGTGCACTGTACATCATAACGTTTCACATGCCATGGTGCTGACGCGTGTTTCTGTTTGGGAGGGAGCTGCTGTGAAACCTTGTGCCAAGCTCTGTATCTGTGTTCATTACAATGGAATGTGTTTGGGTTATGTTCTCTGTTCAAGGCCTTTTCCCACAGACCATCAGAAACCGTTAGGAGCACCTGGGATTGTGAACTTGGGAAGATTCTACGGGGGGAAGGATTTCATTTGCACCGAGGGTTTTTAGTTTGCATTTGGCACGCTTTCATCATTCTCAGCTTTCTTTGTGATCCTGCATACTGTTCTTTAATAAATCAGATATCTTTGTGATCCTGCTCATGAGTCTGATGGTGTTCTAGAATAGGCAATCAGTACAATGCTGTAATTTCCCTTTAAACCAGATTTCGGACCAAAAGCCAACCATGAGATAGATATCACTGATATACTGTTTGATTTTTAAATCTTTCTCCTTTCTCCTATTTATTTATTGGGTTACCTTACACATTTATTAATATATGGTTTATGCCATTTTGGGGGGCTTGTATGAGAAGAAGAAAAAAATTAAAATATTTGGTATAATTGGTACAACACTTTGTCCATTTTCTTAAGGTTGTTTGCATAGCTTTGGGGATGAAAAGAATAGTTCTAGGTACTCATTTCCATCAGATTCAAAGAAATAGGAATGAAAGGACAAAGCTTAGGGTAAAATTTGTGCCATCATGGTAATAGTGCAATTTTTAGATAGTGTGATTGTAGATACCTAAAATTTGATATTTTAGAATCTGAAAGAGTGAATGAAGCAACAACAGTTATTACCAGTACCACAGTTTCCATCTAACAGCATGTATACTGTATATCTACAGAAAAAAAGGGGAAATGTATTTGTGAACAATACTTAGATCATATTGGCTTCTGCGTGCAATTCAGAGTGCTGGTCTTCACCTTCAAAGTCCTGCAGGGCATGGGGACTGCCTATCTTGGAGTGTTTCTACACATCCCACCAGGTCCGACAGGGAAGGCTCCAGGTCCCTTCTTTAAAACAGTGGCATCTTGTGGGGCAGAGGTATGCCTTTTCTGTCATGGGGTCTGCCCTATGGAACAGACTCCCCCCTGAGATTTGGAGGGCCCTGCCCCTTTTGGCCTTCTGGCTTTTTACCCAGAATATCTGGCTTTTTACACAAGCATTAGGGCCGGGATGTTAAGGGAGTCCCATATATAAGTATCTGTGAATATATTATATGGTGCCTTTTTTTCCCCTTAGTATTAGATGAGTTTAACTTTGTTTCGCTATGGTGTTCTTTTTGTTATGTTTTATTTTGTAAAGTGTTTGTTAGCTGCCCACAGTTATGCATTTAAGATGGGCAGCCATATACCTTTTCTAAATAAACAAACAAACAAACAAACAAATAATTCACAAATGTTGCAATCCTAGCCATAGTTATTTGGGTATAAACCCCTCAGGAGAAACTTTATCAGAGGACAGTCTAAATTGATGGTGGAATAAATATAGATCCTGATTTCTTCACCAGCACAAATAATTATTATTTTATGTAAAAAAGTATTATGTGGATGTTTCTTCTAGATGAGGGACTATTGGCATGGAATTTGGGGAAGAAAGACCGTAACAATTTACCTCATCAAATATGATTCTGTTTAAAATGCATAACATAGCAGTGAAGTGTTTCCTTTGCCTAACACACAGACAGATATTAATTGTAAATAAAGTCACAGAGACAATAGATTGCTCTTTTTTTCTACTATCCTCACCAGGGAAAAAGGGAAATAACTTGATAAGATTTCATTTTTCTTAGCACACCCAATTCATGTTTCATAGGAAACCAAGGAGGTCTCTACTGTACCCATGTACAGTATAGGCTGCACCAGGCTTTGACTACATTCTGATATGTAGAGTGAGCTGAGATTTACTGAGCTTTTCTTACTCTCACATGAAGTTTATAATTACAGGCAAAATAAATGCATATGTTACAGAAATGCAGCATCACTGCACCACTGATTAATTGACTGAAGTTATTTTTTTAAAATATCGGGAAATTATGTTTCAGGCGTATCAGTTGGTACAAATATTTGATATTAGGGTTGTGCTAGCTAGTTTTACTTGATACCTAGCATGCTAGTTGGACGTGCAAACAGCAGCTTACAAATCCAAAGACCCAAGGCCATTCTTTTGTGACTAGGTAGTGATAAGTGCATGTGTTAAAAATATAATGTCAAATCAAAAGTGAGATTTTGCATTCTGGTTTTCATAACACATGAATTGTGGTGGATTGCGGAACCAGACTGAAATAAATATACACACAGTATTGTTACAGTAGTAAACTGTACTGAAAATTGTAGGCCTAGAGAATGTAAAATTTGGGAAGAACTTTGGAGTTCATCTAGTCTTACCCTCTGCCCAGTGTTATAGCATCCCTGGAATGGAATCCAGAGCTATATTATCCCCGACAAATGGTCCTTCATCTGACAGATGTTCAGCTGGTGATCCAACAAGATATCCAGATTAATTTTACATGTTTTGCTGTCCAATATCATCCCCTTCATCCTGTCCTCATGTCTTTGTTTTTTCCTACTCAGCAATAGGATTTTGCCTTTGTTCCTGGTGAAATTCATCTTACTGGTTTCTGCCCATTGTTCCTGCTTCCTCTAAGCTCCTTGCTATTCCCCCTTGTTTATATCATCTAAAATTTTGATAATGTATTTTCTAACTTATCGTCCAAACACTTTCTAAATGTGTTGAATAGCAAGGGCCTACCATGGAGCCCTGCAGTATGCTGTCTGACACTCCACCTTGACATGGAATTATTGACGTACACCTGTTGGATATGATTATTCAACCAATACAAAACAGAAGGGTCTGAATAATCAGGTTTTCCATCCATCTTTAGCTTCTTTGTGGATGGAAGTATATTTAGCGCTTTCAGGGAAGTGGAAAAAGTATAATTTTAAAGAATTCCTCTTTCTCCTACTCCACATTTCAAGATATTCAAAGGAATACCCACCTTTATGGAATACTTGGGTGTGTAGAAAAACCTTCAGGAATCTGTTAAAAAAGTGTCCCTCCAATCCTGCTAATGGAAGCCTCTATTTCTCATATATGGTGCAACAGTATAGCCTACAAGTCTGTGGCTATCAAATCTATCATTATCTGCAAAAATCCAGATAATGACTAGACAGCAGCAAAATAAAAATACACAATATGGTTACTCCCCTGGAGATTTCAATGTGTCATTCTGGATCCTAAATCTAGTAGTTGTCCAAATTTTTGCTGATGACCAGCAGCTAGGTGGTCATCACCTTGGTTACAGTAGTGAAGAGTGCACCATTGAAAGAGCTGAAGGACCAGGTTAGGGACAGATCATCATGGAGAAAATCTATCTATGTGGTCTGTAAGAGTCAACAACAACTTGATGGCATGTAATCATCATCATTAGTAGCTCTAAATGAGCCTATGTGGCTGAACACTATTTTTTTTCCCCTTTGGTGCCTTTGAGTCAGTGCTGACTCCAAGTGACTGCCTGGATAGGTCCCTGCAGTTTTCTTGGCAAGGTTTGAGAAGTGGTTTGCCATTACTTCCTTCCTAGGGCTGAGGGAGAGTGATTGGCCCAAGGCCACCCAGTGGCTTTGTGCCTAAAGTGGGACTAGAATTTAGAGTCTCTTGATTTCTAGCCTGATGCCTTAACCACTACACCAAACTGGCTGTCTGAACACTAATTAGATAATAATTAAATATAAGTCCCCTCCCTCCCTCTGGAAGGAGTTTAAAAATTAGCTCTTGTTCTTTCTTTAGTGTGAATTGTGTTTCTCTTTTTTTTTCAGCTTGTGATCAGCTCTCACTTGGAGTAGCAGCTATCTTTGGGCCTTCCCATAGCTCTTCAGCGAACGCAGTGCAATCCATCTGCAATGCATTGGGGGTTCCACATATACAGACCCGCTGGAAGCATCAGGTTTCAGACAACAAAGACTCATTTTATGTCAGTCTTTATCCAGATTTTTCTTCACTCAGTCGTGCTATCCTTGACCTTGTGCAATTCTTCAAGTGGAAAACTGTCACAGTTGTTTATGATGACAGCACAGGTAAGCACAACTCTGGTACTTACATTTATGGATGCCCTTAATTTTGTTGTTTATTCATTCAGTTGCTTCCGACTCTTCGTGACTTCATGGACCAGCCCACGCCAGAACTTCCTGTTGGTCGTCAACACTCCCAGCCCCCCAGGGACGAGTCCGTCACCTCTAGAATATCATCCATCCACCTTGCCCTTGGTCGGCCCCTCTTCCTTTTGCCCTCCACTCTCCCTAGCATCAGCATCTTCTCCAGGGTGTCCTGTCTTCTCATTATGTGGCCAAAGTATTTCAAGTGATACTGTCAAGATCTTGTCCCAGTTCCTATAAGCTGTTGGGATCTAGATGTGGAGGAACAGGCTGAGGTTCAACTATAGCAAGAGTGAGTGCCTGTGAGATAACATGCCCTTAATACAGCGTGTATAATCCTTTAACCAACCAAAGAATTGTAGTTTAGTACATGTGGTAATTTAGCCTGAAACTATGGTGAGATGTTGCAGACTATAACATCAAAAGGTTTTCATATATTCATTCTACACAGAAACTTATTCAATGTAGCATGTTCTGTATATTTAATTTGCATCCAGAGAGAAAAGGGGAGGGAATTTCTGACCATACAAGTGTTTATCTAGGCATCTTGAAAATTTTATGAGAGTTATCTTTTGCTATTTCAGCTGAAAAACAAATCAGGGAGAATTCGTATGTAGTAGTATCTCTTTTGTAAACCACTTTGTGAACCCAGTTGTTTACATTTTATTGAAAGATTTATCATTTTAGGTAACTTTGGGTAACTGATCTTCTCAAAGTAAGTATGTCCCTGTTTATTTACATGCCAACATTTCTTCTGAAGCTTACTTAGGTACATTGTACATAAGTATAAGTGTTCACTATATCACCAGGGATTACAATATCTGCAGGGATTGCTTGGTTAGCTGGGAAAAGTTTGATCCTATAGCTCTTGATGAAGTGAACAGGATCCTCAGGATTGCTAATCCAGCTGCCTGTTTGTTAGATCTTTGTCCTGGCTGGTGAAGACCATTTGGGAGGTGACATGTAATTGGGTCCATGTAGTGGTATCTATTCTCAAAGATGGGGTGGTTCCCATAAGGTGTGGTGCACCCCTTCCTTAAAAAGTCATTGCTGGGCCCAACCATCCTGGAAACTTTTGGCCAGTTTCCAACTCCCCTTTCAGGGTAAACATTGTGGAGAAGGTGGTTAAGTCCCAGTTACAGAGGGCCCTGGAGGAAATGGATATCTGAACCCTCTTCAGTCAAGTTTCAGGCTGGGACTGAATGAATGAAATAAGAAGACAACATTGGTTGAGCTTGAGGATGACCAGGGGTGGGTCTGGGATGAGGGTAATGTATCCATCCTGGTCTTCCTTGATCTCTAAGTGGCTCTTGATACCATCAGCCATGGTATCCTTCTGAACCAGTTGTAGTGAATAGGGAGTAGGGGTATGGTGTTGTGTTGGTTCTTCTTTTTTCCTTGCAGCTGGTTTGAGGAGGTGGTGGTGCTGGTGGTGCTGGTGAGATAACAAGATGTCTATACCTTGAGATCAACCAGGGCTCAACATTCTCACTACTCCTTTTTAATATCTACAAGAGGCCAGTTGGGGAGGTCTTTCATCAGTCTGGGGTCAGGTATTATTAATATGTGGATGATACTCAGTTATATATCTTGACCCTTGGCCACCCAAGTGATGCTGTCAAGATCTTGTCCCAGTTCCTATAAGCTGTTGGGATCTAGATGTGGAGGAACAGGCTGAGGTTCAACTATAGCAAGGGTGAGTGGCTGTGAGTGCTTGGACTTCCTGGTTCTGGGGACATTCCACCCTTGGTCCTGAATGGAGTAGCACTCCCTCATTTGCGATTAGTGCACAATCTGGGGGTTATCTGGTCTCTCAACTCCTGGATGAGGAGCAGGTAGCAGCTATAGGCAAGACAGCCTTTCTACAAATTCAACTTGTGTACCAATCATGCCCATTTCTGGACTGACAGGCCCTCTTGATGGTCTTGGACACCTTATGAGTGAACAATTATAATACATTCTACATGGGGCCTTGAAGACCATGCAGAAGCTACAGCTGATTCAGAATTAAATGGCATAAGCAGTGATGGGCAGGCCTCACAATGCCCATACAATACCTCTGGTTTGTGAATTACGCTGGTTACCAATAAGCTTTCAGATACAATTCAAGGAGCTGGTTATTACCTTAAAGCCCTACGTGGCATAAGGCCTAGTTATCTGAGGGGCTGTCTGCATCCCCTCAGTATCTGCCCATCCTGTACAAAGCAAGATGGTTTGCTTTAGGTTTCATCAATTAAGCAACGTCATCAAGTGGATATTAGATGCAGGCCTTGTCTGTTGTAGCACCTGCCCTGTGGACAGCATCCCCTCAAAATTCATTTGGTTCCCATCCTACCTCCTTTCAAGAGCCTGAAAACATGGCTCTTCCTTCAGGCCTTGGGTGAGTGTGTCTGGCAGTACCCTCTAGGTTGGGGGTGATGTGGGAGTTTTTTTTTTAATTGTTCCCTCGGGGATAATTTTTAAAAAATATTATACTGTTATATCTGTTTTTAAAATTGTGAAGCCACCCAGAATAATTTCTGGAGTTGAGTGACATAAAATTGGATGAATAAAAAGAATCCTGATTAAAATGATAACTGACAACCACTGGTAGTATAATTTTCTGGAACATTTCTAGTACTTTCATACACACACACATACACAGTGAATTTCTTGGAAAGATCTCTTTGGCCAAATCTTCAGTTGTTTAATCAGTTAACAAAGCTTACATATCATATCTTATATTAACACTGTATTATAAATGCTTTATAGGAAACAGATTGTTATAAACAATTTATGGACCTGAGCATGGCACAAATCTGCACAGTTATAAAGTGCTCTGTAGTCTGAGGTGCAATATAAATAATTAATAATATTATAGAATCTGATTTATGAGCATTTTTATTTCATGTTAACCGCATAAGAACCTGTTATGGGAGCGATAAACTATAGTTATAACAAAGGGTCTTTATCTGTTGTGCTATTTCATTTTTAATGAGTGTCTTGACTAACACACTATTCATCAACTCTCTGAAAATGAGATCTTACTATCAGGGGGAACTGGCTGTATCAGTGATGTTGTGTATAAGATCTGAAGAGATATTTCAAGAGTATTGGCTCTGCAGGCAAGGAAAGCTTGTGGTATTTTGCTCATCAACAGATTTTGCTCTCCATTTGTCTCTGTATTCCAGGCTGATATTTTCAACAGCAGATGTTGGCAACAACAGAAATTCTATCCCTAAGCAGGATTTTGCAAAACTTTATGGAGACTGATCAATTGGGTGCTCATTCATGAATAATTACACACAGCTATTATTTTTTGTGGTTTTGCAGATACAGATACAGATTGTGTTCTGAAGGAATCTCATAGGTAGGGTATCCAAATTCTCAGCAGAATGGTCTTAAATCATTCCCCTGCTCCATCTTAGCTTCCCTCATTGAGAATTAGTCAGGCAAAACTTTGAGCTAAGACTCAAATTGCCATCACTAGAACTGTTAAATACCCATAGGCATATTCACTACATAAGTTTTGTGACCATCCTAAAAAATGCCTGTTTGTCCTTAAGTGTAATACAATGATGGGAAATCTGTGAAAGCAAGTATTAGCTACAGTCCAATTCAGACATATACTTCTTTAGTTCTACTGAAATCAAAATTGAATTGTGATCAATTACAACTTTTGGTTTAATTCTTCTTTCTTCATCTAATGCAAAGGAAAAACCAAAGGCAGTTCATAATTGGCTGTTTTTATTTCTCCCTTCTTTCCTGTAACAACTATTGATCTTCATAAACTTTCTGGGGCCTAGACTGATTGCAAATCATGCTTAAACTCCCATTTAATAGTATTTTATCCCTGTAGCAATTTACCTTCCTACACAGTCCATAAGAGAAAGTCCTTCCTTTCTCTTATGGAATTCCTCCAGTCATGAGCATGATATCCTTTTTCTTAAAAGTGATAAGCATCTGGCTTCCTTGTAAACTTTCCATTCATTCATGAATCATTACATTTTGAAAAAAAATATTGTAAAGGAACATAGAGAGAAAATTATACTTTTACAGTACTCTTGGATCCTTATTTTTTCCATGTTCCCATAGCCCTGAAACTTTTAGGAAGACATCCTGAGACCCTTTATTTTTGGGAACACAGAGCAAGAGATGTAGGATATTAACAGCCTTTTAAACAATTAGAGCTTGCTTTTTCATATGGATTCTTGCCTATCACACCAAGTATCTGTGTGGGTGATTCTCAGTATAATAAGGACTGGGTCTAAAACTATGTGCTTTATTGAACAGTGAAGTGTGTGCTGTTAATAAATGATGTTGTGTATTTTTGCTTTGAGCAATACATTCTCAGATAGAACCTGCCAATTCTTTTCTTCATATCACTATAGTATTGCCACTTATTACTTTTATAGTGCAACCATTTCTTCTCTCTCTGTTTTCATCACACTCTGCTTCCTCAGATTAGTTTGTGTGTATGTATAACCAGCTGGACTCTAAACTGGTTTAAGAACATTGTGTCAAGACTGGAATGCTTTGGCACTAAATTGCCAGCCGCTGCGGCCCGCACAACTTTCCCTTCCAGGAAAGAATGGCCATGTCACTTCCCTTTCTGTGAGCAGGTCTTATTGGACATATATAAGACAAGGTACAGACCTCCAATGAAATGGACAAATACTCTTTGATACATGTGTGGGGTTTTTTTATGTGTGTATGTTTGTATATTTACACAAATTCTCACACACAAATGTACAAATACACACAAATATACAAGACATATAAAAGAGATAGATATATAAAACTACATTAAATTTAGCCAGTTAAAGAATAAAAATGCATAGATGTGTAGGCACAACAACCCACTTTAAAATAAAATTTCCTTTCCCCCCTTCTCCCAATAATGGGAGATAATAGCCAATAATAATAATAATAATAATAATAATAATAAGTGGTCTAGTGGTTAAGGTGCTGGACTAGAAACCAGGAGACTGTGAGTTCTAGTCCCGCCTTAGGCTTGAAAGCTGCCTGGGTGACCTTGGGCCAGTCACTCTTTCTCAGCCCAACCCACCTCACAGGGTGGTTGTTGTGGAGAAAATAGGAAGAGGAAGGAGTATTTGGTATGTTTGCAGCCTTGAGTTATTTATAAAAACAATAAAGGCGGGATAATAAATAAATAAATAAATAATATCTGCTGCAGCTACTTTTCCAGGAGTGATCTTTTAGTAGCATAATGGTCATAACATTTCCCTGATATGCAAAACAGTACCTGCTTTATGCTACTATTTTTCTTTTCCTGAGCTACCCACTTTTTTTTAACAAGTCCATCACCACATTGTTTCATCATTTTTCCTTTCACTTGAGGGACCTGAAAGGACTCTGCAGTACATTTTGATCTGAACTATTTGGGAACTGAGCAAAAAGATGTCCTAGAATATGCATAGTGCACCAATGGAGTTATTACAAGGGGGGAAAGAA
This sequence comes from Candoia aspera, assembly GCF_035149785.1. Taxonomy (NCBI): domain Eukaryota; kingdom Metazoa; phylum Chordata; class Lepidosauria; order Squamata; family Candoiidae; genus Candoia; species Candoia aspera. Next base: position 109,063,256 of record NC_086153.1, on the reverse strand, counting down.
GTTGAAAATGAGTAATAGGCAATGTAAAGTGTAGCAGGCAAATCAGAGAGCAACACTTAATTGGGCACAGGCCAGAAAATACTGCTTTCAGTGCAGAGCATGAAGACATGGGTGGAGATTACAGTTGTGCTGGGGTGATGGTGAGTAGATGACAATATATGTTCCTGTCCTCCAGAAATGGTTGGTGGCCTGCTCTTGTGATAGGGCAACCTGGCAGTGAAGATGTGTGAGAAGTGTCAGCCTTTAGCATAATCACCTCCTTCTCCTCCTTCTCCTTCTCCTTCTCCTTCTCCTTCTCCTTCTCCTTCTCCTTCTCCTTCTCCTTCTCCTTCTCCTTCTCCTTCTCCTTCTCCTTCAGTACCTCTGGGTCATGGATAGGCCTTATATGCATTCTTAGAAAAGACATATCCCTGTGGTATGGCAGCATCCCTACCTGAGCTCCTTCACTCTGTTGCTGAGTGGCAGTGGAGTGCTCCAGGTTTGTGGTTCTGGGGCACTTAAAACTGCCTTATTTGGACCTAGAGTTGGACGTGGTTCTGGAGTCAGAGGTGGCTTGGAAATTCATGGCCACTATGGCAACCATGGGCCTAGTCCAACTTATTGAGGGTCCAAGTTACAGCAGCAGTCAAACGATGGAGCTGTTTTTTTATCTTGGGGCAGTGGCATGATATGGGGTTGGGGGATGTTAACATCAGTCCCTTGCCATGGACTGATCATACCATCATGGCCCAGGAGTTCTCTGGAACAGCCCCCCACTGCATGGAGGTAGGGCCTGTGATCAGCCCACTGCAGGTGACAGATGGATCCAATGCATTTTCAGAGGGAAATCGCAGTTATTCCCAAAGCTTTGGCACATGGTTTGGCTGAGGCCTTGATTACGGCTTAGAATGAGCACATGGCAGGGACACTGGACCAGAACTGCCTGTGCAGGCTTTGTGATCACAGATCCTGTAGAGCTTCTTGGTTCACTACGGGGGTCCAGAAGATGAGGCAACACAAGAGCTACCTAGTGTACTGCTGGTGAAAGACGAAGAGTAAAGCTGACCAAGCACAGGTAAGACCCCTTAATAGGATTTAACTTGTGGTGATAAGAGCGGTGAAGTGGCCTTATTTCTCTGTTGCTATTGCAGACAGCTGGCCAGCAGCCCTATTTTGGGCAACTAGGTCCCTCCTGGGTAAGGAGGGGCTGGGGGAACCCTTAAAGGGCTGCTGTGAGAAATATTCTTATCATCTGTTGGACAAAGTCACTCAACTTTGCTTGGAGGTGGCAGCTGGGCAGATCCTAGGGAAATGCCTGAGGCTTGTATGAGCTCGGTTATCTGGGAAAAGTTTGAATTGGTTGATCCTGATGAAGTGGACAGGGTCCTTGCAGCCGTGACTTTGACTACCTATGTTGGACCCATGTCCTTTCTGGATGGTTAATACCTCTTGGTAGGTGGCATGTGCTTGGGCCCAAGCAATGGCTAATGCTCCATTGTGGGAGTGGAGTCTGCCACCTGCCTTGAAGGAGGTGGTGGTGCCCCCCCTTTTCAAGAGGCCCTTCTTGGACCAGAAAGTATTAGACAATTTTCATCCAGTCTCCAACCCCTTTCAGTTTGCTTTCAGGCTGCATTACAGTGCTGAGACAGCATTGGTTGTGCTTGTGGATAACTCCTGGTAGACTTGGGTTGGTGGTGGTGCAACTGTCCTGGCCTTCCTGGATATCTCAGTGGCTTTTAATACCTTTGACCATGATATTCTTCTCAGCTGGCTGTGGGGTTGGGAGTGGGAGGCATTGTTTTGCAATGGTTATCCTCCTTCCTCTGTGGCTAGTTGTGGTTGGTGTTGATCGGGATAGTTCCAACACTAGGCCCCTCTTAGGATGCTGCTGATACCAAGTCCATTAGTTTTAGTAGCAGAGATTTTATATTTTGTTTTATTGTTGTAAATAAGTTCAGTGGGTATATTTCTAGAAAAGCCACTCAAGAAAGAAAACAAAACAGGTGATTATCAACAAAATTTTGTACCAGCTGAAAACTCAGTTGACTACAATATGTTAATCATATTGAATTAGTCAACCAAATTGCAATAGAGATAATGTCAAGATCTCTTTCACCAAAAATGGATGGAATCTTTTTTTATGATGTAAATTATATGTAACTACAGTTCAAGCAATTGTATTCCCTTTGACATTCTATAGAAGTGAAGAAGCAGGATAAAAAGAGTATTGATGCTTTTGAACTTTGCAGTTGGAGAAGATTCTTGACAATACCATGGGCAGCAAGAAAACAAACAAATGGATCATGGAACAAATCAACTAAGAGTTCTCATTTGAGTCACAAATGACCAGGGTCAAATTATCCCACTTCTGACACATTATTCAAAGACCTAGCTCTCTGGAGAAGGCTCTAATGTTGGGAAAGGTGGAAAGAAAGAAAGAAGAACACCAGCAGCAAGGTGGATAGACTGTGTCACAGTGGTGATGGGTACACTTTTGAAAGACCTGAAGGACCAGGTTGGGGACAGATCATCATGGGGAAAATCTGTCTATGAAATTGGATACTGTCTGGAAACTAGCAGAAAAATGCCTTCTAAGGCTTTTTTCTGCTACAGAAACTCCATAGTTTCAGGATTCAGCTCAATTTCTTCAGGACCATCCCCTCAACTGTAACCTTTAAAACTGTCAGGGGAACTGGCAAAGAAAATCACACTGAGTCATAGCTGCAACTCTAGTTACTTTATTGGTCATGCCATCTACAGAATCTTGCCAGACTAAAGGTTCCTTAACTGAGCGAAAGGGAAAAATGCCCTTGAGAATCTAGGGCGGGGCTAGTCTAACTTCCTTCCTCAGCCCCTCCCCCCCCAAAGCTGTGCAAGCTGTGAGAACATTTATCAGCCTGGAATGCACTCTCTCCTCCCTCAGCTCCGAGCTCTATCACAAAAACTTTTATTTACCCATATATTTGCCAGGATCTCTCAACTTAAAGAAAGCTTTTTCAAGGATGCAAAATTATATTTGGCAGTCAAAATAAAAACCTCCAGTCAGCAATAACCAAACAGATGACTTAATTATATTCCTGTGCTCTACAGTTTTACAACAGAGTTCACAGAGATCTCATTCTTGAAAGCTAGACATCAGAGCTTTTTTAGAAACCAAAGGTCATGTTAGGATGGAGTCTGAGGATGAAGAGAACAGGCCATTACGACCATTGCACCAAACTGCAGAAACCCTTGGGGAAGGCACAGAAATCAAAAGGAACCTCGTGCAGGAGGAAACAGAGAAGCTGTTCGGCTTAGGACTTGAGTCGGCTTCACCACCTCCAATCAGCGCACGAGATAGACAGGCTGAAAGGGGGGCCGAACAAAGAGAGAACTGATTGGGTCTTACCAACGGTACAAAAGCTGAACCTATAAAATTCGCTGAAAGACAGAGGGGGTCGCCGGAGACATCCACTCCTACTCTCAATCTCTGACTCTAGACTGCACCAGCCACTCCGAAATCTTAAAAGAAACCTCCCAGTCTTGTTCTGATGCCGCTTCTGAATCCCTGCTCCTGCCTCAACTCAGTCCTGTTGTTGAGCCTCCTTCCATATCCTCCGCCATGCTGACCCTTGTTTCCATTCCAGACTCTGTTGACGAGTTGCCACCCTCCGAGAACTCTTGCCTTGCTGCCATACCGCTCCCAGAAACCATGGCTTGCCTTGCTGCCGCCCCTCTGACCTCCAGAAGCTCCTACATTGCTGCTGCGCTGCTTCTGGACTCCATTCCTTGCCGCACTTCCTCATTGCCTCTCGCCACTGTCCAGGGTCCTGCTGCTGAGCTGTCATCTTCTGTGGAATTCTGCCTTGCTGCTGTTCCTCTTAGGTACTCCAACCCTTGCCTTGCTGCTTCATCGCTGCCTCCTGAGGATTCCTGTCTTGCTGCTGCGTCACATTATGAATTGGCTTGTGATCTTATTACTGTGCCGATCTTGAAAAGCCTTGCCTAGTCACCTAGCTGTTCCTGCCTGCAATCTTGTCCCTTCGCCTTGCCAGTCTCCTGATTCTTGCTGTCCTGAGTTGGAGTTCACCGTCAAGTGCCTGAATTTTTTTAACCATTTAAGATGAACAATTCTCCTTCTTCCCATCCTAGCTGCCCACTTAAGTTACTGTATATCTTTTGCTGTAAATAAAGATTTGTTTGGCAATTATTGTGTCAGCCCGTCAAACAGGATAGGACAGGGGAAAGAACTAATCTACCCTTGCCCATTTGGGTGTTCTTAGTTTAGATTACATACAAATTAAATTGTGCAGGCATATTAGACAGCCAGTTTGGTGCAGTGGTTAAGGCACCAGGCTAGAAACCAGGAGACTGTGAGTTCTAGTGTTGCCTTAGGCACAAAGCCAGCTGGGTGACCTTGGGCCAGTCACTCTCTCTCAGCCCTAGGAAGCAGGCAATGGCAAACCACTTCCAGAAAACTTTGTCAAGAAAACTGCAGGGACTAGTGCAGGCGTTCACCAGGAACCAACACTGACTTGCAGGGAACAAACAAACAAACAAACAAACAAACAGCAGTATAACTCTCCTAATTGGATGGTTTCTTTTCCTGAAGACAGTATTTGGATGTAGACCATGTTCACACATGGAGAGTATGAAGGTAGCATTTTTGTGTCAGAGTGGCTGGTGTTTTGCACAGGGCTGTGAACTCAAATTGCATTAAGAGATTCTGCATGTCAAATATGAACTTTTGCACTGAGCAGTGGCTCCTGCCACATAAATGGTTCCCATTAGAGAGAGGTACACAATCTTAGGACTAATTGCTATATGGGGCACACAGGCACAGAAAAGCTGTGAATGTTGTGACCTCCAAAAGTTGTCACTACACTGCGGTTTTTAATGTGATGAGAGAGAGGGGGGGACCCCTTAAATACATGACTGGAGAGCAATAATCTTGACTGTATTTAATTTTAATTAAATTTAAATAGAACCAAACTGAATTCAAATATAGTTTCCTTCCCTAGCAACTCAAAGGCTAAGGGCTGCCTTTAGCCAAGAAACACTTGCATCCTTCTGCTGTAAATGGAACCAGGATTAATTTATGACATCAAAAATGTTAATGTTAATGGAAATAGGCACTGGCTGATTATTTATAGAATTTAATAAATTCACATATATCTGGGAGAGATCTAAACAAGTCGATTTTGACAAAAATAAAGAGGTAAATATTTTGCAGGGAAACTGATTATCTAATTACATTGGAAAACTTTAGACATATATTTTATGACAGGGAAAGAAAACAAGCCAATCTCATGCATGTAGCCAGCTTTGGAATCTGAAAAATGAGTTATTAAAATTACTGAAATTATCCCCAGTTGAATTGTGTATTCTGAAATAATTTAGTTTTGTTTTCCCTTTTTACATCTCATTTTGTGCATAGCGTTACGTATACAGTATATTCTTTGATGAAACACTGATATACGCATATGTGTGTGTGTGTGCGCACACACACACATGCCTACACACAGACTGCATACCCATCAGACACATGCAGCAACTTTATATCTGTATGTATTAACACTAAAGTCTCATTTTTCAAGTGTTTTATCAAAGCATACATGCAGGTCAACCAAGATGCAAATGAATCGAAGAAATGTAAGTAATGTGCTTTGATACTTCAAAATCCTTGAAGTGAAGCCCAGATAGAAATGGATTTATCTGTCTAATTCCAGCCCAAATTAGTTTTGTACCTATCCATAAATACGTGTTCATATCATTTCAAAATCAGTCTGTACTTTTATGAAAACACTGATTTTGAATGCTATTTTTATAAAATATGCATTTATATTCCCTAAAAGACATATTTTTGTACATGTTTTTCACCAAATTTGCATTTTTATGTGAATTTTATTCTCAAATACACAAATACATTTCAGTACATCATCTGACTTGAGAACTATTTGAAAATTGGAGTGGTATGACAATCAAGCTATTTTCCAATCCAGACCGTCTGGGAAGTGTCTTAGTTGGTATTTCAGTCACGCATGACTATCACTGAAAATGGGGAATCCACTGTAGCTTACCAGTGAAAAATCACACTTTTTATCTGGGAAGTTGAAATGTATATATCTAAAACTGTATTAGTAATGTATTAACTCATTGCAATCTGCACCTGCAAAATAGCTACAGATTTTTAATTAGGTCTACCTCTTTTATGCCAGATTTTTTAAAGGCAACGTTTGATCTCTTACTGCATTCCAATTAAAAAAAAAAATTCAAGAGATAATAAATTACTTGCAGCTTTCTTTTCCTCAGATTTCTGGGGAAAAACAACAACAGCTACATGAATTAATCTTCTCTAAGCTGAAAGGAGATCAGTTCCATTCTAAAGAGTGCTTTGTAGGCATTAAAGTTTTGAAGCTAGGTTTCATTTACAACAACTGTGAGTAATAAGAAGCATAATATCATCACTTCAATTTGCATAATGAATACTTGCTTTTTTTTTTACTTACATAGTACGGTGGCAATCTGCCATTTACATCTGCTGAAGTTTTAGGTAAAATCAAAATATCATAAGGATCATTTATCTGTCCTAGGGTAGACATATCCCCCATTTTCATCCCCAATATCTTCAGAAATTCACTCAAGCTGCACCACAGGTGTCTTCAGAGCTGCTGGTTATGAGTACAGGTACTCCTCAACTTACAACTATTCATTTAGCAATTGTTCGGAGTTATGACTGTGCTGAAAAAAGTGCTTACAACAGGTCCTTGCACTTATAACTGTAGCTGTCATGAGCACTGATGGTGAGCAGGAGGGGGCCCCTATCCAGGGGGGAAAACGCATGCGTAGTAGCGAGGAATTGAGCAGTCATTCAAAGAGACACAGAACAGACCCACCTTGACTTTTGGGGTTTATCTGTCTGGGTTTTCTCAGGCTTCTTCAGTTTGTTAGGATTTTCTATCTAATGTAGCAGTAATAAAACACTAGAGACTTATTCCTCGTCTCAGTGTGGTTCCTGCCTGTTAGGACAGTAGCAGTGTCCCTGTGGTCACATGATTAAAATTAAATAAATACATGCAACTGGCATGTATTTATAACAGTTACAGTGCCCCAGGGTCACGTGATTGCCATTTGTGACCTTCCCAGCCAGCTTCCAACAAGCCAAGTCAATGGGGGAGGCCAGATTTGCTTAATGACCACATGATTCACTTAACAATGGTGGCAAAAATGTTGTAAAATTGGAAGTGACTTAATGACTGCCTTGCTTAGTGATGGAAGTTCCAGTCCCAATTGTGATGATAAGTCAAGGACTACCTGTAGGTCAACATTTTCTCCAGGTGACTTATGGAGGAGTACAAAAAACAGCATTCAAGCTACTCCTCATTCTTATGGATGTGCAAAGGTTTCCTTTAGGGCAGTGTTTCTCAACCTCAACAACTTTAAGATGTGTGGACTCCAACTCCCAGAATTCCCCAGCAAGCATGCTGACTGGGGGATTCTGGGAGTTGAAGTCCATACAACTTAGAGTTGCTGAGGTTGAGACACACTGCTTTAGAGGATGGACTGTTTCAGGATTTTCTGGACCATCTCGATTTGACTATTCAGGAGTGGTCCAACAGTTTTGCAGAAGTAGATCTTTGGTAACAGGAAGCGGTTCATGGTGTTTGAGCACACTACCTTGCCACGAGTAAGAGGGGAGAAATCTGAGGCTCTGGGTGCAAGAAGGCAAGGTGGAAATTGCCATTGATGAGGAATCTTACACCTCATGCCTCCAGAATAAACTGCATTACTATCTTCAGTGTTTCACTTGAAGCTGGAGATAAGCCAGGTCATCTCCAGAAGACCTCTGGCAGCCTCATGGCATTGTAGGTACATAGAACTGTCATGCTAATTTCAAACCCTTGCATGTGGAATTTGGAGCAAAAGCCAGAGATGAAAGAAACAGATTCCAGATACAAAGTCCAGTTTGTTTGTTTTCGAATATTTTTTACCCATACCTATACACTAAAGAAATCATGTCTGAACCTTATGAAGTGGAAGTGTGTACAAAGGTGCAGAGTTTGTGAACTATTTCATTATACATTCTGACCTCATTCTCATGATCTGTAGCAGCATTGATCAGTGCACATGAAACTAGTGACTTTCCCATGCATACATTTCTTTGGAGAAATGTGACTTATGATTGCAGCTTTTATTGTAATAAATGAGAATCTTGATGACTTGGTGCATAATCTATATCTTATCTTTTGGCAGATGAAGGATACCTAGCCAGGAGATTCAGGAAAAGATTAGCTTGAAGCCCTTTGCCTGGGGCTTTTTCTTGACTTCACTGTGAACAAAAAAGACAGGACAACATAATTATTAGTTATGTTTTTATATCCAGGTAGGGTGTAAATCTGTCCAAGGTTGTCTAGCTATGAAACTATGAGCTACAGTAATAGGAATATAGCGAAAAAGGGTAATGCTTCCTTTTCTAGAGATGAGGTTGGCTAAAAGCAATTTATGTTGGAGTGAGCCTAAATATAAATGTGAACAGTACTTTCAAAAGATTGTAAGTATGACAGTTTCATGTCATAAAGGACTTTAAACATTACTTCTCCTGAATGACTGGGATGTTTGACAGAAGGAACTGTAAAGTATGCTACCAGTAAATAATACTTTTCAATCCATTTTTGGAAAGTGTGAGAATATTGATTCTGGGTGGCAGTGTGTTATTATTTAGCTGCTCAGTAGAGAATATTTTAAGTAACCTAAGCAGTAACTTGAAGGGCAAACACAATTAGTAATTATGTGCAAAAGCTAATTACTGCATGGTGCCCTTCCTTTAATGAAAACTGATTGTTTTATTAGTTGAGTATTATTGAATTTTATTTGTTTCTCAGTGTTAAAAAACAGAGAAAATTTATATTTTAATTATTGTTCTGATGGTTTTAAGGGCTCTCCATTAATAATCTCTCAAGTCTGTGAACATTAATTTGACTTATGCTTAAATATTCTGCTCTTTTAATCCCTATAACTCATTTAACGATAGTGGAGACTTTCAAGGCAGAGAAAACCTAACCTACAAATAAAGTCCAAGTAATCCATGAACTTGAATATAATTAAGGTTCCTTGTCTAAATGAAGTGATGAGGTTTTTTTTTAAAAGTATCTCATAATAAAAGTGTATTTGCTTGGGTCTGGATGATAAAGTACAATATATCCTTTTTATTTTTTTAAAAAAGTACAAGCCATTAAAAAAACCTATATCTACATCTAAATATCTACAGTATTTTTCCAGTGTGTATCAAAAGTTGGGCCACATAGGCAATTTATTACATAAATTACGTTAAATGTTCAAATTGGTTGTCATATTTTTCTAAACACTTCTTTACTCATGTGATGCACGACCTTTGAACATTCCTGAGTATGGTAACGTTTTTCTGAGGAACTACTGTAATTAATAAAAGAGTGCAATTACATATGGGGGCCTTTTTGGTATACCGTATATTAAAAAAAATGACAATGGAATCAGGGATAATTTGGCAGGGTTGAGTGCTCCTGGCTATCTAGAACTTGCTGAATTACTACTCTCAGCATCTGTGATGGGACTTGGAGCTGAGGGAGGAGAGAGAGCATTCCAGGCAGGTAAGTGTTCTCACAGCTTGCACAGCTTGGAGAGTGCGCGGGGGGGGGGGGCTGAGGAAGGAAGTTAGACTAGCCCCGCCCTAGATTCCCAAGGGCATTTTTCCCTTTCGCTCAGTTAAGAAACCTTTAGTCTGGCAAGATTCTGTAGATGGCATGACCAATAAAGTAACTAGAGTTGCAGCTACGACTCAGCATGGTTTTCTTTGCCAGTTCCCCTGACAGCATCTTACCATTTGCCATGTTGGCTGAGTTGTGCTTCAGTGACTATAATATGATCCCCAGCTAAATATCTATGTTTACAAGGAGACTTTGCATTCTTGGATAGAACTATGATCCAGTGGAAGATATTTTATATTATTATTTTATAATTTATATTTTATTTTTTACGAATATATATGACTGCCCATCTCCCAGAAGAAACTCTGGACAGTAAACAGAATAAAGACACAGTACACTAAAAAGACCATTTAAAACAAGAAACATCATTGAGGCCCTGACCATCAGTCACCCCATGCCAGCTCTACCAACAGTCTGGCCCTACTGCCTGGGGAAAAAGCCAGGTCTTCATCACTTTCCTGAAGGCCAACAGGATTGGGGCTATCTGTGTCTCTAGGGGGAGGCTGTTCCACAAGGCAGGTACCATGACAGAGAGGGCACCCTTGTGAGGCCCCAGCAGGCAAAATTGTTTCACGGAGGGAGCCTGGAACATGCCCACCCAGCCAAATCTACTAGATCCCAGTGGCAGTCAGGGATTACAGTCTAGTTCTCCCTGCCTTGTACAAACTCTGTTTTCAGCACCACAAGAGGCTGCCAAAGGAGAAATTAATGAGTTATTTGCTTCAAGAACATGAGTTGGTAGAATTCATACAAGGCAAGGAATGATAGTAATAGTAATAGTAATAGTAATAATAATAATAATAATAATAATAATACAGTCATAGCTATTCACTCATGGGAAATGTCAATAATTTGGTATTCTGCAGGAGTAGCTGACTGGGCAGATGGACCTTGATAACCTTGACTGGCAAGCCAGAAAATTGATAACTATGAATGATGTCCAGACCTTTATAGGATAGATTATATTTTCCAAAGAAGAGTGGTGGGTGAGGACTTTTACAGGTTAAAAAAAAAGTAGAGGAAGAAAAATAAGAGCTTAATGATTATATCAAAAGAAGTAAAAAAAATATTGAAATAATCTCAGAAAGAACAGCTATTTTGAAGAAATGGCATCTAAACTTGACTATAAAAAAATAACAGGTTGAAATGAGATTAGAAAATTGGAAAACCAAAACATCCCATGGATGTTTTTGAAAAATACTGAAAGGAAATCAGACAACATCAGAAGAAGGCAGTGGCTTAAGAATGGTACATTAAAAAGGGAAATGGAAGGAATGCTTTTTTTCTGGCCAAGAACAAGCGCTACACACAAATGTCATCAAAGCAAAAGGAGAAAAGATTAGTTTGGATAGTAAATGCCAATTATGCTGAGATAAGAATGAAACAGTTGATCATATTATAACTGGGTGTGGCAAAATTACAGAGACTGATTATAAAAAAAAGGTATGAACAAGTTAGAAGGGTATTACACTGGCAGTTATGTAAAAACATGGATTCACTGTCAATACGAATTACTGGAAACTTGAAATTATAGATACATTCATTGAAAATGACAGCATATATATATATATATATATATATATATATATATATATATATATATATATATATATATGATTTTAAATTTGAGACTGATACATGAAACATAACACACCAGACATTATTGTCATTGTGGAGAACCATATTTGTTTTAATGATGTAGCCTTATTGAAGAAAAGGAATAGAAAACGTTGCAACATACTAATATTTGCAAATAGAGATTGGAAAAATTTGGAAGAAGTTGACACTGGTACCAATTGTTATTGGAACACTAGGTACAATGCTACACAGACTTAAAAAGAATTTGGACTGCTTCAATATGGAACAACTTAAAACAGCGCAACTATAAATAAAGGCAGTTTGGGGATATCTCATACTAGATGCTATCTTTACAATCTCTAAGCCCTTGGGTAGGGCTCAAATCATAAAGAAGAAAAATGACCAACGTTGGCTGTGACATATAATTAGTGGAGTTGGAGAACATAAATAATACAACACAACAATTTGACCATTGAATTTTCTGAATTAAATTTAAGGTTTTAAATGTTGTTAACAAGAGTCCCCTGAGAATTGTACACAATCTGCCATCCACACAGTTGAATGGGGGAAGAGAGTCTATTTTTTGCCCTTATATACAATGGACAACTTGAACAAGGGTGATCATCAGAACTGAAAGGAAGCCTCCCACTGATAAGCCAATGAGAAGATTCATGAAAATCTTGGAGGAAACATTCTCAAAATAGGTTATTATAAGGATAGATGTGTATGTTACCACTGCAGGAACTCTCATTTTGAAGAGTCTTAAGGCATTTCCTCCTGCTGTTGGAGGAAAATTCTGAGAGTGCCTTGGACTGCACGAAGATCAAACCAGTCCATCCTCCAGGAAATAAAGCCAGACTGCTCACTTGAGGGAATGATATTAAAGGCCAAACTGAAATACTTTGGCCACATAATGAGAAGACAGGACACCCTGGAGAAGATGCTGATGCTGGGGAGAGTGGAAGGCAAAAGGAAGAGGGGCCGACCATGGGCAAGATGGATGGATGATATTCTAGAGGTGACGGACTTGTCCCTGGGGGAGCTGGGGGTGTTGACGACTGACAGGAAGCTCTGGCGTGGGCTGGTTCATGAAGTCACGAAGAGTCGGAAGCAACTGAACAAATAAACAACAACAAGGCATCTGCTTGAAAGGCAGAGTCAGATGAAATCATTTTCTCCTTATGACATCTTGTTAATTTTCTCTGCTTTGGACTGAGCCACTAGAATTACTATAGCTGGAAGAGGTTGGACAGCAAATCAATACATAGGCTTCCTTAGCCTGTGCCATCTTCCAATGCTGCATCATGCAGGTTGAGGCAATGAGAAGCCATCATAGATCTGGGATGCCACGTTGGTGAAGGTTGTCCTAACCTAAATGGACAAACTGAATGGATTAGATAGGATGTTGTGCATCAACACATTGAGAAGCACAGTACTGGTTTCACATATAATACCAAGCAATAATGAGTTTGTGTGGCTGTGGTTTAGCACAGTGTCTGAAAACAATGCATGCTAAGTTAAGTATGCCGAATACATTCAACCCAGTCATTTAAGGCTGTAAATTGTGGTTTAAGGTTTGTAAATTGTGGTTTAATGTCAAGGTTTCATACTTCTCCCCACTCTGCATTCCAGGCAGACATAAGGTTAGGTAAGTAGATTTATTGCAGGGAATTCAGAAGTGTACATAAAGTTGAGCTTCTTCTTTCATTTTCAGTCAATACCTGTATACCTGCTTGTTTCCTGGTCTTCAAGGTTTTTATCATCTGTTCGTTGTTTACAAAATGGTTTTCTGTGGAGGGAGAATCTCAGATTCTTGCCTCACCAGTTTCAGTCCTTATAGTGGCTTAGCATGTTGTGTGGATTCTATTATTTATAGATTGTTCAGTAAATTGCTTAGGGCAGGTTATGAACTCAGTCAGTATGAGTCCTTGCAGGATGGCTCCAAAGAAAATGAAAAACTGCAGAGCATATTCACAAATTCTACAATAGAAATAAATTTAAAAATATATTGCAGCTTAATTTAACACAGTCTAAATCACAGTCGCTGGTTTTTATGAAGTGTTTAAATAAGGCTTGCTATGCAATTTGCTATAATCATAGCTTAACATATGATTTTGCTGAAGTGGATTATTTCATTGGCTTCCTCACAGTTTTTCACATAAAAGCTAGACATTGAGGCAGTAAAAGATTTTATTTTTTAATGGTCACAACAGCAGGTCCGTTTTCCTCCTCCTTCCTCCATACATGTACAAAGCAATTTTTCACATGGACATCAACCATTCTGAAAATCATTGTTTCCCCTCTATCAGCTTCTATCTCTGAAAATGTTCTCATTGGGATTCAGCTCCACTTTGTGCTGCATAGTGATAAATCCTCATCCTACACATTTGGCAGTTTAGGGAACAGTTTTCACAACATGCATTCAGCTAACAACTCTCATATATTTTACTGTCAAGGGCATTTTGCTGTAGCATCTCTTCAAAACACATCCTCATTGAGGTTATGCATAAAATAATGGGAGTTTAGATCAATCTTTAGTAATTGGTGCTATGCGCTCATCCAGTGACTTATGCTCCAACACAGCTTTTGTAATGTTACAGAGGATGAACTCTGAAATGTTGAAAGAAAAGTTGGGGGGGGAGGTCTGATTTTAAGAACCTCATGGCAATGCATAGTGATTTTAACATTTCCAACCACCAGAAGCTCATCTGCTGAAGGCCTTCTCTTTTATCTCAAGTTCTAATACTAGAAATGAACTTCCAAGGAGGAGAAACTATTTGGGTCAGCATCTGTGAACTGACAAGCCAAGCAGGCTTAATATTCAATTCTGCACCTCACTTTTGCTATTAAAATTAATAATGAGAGCTAGTTTGGTATAGTGGTGAAGGTGCTGGCCTAGAAACCAGGAGTTCTAGACCTGCCTTAGGCCCAAAGCAGCTGGATGATTTTGGGCCAGTCACTCTCTCTCAGCCCAACCCATCTCATAGGGGTGTGGTTATGGGGAAAAGAGGAGGCAGGAGTATTATGTATGTTTTCTGCCTTCAGTTGAGCAATTAAAAAAAAAAGATGGGATAAAAATCTAATAATAATTTTTAAAAAACGGCTCTTTCTTCACCACTTTCTATGTGGGCAATTATGTATTAAACACATAGAACCACTATAATCATATCCAGAATTGTTTTACAGTTACCTCACCATGATTTATTCTGCTTTGTTCTAATTATCCAGTGTCTTTCAAAGTTGTATTTCATTTTCCATTGCCCACAAGCATTTTCTTTTATTTTTTGTGCTCTTCCTGGTGCAATTATCCCCTGATTGAGTATCTGATGAATTTATCTTATTATTGTGTATAGTTAGCACAGCATGCTTAAACACAACATTCCTTTTCTGTTTACAGCTTGTTCTTTTTGGGGACTATGAGTCTCCTAATAGCCCAATATTTATTTATCTATTTATTTTTAAAATATTTGTACTTCTGGAGAAAAAAATGGTGCTCCCAACCAATTAATAATATTAGAAAATGGAAATTCAGGCAGATAAAAGGTGCCTTGTCAGACAGTTTTTAAAGTACAGGATCCTAACACAATTTTTAGCTCTACTTGACTGAATTAATGAATTTTGAAATGGCTGCTAGCTGGAGTAAGAAAGGACTTTTTCAGTTTTGATATTCCAATTATGAAACATCTTTCCAGAGAAAAGCTGGACTTTAAGGTACAATGTGATTACTTGTCTTTTTCTCCAATACTGCATGTCTCAATTTTAACCTCTGTTTTTCTCATTTGCATAATTATGTTGAATTTGATTGTAGTTCTTATTTAAATTTTGTTTGTTTATTGTAGGTTTTCTCAGATGAACTGACATAGGTGATGCTCAAATATAAACTAAGCAATAAATAACCATTCATACCTACATACTACTATAACCTTTCATACCTACATAATGACTACAATTCCCATTCTTTCTGTGAGCCTGAGGAATGGGCAGCAACCATAATGACATTCTGGTCATCTGCTCATTTTCTATTAGGGTGGCAAATAGATGGAGGATTTTATAGATTCTTAAATGGGGCATATTTTCTTGGAAACAAGAACAAGTCAGCTGGGTTGAAAAGTTGGTGTGAATACTCTGGGCAAATTATAAGATGTGAATAGTTTGGTTTTTTTTAATCTTTGATTCCCTTCTTGATTATAAAGTTCAGGATGTTATTGACTCATGATGAAACTTTCTGTAGAATATTTCTAGGACCATTGTCTTAAGCTATAATGTTGTTTACTTTTGTCAGTGCAACGTATGAACCCCTTCACTCATTGCTTAGCATTATGCATGAACCATGCTGCTATGACTTATTCAGCAACCCATACTACCAAAAAAAAAAAAAAAAGGTTTAGTGCATAATATGAAACCTGCTTTTGATCCCCTGTAGAGAGAACATTTCATTCTCATCATTTCTTAGTGCAGTCTCCTTTTTAAATTCTTATTAGATTGCTACGTTTGCTCATGAGTGCAAGCTCTAGTCCTGTACTTTAGCCTTCAGTACCAATAATATAAATATTTATTTTGTCAGGATATATTTTGTTAAGCAGTGGAGTGTCTGCTTTGCATGAAGAAGGTGCCAGGTTCAATCCCAAATATTTCCAAGGCTAGAATAGTTTCGTATCTGAAATCATGCAGAACAGCATCACTCACACTGTACAACACTGAGCAAGTTGGACCAATGGAATAATATAGCAGAATGCAGCCTCCTTAATTCCTATATGCTGTACTGTTTGTTCCTCTCTTCTTATCTGTTGTTCCTCTTTCTCTGTCTTCTAACTTTTAACTCATTCTCAAAGGTAGGATTCCAGTGCTCCATGGCAGGCAGAGTGCTATTAAAAGTTTTCCAAGAGGCTCTTTAGGAAACCCTATTGAGTTTTCATAAATGAAGATGGTTAAATAGAATTCCGTGAGACATCCTCAAGGCTTCATTGATAACCCATTCACATACTCAACACTTGTGAACAGTTAATGCATCACCTTCTGTTGATGGGGTATAAGTATTCATTTCTGTGAATGAATTTGTAGCATACAGTTAATAATCAATTAGTGATAAATTGATTTGTTATTCTTTTCTTCTTCTTCCTCTTCACTCTTCTATGTATTGCAGCATTAAAGATGTTAGCAGAAAAACTAGCAGACATAATAAAAGAGCAGGAAGTAACCTAGCATCAAAACATGGTAATTTATAATCCTGCTTGCCTATCTTGTATATTGGAACAGGATTATGCTTACTACTTTGTTCCTATCTTGTTCTATATGATATACTGTTCGATTAATTTAATATTCACAGTATTAAGGTCTAGTATACACTGCTTCTGTTCAGAGTATCCTACCTGCTTCCAAAACATATAGAACCACGAGATGATTGCAGAGAATCACATGTAGTATCTAAAAGACACTTCTAAGTTGCAAATGGAGACATTTTGTTTTGTTGTTTGGTGTGCTGGTGGAAGGGAAGACTGATGGGAAAGGGAAGAGACCAATCTGTTTTGAAACAGCTGCTAGCTGGAGGTATCCCACTAGCTCAACTGAAATTGGAAGCCCGCTCTCATCCATGATAATCAGATGTTCTGTCTGTTGGCTCATGCTGGCTGTCGCAAAATGGAGTCTACTGGTGTCATCTTTCTGAATTATTTGGAATAGCCTTTTTACAAGTCCTGTTCAGGCATTAGAGAAACTGGGCTTTAGTATACTTATCTGCTAGACTGAAAGCTTTTCATAGATAACTGCTTGTTGAATTCCACATAAGCTGGGATTCGTGGCTCACTGAAAAGCTGTGCACATTCAGTTTTCTTCCTCCAGGGATTCACTTTGAATTCACAAATGTCTGCAGGAAAAAGGAATCATATGAGCCGTACTGGCAGATTGGGTTTAATTGGATTGCCCACTGGATGAATCTTCTGGTCCCTATACTACCTGAAGAGAGCTATAGTCAGGAAGGAAGTCGGCCAAGCATTTGCTAGGCCTACAGGAATTGCATTATGACCCAGCCAGAGATATTTGTTGATTTTAAAGAAATGACATGAATGAAGGGCTAATAAATACTGTGGGGCAAAAAGCCTTTTGCTGGAAACTAAACTGGGCAAGTCTACCTTACTATAAACATGCTAAACATGTTGTGACCAGTTTTTCTGTAGTCCAGTGTTAATAGTTTTCTTAGCATTTTTCTGGTCTCATTTATCAAGAAACCTGTGCTATAAAATTCCTACCAGCCTTCTCATTTTTGTAAAGTAAAGAGGTAAGAATAGTTCACAATGCTTACGACAGAAGTTTACTTATTTTCCTAAATGGTAAAAAAAAAAAAAAGGTCTTGGATATCTTTATGGTTTTTCAGGGGTGTTTTTTTATATTCCTACAAATTATAAGTCACACAGAGCTGCTTTTTGCAAATTGGGTGACTGTCTAATAAATACATATTTAAAATTTAAGAGGTCTATGGTTGATGAAAGTATTTAACAAACATCACCAAAGCTATAGAGTATGTAGGAAATACATTTCTCATTTTTAAAGAAAGTAGTTTTCATCCAGTTCTTACTCCTCTGTCTGAATCCCCAGAATTAATTCTAAGTATCCATCTACACAGAGTTGTACAATTGTGCTAAGCTCAGGGTCATATCTGGCCTCTGAGAGATGTATTTAAAAAAAAAAGACAAAACCTAAATCTGATATAAGGTAATTCATATTTAATAAAAATCAAATACAGTATTATACAATTATCCTTCAGTCATATAATCATAATTTCTAATTTACATCATTTTAAAAATTACACTTTGGCACCAAATTTGGAGATTGTTGGAGAGCTTGCAACCAAGGTTTTGAGAGGAGTATATTCAGCACTGGGATCTTAGGGGTCCTGATTTCTACTCATTTATAGTATTGTTCAGTGGAGGTAACCTTTTTGGCAATGGGAGTTTTGGGAGAATGCATTGAGCACCTCTGCGTTGGGCTTTGATAATTAATAAAATGATTGCCATGGTGAACATGATCAGTCAAAACCCACCCATGTATGAGAAGCATTGATGTGGTTGTCCCCCACCAACCTATCCAGCTCTCCCAGCCTGCCTTCTATGACCCCAGTTTGCCTTCGTCCCCCCACCCCCGTGAGTTCATTTTGAAATAAAATATTTGGTTGTAGCCTCACACCATTTTTATTTTAAAAGATGCTTCTGGAGGACTATATTGGACTGAGATACATTCTTGGGAACGAGAATGATGTTGGAAGCTGATACTTCACTGTACTACATGTAACTTCCTACTTATTTAAATTTTAAATTAAAAAAAGAATCTAACATAATAAGGACAAGGAATTTGGTGTGTATCAAGGGAAACTTTCACCCAGTTAATAATACATCAAATAACACTGAGTGGATGCATGCCCATAATTTAAAATATCAATCAATCTTGGATTTATACTGCAAGGCATTATATACTCCAGATGGGAATAAGTTTCAGAAAGCTGAATTTGCTTTTGACTGTGAACATGAAATTACAGACTTAACCCTTAGCTATCTATCCATTTGGATTAAAATATGTGATACATAGTCATCCATCAAAATGTTGTGGTATATTTGTAGAGTTTAGCAGTGTGATATGGTAAAAGGTATTTTTTGAGAAAAGGAAATGCCCTGTAGGAAAAACATTTTGACAGACTATGTCTTACGTATAATAAGGTATCAAAAGATAAATATATTTTCATTTTTAGTCACTTGAAGTGGTTTCAATAAAACTTTGAGATAATTAGCTGTTTTGCTTGAGTGAAATGTCACTAAATAATATATCCATGACCACTGAGTGTGTTGGGGCTACCCATTTTCCTTAATATAAGTAGAAAGGATAGTATCTTTGAAAGGAAGTTCGACCTAAAAAGCAGCTTTTCCTAAGATTTAAATTTGTAGTTCCTCACCTTTTCATTCTCAATAAAATGGTGTTACTAATCTGACTCCTCATGGGTGAAATCTATCTATGTGGTTGCTAGGAGTCGAAAACAACTTGATGGCACATAATCAGTCACTAATCAAACATCACAAACTTGAGCCATTAAATTATAGGATGATGATGATGATGATGGTGATGATGATGATGATGATGATAGAATTGTTTTAGCTTTTCCTTTTAAGGAGAAATAAGTCATCAAGAAAGCCAGTGTTATTACAGTTTAGATTTGTATTAGTATTATATTGCTGATATTTCATAAGTTTAGTTTTAGTTAGAGCTGATCACTCATGTTGCTGCTGTATATTACCACAAAGAATTTTGTGGCAAGTAAAGTTTCTTGTGACTGCTATAAAAGAAGTAAAGAGTTGCTATTTTTATCAGCCTCAGAAGCAGGGATGAATGCACCTGTCAGTTCTGTTTTATTTTTTTCACATTCTCATGTTTTTCCAATCTTAAATTCTGTTCGCCCTATTACCATATTAAAATGACTGTTATTCCCTAACACTGCATTTTTGTATATATTTATTGGGGGGGGGGGTTGGGTTGGCCTGTTAGGCCTATAAGTACAAACAAATGTTATTCTATCCCAACATGCAAGTGCCTTATCTTCTTCTGGGTTGTAAATGTAGAATCTTTTCCCTGATGCAGTCAGTCCCCATGGTAAAATCTATAATAGGGCAGCTTTAGTTTCTGTCACGCAGAACTTAATAACTGAATTACTGCAATGAATGAAGCAACCCTAATTATGTGATTAAGGACGCTAAATATCTTCAGTACACTAATGCAGATGATCTGAGGATATTCCATGCAGAGTCTAATGAAGGAAACCTACATGCAAGACTTTTAAAATAGTGTGATTACAAACTATTAGTGAAACATATTGGTCTAAGTGAATTAGTGTACTGCTACATATTATTGCCATAATTCTCAGATACAGAAGATTTGTCTCATGGGGTAAACTGGGCTCCTTATTGTCTATCAATATTAGCAAAGAAGGAGAGGAAGACCCTTTGGCAAGGAGGTGCTCAGATACCATTATCAAATGTTGGTTTATGTACATACTGTACATAGTAGTGAATATATGAAATGGAAACAGATTTTAGAAGTACAGCAGTGATGATAAGCTAGCAGCTCTTGTGTTGGTTTATAATTGTTTTGATAGCTTACCTTTATTCTTTCAGTAATGTATCTTCTGATACGCTTTGTCTTATCTTATTTCTCTGAAAAAAGGTCTCATTCGATTGCAAGAGCTTATTAAGGCTCCATCAAGGTACAATTTGCGTCTAAAAATTCGCCAGTTACCAGCTGACACAAAGGATGCCAAGCCCTTGCTCAAGGAGATGAAAAGAGGCAAAGAATTCCATGTCATCTTTGACTGCAGTCATGAGATGGCAGCAGCCATTTTAAAACAGGTAAGCATCCCTTTTTCCTTTCCCCTGCTGTTTCTAAGAGACAATATGGTTCTTGAAGTCAGTGTGGTTGGCCTTAACACAGACATTGAGCCATGAGTTTCATGTACATGAAAGCATGGTTCAGTCACTCTTAATGAACTTGGGAGAACTGACGAATGTAGAGGAGAGGATCATGCACAAGGACTCCATCCTCTAAATTCTCCCATCAGGCCTATCTCTTGTTCTCCAGTTTTTTGGAGGAAGTGTGAAGTTAGCTGAACCAATAAATAATATGACCCAGAGTCACCGACTGGAGAAGGAGCTGAACTTAAGGTCAATCAAATGTGAATTTCAGCTCTGCCTTAGATCTCCCATCTGAAGGGGAGGAGATGAGGGAAAGCAAGAGGAGAATTCAGGCAGAACATCAGGGCATTAGGGGTGATAAGCGAGGGCATGACCTTATTTTCAACAAATTTTTAGAGAACAATTGAAGAAGGCTCTTGGTACAAGCAGGCCAATAGAGAATACAGGACACTCATTCCTGCCTGTTCAGGAATGAGTGTTCTGTATTCTCTGTTGGCCTGCTTGTATCAAGAGCCTTCTATTGACCTGCTTGTATCAAGAGCCCTGATTTTCCACCCTTAATATGCAAAGAAAATAGATTATGTGCTGCCATAAATATTCTAAAAAGCTGGTTGATTTACTTCAAGGTACAAGTCTGCCCTTTCCCTTCACATTATTAACGTGCTGTGATTATTTAATTTTACATATTATCTCAAGTACTGTCATTCAATTTCTTCTATGCTGGGGTGCATGATTTATTTTGCATCCCATAAGGAACCTCCACTGGTCCTACTCTGCAATGACCTCCTCACCTCTGTGATCCCATGCCATCACAGCTCTTCAGCAATTGAATTGATTTACTTCAACCTTATCTGTAGCACAAGAGGAACTGCTCTAAAGTTGGATTTCATCAAGAAATGTTGGAACTCTGTGAAACTTGGTGGCAGGCAGTTTCTTCCATTGGAGGGATCTCTTGTCTTATCCTTCCTGTGTTCCTGAACTTCATCTGCCTTAGCAGATCCTGTAAGGAAAATGCTAGCTTGAAAGGTTTTAATATTTTCTTCATAATAAAGTGACTAGGAATAGAATTAGTAAACCTCTGTCAGTTTCCCCTCTTTTTTTCAGCAAGAAATGAACCATACATGCAATTCACCATGGTACTTATAATTCCTTCTCTTGTTTAGGGTGGGAATAAGTTTTTTGTTGTTGTTGTTATTCTAGGATTTCTGGCAGCTCAGAGCAAGGCAATGAGTTTCATTCCTGGTTTTCTGCATTTCAAATCCCCAGAAGTGAAGAGAACACAAACTACTTTCAGTCTGGTTCTGAGGGACTGGAAAGTGAAAACAGTGATGATGTGGAAGTGTCCATACTGTCATCTGCTCAGATGTGTTTTGATGTACATAAAACATTGCATATTAGCTCCAGTTTTCAATGAAAATGCAGTAGTCTCTCAAAATATTATTATGATAATGTGGATATGAGAGAGAAATATTTCAAAGGAAGAGAAACTGCTATGACCATATTACTAAAGCCCAATTAAAAAAAAGAACTGATGAGTAATAATTAGCTCAAGTAATGAACCCATCCTTTGGTTCATTTAGTATTTTATTTTTCACTTTATAAACTGCCTGGTGTCTTGGAAGCTGGGTGAGTAGATATATTTATACAAACAAATAATAACAATTCCTAAGTCCCATATACAGAAGTGCTGCCAGGTTATTTAACCTATTCAAGGCTGCATTCTCGATGAGCTTGGATCCAACTTGAAAAGAGTGAAGAGAAGATAGATGGGGATCTTCTCATAAATCTGTGAAAGAATAGTAATACATGCAGACTGGCTCTCAACTCTTCATTGCCTCTCTGCTTCCATTTCCTCTATAAATTAGGTTGCTAAAATGAAGAAAGCATAGAAGGATAATCAGGAATGTATTTTTCCCATATTAAAAAAAAGATATTAAAAACAAAGTCTTGGTTGGAGTCAGTTGCTTAGAAATATATATCTGGCCTGATCCTGTATTTTGCACATAAGTCCATTTGTAAAACTAGTAAAAAAATAAAATAGATTCTGAAAGACTATAACCCCAAATATAAGGTAATAAAACAAGCTCTGTTTGTATAACTGAAACATGGTTTATTGAATTAACCTGATTACCGGGGTTCACATAATACACTGAACCATAAATTAAGGGGCTTACTACTATAATACTAATTAAAATGGAGTTATAGTTTAGTAGAAGATGAGCTCTGATGAGCAAATGACATCAAGATTGGAAGCTTGCAATTATAAGACACTTATTGTAGTTTTTCCCTTTTGTTTCTGTGGATTGGAATTTCCATTTTAAAGGTAAAGTTGCAAACCATCCCTTCTTTGCATTTTAAGTTCTGCTTTAGGGTTCAGACAAGAAGAGACCAACTCATCTTTCTCCCAGGTCCCATTGTGCCACAGTAGTTGACTGCCATGATTGGGTAAAGGAGCCACAATGCTGGCATGCCAACCATGATGAGCACAGAAACATAGGGTTTTGCCAGACTTTTTAGTTTTGTAAAGAGGCGAAGCAACATGTATGTACAGATGAGCCTGAGGGGATGGGTCAGCACCCTGAGTTTCTGCTTAGCAAATGAGCATTGATTGGCCAGCAGCTGAGAGACCAAATTGCTGTTGGGCTGTTGATCCCTATGAGCCCCATGGAATTTTAAGATATGTTTGGGTCATAGAGTTCTAGTACTGGAAGATCCAAGATGGATTGGGGATGTGTTTTAAACTGAAATTCAGAGGGGTGCAAAGTGGAAAGGCGGTTGTTTGCAAGTGCCCAGAACTTGCAGCACACAGTGAGTCTCAAAATTACAAACCATATTTTAGTCTGATGTGTTGTACAAATCCAGCCACTGTTGAAAGGAGGGCTATGGAAACTCATCTTTAAATAAGCAGGATAGGTCATGAGCTGGATAGATCATGATTCAGCCAGCCAAAGTCTTAGAGATTTCCACATGCAATCATGGTGCCATATTCTACAGCACTTCTCTGCAAGCTTGCAAAATGAACATTATCTCAGGTTGGTTTTGATAACGCACTTGTGCAGCAGCTAAACTTGCGTGTGCTTTGGTACAGATTTCTAATTTTTGAAACCAGTGAGGCAGACAACATTTACGTTGCTGAGAGCCACAGTCCAACTGCCTGAGCATGATTATGGAGGTCCCCCTTGTGTTCAAAATACCAGCTTTGCTTCTAACCCTTTTCTGGGTGAGACAAAAGCTTTCTTTCATGGCAGGAAAATGGGGCTTATGATAGGAGTCTTCACATAAGCAATGTTCCTTGTGAGGATGAAAACTTTTTTTACTCACCAAGAAAAAGTTAGAACTAAGTTTTATGGTCTAAACATAAATCTGAAATTGCTGACTCCAGACAATTTTTCACCTGCATTAAAACATTTGGGTCCAAAATGTTTACTAGAGTGATGCTAGCTTTTAAAAAAAAAACACTGACAACATCCAAGCAACCAGAACAATAAGTCCATCAGCCAAGCTGCATTATTTATAATGTACAATGTGCTGTAAGTGAACAGCAAATGTAGCTTTTGATAGTTCCCATGTCAGCAAAAACAAATAGGTGCTCTATAAGGATTAGAACAGAGTGGTACCTTTGTTTTATAGCCCTTTCCCTTGTACATATAAAAGGTTTTTCTTTGCTGAATTATCTCTCTCTCTCTCTTTTTTTTTGATAAGCAGGGAGTTCCAAGCTACTTATGAACGAAAGAAGCAAACAAAAAATATACAAAAATAATAAAGCAGCCCTGAAAATAAGTATTTGTTCCTTCTTGTGAAATGAATAATTTTCCCCTTTTGTAACTGTCAGCACCAGTGTCTGAAGAGATACCAATAGTCAGTCAGTCAGTCAGTCAGTCAGTCAGTCAGTCAGTCAGTCATATATATATCAATAAGCAGGATAGATCATGAGCCAGCCAGCCAGAGTCTTAGAGATTTCTACATGCAGTCACGGTGCCGTATTCTATAGCATATACTGTATATAGCATATATATATATATATATATATATATATATATATATATATATAATTATATATCATCTTCAAAATTTTGAGGGGACATGTGAGTGGGGGAGGGGTGGTCAGGTTGTGCCTTAGAATCCTGAGTATTTCTTAGATCAGTGTTTCTCAACCATGGCAACTTTAAGCTGTGTGGAGTTCAACTCACAGAATTCCCCAGCCAGCATGCTAAGGATATAGCTATGATGTAGCTAAGGAGAGGCATGACATTCCTTGGAGCTCTTGAAGTGACTTAACTGGTGACCTAACTGGTCTCAGGTTGCTTCTGCACATGCTGTAGGCCTCTGAAGTAAAAAGCAAGAAGAATTCCAGTCTTGGAGCCTAGCCATGGCTCTTTTCAGACGTGTAAGGCACAGTTCACATCTCCAATCTTCCCTGGCTACTTTGTAATTGTCTTGATGCTGAAAACTATAGAATTCCTAGAATGTGCCTAGATGGTTCCCAGTCCTATTTCCCACATCTTTGGTTACCAATATAGAGGAATCAAACACTTGACTGCTGTTTTAACCTTGGTGACTCAAAAACAGAGCCTGGTGCTACTACTTTATATTTGTAATAGTGAATATCATCAACTTTAGAGTTGGAAAAATGTGGAATAGAATCCTTATTTTTTTGTATATTAGAATAGCCTTCTTCTATCTAGTTTACTCCACCTGTGCTGAAATCCCACATTTAATAATTCACTAATTCGATACTGCATTTAGAATATCATCTGTCTCCAGAGAGTTCAGAGTGGTGTACGTGGGGGTTTCTGCTTATTTTTTATCTCAAAATAACAACCCTTAAGATAGTTTAAAGACAAACATAGAAAAAATATAGAAAGCAGAATTAATTAAAAGGAAAAAGATAAAGGAAGAGTGCAGTAAATAAGAAAAGAGAGAAAAAAAGAAATATTTAAAGAAGTGGCTTCCGATCTTCCTTAAAGCAGTTACAAGCATACTTATTGTCTTTCCTCCCCCATCAAGGTTACATCACATAATTCACTTCTTTCCATATTCAACCCTTTTCAATCAGCAAATCCAGAACTCATCAAGTCATTTTTATCCATTTCCAGCAAAAAGTCCATGAAGGGTTTCCAGTCTTTTCAAAATGTACTTACTGTTTTGTAAATTTAACTGCTCCATTCTTCTGTTTTAATTTTTGTAGCTCAAATTCTTAATAAGCTTCTTGCCTTCAATTAATTTTAAACTCTTATAGTTATTTCTTTACTTTTCTCTTTAATTATATTCCGGATCAAAGTGGCACTCACTAGATCACTAGGCGGTCTAGTTGCTCTGCAGTTTAGAAGATCTCTTTAGCTGCAGAATATTTATATCCAAATGTGCTTTAGAAAGTGGGGTTTGGGTCAAACCCAGTGTCCTTAATGCACGAGGCTGTTCTCAGCATGAGAATGAGAAATTGTTGTTTCTTCCTCGGTTCCTGGCGCTCTACCCGCGGTTCGTCCACAGGTTCTCTCTCTATCCTATGGGCTTCCCTGTGAGGAGCAGCCTTCTGGAGCACATGTGGATGATCTCTTGGCTTCTCCTTTATCGGAAGAACCTCTGCAGGTCCAGGCTCATTGCCCAGTTGTCTCCACTTCAGTGTCATCTCCGATCATTGGGGGTGTGACAGCTTGCCATTTTCCCCACCTGGAAGATCTCAGTGGTCCATTTTGAACCCATTTGCACCCCTAACTGGCTGCTAGTTTAGGCAGATTTTTGTTTGGTTTAAAGTATTTCTTTGGGGTTATTTAATCAATTTAATGTAATGAGAACATTGCGAAGGACAGTAGAATGCTTATTTATTAACTAAGAAGGTGATTAAGAAAATTCTAAAATGGGAAGCTGAAATTGATGTGCTCTTCAGGAGGTTGGACAAATAACATTTATTCAGTGGTTGGTATTTCTTGAATTGTATCACTTGCATTAGATTTTAGACATTGCTCACATTAGACATTAATGTAAAGAAATGTTGATTCAGAGCTCAGATCTGGTGCTTTTCTTACTTTTTATGGAGTGGGGTTTAGATTTAATTGCCAGCACTTATTTTTTAGCTTCTTTGACTCAATTGATTTTTTTAATTTATTTTTCTTCAGCAGGTGTTTATTTTATAATGAAGATCCATAGAATAAATGCAATTAATGCAACCATCTTCCATTAGATTTTTGGTTGGCAACCACAATAATAATACCTTCTTTCATATTTGCAACCCTAAACAGCTTAATAACAATCTTTCTATCTACAGTTTTGTTTCATTAATTCTTTTAATAGCCAGTTATCTGCTCTAACTGCTCAAGAATGATTTGCTTGGCCTAGTTTTAGTATAATTCTAGCCCTACACTTTTATATACATCTTCCTCTTATACACATGGGAGCTTTCCATTATTCATATAGGTGTGGTTAAAAGCAACATTAAGAATAACTGTAGAAATAATAAAGCATTGTTATCTAACTTTTTAAAAAGCTAATGTTGTGTGTGCTGAATTTCTCTTTTTAGGCTTTAGCAATGGGAATGATGACAGAATACTATCATTACATCTTTACTACACTGGTAAGTAGCTTAGAAGAATGTGCATTCTAAAACATTCTTCATTAGATTATTTGACAAAGTAAAAGCAGTTTTGTAGGTTCATAAGGGAAAAAGGTATTGAATGTTTCCTTTATTTGGAATTTGATTGCTATGGCAGCCCCTGTGATCATTGACACACTGCATGTTACTCACAGTTTTTTAATGGGTGCACATACAAATAAGAGCTGGTATAAATGTTGGTGATGTTGCCTAGTTGGATAATTAAATGTCTGCACACAAACAACCAAGTCCAGGGAGCACCAAGAACTCCTCAGAGATGACAGGTAATATTCCTTGTCTAGAGAATCTCTGAGGAGGCACAAAGAATCATACTTCATCTTGGCTTTCCAAACCCTTGGGGACACCAATGGGCACATAGTAGTTCCTGTTTGGTGACTTGAGCTGTCTTTTGATGCTCTAGACTACACATGGCACCCAAGAGAGATGATGTTCCCTCTTTGCAGTCATGGGGGTAGTAGCATGTATGCAGGTAGAGTTTGCCCTTCACCAGCAGCAGGGGTCAGGGCATCTTTAAATAAGATGGGAGAAGAACTGCACAATATGCACCTATGCTTTTCCCTCATCCCAGCCTTCCAGAAATCCAGAGGGGTGAAATGAGGGAACCTTGGGGAGGTTGGCTAAACCAAGCCATTCTGTCTGTCAATGACATAAGTTACAAGTTTCTGTTATTATTTAATATATAGATTAACATTTAATTATTAAAAATAAATGGTATATTTATTTCTTGCCCAACCCTAACCCACTGAACCATTAGTTTTGTTCATTTGGAGGCATCTCACCAATTCATTTATCATTTTAAGGGGTCACAGCACCATAAGATTTGAGAACTCCTAAGAGGTTATTTTGAAGTAAAACACAGAGGACTGGTTGTTAAAATTCTAAATGGTTATCTGGATTCAAAGTAGTGGAACATGTATTATCTCCTATGTGTCACCTTCTGTTCCTCAAAAACATTTGAGGAAGTTCTACCTGGATACTGTAGCTGAAGTGCCTTAAAAGGTAGTTTAAGATTTTCTCAATAGTGTGCTCTCTGGATGATTTTTCTAGTATTTTCATGGTTGCATCAAATCCATTTGGTTATGGGTTGGGAAACCCATTAGGTTGCAAGTGGATTTATAGCATCTACTCTATTGGTTTAAATTTGAATTTAGCGCCAGTATTGCAACAGTCAGGCATATGGCGCAAGACTGAACAGCATTTCGTTCTGTTATGCATAGGGTCGCCATGAGTCATAAATGACTCGACAGCAACTAACAACAACAACAACAACAACAACATGCTTTTCACCTTGACCTGTTTAATATATCTATGTAACATTAGGATCTCTTTCAACAGAGCTGAATGAATTGAAGTTATTTTCTTACAGCTCCATAGCACTAGTGATGTCATGGCTACCTACTGCCACTCTTACATGTGTCCTTGGCAGTGTGCAAAGAACAAAGTAGCTAGAAAGGGGCATCTATCATGGTTTTTGTTGAGGTTTTCCTACTAACAGATTAAGACTGCTATATGTGCCTAATCATTTTGGCTGGGTTAAAAGGTTGTATTAGATTGTCTCCTCTCACGTGCTTCATGCAAATCACCCGGGGGGGGGGGGAGGAAACCTGCCCGGACTTGTTCTTACTTCCTTTTTTCTCTCTGCCGGCAATGTAGGCAAGCAAGTCTTGCTCCAAAGGGAGCTAAGTCCTTTAAATGTTTTGCTTTTGTTTTTGCTTTCTGTAAATAAATTATTTTTATAGAAATGCTTGGTGTGTGACTTTTTTGACCTCTCCTGGGCTAAAGGCTTTCCCAGCATCTGCCAACAGTTTTCATGAGTGTGAGAAGCCTGACAAATTCAATAGGATTCCTCTAGGAGTGGCTACTTTCATGTGTTGCAGCTGTTTTTGCCAGCTGTAGACTGCAGAGTTCATTTGTATGAGTACTTCTGATGGTTTGTTTGTTTGTTGATTTGTTGATTTCAACTTAGATGCCGCCTGATTCCAACTGACCCTTGAAAACTCACAGCATAAAACAACGTAACAAATCTATAATCCAAAGAGAGAACCTAGCAATAAACACAATGGCACATCTGGTCAACAACACATATTGCATTATTGTACACCACCCTAGACTAAAGCCTCGCAGAACCGCCAGGTCTTTAAGGCCTTCCAGAAGGCTATCAGGGTGAAAACCATCCAAATCCCAGGAAGAACCTCATTGTAGAGGACAGGCACTGCAACAGAGAAGACAAGCTTCCAGGTCCTAATAGATGGCACTACTTGATCAAAGGAAGCTGCAGCATGCCAAACCTGTTGGATTGAACTGGCCAGGCTGACCCCATGGAAGATAGGTGGTCCCTCAAGTAACCCAACCCTAGGCTATGTAGGGCTTTGTAGGTCATAACTAGCACCTTGAATTCACCTGGCAGCAAACCAGAACCAGTGCAGCTCACAAAGCAAGAAGGTCACATGGCATACCGAAACATACCTACCTCTTCCTACACCACTGCATTTGTAGAAGTTTTGTAGCCAGCAATCAGACTGAGGGAGTAGTGCAGTTCTGGGCTGAAACTGAAGCCATTCTGGACCTGTAAACTGCCTAAATGAGAGAAGTAAGCTTCTTTGGCAAAAGAGCAAGGGAACAGCGTAATAAGTAAACAAGCTCCATGGAAGAAGTAATACAATTAATAAAGCACAAAAAATTCTATATCCAGCACTCAGCCTTCTGGCCTAATTAAATATTCCCATTTGCTTATTAATCTTGAAAGAAAGTAAAGTTAGTGGGAGGTCATCAGTTTTATTTCATTTTTTCTTTATTTTCTTTTTCTTGGAAGAACTTCAGAAGTTGACAACTAAGGATAATTTGGGATATGCCAGCCAGAAGACAGATATTTTGCTCAATGGAGCCATGTAACTTGTATCACTTTTGGCTCCTCTGCTTTATTAATTACTTCTTACCTGACACAGTAGAAGTCTTGTCCAATAAATTTTCCAGTCACACTGTTTAGCTGTGCTGTTTGGAAGTGTACTTACTCATGATTGATTTGGAGTCTAATGTAATACCTCATTAATTCTCTCTGAACTGTTGTGCATATTTATTATAGTTTTGAGTAAACAGAAATGTGTTTAAATTGCATAATTACTTATGCGATTGTCCAAGATGGCTTGGAAGCAACCCAGGTTTAAAGAAAAAGGGCTTTGAGTCATTACTGCAAGTAGCTTTGCACCTGGCCCATGTTCAACAAACCTAAATTACAGGGATTTTTGCCATCACCAGTAATGTCATGCAATTCTTTTGCTTGTGCTATCTGAATAATTCTATTAGATTCCTATGGAGAAGGAGAGCTTTTTTTTTTCTTTGACATTTTCAGTCTTGCTGCCTCCTTACCATATAGTACAATCAAGGTAAATTGAGTTCCTGTCATGAGTACTGATGGCGAGCAGGAGGGGGCCTCTATCCAGGAGGGAAAACACATGCGTAGTACTGAGGAATTAAGCAGCCATTCAAAGAGACACAGATCAGACCCGCCTTGACTTTTGGGGTTTATCTGTCTGGGTTTTCCCATGCTTCTTCAGTTTGTTAGGATTTTCGGTCTTATGTAGCAGTAATAAACACTAGAGACCTATTCTTCATCTCAGCGTGATTCCTGACTGTTAGGACAGTTCCTCTATAGATGACACGAGAGCTAGTTTGGTGTAGTGGTTAAGGCATCGGGTTAGAAACCGGGAGAATGTGAGTTCTAATCCCACCTTAGGCACAAAGCCAGCTGGGTGACCTTGGGCCAGTCACTCTCTCTCAGCCCTAGGAAGAAGGCAATGGCAAGCCACTTCTGAAAAAACCTTGCCAAGAAAACTGCAGGGACCTGTCTAGGCAGTCTCCAAGAATAAGATTGAATGGATTAAAAAGAAGATAGGTGACACAGTGAAGTGTAACAAGTGGAGCCCCTTATATAATTCTTAACATTTAGTTTGCCCAAACCAGGCTGCCTTAAAATAGGAATGGAAGGGCAGCTTAATAATGGAAATAACATAAAATGTACCATGTGACACAGACTCAGAAGAAACATGTTGATGATTTAACCATACTGTGAAAAATGATAAATTACCCCTCATTCTAATTTGAAACATTAACTGTTTTTGAGATAGTTGGGATTCTTGAATTATCAAAGTACAATTTATCATATCATACTATCTCATCTTGGGAGGCTGACTAGGTCTCTTCCTTCTCCTTCTCCTCCTTCTCCTTCTCCTTCTCCTTCTCCTCCTTCTCCTTCTCCTTCTCCTCCTTCTCCTTCTCCTTCTCCTTCTCCTTCTCCTTCTCCTTCTCCTTCTCCTGTCATAGAACAAAATAAAACAAAAGGTTGAAGTAAGAATACAGAATCCAATATCCAGTAAAATCTATTTGTACCTGAGACTAAGCATACCTAGAGGACAATCAAATCCAGTAAATTCTGACTGTCATTGCAATGGCACAAAATTTGTCTGCCATTCTGGAAAATACTAGTCATTAAAAAAATGTGAGGTCCCTGAGGACTGGGGCTTGGCGGTTATTGTCCCAATCTTCAAGAAGGGTAAGAGAGGTGATCCTGCAAATTATAGGCCAATCAGTCTGTTAAACATAATTAGTAAACTTTATGCCAAACATCTCCATGAAAACCTTAAGGATTGGCTGGATCAGGGAAACCTGATAGCAGAAGAGCAGGCTGGTTTCAGAGAAGGTAGAGGCACTATTGATCACTGTTTGGTCCTACAGCATTTGATTGAATAATAGTCAACCAATAAAACAACATCATTATATGCTGCCTTTATAGATCTTAAGGCAGCTTTTGACTTAGTATTTAGGACCAGACTATGGGAGAAGCTGGAAGCTACATCAATTGATTGCAGGCTTCTCCATTTAATCCGTGCCCTACATACCAATACAACCCTTAAGATCAGGTACAATATGCAAGGGTCTCTCTTGAAGCCAATTAAAGCTCAAAAGGGGGTGAAACAGGGCTGTATTCTGGTCCCCCTACTTTTCTACTTTTATATCAGCGAAATGGTGACTTGCTTAAACAATCCAGATTTCCATCCTCCTAAACTAGGGGACCATAGCATTGCCCTCTTACTCTATGCAGATGACACTGTAGTTCTTTCCAGAACACCTATAGGCCTTAAAGGAGCTCTGAAAACACTGGGCCAGCACAGTGATAACGATAAACTGGAAATAAACTACCAGAAAACTAAGATAATGGCTTTTGCCAATAGGTCAAAACTCCATTCATGGAGTATTCGCAGCCGTAGAATAGAGCAAGTGACCAGTTTCAAGTATTTAGGTGTAGTCATCCATACCACTGGCTTGAGGAAAGCCCACTGTGAATATGCTGCAGTCTCTGGACAAAGATCTGCCAATGCCATCTTAATTTTTTGTTGTTGTAGGGGAGGATTTTATGTTCCAGCCACACTCAAACTCTTTCAGGCCAAGTCGTTAGCTCAGCTTCTCTATGGGACTCTAGTTGGCCCCCAACTTCATGTTTCATGAGTGCAATCTAAATTCATCAGAGCAGCACTCCAGATGCCTCGATGTGTCTCAAATGCACATCTATGCCTAGAAATAGGCATGATAAAAGTTGAGTCAAGAGTGTGTCTAGCCTCTCTAAACCTTTGGCTAAAGCTCAATTTTATCCCAAAGGCCAAGCACCTCTCATTCTTCAGGATAACTTTCAATCCATATGGATTAAGGCCATTGACTAATCTTTTAAAGCTAGGCTTTTCCCCATCTTCAGTTCTCGAGATGGAATACAATCAGTTAAAACAAGAGCTGAAACAAAGGATAAAGGATATAGAGCAGCAAGCAGATCTAGGGCAGGTTCTATCGTCACTGCCACCAGTTATCTCACACAGCTTGAAACATCCAGCCATCGGAAAGCCTTTTCTCTAGAGCAATGCCACAGCCTCCTCTCTGTGGTACTGGAGGGCGAATATCAAAAAGTACCATTGGCTGTAAGGCTCTGTCCTTGTGACTCCGGAGAGGTGGAAACCACAGACCATATCCTTTTTCGCTGAGTCTTTTACAGAGATCTCTGAACCAAACTCATCTTACCTCTGATTAGTAAATATCCTGGTCACCCAGATTCAGACTATACTCAAATACTGCTTCTAGATGAAAAGTCACAGCGCAGGTAGCCAGGTTTTGTGCAGCAGCAATGAAGATTCATCAGACCCTGATGGGCTAATTTTTGTAATGTACTTTATGTAACAGTAATTCATTTAAATTTTTATATATTAACATAGTTGTAATTTTAGATACTTACATTTTACATTTTATATTTAACATAATCTTACTGACTATATTTTCACCTAGTATAGGCTGCACCTTCGATTGCACTCACAGAGTTTAGCTAGATAGTCTTATAAATGTATTTTAATTTTGTTTTAACTTTTAATTTTATTTTACTTTAGGCTGCTATCATTTTAAGACAGACTATGTGTACTTTCACAGAGTATCATCCTTTTACTGGTCTAAGACCGCAATAAACCTTTTCTTTGTTTGTTTGAAAAAAAATGTGAGATAAATCTGGTACTTGATGACAAAAGGGAAGATGGGATGGCTAGTTAATATTGTGACTTTTCCTCTTCCTCCAATGAACAAATTAATATACTTGGGATGGGCTAAACCAGCTTTTGCCAGCTTGACACCTCCAGATATGCCATCTTCTTCTATAAACATTAATATTCAAAGTCTTGTCAACATACTGTAGTTTTCATTATGCCTTCTGGAGGATTTGTTGATATTTACTACTGTCCTCCATATCTATGCATAGCAAACTATCAATATTTTAACTTTCTGTGATGACTCTTAAACAGATTACAGGCAGGGGAGGGGGGATACTATAAATGCAAATAACCCTGAAGCTAGCAAGGATGACACCAAAATGACAAAATGTGTGTCTTGATGTCCCAACATAAATTCTGCCCTTTCATACTTACATCATAACATTGCACACAAGTTCATAAGTTTGTGTCATGACAAACATTTCATCACCTGTTCCCCCTGTAAGTAAATGGGTGGCACATTGTGCATTTACAGGTTTGAGTGTGTTTGGCTTGGTAGCTTCCTTTTATTTTCTAGCATATAATATATAACCAACCATTGTAAAAAAAAACAACTATTAGAGCAGAAAACTCTAATTTCTGTGTAATGCAGACTTATGGATTGTTAGCAAACAGCAAAGGATGTGGCTTAGTGACTTTGCTTGACATTTCTATAAATGCCCATGTAAATGGCTATTCAGTTTTGTTATGACTTAGTGTATATGTAGAAGCATCCTAGAAGCATCACACATTTGTGATTTGTCCTCTACATTTTCACTGGGCATTATTAGCAAATAATTAAATTCACAGCATTTAGATGGATTGGTTTGTTATCATACTTACATATGAGAGAAGGAAAAAATGTTTGAAAATAGAGAGATTATGAATGGATGACAGCATCTAAAAATGTCTTCCTCCTTTTCTTTAGGACCTCTTTGCTCTTGATGTGGAGCCTTATCGGTATAGTGGGGTAAACATGACTGGTTTCAGGATTCTGAATACAGAAAATAGCCAGGTGGTGTCCATAATTGAAAAGTGGTCCATGGAACGGTTGCAAGCTCCTCCAAAACCCGATTCAGGTTTGCTGGATGGATTTATGACGGTATGAACACCAATTAAGTCTACATTTTGCCAAATATTTGATATTATTACACATTTTCTTCTTGGGTATCTTTGTCTAACTCTTCACTAAGGTAGATGTTCTCCTTTATGCCTCAGTTCTGGATTTTATCTCAGTTTCTGGGTCTGAAAAGTAAAGCATAACTGTCCACATTAATTCTTCAACAAATGACTTGAAAAGGTCAGTGGGATTATGTGCCTGTCCTAGCCTTACATGCCAGCCAATGTATCATGAATGTTTAGAGCTTCAATGAAAATAGGAATCTTGATAAATCTAAGTCAATCAATTATCAAAGGGATGATCTATCTCCACACTTTTCCACTGGTTCTTTCACATGTTTTATTCCTATAGGTACTGAGAACAGTATAATGCTAAAATGAATTATACTAGAAGGGTCTCTGTATTTATACTCCTGGTTTGGTGTTGTGTTAATGAGCTACCTTTTCTGGAGTTATGCAGCCTGGTGGGAATAGCAAATGACCATCATTGTTGCTGTGAGCCACATAAGATTGTTATGTATAAGACATGCAGTCAGATGTTTTCTAAATAAATAAATATGTATTTTATTTTATTTATTTTATTATTTAAATTTATATCACTGCCCATCTCCCCCCAAGGGGGACTCTGGGTGGTTTACAATATTCCTTTACCCACAGAAATAGTACTCTGCATATAGCAGCTCCATACAACAGCTAGAAGACTGTGCTCCCTAATATACTTACAAAGCAATTCCTGAGTTGACGCCAAGCCTAAATGCTAAAACTGGATAGTTAGTGAGCATGCCCTGGCAACTCATGTGTATATATGCATGCATGCACTGATGATGTTTCAATCTTGTCCTCTTTTGGAGAATTTCAGCTTGACTACAAACTTTACTGCATCATTTGTCTTTGTTCAAAGTTTTTGTGTTGAGATATTTGCAATAAACCATTTGAGTTTGCAAAAAGAGCCAAGAAGGAGTCAGAATTTGCTTACAACATAAAGAGTTATTGCTGGCACTGGACTACTTCCATTTGTTTAATACACGAGGCTTATATTGCTTAGACATCTTGTGTTCTCTTTTTTCACAATGTTGCAAGGCAATAGGAAGCTCATTGTGCTTCTTGTGTCTGGAAGAAAGACCCATTATTGGTAGTGGTAATACAGTCATTTGTCACCATATAAGTTCCTGGAGCTTATGCATTTCTCTCCTGGCTTTATGTCAGAACTTTAGTGGGAAATAAAGAAAAAAGGAATTGGTTTCATTTATGGAGTCTCATGGCTCAGTTAACCCCTTTAATTGGTTCCTAGGAGCTATCATCAAAGTCTATCTATTCAGCCACACAGTAATGAATGTTTTGCATTTTGTACTCAAGTAGGGTGCCAGTGGTGTAAGGCAAGAATTTTCAAGGAAGTCTTATTAGGTCTTTCTCTTAGATATAGAAAGCTTATTTTTTTGCACTGGCAAGAATGTTGTAATTGTTGAAGGCTTTGCTGTGGCATAAAATATGGATTGTTTCATATTGTAGGTTCATTGTGTGGGTTGCTCTTTTATGGGGTAAGCTTCCACATCTGCATTTTGCATTTTAGAACAAAATTGGTATGAGTACTTAGTGGGACAGAAAGTCCATGTGAGATGCTTCAGGAGAGGAAATGGTCCATAAATATATTAAACCTAT
The DNA here is from genome assembly GCF_035149785.1 of Candoia aspera. Lineage (NCBI taxonomy): Eukaryota > Metazoa > Chordata > Lepidosauria > Squamata > Candoiidae > Candoia > Candoia aspera. Next base: position 109,026,589 of record NC_086153.1, on the reverse strand, counting down.
AATTAAATAAATAAAACCTGATGGTGGTGGAGGGGGATGAAAAGGGTAGAAAAAGATACAGTCCTCATGGATTGAATGCCATTTAGTTACATATTCCCATCCTTGGAGATCAGAATTATAAAGAGGGGTAGAGATTTTTGCTTAGTTGGAAGCTCCTGTCCTGTTCTTTCCTCTCTGGAGGAAGGAGCTAGTTTTTTGAATGAAAGGTTACCCTTCCCAGTATAAAGGATGGCGAGGATGACACTTGGTAGAAGGAAGGAATCTCTAGTATTTATCTATTTATTTATTTAATTTATATAGCCACCCATCTCACGTACATGACTCTGGGCAGCTAACAAAAAGAAAATGAAAACAAGAAACAAAATTATAAATAACATAAATAGTAGCTGAGGAACCACACTACAACAGCACTAAGGATCACCCCAGTCAACACAACCAGGTAACAGGCTCACTTACAGCATCAGGGTCCCAGGCTTGATGGCAAAACTAGGTCTTTAAGGGTCTTGAAAGGGTCCATATCTGAAGCTTTATCACTTGATCTTTATAAACATAGAACATGCTTATCAGAACAGAGAGGATAATTTTATAAATGAAGATCACTCAACTATATAAAGAGCTTAGTGATACCTTAATTCTTTGGGGTGGAGCATCTCTAGGAGGAGCAGCAAAAGTTTATCAGACAGATGAATATGGCGTGTCCTAGAAGGGCTTATTGACAGCTTATGGGAAACATCCAACTCAGGCTTTCTGAATGGGGCAGGGTGGTAGCATTAAACATCCAGTTCCTTGCCCTGAGGAAGGAATTTGTTAGTAGGCTGAGCATTGCCAATATGGAGATTTGCATTTCTCAGGAACTAGTGAAGAGAGAGAATAGCATAGGATCCCTCTTGCTTGTTTGAATATGGAGAGGGAAATCTGTTGATCTCAATATGCTCTGTCAGGAAGATCTTGGTATTTGGTTTTAGGACAACAACATTTTAAAGGCTTTTTTGAAGTTCGGAGTATTCTAGCTACGTGACTTGATTCTGCACTGGAAAGGAAGGCCTTCTAATGAACTGATTCACATTTTGGGCCACATGTAAACCACAAGTTATCAGAGCCATGTGTTTTGAATATGAAGGAATATGGCATTCCGATGAAGGAATGTCACAAATATGATTGCTAACACTGTATGTAATTTGCTTATCCTTATGTCAGAAAGAACAAAAGACTTTTGAGCTTTCAGTTCATACTGAAATTCAAGAAATGGATTATAGAATTCAAGAAATGGATTGCCATTAGAATTTTAAAGTTAATTTTCCATGGACAAATTTGTTAAATACCCTTCATGTCTCTGATTCCACAAACTATTGCAGTAATATACAAATTGTTCTCCAGTCTACCTCATAGCATGCCTTAGAGGTTAATTAGCCAATGTTAGCATGATACTTAGAAAATATAAAGCACTGCATCATTATTAATATGGCAGTCAAAGAAATTGCTATGTTTTAGTTACGTACTATAACTAGAAAGGATTTATCAGTTAAAAAGGGAAAGTTGCTTATTTGGTAGAAGGGATTTCTATAAAACTTCCAGTGAAGCATTTTCTGTGAAGCTAAAAACAGCTTGCAGACAGTAAACTTTAAAGAAACAATCATCAATATTAGTAAGGTCCAAAATCTGCTTTCCCATATGAAATCAGATCATTTTATTTCTTGACAAATGATCAACTCTAAAGAATATTGATCTTTCTGTCTCTGTGTCTCCTGCAGGCCTATCCCTGGTGCTCTATTTCTGATGCTGCCTAAAATTACCATGTCTGGTATCTCCTAGACAAACATGGCTTTTCGACTGAATGCCGTATCTAGCTAGAATCTGAAAAGAATTAAAACAATTGTTCATTCCTTTCTAAAGTGGCTTGGACAGACTTGTCCTGCCACCCAGCATTCTCCCAACCTTCTTCCTTTTCTTTCCATTTCATACCTCATCCTGCTGCTGCCACTCTTGCTGTCCTGTTCTCTGCCTCTTCTCCCCCACATCCCCATGGTTTTCTGCTTTTTCATCCTCCCCCTTCCTGGTGCTCAGACATTGCCCTTCTCTTCATAACCAGCCCCCAATCTATAGCCTTTCAGCTCAGGATCCACCCCCCCCCCACCTTCTCCTTCCTGTTCTCCCACTTCAGGCCATACCTTTCCAACCCTAGGATTCAGCCTTTCTTCTCTCTATTTGCTCCTGATCTAGGACCTGGATCTCATCACCCTTCATTATCTCCAGCTCAGGACTCCCCAGCCCCTACTACTTGTCCAGCACAGGTTCCAGCCTTCTTCCATCCATTGTTGCTGTTGTTACAATTTCTAAAGGGGAGGTTTTAGGAGAAATATGGTTGGTAATATGAATGTGTATTTATGATTGCTTATCTGATTGTTGTTTGTGTGTATGTATGTTTACATACTGTATGTGTGTATATATGAATGTGTTAGATGCTGATTGGGAAGACTTTCACTTGACTATGCTTCGTAACTTTATCAGCCCAACCCACTTCACAGTATTGTTGTGGGGTTAATATAAAGGAGATTCCATATCAGCTACCTTGAGGTCCTAGAGAAAATATGTAGTCTAAATGCACAAATAAATATATGGTTCCAGGACACATGAAATAAAATGCTACTTTTTTAAAATTTCAAGTTCCAGTTCAGTCCTGCTCTTGGCTATTGACATTTTATATGCAATTTCTTATCTAAATCACTTCTCAGTTGGTTAAAGAACAGTGTTGGGATTTGGTTGTATGACAGCTGAGCCCTTAGCAATTGTCCACAATCATTTGCCTCTTAAGCACATGAAGAGACCATATCAGACACATTTAGCTTTCTAGTACATCTTCAGTTGGCTGAAAACTTTAAATTTCAGTTTCTTGAATGTGTATAAAAGATTACAACATCAACAACAAACCTTTATTACAGCCTTTAGGCCAGATAACACCACATAGAACACAAACACCTAAAATTATTGATAAGACTAAAAAAATAGGCATAAAATACAATAAAATTACACAACAATAAAGTTAACATAGTAACAATAATATAAATATCAGTGGCGATCACCAAAAGTAGCACTAATCTTCAGTCATTGGTGGGACGAATAGAATAGCGGCACAAAATTGGGCAACCTGAAAAGATACATCAGAGGCCTGGTCAGATAGAAGAAGTAACAGATAAGCAGCATGTTCTCTACTGCAATAGTTCTTTAAAATGGGATAGATGAATGTCTTCCATGATTCCCTGTAAGGAGAATAGAGCAAGAAAGGAACGAGTGACATAAAGACTCCTGAGTAACATCAGCCCTTCTCATATGATTGACTCTTGCACTCAAGACAGCAATATAACTGCCAACTGTTCTGCCTCACACAGTATTCAGAGAAAAGAATCCATGCTGTAGTGCAATATTAAAACTTCACAAAGCTGAAGAAAACCAAAAGCAGCGCAGTTCTAACTTTAGGTTATTTGCTCAGTAGGTTTCAGAAAGCACTCTTTTATTTACACAAGGTCATTTAGGAACTCATAATGTGTTTTGTAAGTGAAATTACTCATTGCACTATCAAAGGTCAGCCTTTTACTGTCTATCACAGAGTGGTATCTATTTCAAGTACACTGTTGTCTAAATACTGTTTGTATAAAATACATTCAGTGCTTGAGGACAAGTTTTGTAAATATAAATTATTACTGCACATATTTACTTAATTGGGACATGTGATATCAAGAAAGTTGTTTTAATTTCCTATCTCCTGGGAAACTGATTTATCTTAATGATACCAATGGTTGCTTATTTGAAAAAAAAACATTAGCATAAAAATCTGACTAATGTGTATGCATTTAGCTAGTGCCAATTAGTCAAATGTCACTTAGGTGTTTGTTGGCATAAAACTGTGACTTCTGGACACATGGAAAGAATCCAATTCAAAAGTAACATTACTGTAGATTCTTTTTAATGAACAGTTCAGCCACCTCACTCAAGAAAGAAAAGCTTTTAATAGGAGAGTCAATTTTCATTAAACATGGACAATTTTGTGCTTCAAAAATGTTACGCAGTAGGGTTTAACACCTGGTTAGAAATGGAGGCTATAATCACCATTGTATTTATAATGAATTGTCCCTCTGCCATTGGCTATCTTTGCCTTTAAATTTGACTGTGTGGTGTAAAAATGAAGCTGCAGCTGATGAAGTTCTGAACAAGAGAGAGAGGGAGAGAGCAAGCAAGCAAGCTAGCTAGCTAGCTCTCCCTGGGATCAGCTGAATCAGGGCTTCCTTGTTGAGTCTATCTGGCTGTCATACTCTTTCCCATCTGATGCATGTGCGGTGGCTCTCAGCATTTTCAATAGATTCAGACAATTATCTATTCACAAAAATGTCTGCATATCACCTTATTGGAATCACACATGTCCTGCTCAGAATCATCCAGTGAATAAAGCTTTTTGATGACCAAGCCAACAATTTTAACAATGGCTTGTTAAAAAGAAAACACATATGAAACAGCTTTGCATTCAGCAAAAAAGATTATACAATAAACTATGATTGTAAGTAATTTTGGGATATGTCTGTCAAGGCATGAGTCTTAGCTTCAGATGTCCAAGCTTTTGGAACTTGGTTTTTTTTTTAATTATTAGATTTTCCTGTTGTTGTTTTTTAAATGAAATTATCATAGATGTCCACCCACTCCTAATATATTTAAATGAGTTTTCCTGCAAGAGAACCTATAGAACAGTGTTTCTCAACCTTGGCAACTTTAAGTTATGTGGACCTCAGCTTCCAGAATTTCCCAGCCAGCAAGCAAGCAAGCTGACTGGGAAATTCTGGGAGTTGAAGTCCACATATCTTAAAGTTGCCAAGGTTGAGAAACACTGTTCTATAGAATAAACAAGATTAAGGAACTAGCTTTTATATTTAGGATCCATTAGATTCTCAACATTCACACATCATTCAAAGCCATAATGTGGTTGTTTGTTTTTGGCTTAATATGTGTGGATCATGATGGTTTAACTATAAACCATGATTAATCAAACTATGACTTAGTCTGATGTGTGCATCCAGTCATAGCATAGTGCAGTGCTGACATAACAAAACTAACCATGCTCAGTATAAATTTGTTAAGTGATTACTACCGTAGAATTTAAGACAGCTAGACAAGCTTAATAACATTTGAACCTCTGCTCAGAACTGTACTAAACTGTCTTCCTCAAGGGTTCTGAATAAATATATTAGTAGTTTTCAACAGTGTTTAACATTAATTTATGGTATGCTTGTCCAAAAACTGGTGTTAATTTTCAGCATTTAGTAACTTGTCCCTTCAGCAATTTTTTTTAAAAATTTTGTTGGTATTTGGGCACTGTTGTAGACTCCAAGCTCTATATCATGCATGCTGGAACTCATATGTATTATGTCAGGAAGGACAAGGTTTTATAAATATTAGATTTAATATTTATTAGATGGACCTTTTCTTGCTATTCATTCTAACTGTGCCCCTTTAAAATACTTACTAATACATTACAATTAATCTACCAGTCACAGTCTATACACTGAACAATTCTTGGGAATGGGAGTTTGTTTTTTAAATTTATTTATTTTTATTTATTTATCGTATTTTTATCACCACCCATCTCCCACATATGGGGGACTCTGGGCGGTTCACAATAAAACAGTTTAAAAATAAATAAAATCATAAATAATATCCTTAACCCATAAATATCAATATAAATAAATAAATATAAAATGTAATGAGATCCAAGTAATGGCAGATCTAATTAAATTACATAAATTCTAGATCACCCCCCTCCCATATTATCTAGCATAAAAAATTGCTGAGGAGGATGATTTTTTTCAAAAAGTGCATGTTAGATATAGGCATTTATTCCCAGCAATACGCAATACATTTCTTACTATATACAAAGGAAAATAAGAATTTATTTTGCTAAACAATAATGGTCTCTATCAAATATATAAATTTTGCTTGCACATTTTTATGATGTTCTGGATTTTGGAACAAACAACAATGCAAAGCAAAAGAACTGTGAAATAGACAAGAAAATAAGAGGAACATTCCATTGAACTTCTACCCTAGCATTTTTCAGCCTGCAAATACCTTGTTTCATCAACAATATTCAGCTAACGTTCAAAGTGAATGTTAAAATATGGCATTAAAAAGAGAGGGGAAACCTGATTTATATCAGCATAAGATGAAACTAGGTAACTATACCTGATGGTAGGCAAAAGCAATTAGCAAGGAAAACTATATTAATGAGCCACCAGTGCCTGGGGGCATCTTAATTACACATACTTAGCTGTGACTCGCAGCACACTGTACTTTGAAAGATTAATATGAGAGCAAATGGAGCAATTAAGTTGTACGACATTCCTGAGAGTTTGGGGCCTAAATTTACATCTTTCTGCATATATACCCAGTAGTTTATACTGTATACCGATTGGTGCTGGGATAAGAATATAAGTTTTGTTCATTACCTAAATTCACCCTCTTTTAAAAATAAAAAAAAAATAAAATCAATGTCAATTGCATGAAGAATCTTTTAAAAATTATTTCCTTATAGGGAGACTGGAGAGTTAGTCTCTGCTTTTTACCTTCACCAGCCTTTTCTTGAACTAACTGCAGCCAATGATAAAGGGTAGAAACTGTGGAGTCTGTGGTGATGGGAAGGTTTTTTTTAATGTTTAAAATAATTGTGGTCAGAACCTGCAAAACAACGAAACATCACGTTTTGCCCTGAAGTGTTCTGAGCTTGGAACAAAAGAGTTCAGTTTTGGACAAAATGAGGAACATGAGCTATTTTGTTCCGGTTTGGAACTTTTGAAGCAGTTAATCTGAACTTCCAGTCTTTCAACTCTGGAATGTTTCTTATACTGCCACCAGCTGCTGTGAAAGCAAGTAGAATAGCTCGGTTGCGTTCATATCCAGTTCTTAGATGGAGTAGTAATCCGGGAGAGACACTGATTACACCATTTTCATTTTGGGGAAAAAAAACAAACACAAAACTATTTCCTCTAGTGTTAGGGAGACAGGATTTAAGTTGTTGTTGTTAAATGTTCATAAAGACAATGAGAACATGACTTAAGCATGCTTTAACTCTATTGAAGAAATCCATGCTAAACTTTCTCATTCAAATTGATGGGCCGGACACTTGCTTAAATTTGTTGAAGTATGCTCTGATGCAGTAACCATAGATGTGTTCTGTGTCGTGCAGGTAGCAACATACAACATTTACATCCCTTTGTTTCTTTGTCTGGCAAGGCAATCTTTGCAATCCTGGTTTTTGTGAATCGAAGTGTCCTACTAAGTACCTGATTTGTTTCAGTTGCTTATGATTTGAATCTCAGGAGCCTCTATTGATTTACATGTGAGATCAAGAAAAAAAAGTTGTTCAATAAAGCAGCAGGAAGCAAAGCAGTATCAGGAGAGGTCTATTTGTCAGAATTCCAAGCATCAGGTTTATACAGACTTTTGCTTGTACTTAATAGTTCCATTGGGAATACTACTCAGTAACAATGACACAGCTAGTTTTGGCACTAGATTTAGCAAAGGGATCTTTTAGGTAAGTTATCTACTAGTGGGAAAGCAATACACCTGCATGGTTCCTGCTGCTTCTGTTGGGCTACCTCCTGCTAGAATACATAACATTGCTCACAACTGCTTGAAAATCAGATTATTATAACATTTATCTTTCCCCAGCAGAGCACAAAGAATATAGTGCCTCATTTGTTGGTTTGTAATGCTATACACATTATTTTGGGGAAAAAATATATCTATCCTTTATAGTACATTTCAAAATGGAAATACTGGATTAACTGTAACACAGTAAAATTTGCAATGAATCCATATCATAAATTCATAAGAATTAAAGTGTTTTAAGTGTTATTTCATGAATAATATTACTTGTAACTGCTCTGAGTTGAAAGCCAGATGGATGTAATTTAATGAAGTGGCAGAGGTGACAACTTGCAAAGTTACCTGGGAAATTTTTGAGCCTCTGGATCTTAAGGAAGTGTATAGATACTTAATGATCTTTACCACATATGGATCAGACCCTGCCCTACTCGGTAAAGTGGCCAGAGAGGAAACTTCAGACTTGCAAGATTGTTGTCAGTCTCATGAGGTAGTCCAGACAAGATGCCTACCCAGATGAATTAACTCTACTTTACTGCAAGGTTAGAGCCAATTTGGTGTAGTGGTTAAGGCACCAGGCTAGAAACTGGGAGACCATGAGTTCTAGTCCCACCTTGGGCATAAAGCCACCTGGGTGACCTTGGGCCAGTCCTGATCTTTCAGCCCTAGGAAGGAGGCAATGGCAAACCACTTCTGAAAACCTTGCCATGAAAACTGCAGGGACTTGTCCAGGCAGTCTCTGAGAATCAGTCACGATTGAATATATATAGAGAATATATATACAATAGATTACTGTAATGTTATACATGGGGCTACCCTTGAAGAATATCCAGAAGCTACAGCTGGTCCAGAATGCAGCCGTGTGGGCAATTTTACGTGCCCCAAGAGTGGCACATGTAACACTTATGCTGAGCGAGCTGCACTGGGTTTCAGTTTGCTTCCAGGTCCAATTCAAGGTGTTGGTTCTGACCTTTAAAGCCCTACATGGCACGGGGCCAGGTTACCTGGCGGACTGTCTCATCCCCATCATATCGATCCACCCCACCCGGGCATGCAGAGAGGGCATGCTATGGACCCCATTGGTTACAGAATTCCATCTGGCAGGGTCATGGAAGCATGCCTTCTCTGCAGTAGCTCCCGCCCTCTGGAACATTCTTCCCCTGGAGGTGAGACAGGCCCCCTCACTCCTGAACTTTCCCAAGAAATTAAAGACCTGGTTCAGCCACCATGCCTGGGGTGGGAAGGAGAATACTCACTCCTGCAGATGGCTTGTCCCGTAGAATGGCCCTGTGTTATCTGCAGAATGACAGAGAACTCTGGACCATCTGGACCTTATCATTTTATATCTTATTCTGTATTTATATTTATATTTATTATATAACATTTATATTGTATTGTTATTTAATTTTCTTTTTATTGTAAACCACCCAGAGTCCCTCTTCAGGGGGAGATGAGCGGTGAAACATTTGATATAAATAAATAAATAAATAAATAAATAAATAAATAAATAAATAAATAAATAAATAAATAAATACACACGTTCAATTGTGTCCAATATATATAGTTACATTAACAGAACCTTGAAAGTCTGAAAATATATTTCTCTGATTGCTTTTACAGCCCAAGCAACTAGGGACCGTCCCTTCTGAAACATTTGCCATGCCCACATTCCTGCTGCGGGCTAAGTTGCCTCTTATCCGACCATTGCCCTGACTGCAGCTCTTCCTCCTGTCTCCCAAATTCATTCCCACATGCCATTACACTGTGAGACTATCTTTACAGATAGATTCTGTCTGTGCAATACAAGGGACCAGAGAATGCCTGCTTTGGGTCCCACCCTATCAAGAGGTATGACTGGAGGGAGCATGTTGCCAGGTGTTCTCAGTGAGAGCTCTCCTCCTTTAGAATAGCTTGCCCTCAAAGTGAGAGTGGATTCCATTTTCATGTCTTCTAGCAGTTTGTCACAATCTGGCTTTTCTGGAAGGCCTTTTGGGATTGAATTAGTGTGGAAAGATCACTGCCAGAATGGATTTCAGTATTAATTTTGTACTATTTTATCTCTTTGGTTTTATTGTGCATACACATACACACACGCATACCCCACATACTATTAAAAACAGGAAATATAAATTCTGTCACCAACCTTTTCCATTGTGCAGACACCTTTGATAACAAATGAAGTATGAAATCTAGTGCAGTTTGTAACATAAATAACCACTGAATTCAGTGGGTTTGATGTTCAGAGTAGGTAGGCTACTACCTAACGTGCAATTTGTATGTACAAATTGCACGTTAAATTGTTATATTGCATATGTGTAACTAGATGATATAGATATTTCATCTAATTTATGTTTATCAGCTGAAATGCTTGGGATGTTCAAGTTTAAATGTCAGAGGCAAATTCTTAGCTATGTACTTACTGTTGCCAAAAATGGGTATGATCAAAAACAAAGATGGCAAGGACCTAACAGAAGAAGAAGAGATAAAAAAAAAGGTGGCAAGAATATATGGAAGACCTGTATAGGAAGGATAACAATATTGGGGATAGCTTTGACGGTGTAGTCAGTGAGCTAGAGCCAGACATCCTGAAGAGTGAGGTTGAATGGGCCTTAAGAAGCATCGCTAACAACAAGGCAGCAGGAAATGGTGGCATCCCAGCTGAACTGTTCAAAATCTTGCGAGATGATGCTGTAAAGGTAATGCATGCTATATGCCAGCAAATTTGGAAAACACAAGAATGCAAGGTAGACTTCAGCAATTCATGGAGTGAGAATTGCCAGATGTACAAGCTGGTTTTAGAAAAGGCAGAGGAACTAGGGACTAAATAGCCAATATCTGCTGGATAATGGAAAAAGCCAGGGAGTTTCAGAAAAACATCTATGTCTGTTTTATTGACTATTCTAAAGCCTTTGACTGTGTGGACCAGAACAAATTGTGGCAAGTTCTTAGCGGTGTGGGGATACCAAGTCATCTTGTATGCCTCCTGAAGAATCTGTATAACGACCAAGTAGCAACAGTAAGAACAGACCACGGAACAACGGACTGGTTTAAGATTGGGAAAGGAGTATGGCAGGGTTGTATACTCTCACCCTACCTATTCAACTTGTATGCAGAACAGATCATGTGACATGCTGGGCTTGAGGAATCCAAGGCTGGAGTTAAAATCGCTGGAGGAAACATTAACAATCTCAGATATGCTGATGATACCACTTTGATGGCTGAAAGCGAAGAGGAACTGAGGAGCCTTATGATGAAGGTGAAAGAAGAAAGTGCAAAAGCTGGCTTGCAGCTCAACCTGAAAAAAACCAAGATTATGGCAACCAGCTTGATTGATAACTGGCAAATAGAGGGAGAAAACATAGAGGCAATGAAAGACTTTGTATTTCTAGGTGCGAAGATTACTGCAGATGCTGACTGCAGTCAGGAAATCAGAAGACGTTTAATCCTTGGGAGAAGAGCAATGACAAATCTCAATAAAATAGTTAAGAGCAGAGACATCACACTGACAACAAAGGTCCGCATAGTTAAAGCAATGGTATTCCCAGTAGTAACACATGGCTGCGAGAGCTGGACCATAAGGAAGACTGAGTGAAGGAAGTTAGATGCTTTTGAATTGTGGTGTTGGAGGAAAATTCTGAGAGTGCCTTGGACTGCAAGAAGATCAAACCAGTCCATCCTCCAGGAAATAAAGCCAGACTGCTCACTTGAGGGAACAATATTAAAGGCAAAACTGAAGTACTTTGGCCACATAATGAGAAGACAGGACACTCTGGAGAAGATGCTGATGCTAGGGAGAGTGGAAGGCAAAAGGAAGAGGGGCCGACCAAGGGCAAGATGGATGGATGATATTCTAGAGGTGATGGACTTGTCACTGGGGGAGCTGGGGGTGTTGACGACTGACAGGAAGCTCTGGCGTGGGCTGGTCCATGAAGTCCCGAAGAATCGGAAGCAACTGAACGAAAAAACAACAAATTTTAAAGAAAAAGAAAACACAGAGATTTGCATGCAAAACATTTATTAAAAGATCTTGGATGTCATATCTCTGCTGAGGCAAGAAGTTAACAGTTCAATTGAACAGCTGATTTGCATCTGGAAGACAGCAAAAGCTTCAATCAGATTGGTTAATATAGTTTTGCATTCAGGACTTGAATTAATAGGTCTTTTTAAATTTCTGAACTAAGGGGACAGATATGAATGGAGTTGTGATCTTAATTAATGGTTGTTTGATTACATTTTCCATTTTCCATTTAAAAGTTTTGCATCTAAAATTAAGTTTGATGATATGGAATTTTTACCTGTAGTCTCAGATTGACAGTAATTCATTCTCATGTGCAGACCATAATCTGACAACTGGAATACCAAGTAATTAATATGCCTATATGAAACAGTGTTTCAAGTGTTTGAAGACCATGTGCTCACCCCCAGCTAAAATAGATTTGTGGACCTCTAGATATATTTTTTAAAAATCTCAATAATATTAATACATTATTTATTTATCAATAATAAAGTTGTGATTTGCTTGGGGGGATGGGGTGGGGAAGACTTTTAATCATCAAAATAGAACCACAGAGAGGTGTTTTTTATTTTAATTCTTACCTAAACTATCAGAACGGCAGTCAAATAAGTCCTCTAGTAATTGTAATCCTATGTTTGTGCTTTCCCTTGTCTTGTGTAGGTAATATTCCAAATCATCATCCCGTAACACATGGCAGTTGGCTACATACTAATGTTTTGTGCTGTGGGCCATGTAGATTATCATACAGTATCAATGACCAATTTTATTCTTCCATAGCTTACCAAGAATATTCTTTGGCTTGTTACAGAACAAAAGAAAATTTAATATTTCAGGAAACAAATTAGGCAAAGGTGTGTGGTATCTGTCAGCCAGTGGAATGGATGCCACTGGAGGACTTAATTCTTCATGTTTTTGCAGTCTGCTAAAGCACCCCTCCTTTTCCTCTACAAAATACTCACTTCCCAAAAACTTATTTGCCTTTTTTTCATCCTCATGAATCTATGTTTGCTTATTTTTATTTTGGACAAAAATAGTATCTGAAAGTCATAAACAATCATATGGACATTATACAAGGAATTCAAGATAGAGGAAATTATAATTCTGCTCTGCCCTATGGAATCCGTGCTGCAACAGCATAAAGCTCCTCTAGAGAATAGATGAGGATATTGCTTACATATTAAGTCACTTTATCTGCCTTTAATACTGTGTGACCAAGAAGTCAGTGTGGCAGAAAAGCCTGTAGGGCACTTCTTTGGATAAGTTCCAATTTTTTTACCACTTCACTGAATTTGTGGAAAACACTGAGCATCCCTAGTCCATGTAGTAGACCGTGCTGCTATGCTTTACTTTCTACATCTCCTCCTCCCCATTAACTTCAGGGAAAGGAATCTATGACTTGAGAAAATAAATGAAATTAGCCAAACACTATGCATTATCTACAAGGCCCTCTAGACATTAAAATTATATTATTTACTTACTTTGTTTCATCACTTGGGAAGATGTAGGAAAAAGCAGGGGGGAAAGAAATACCTCAGCGTAGTTATGAGCCATTGTGTAGGCCAAGATTAAATCATGAGACCTTCAACAGGCAGTAATGGAATAACATTAAGCATTTTGAGTTCAGTGGGCAGTTAGATACACTAATGGAAGCATCATGCTGAGCAAACATACATTTTAGCTGGAATTTCTTCTGAGTCGGCAATTGAACATTATGATATGAATAGCAGCATTAAGTGCTGTGAAATTCCCTGCCAGAAATCAAGAAGATTAAAGTACCTTCTATCAGAAAGCAATTCATTGGAGGAATTTAATAGGGGTGAAAGACAAAAAATGAAAACAGATGATTACCCATTTAATACTCCATTGATTTCCCTCCTAAGGACATCACCTCCACCATGATGGTGGTGCTTTCTCCATTTCACAGTCAAGCTCAAGCTGTTTATATGGCAGAGCAAGATATAGCTGTCTTTTTGGCTAAGACCCGCCAGCTCTGTTGGTCTGTTTAAGTAGAAACTGAAGAAGAAACCTTTTCAGATTTGCCATCAATGTATGTCACTAATGTCTCTGGAATAAAAATTCAGATACTTACTGATTCCACTTGTCTCTTGAAACAAAAGTTTAGTTCTTTGTCAGTCTTGAAAACAATATATTCATTTTGTCTTATAAAAGTAACACTTTATAATAGGCTGAGTCTATTGGGCTTGTTTAGCCTATATATACACACACCCAACAGATATACTGTACATATATGCTGATTATCAGTTGTAATATTTTCACAAGATAGGCAATTCCCAGAAATTTGTGACAGTGTTGGTTCCATGGAAGGCTTTTTGTCACTACAGTTTACGTCAAAGCTTAGATTTTTAATGCTAAGTTGTATAAATGAGGAAAACTTGAAAATGCTGAACTGAATCTCTGTGAAGTCTAACTTTTTTGGGGTTATGCATTATTATTCTTTTCCCTTCTCCTTTCCCTTTTCTTTCTATCCTTCTGCCTCTTTTAGATGACCTTTACTTTCAGAATTGTGTTTATGGCAGCTAGGGTTAGAGTATGCCATATGTATGCTATTTCCTGAGTACCAAAATGTAGGGGGGGGGGAATGGAACAATGTCCCAAGCAGATTTTAGAAACCAGCATTTCCTAGCTTTGCAAAACAGTATTTCCCAGCCTTGATTTTGGTACTGAAAACAAATCATTTTGTTTATAGCAATCTGCTGTAAATATTGCTTACCATACTGTCACAATCTTGTCAGAAGTGGCTTCCATCGTAGTTAATGTATCAACTCAAATATTTTATTACATGTGATCTAGCTCCAGCTTTGTGGAGAAGCCATTTATCATTTGAATGCCTTGGGGATGATCGTGCCCATCTTACTGGACAAAATATTATTTTAAAAATTGATGCTAGTCAGTTACTAAGGGGTTGTTTATTCCAACCTAATTGCTGAATCACCTTTTTTTTTCAGACGGCCCTGCCAAAGTCTCAGTGTTAGGTTAGGTAGAATATTATTAAGTCCCGCTGATCTCAGAATAAAGTAAACTAAAACAGAATGACAAAGCTTACATTTTCGAAATATTTATTTGGCACATCCCAAAGTATTTGGTTGTGTTAAATATCAGCATTAAACACTATCTGTATTTCATTCAATTTGTGATTCATACATTTTCTATGTTTGTATACTAGCTTGCCAGAAACATCATAATTTCCTGCTTATGTCATGTATTCTTTTCAGAAGAAGCATATCTTTGCCAGAAGGGAAAACTCTTGGCCAACTTTTTAAAAAAATCTTTTTTTAAGTGTAGGGAGTGGAAGGGGAAAAAAAAACCCAGCAGTCCATACATATCTAACAGGGAAGGTAAGAATTGATAAATGTTTCTTTCTTCTCTCTGCCAAGGTGCAAACAAGATGAAGGCTAGAGGTTATAATATTTGCCAAATATAGAAGTGTGATATATGTTGCCATCCTGGAAGACAAAAAAACAGGATTCACACAGTGCACTAAGCCATATTGTGCTTTGAATGGTTTGGTTTAGTATATTACTCTAGTTGTGATTGATTTAATAACCAGAAGATAAGTTAGCCATGCTTAGCACAGTGAGATCTCAGTCAAACAATAAATTGGCTTACCTGTGGCTTTTCAATAATAGCAGATGTCTACAAGTAAGAAGTGAGTTATGTTGTTTTTGGCAATAAGGAATTCTATTCCCAAAGAATAATGTGTGGATCAGTCCCAAGTCTGGATTCTATCTCCATAATACAAATCTGTGTGGAGTTCTTCATACTCTCTGAGCTTGGTAGTTTGCTTGCAGATGTTTCATTACCCCAGTTTTCAAGCACACACTCACTACAACTGGCAGGGCAAGCTACTATATATAAATAGGCAGCAAACCCCACACTCATTTGCACTGATGATGTCACCAGTTGGGTAATGAAACATCTACAAGCAAACCACCAAGCTCAGAGAGTGCCAAGAACGGCCCATTTCAACCCTGAGCTATGTATATTCTCTTCTATTAGAAAAAAACTATGTGTCTGTTGCAGCTTGCTAGCTGGAGTTCTTACTTGTGCTTACATAAGTGGAAAATGCAACATCTGCAGTGGACCCATCATAAGTGGGAAAATATTGGTATCTGTAGCTGACATCTGCAGTGGGAGGAAGGTGACATCTTCACTGATATGTTTCTTCAGGTAACTGGTCCTACTAATTTTCAGAAATGACACTAGGGAGCTGATCCACTAAAGCTATTATTATAATATTACATTTGTATATGAAGTACACACACACACACACACACAGCATCGATTTAAAATAGTTGGTAAAAATGGTTGTAAGCATGTTGTATTTGAATCATTGCAATTTGATTCTATCTATTCTTGCAGATAGATAAAATTCTTTCATCTATTTTTTTTAAAGATCAGACTAGCAAATCTGGGCTAGCAAAAAATCCAAGGAACCATTGGATGTCAGAAAAGAAATTTCTGTACTTTGTTCCTGCATCTAGAGGTCATTACCACCCCAGATCTAGTACAGAGGGCATGTTCTGGGTCCCTTCTCTCCAACCATGCCATCTTGTTGGACCCTAGAGTCATGCCTTCTCAGTGGCAGCATTTACCCTGTGGAACAGTTTTCCCCCAGAGATTCAGATGGCCCCAACTCTGTTAGCCTTTTCCAAAGCAATGAAGACCTGGCTGCTTCTCTAGGTGTTTGGGTTAGGAGGTTAGATGATCTCTGCTATTGTGCTTTTTTGGGGGGTTATTGTTTATCGTTGGGTGCCAGGGATTGTATGTTGTGGGTTTTTTGTGTTTTTAATCCTTGTATACCATCTGGAGTCACATGTGTTTTTGCAGCCTACAGTAGATCTGGTAGCTCTCTTCTTTTTTTTTTTTCCTGATACTATTATAATTCTGAAAATAATCAGTGATGTTACTCTCAAATAGGAGTGGGTGACATTGCAAGGTATTGGGACTATATTTCCCAGAATTCAGTGCTGATTCAGATTTCTGTGAACTTGTTCCCAAGATATCTGGAAAACACAAAGCTAGATAAGGCTCTGCATATCCACCTTAAGGTGTTTTATTACATTTGTTTATTTAAAATATTTGTATAAAACTCCTGAAGTAGTATTTAAAGAAGACAGACTATCAAGCCTTGACAATTGTGAGAGTTTGAAAAAGTGGGAATGGCGAACGATAAAGCTTAATTACCTGTCATTCTATTAAAAGATTAAACAGTTGTATTTCATTGCATTGCAGGTCTTTTTTTTACAAAAATGACAGAAACAGTAGTTACTATTGGCAGTATTTCTTCCCTCTTGTTGCTGTAATGACAAATGACAATGAAAAAACAGAGGTTAAATGTTCCATTTTAATAGAGACCCCCTCCAACAGAAAGGGTGGCTTTTCCCGGTTCTCTTCACAACTGAACAGTTTTTATATTCTCCTGGGCTGCATATGTTTGTCACTCTACCGTATTCTGACAACTTTCTGTCAGAAAACAGCCCTCTAGAGCGAGCGCTTGAGCTGCATAGAGAGGATATTCATATTATTAGCTGGCTGTCCTCATCTCAAGAAAGACAGAATTGTTTCAAGATAGGATGTTGTTTGAATAGTAACCATGATGGAATAATAACGGTGACAACTATTGCATAATGCATCTACCTTGTTAGGTGGACTCAAATTACATACAGTGTTAGGATTTTTCAATCCATAATTGATGGATTGTGGGAAGTATAAAATTCATTAGATAGAGAGCAAAGCAAAATAACCAGATATTCAAAGTGCTGTTAATTCACATGGCCTAATTGTATTAGAAATGAATGATAATAATATTCTTACATTATATAAAGGAAGTCTGTAAACAGTAACAACATAAAACAGGATTTGCATATATTATACAGTAGCAAATTTTTTGTTGTTGTTTTTTTTACAGTAACTTACCTTATAGTAGGCCACGGGGGTATGCAGAGATCCAGATTCAAAAGTAAAATGTGATCCAAGCACTTGTGGGGGTGCACATAGCCCCTGTCTGCAACTTCTTAAACCCAATACATCTTTTCCCAGGATCATGTTGCAGCTCAAGCAGGCAGCTGTACAATCCTGGGAAAAGATGCAGCTGCTTTAAGGAGAATGCAGACAGATGGAATGTGAGTGTTCAGAAACACCGTTTGCTTTCAGTCCAAAGCACCACACACCTTCTAGTCATTAACATGAATTAAATCCAGTGCATCAGGTTGCCACTTTTTCATCACTTACCAATTTTAAGGAAAAGGAGAAAATTGAATATGAGACTGTTCTTTGGGTTGTAGTTCCTTATCTGCTGTGATGTTTAAATCTAAATTTGCATGTTTGAAAATGATAAAGCTGAATGAAATTGTTATTTGGTGAGATAGTCGCATAAAACATACCATGGCCATTCATTTGGACAGGACCCTTTTGCCTCATTAATTTTCTGCTCTGCACAAACTGGATGAAGTCAATATTTTTTCTGATGACTACGCTGTACTTCAGTTATGATTTAAGAAATGATCCCTGTGTGCTGGATCATGAAAACAATGTCTAAAGAAGACACTGGATCCTCATTAAATGCTGTTCTGCTTCACTGTGCTTCATTTTTAATAGGGAGCTGAGAACAACTGTGCAGAAGAACTGTCTGTGGCTTTGAAGCAATATGTTACTGTATTCACAGCAGTTAATGAAAAGTGATGAAAAAAGACAATAGCTAATAGAGCCCAGCACACATTTTATTTAATTCTTAAAGAGAACTAAATTGCATAATGTCCTCATGAATTGGTTAAAGTACTCCTTTGGTAATAAACATTTATTTAGGCATACTGTTTTTCTGTTGTTTAAAAAAATAGTGTGAAAAGCATAAACGTTCATGGTTACGCAATCCAGCACAGCTACACATTTGTGCATTTTATTGATTTTTATTAACTGAATAAACTGAACTTTTGAACATACTGACTTAGAAGTAATTGCCACTAAAACCTCCGGAGTTTAATTCTTAGCGGAGGTTAATTTTTACAAAAAGTGGTGACAGGGACTAAAAGCTACTGCTAGTGATTCTCAAGTAATTGCCCCTGAAACCTCAAGAGTTTAGTTCTTTGGAGAGGTTAATTTTTGGAAACAGTGGTGATAGAGCCTAAAGACTACTTCTAGTGCTTCTCCAGCAGACTCCTGGTCACCCAGTATAACTTCCCCTTGCTCCCCCCCACTGTATGCCTATGGGTTCTATATTTACTCTTTACTCTCCAAGTGGTGTTCTGCAGCCACTTGGAATAGAGTGTATAATGGCAGACAATTTATATGTTTTTTAGTTTGATCTTTATTATAGTAGACAGGAATGTATAGAATAGTAATAGTAAAGGTAAAGGTTTCCCTTGACATTAAGTCCAGTCGTGTTCGACTCTAGGGGGCGGTGCTCATCTCTGTTTCAAAGCCGAAGAGCCGGCGTTTGTCCGTAGACACTTCCATGGTCATGTGGCCGGCATGACTAAACAGAACGCTGTTACCTGCCCGCCAAAGCGGTACTTATAGGAAGGAAATAAATAAATGCTGTTTTGGGGGGAAGGTTGATTAGGAGGTGTGTGTGTATATATATATTAAAAGAAACAAAAAATAATTTATTTATTTATTTATTTATTTTAATATAAGGGGAGGGAATAAATGTATTATGACGATCCCAGTACCAAGATCCTAACTTAGAAATTGTCCAGACAGTCCATTAGAAAGCTTAAAGAATTCTTTATTAAGGATCCGATTAACACAGGATAGTAATCAAAGCTCCAGGTGAGATTTTGGCACCAAGACATTCAAAGTGATTCTTTCCCTCCTCTGATCTCATCTCTCCTCCCTGTCTCACAAACAAGCTGTTTCTCACTCCTGAGTTCCCCCCTCCCATCTCGGCAGTTCGTTAGAGTGATTCACAGGTGCCTTATCAGCAGCAAAGCGTCTTTGGCTGAAAAGCCTGAGGCAAAGAAAGTGAAGCTAACACAGGTTGGTTCTCTGGGAATGCGGTGAATGCGTGAAGCCAGCTAACACGTGTAGAACCCTCTAATGGCAGGCGAACCAAGAGAAGGGAGCCTGACATGTATTTAGTGATCTTTTATAATGTGCCAGCGGAATGATTTATAGAAATAATGTGATTTTGGTTTAATATAGAGTAAGGGATTAATTATGGGAAATTGTTGTATATCCTTGCTGTTAAAAGTTAGAAGTCACCTCTTTTTGTAATTTCAAAACAAAAAATTCTCTTGAGTTTCCACACTTTTTTAGTTTTTTCTTCTTTGTAGTTTTTTGTTTTTCTGTAGCTTTTATCTTTGCTTGAAACTTAATAAAATTCGTGTGTGTGTGTGTGTGTGTATGTATGTATGTGTATGTATGTATATATATATATATATGGAATAGAGTGTTTTAAAAAATCTTATTTTTCTGGCAGATGCCATCCTGAGTGAAAGAATAGGCTCAAAAATAATGGGAATGGCATTGAAATTAGACAAAGTTGGAATCTGTTAAGAAAATTAATTTTTGTTAGGAACAGGCACAACATCAATGATCAAGCTAGATATTTCCCTAGTTGACTCCCCTCACCTGCTGCAAAGGAAATTCTCATTTCTTTGAGTTTTTTTTCCTGAGGATTGAAAAAGTTTAAAAACTTGTGGTGGCTCAGGTCAGGGTCTGTATAGCAAAATATCAAATGGGGACAGCAATGAAGAGTTTGGATTAGGATTTTATTGTGATAGGAGCTACAGTGTGCTAAACCCCTCAACCCAGTTTGTGCAAGAGGTTGACTGGGGGAAATTAAGTAGTCCCAAACAACTATGAAGCTGTTTGAGGCTAAAACTCCCTCCCTCTATCTTTTTTGATGACTGGGTTACGGTGCTGGCACACAATGCTTCTTTCCTTTCTCCTTTATTTAAAAACCACTGTGATTTCAGTGCCACTTTATCAGAAAATAAACGCGTATCTACTGTATAGTACAAACATCATTCATAGCATATTAAAGTGTATTTTCTTGTTTTCTTTAATGTCAAAAATTGATTGCCTTAGTGCTAGATGAGCAGCATGAAAGTATTTTTATGTCTGGTGCAGAAAGCCAAAGAAAATAAGTTTTCTGCTGGTTTCTGAAGACTTCAGATGCCCCAAATTTTATATCTACAATGCAGGAAATAACTTTTCTTTTTACAGGCACAAGTGTGGATTTATCTCATGTAGTTTATTCTGATGTGTGTGTATGTGTGTGTTTGAAAGTTCCAAGCTGCATCATGGTTTTGGTTCAGTACTTACTTGAGAAAGCTTAAAATCACATTTGAATGTTTTAAACTACAAAAATAAGCATCTTTATTGTTTACTGTTCTATCCAGAAGATTAAAAATACTGTTGACATTATCCAGTCAAATATCTGTTTGCACTTTTTCCTATTTTGTCTTCCTGGCAGTTCATAATTGCCTTCAGTCTCATTGTGTTCAATTAACGTATTTCATGATAAGTAAATATTCTCCCCAAACCTTTGTGGCCAGGCCTCAGGTGGGGAGGGGTGACTTGAGTTCATGGTGTTGCTAATGGAACAGAAATGCATTAAAATTGCAGACCTTTTTGACAACCCTTTATTAGAAGCAAGTCATTACATGAGTTAAGAGCTGTTGTTCATTTCCATCTTCCAACATGGAATGCTAAAAGATGTACTGTATGTGGTATAATTATAGTTTTCCATTTGCCTCATTGCCCTGATCAGGAATGCAACTGTAAGTCTGGCAGCCAGTCTATGTATCTGGCTTCTATTCTTTCCACTGCAGATGTCTAATTGCAGGCAACCATTTCAGTTCAAATGGATCATTAAAGTAGGAGCCATTTAGCACTGGCAATACAGAGCTGCACCCATGATTATGCATTTCATTAGAGAACTTCAGGATTCCTCCATTCACCCTTTCTGTCTTCTATGTTTGTCAAGTCACTGTGTATTGAAGTAATACATATTGGAAGAATTACGACTAGAGCTGTACAAATCTTCATTGTGCTGATTCAATTTGATAAAGTTTGGATAAATCAGTTTGTCAAATTAAATCAATCTGATTCAGACATTCAAATTTACAGTATGAATCAAATTGATTTGGATGCTCAATGCTTCAAATAGGATTCAGTCTTATTCTTCTTATTATTATTATTGTATATACAATGTAAAATCAAAACTGCCAGTTCTTTAGCTGGTGTTGACCTTCATTCTCATCAAGTTTTCCCTAAGAACCTAGGATGTTGTAATGCATCAGCGTAGTATATGTGCCATGCAAGCAGTGTGTAATTGACAGATGGAAATTGACAGATGGAAATTTTGTCAATGCACAGATTTTCTAAGTGCTATCCAAGGTTTTTGGAATGGCACCTAGTGTGCCGATAACTACTGGGACCACCAAGGCCAGTTTATGCCATAACCTTTCGACTCTGATTTTCAGATCTTGATACTTTGTGATCTTTTCCAATTCTACAATCCCCTGGTATTGCCAGATCAATAACCCATACTTTCTCCTTTTCAGTCATAGTTAAATCTGGTATGTTATGCGCCAAGACTATTCAGAAATTCCACAATATTTTAACCTGCTCATTTTCAATTATTTTTTCAACTATATGTTCCCACCAATTTTTTGTTACTGGCAGATGATAATTTTTACAGATGTTCTAGTGAATCATTTTGGCAACTGTGTTATGTTGTTGTTTATAGTCAGTTTGTGTGATCTTCTTGCACAAACTGAGTATATGATCTACCATTTCTTCTGCTTCTTTGCGCAAACTGCACTTTGAATCATTTGATGATTTTTCAATTCTGGCCTTGATTACATTAGTTTGAATAGCTTGCTCTTGAGCAGCCAAAATTAACCATTCAGTTTCTTTTTTTAATGTTCCAGTTGTAAGCCATTGCCAGGTTTTATCTTTATCCACTTTCCCCTCAATCTTTTGTAGAAATTGACCATGTAACACTTTTCCTTGCCAGCATTCTGTTTGTGTTTTTGTTACATTATTTCAATATTCACATTTTGTTTTGTTTTGTTTGTCACATTCAGTAAGTTCCAGTTTTTAACTTGTATCAGTGCTTGTTCTTGACTGTCTTTTACATAATCAGCCAGTGCATGCTTTACTTTTTTGACAGTTTGTTTGAGTTGAAGTAAAACTCTGCCTCCATTTCTGTGGAGCAGGTATAATCAATCAATATCACTACAGGGATGTAATGCATAATGAATAGTCATGAGTTTTCTTGTTTTTCAGTCTAAACTGTCCAGTTCCGTTTATGTCCAGTTAATAGTTCCAGAAGTGTATTGAATAATAATATTAATAATATCAGTTGAATGAATTGGATCAGGACCAATTTACACAGGCATGTTTAAGGATACCTGCTTCTCCATACAATTCTGTATATGTCATTTCAGAAATCTCTGTCTTATTTCAGTGAGTTTACTCCCAGGGAATTATGTACAGAACTTCCTGACAGACTGTGATCCTGTATGCCTTTACAAGGCAGCAAGTCCAAATAAATATTTTATTTTATTTTGTTTTCAATAGCAGAACTAATGTTTAAAAAAAGTTCTTAGGACTGGTATTCATGTCCAAGCTTGGTGAAGCATCTATTATGTGGTACTATTAAATAATTACTACTATTATGCTGAAATGTTTGGGCTTACACGTCAACTTCTGATTTCTTTTTTTAGCTAATCCAAATGTTTCCCATTACGTCAGGATAATAGAGTATATGCATTGCTTAGGGCAATCAATGTTAGTAAGTAGGGATGTCGTATCTGGGCTGGAAAAATCTGGGCAGTGGTAGAATCAAGTCATCACAGAGAGATAGAATACATGAAGTTCTAGTGTGAGAATTCTAAAATATTATCTGTCTCTTTCTATGGAGCATTCACTATGTTTCCAGGTTGCTATTTTGTACCCTGTTTGTGTACTAAATCACCTGCTGTTACAATTCAGATTCCCTGTTTCAAGTTCTTTTAGCCCTGTCTTGCACTGAAATGTTTTATTTGAGTAACATTTAGCTTGTATTCTGAACCTATTTCCCTTTAGAACCTCAAAGTGTTTGAAACTAAGCCTATTTTAATCAGGATTTGAGGTAATTTTGTTTTTTTTTTCATGAAGGTAAATTTTTAGAGGCTGCCATTTTAACTTAAACCTAAGTTACTAGAGTCCTAACTGAGCCAAACCTGGGCTGCATTTTAACATTTAATAGTTTTAAATGGGGAACAGGAAATTGTGCTGAAAGTCAAGCTGGCCTAATTTCCTGCTGGCTATAGGTTTGTTCCTATAGGCCTAGACAGCATCATCATGACCCCCTTTCAGCTCCACTGCAGGAATATATTGTAGATTCCTCATAACCAGAGCTCTCTGTCAGCAATTTTCTGGGATCAGAAATGTTTCCAACAAGCAGGAGGGGATTTCACTCAATAAAAAGACCTGTGACTCAATTTAGCTCAATAGGTGCCCAAATGAAGACACTAGATACCGAGGCACCCCTATAGACAACATACAGTCCTGAATCCTGTTTGGTATGGAATCCTCCATATGCGATTTAGATAATAATAGGATGAATTATCATTTTTGAATAGAAATGGCAGCTTCATTTCTGTCCTAACCCTTTGATAAAAGGGTTCATTTGGTGTGGAATCTGTTCACCGGACAAAGGTATTTCCCACTCCATGAAGAAATGCAGACTCCCACAGTGAAAGTGAAAAGCAGAAAATATATGCTCTTCTAATTTTATCATTGTACAGTATAGATTATTCAGGGAAAGAACACACAGTTGCTAACAGCTATGTGCTAATATACACATGGAGCTTATAAAACATAAAATGTTTCTTCTACTCCTTAAAATTCTGCCTGATATTAATCCTGTAAAAATGAAAGCAGAGCCGAATTGTCAGTTTTGCTGAAATTGATTTGTCTGCTCAGGATAACTGCTCCACTGGGAGTTAAACATGTGGAATATTTTACAGTTGTACTTTGTGGGTCAGCGAGCTTTCCTGTCTTTGCCTTATTACTTGTGCTGGATTCTAAATGTTCATTACATACTTCTTCAGTGCCCCCAAGCCGCATTCTGCAGTTACATTGTTATTGTATTCTTGATGCAACCAGTGCTTCATAGATAATACAGATAAACATTTTTCCTGTCCTTAAGAATGAATTATTGGAATATCAGCTGCTTATTTCTATTTGGTTAGGCTTTATTTATCTCCTTTAACCATAACCAGCATCAGTGCTAAGAGAGGCGTTGATGTATCTATCCAAACGGAGCAGGGAGACCAACAAGATATTTTTCTTGGTAAAAAGTTTTCATTGCAATGGCAATATAATCTACTATATTTACCTGATGAAATGATTGGTTTATCTATCTACCATTCTATCAATCATCTTTCTATCTATTGTTTATGTAAATGCAAAACCGAAACAAAACAGACCTCCTAATGGGCATCGGATAGCATGTCTGTTTAGATTAGATGTGGTTGATTAAAAAAATCTTGCCTAATTTCTCCATTTTGAATATCTCCTGAGACATACCTGCCACCTTTCCAAATTGATTAAATTTTCTTTGAAAAAGTTACAAAATAAACTTTTCTATTCTGTATTATTGGCCTATTTTAAAGAACACCATTCAACTTTCTGTCATCACAAAAATGTATTTATTTTGCTTGCTCAGTTTAAGAACCAGATTAATATTTAGTACAAAGTTGTTCAAGACCAGCTACATCAAGAATGCTCATTCTAGTGAAGATGACCAGCTAACCCAAAGTAAAACAGGCTTTGGGGCTTCTAGTGAGACTGATATGCAAGAATTATCAATGAAGGTTTTTGACCTTCAGGGATAAAAATTAACACTTGATCTGCTAGTATCTGTTCTCCAAGTTTTTTTGTTTAAAGCAGAGGGTAGAAAGAAGCTAGTAATAAAACTCTGCAAACATGCATCATTCACCTCCTGTTCAACCAAACTAGAGGAGCCAAACTTGTTTTGGGCAGCACCTATCATTCAACATTCTACCTTCTTTCTTGTTAAATAGACTGGACTGACAACAATGTTATAAAACCTGGGAAGGGGATATAACCTTTTATGAAAGAGACAGATTGCACATGAAAATACAATAATGAAAAATAGGTACACTATAGCCCTTTATTTAAAATATAATATGGGGATGTAATATGCATATGCATTTCCTTTCCATATTGATTGTACTGGTAATCTGAATAATGTTCAGTTCTGTAGAGCATTCAGCCAATTTTCTTCGAACAAAATTAAAATCAGAAATTATTTATGCAGCAGTTTATTAATAACAAAGTTGAAGTGATTACTAAGCAGCGTTAACCATTTTTGAGACTCAGATACTATAAGCTTTGTATATAAAGCTTTCAAACTGTAGATGTCTATACAACACAAACAGCATTATGAGCTTAATGCATATTTTTTATCTGAGCACAAACTTTACCTTTATGTGATAACATTATTTTTATAAATTATTTATGTAGTTATTTATGTAATTTTGTATGCTGCCTACACATACCGGCTCTAGGCAGTTTACATCCACAAATGTGTATGGTACACAAGTTTTGTCACCACTGTGTTACTGAACAACTACTAACAAAGGTTGCTCTAGAACAGTGTTTCTTAAAGTGTGGTCTGAGGACCCCTGGGGGTTCCCCGAGACCCTCTCAGTGGTCCGCAAAATCAAAATTATTTGCCAGATATTGAAGATATTTGCAAAAATATATAACAATGCCACTCTTCTTATTTTTTTATATGTTAAAAATATAGGTTTTTTTCATGAAAAATATTTTATTACATTATTATCTAATGGGTATAATATTGTTATTTTTGCATGATTCAGTAAGTAAATATTCTATGAATATGTGAATTTTAATTTCCAACAAGGTAAATATCAATAAATATAACCCAAACAAACAAAAGCTCTTTTGGGGTCCTCCATCATTTTTAAAAGTGAGAAGAGGTCCCAAGAGCAAACTTTTAAGAAACACTGATATAGACTACATTAGAGAACATGGTAATCACTGCTGTAGTTGAGGGGGCATTTCTGCCTCTGCAAAGTAGCCAGTCAGAATGCAGGGGTTGCCCTGGGGGAAAGGAATGTGCCATAGGCAAAATAGCTATGAGGTGCTTGACGCTGAAGAAGTAGGCAAGCAGTATTTTAAGAGCAGAACAGAAAACAAGCCTGGATTTATCTTTTCTGGTGGATGAAATGTGAGTACAGTGTGATGACATCCATTTCTGCTATCTAGAAATAATTGCTGACCTGTTCTGGTGATGGGATGGGGCAACCTGGCAATGCAGATAGGCCTATAAATAATCTTACGTTATGGCTTTCATGGCGGGAAGCTCTTTCATAAAATGGCTGCCCTGATGGATATGCCCATTCTCAAGACATCCATTTTCTGGAAGATAATATTGAAACTAATTAGGTTTTTTTTTTTTAACTAAAAAACCAAAAATCTTATCTAAGATGCTCAGTATAAAACAGAAGTGAAATCTGAGACCCAAATGCTAAACCACTTAGATTTTTTATCACAAACTTTTCAGTCCACTCTTAGGCCACGTCATTTTTACTAGGCAGTCATAGATTAAAATATAGTTACAACTCTTCATGTTAGAAAACAGTAATTTGCATAGGATTGTAACAATTTAAAAGCTTAAACTCTGTATCATTTTCTCATCCCCACCCATGTCTGATGTTGATGCTACAAGAAAAGGCTAAGAATCAATGATTTCAACATTAATTTAAACCAGGAAGACTTTCCTCCTGCTGACAGGATATTTAGGAGGAAAATAATTAAATGAGCTATTGTGACAAATGCAATATTGATTTCTTACCAAGAGCAGCTCCTTGAAGACTGTGATAAGCATAGATAATTGATAAGGTTTTTTTTTCCCTCTTCATCCTTTTGTTTTGTTCTTGTTCTCCATGTTTTCTGTTCTGGAAAAAGGCTAAGGCATATTTTTTTATCAACTGAAATGCAAACATGATGCTGAGAGAGGCTTTACAAGCTTAAACATTTTATATGTCATTATGTACAATACCATTATGTACCATACAATTTCAGGTACAAGGTTTAGGCTATGCTGTGCTTGTTGGTAATGAATATGTACAACATACTATTCTGAAATGGGGATGGGTTGAGTACATGCATACACTATTGGAGATATTTGGCTGATTTTAAACTGGGTAGAGAGCCCAGGCCATAAGTGTAATATAGGAGTCCATACCTGATGAGCATCCAGATGAACTATGACTTTTAGAATTCCCCAACACTGGTCATAATTGGCTATGGTTGCTTTGCAGTTTTATTTCAGCTATGTTTGGAAAGCCAGAAATCTTTGAATCAGCCATCGAATTACTGTCAGAAGATATCTGCTGCATAACTTCCACCTCTTTTTAATTAATTTTTTAAATAAATTGCTGATTGATTGATTGATTGATTTATCTAATTTGTCTCCGCCCATCTCCTCCCATCGGGGGACTCTGGGCAGTTACACAGATGATTATACAAATTATCAACACAAACTTCATGGAAAGCACAACAAACCACATCAGGTCAGCATGTCCTTTGTGTGCAATGGTATTTTGAAAATGGTAACAAGTGTGACCCAGTGCTCAGAGGTCAATGCACTCCAGAACTTGAAAATACAGCACAAGCTTTTAGACTAATTTTCCTTCTGTATAACAGTCTTGTCCTCTACCACTTACATAAGAATTTATGAATGCTAATCACTTTGAGGATGAGCTGTCAGTCTCCCTCTGTTTTCATTTTAAAAACTAAAGAAATATTTGAGTATGAGGGGACAATATTTAGGAAGTTGTCATTGACTAATAATGATATAAAACCTTTGGATTAATGATGGGGTAGATGTAAAGACTGTAGAAAGAAAGGAATAATAAAAACCTAGCTATGGGCATATCTCATGGATTTCAACAGGAATACTCCATATTGCAGCTGAATAAATCCAATGCAATACAAGTAGATTGCCATTCATGCAGTAGGGATTTATCTTCTTCATTCCCCAGTATTTTCAGTACATTTAGAGGGTGCTTGGAGACTGCAGGAGGAAGTGAAATCAGTCTGTCATATTCTACCAGTAGAAATGCTTCCATTAACTGGACAAGTTCATTGAATTCCACCCTACATATTTCAGCAAATTAAATCTGAACAAGCATTTAGACCTAAGACTGCACTTATTAATAGAGACAAAAAATGTACACTTACTTGTGTTGTATGGTATCTGATGAATTTCTATCAATTGAAACCTAACAAATACAGTATTTATTATCAATTATACAGAATGTTATAATAAGGAATATATGTATATGTACGTGTATATGTATAAGCAGTTTAAAAGAGTATGTAACAGACACACTTCTTCCAGCATCACCTAATGATGGACCACCTCCCCCATTCAGCAGGGACTTCTAACCATTAGAGAGGAAAATTTAGAGAGGGGATCTGAAAAATTGCTGCAAGAAGTGACTAAACCTGGGTTGATTTCTGTATTTATTTTAAACAAAGCTAAATGACTCTCACTGTAACATCAAGAAACTCTTTTTGTGTTGGGGGACCTGAAAAACGAATTGAGAGGCATAATGGTGTTATTTGCCACATTTGCCTTGAAGCTTATGAAGATGTAACTTGCTTACTACCTTCTTAATAAGATAATGTACCCTAGATAATTATATTTGTGTTAATGTTATTTTTAATATTCATTTTTGGCTGCTTTTCAGACACGAGCAACTTTTTAAAAAAGCAACAATAGAGTAAACATTAAAATGTAATGATTAAAAATAACCCTATGCATGTATTAACAATGGCTAATGAAACGAAGGAAAATACTAATAAAATAGTAGTGATTTTACAATTATTTAAAATACAGTACAGGGTACTTTTATCAAAGATGGAAAGAGCATAGTACAAGAGAAAATTCATGTATTCTCACACCAGGCTTAACAGAAACCAGTTTTAAATGTGCAATGTCTATAGAAAGAATGGACTTATGATAGCACTTGATTTGAAAGATGATTGAACAGTGAATTATGGTTATCTTTTTTTAACACAATGGTATCTTGTAATATGTCACATAGCATGTTCAGATATAAGATGTTCTGTTAAGAGTTGCATCAGTTCATCTAAAAGAATTATGTTTTTTTTTATTTTCAATAAAAATATATTAATCATAAGCATTTTTCAGCACAACACAACAGTATACATCCAGTCATTCCATCCTTTTCCCCATTTTTCCTTTGACTTCCAGATGTTTCCATTTACATTTTAAGTGGTGAAATTGTTAGCCAAAAGCTACATGATGAAATAATTTTATTGAAAAAAAAGAGTTTGAAAGAAAAATAAAAATTTGGTGTTAGGATGTTTCCATTTAGGATTGCACTGATCTTCAGGAGGCTCATGTCACCATGTATACATTTTCCCATATTCATTGAAAGCTAACCTTTTTTCTAAATTGACGTATGCTGCAGTATGAATGACTCCAGAAGAGTCAATATGGCATCTTTCTTGAAAGATGTATTGGGGGGGGGGGTGCAAATACTTGGATTATGTAAGGATAGAAAAAGTGGAATGCAACAGTCTATGCCAGTGTTTGTCAACCTCATCAACTTTAAGATGGGTGGTCTTCAACTCCCAGAATTCCTCCAGCCAGCCATGGAATTCTGGAATTCTGGGAGTTGAAGTCCATCCATCTTAAAGTTGATGAGGTTGACAAACACTGGTCTATGCCCTCTGAAACAGATTTGTTGCCTTCTGATAATACAGATAAAGATTTGTTCAGATGATCACTTCAACATTCATTGATCTGGAACCAAAAATATGACTCTGCTAATTCTTGTAGTTTTCTTCATAGTTCCTCCCCCATCCCCACTTTATTTGAGCATTCTTGTGCTAACTCTGAACATCCTGAAATAACTGTCTATATGAGTAATACTGCAATATAGTCTGTCCTATTCTTACCTTTGGGATGCTATAATACTTTAAGTAGTTGGAAAGCAAATACAATCAGCCCTCACACAACAAAATATTGCACTGCTTTCCCTCACTGTGGGAGGAGTGTTTAGTGAGAAATGGAGTCAGTATATTTTATTGTAAAAATAATGCGTGTATTGGGTATGACCTTTTCTCCAGCAGTGTTCTGGCAGCCCAATGCATATTTTGCTAGTAGACTTTGTAGAGGAAAGAAGCAGATTCTGCATTTGGAACATGTATATCCCACCTTCAAACAGCGCCTCTATCACCATCTTCTCTTTTTTCTTCCTCTAATGTAATACTAAAAAAATGATAAAAGGAAGTTCAGCTCCCTTAAACTGCCTCTTCCCCCCCCCCCTTTAATTCAACAGATGAAACTGTGATCATCACATTTATTCGTTCAAATATAAGGGTAGTCTTCCTCCCCCACAACTAAAGCCAGCAAGAATAATGGCCCCATTATACTAGTTGCTCGTGAAAGTCCTTTGATGGCCTTTTTTGAGAGACTGTGTTTTAAACAATGATGAGGTTTCATGCAACTCATAACAGGTTTCTTGGTTTTTAATCAAAG
Organism: Candoia aspera; assembly: GCF_035149785.1. Lineage (NCBI taxonomy): Eukaryota > Metazoa > Chordata > Lepidosauria > Squamata > Candoiidae > Candoia > Candoia aspera. Next base: position 108,995,345 of record NC_086153.1, on the reverse strand, counting down.
GTCAATAGTTAGCCCAGTGACCAAAAACAAATTAAAAATGTGTAAAGCCACTAACTATGAGGGCACTCAGATGGATGACAAACGTGATTCCATTCCTTCAGGGTCACAATGCTCTTCCAGAAAGGAAGACTTTAGAGGATAATATCACAGTCACTAACATTTATGACCTTAATGTAGTGGTTTTATTTCTTGCATTTTTTCCCCTTCCAGTTGAATAGGAAGTGGACATTTCCCCCCATTTTTCTTTATTAAAAATAATGCCAAATTTGAGAGAGACGTAATTAATCGTTCAGTGGCCATACGCCACATCATATGTGTGTGTGCATGTACAAATTTGCCATTGCAAGGATGCTCATTGTCTGAATGTATAATAAAACTGAAGCCTGTCATAGTGTTGGTTTGCATTTTGAGGGCTGGATGCAAGTGCTGTCAGGAGAATAGATCCAATACTGTGGGGAGGGTTTTTCTGGATAGGTTTGTTGTGCAAGGTACTTCCTCACAACCTAAGGCCTACTTGCAGGTTTATAGGGAAAAGATTATGGGGTTGGCAGGAAGAGGAGGAGGAGATATTTTTTTAAAGGATACTGCTTAAAGGCACAAATTAGCTTCCTGTTAACAACATCCCTTCCCCAAGCTCCCATTGGCTACCCAAGCTGCTCCATAGTTTCTGCGGATGCAAGTCAAATTTGTAATAGTTGCCCTTGACTAATTAGCAGCATTTAGCTGCATTTTATGAAAGTGGCTAAGAAGCAGAAGGTTGAAATGGTGAGTAAATATGAAATCCCAGCCAGACAGGACTCTCAGTTAATAGAACTGGAAGGAGACAGTGCTGTACTCTATTAGCTGGATTTTTAGACAAAACACTTCTACAGCAACCCCACCCCCACCCTCCAATGTGCAAAACTCTGCCTTCTAGCTTGTTCTCCTGCTACTACACATTCCCTTTCATGGAAGCCTGAATTTTGTTCATGTTCTCTCCTACTACTTTTCCATTTCTGCTCCATCTTAAAGCAGCTTGAATTTTGAAATAAGTGTGTGTGAGTGCCTCTGTACAAACTATTAAGCTCTATTTCCCTTATTTAAATGATACACAATGCTAGAGAATAACGTTTTGCCTTTCAGTTATTCTTATATACAGGATATCAGAGCAATGTTTTCTCAGATGGTGTTTATCTAATGAACATCAGAAATGCACAAGATTTTTTTCCCTTCTTCCTCTGCTTTTACCCTGAGAGGATGAAGAATAGTCAATCTTTTAGCCTTAGTGTGACTCATCTGTAAAATGCTGTGATTAATAAGTACTCTTCAGGATTATTAATCATTTTGATAGTATTATCTCATTTAGCCTATAACATCCTTCCCACACTGACGTAGTTCACTCTTTTGATTGGTGTTGACTTCCAGTTAGAAAATCACTTACTGGTTCCCATAGATAAATCATAAGCCAATGATCTGATGCTGGTAAAGTTGTCTATGAGAAGATTGCAGCAGGAATCATGGAACTGGGTCAGACTTTAAGGAAAAAGTGGAAAACAACTGTACATGGATTTAATGATATGATAAAGAACAAGATTCAAAGGCATTCAGAATGATTAGGAACATTCATCTGAATCTGATAAGAACTTTGATTTTGACAAGGTTTTGCTACAGAAATAACTATTTTCCCCAGTGAGAACATGTAGATTGCAAGTTGTTTTTCAGGCACACTTGAAAATATAAGTTTTAACCTTTAAAAGTGTAAATGGCCTAATGCCTGCCTATGAAAGGAACCACCACCTATCTCAATATGAATTTGTCTTCCGTTTTGGAGATTTACAGTATTTATTGGGTCCATGGGATAGGGTGTGCTCTTATATTGTTCCCAGCTATAGAATTCACTTTCTCAGGATCTACAGTTAGTCCCACTCTTTCCATGTTCCACTATTAGAGGAGTGTAGCCTGTTGAAATTGATATGAATCTCTCTCTCTCTCTCTCTCTCTCTCTCTCTCTCTCTCTCTCTCTCTCTCTCTCTCTCTCATTATACATGCATTTTTGTATGTACATGTATACACACAGTTACAGATAGAGTGTGGGTATAATTAGTAAACCATCAGCACATTGTGATGTATAGGTCTCATAGGAGACCTACAAGATGGCTTTGAAGTCTTTCTATAGACAAGATTAGTGAATGCATTACATTTATTTAGTTATTATAAGGGTATTTCTATACTTCTGGATATATTATGAGATGACCTAGCTCTCTGGAGAAGTTCATAAAGCTAGGAAAGGTGGAAGAAAAGAGAAAAAGAGTATAACCAACAGCAAGATGGATGGATTCAATTACGGAGATGATGGGTCAAGATCAGGTAGGGACAGATTGCTCTGGCGGAAATCTATCTATGTGGTCACTAAGGGTTGATGTTGAATTGATGGCACATAATCAATCAATTTCTATACTATTCATTACAAATTAGTTTATAGAAGCTAAAAAAAATCATTCTTGAAGAAAAGAAGGCACAGACTAAGGGCATTGTAAAATTGAATAAAATTCCAAATAAAAAAATGACTAAAACCAATCCATTACAATCTGCATATCCAGAGGACTTAATAGCTGGAGGAGGACCATGTAAAAAAGAAGGATTTTTAAAAACATGCTTGAGACATGTCAGAGCTTAATATATTGTAGATCATAGATGTCACTGCAGAAAAGACCCAACTCCATGTACCTGCCAAGCAGCAATTCAGAAGCTATGAAATTCAGAGGTACCTGAAGACTGGTATAATTGGACACATTCTATAATGTAATCTGGTCCTGAATTACCTTGGACTTTGGTGACTTTAGCAGTATCGTTAATCTGGTACCATAGTACATGCGGATGTTTTAGCTGATCTGTAATATGTATGTTGCCTATGGCCCTCTCATAAATTAGCATTAGTTGGAAATTCTGGCCAAGTCCCAAGGGCAACCCCAAATTGAATGCATCGCAGTAAACCAGTCTCAAGGTTATCAATGCATTACTCATCATGGCTGAGCGATTCCTATTCAGCAACAAGTACATCTGATATGCCAGCTTAAACTGATAGTGGAGACTCTCAGTCACAATGTGCATATATTGTTCTATAGGCACTGATAAGACTGAGGTATGAAGACACTCAGCCTAGGCCCCACCAAAATCTTTAATTTTTACTATTTGATATTCCATGTATATACTATTCTTTTAAGGACTGAGTGCTTAGACCTGGATGAACACTTTCAGTATGAATAGTGCATCCTGTTACCAAGGCAACAGAAGAATATTTATCATTCAGTGTCTGTCTTACTCCCTGGTACATAAAATCTTTGTGAATGAGCTATGGACCTGATCCTATAAACTTATTTTGCAAGTGTCTCACTCTATTCACACTTCTAAAATCAATAAAGTTTATGTGAGTTGATTCAAGTCATGAAGCTGTAAGAATTACAAAACATTTTAATGTAATCAGACTTGTTCCTTTCTCTCATCTGGAAAAAAAAAAGATAGTGATAATGATGACTGCTTCAGTAGAATTTTACTTCCTGATATATATCCCTTTTATTAGATTTTTTAGATTTATATCTAAAAGCTGAAGTTCATGACATCAGATTTATACCACAACTAGACTGATGTAAGATTTAAATTGGGGTGAGGTGGGGGGAAAGGGAGAGGAAGATAGATTGGTTACACAGCTTATACATGAGGCAGATTGTAAGTACCTTATGAATTAACAACTGTACAGTAATGTATTAAAACCCATTGTGTTTGTTGAGATCTTTTGAAATTACCTGGAACCTTTTGATGTACTGTATGTGAGTTCAGCAATTTCTCACTTGGTGATGCTTTTAAAGTTCCATTTTTCCAAAACAGTTACTTTGAGGTCTGCTAAAGAGTATCCTGGGAGGTCAGAATGCTCTGATATTACTCTGTCCTTGATCTTGATATCAAACTTGTGTCTGTTAATTAATAATGTTTTGGAATAATTTATGCTGTGAGCTGTAGGTAACAAGCAGTGGTATTCTGTTGTTCTGTTTCTGTGGTCATCTTTTAATAAATCCTCCTTGGGATTTGATCTGGCTCTATTGATTTGTCTATTGATCTCTTTTTTTAAATAAGAATTTTATTAGGTTTCAAGCAAAGATAAAAGTTACAGAAAAACAAAAACTACAAAGAAAAAAAAACCCTAAAAAGTGTGGAAACACAAGAGAAATTTTTTTGAAATTACAGAAAGAGGTGGCTTTCGACTTTTAACAGCAACGATATAAAAAATTTTTCCATAATCAATCCCTTACTCTGTATTAAACCAAAATCATATTATTTCTATAAATCATTCCATAGGGACATTATAAAGATCACTAAATACATTTGCTCCCTCCCCTTATTTTAAAAGAGAAATCTATCTATCTATCTATCTATCTATCTATCTATCTATCTATCTATCTATCTATCTATCTATCTATCTATCTAACATCTATCTTTTAAAATAAGGGGAGGGAGCAAATGTATTTAGTGATCTTTTAATGTGCCTATGGAATTTTATATATATACATACACACACACACACCTCCTAATCAACCCTCCCACCCAAAGATAACATTTATTTAATTATTTCCTTCCTAGTACTATTCTATACATTTCTGTCTACTATAATAAAGATCAAAAAAAAAAACAACATAAATTGTCTGCCATTATACTTGATCATACAACAATTTTAATACTCTTAATCATATTAAACCCCAAACCAGACATTTATTATTTTTATTATACCTTAATAATCTTAATCCAAGTCGCTAAATGAAATCAGCCAAACCCTAAAGGCAATCCACATAAATATTCTTAAACCCTTATCCCACTTCAAAATAAACCAGAGCATTTACATATCCCCAGAGCTTTATGCACAGAGCTTTTTTCTTTAAAAAAAATGAACAGCCCAACTTTCCCCCTCAAAAACTCCAACTTCTCTTCAGCAGACCTCCCATACGCAATAACCCCTTCTTTTCCATGGCGTTCCATCAGAAGATCAATTTCACTTGTGGCTCGCAACTCGATCTCTCCCTTTAACTCAAGTATCCAATCTTCATCCATTTGTCTATTGATCTCATTGGGTGGATAGGTCAGGAAAACTGAGCATCTCTATTAAGTGGGTCAGAACAAATGCTGTGGTAGCATAGAGTCTGGTTATAGATGATAGATTTGGTGGTCTATTCAGGTGTAAACTGGAAGCATGTAGGTATGAATGGCAGTCTGTAGATTTCCTATATTATGTGTTTATGTGTCCATTTTGTAATTTCATGGTAACATCAAGGAAGTGGACTTGTTCTATTGATAGGCCTAGGCTGAGGTTCTTGGTGGGGTAGAGTTGTTATGAAAATGTCATTAATCTCAAGTAAAAGAGGGGCTTTGGGGGGTGAGAGTTAAGAAAGTGTTGCTCTAACCATTAAGATGTTGACATATTGAGAAGCCATGCATGTGCCCATGGCTGTGCCACTGATTTGCAGGTATATCTATTGCCAAAGGCAAAGTAGTTATGGGTAAGTACAAAGTCACACAGTCGGGTTGCAAGGTGTGCTGTTTTGGTATCAGTGAGTTTGTTCTTGATGGTTTGAAGTCCACAAATTTAACATCAGGACTCAAAACAAGGGCAAAGTGGTATCAGAGCATTTCAGCCTCCTGGAACACTCTATAGAAGAGTGGGAGTTTAAAAGCACCATCAAGTGAGAAATTGCTGAACTCACATACAACAAAAGGTTTTAGGCAATTTCACAAGGTCTTACCAGACTATCTATCTATCTATCTATCTATCTATCTATCTATCTATCTATCTATCTATCTATCTATCTATCTATCTATCTATCTATCTATCTATCTGCCTATCTATCTATCTATCTATCTATCTATCTATCTATCTATCTATCTATCTCTTTATCTATCTATCTATCTACCTGCCTATCTATCTATCTATTTATCTATCTATCTATCTATTTTTCAAATTTCTATTACCGTCCATCTCCCCCCCAAAAAGGGGGATTCTGGGCGGTTTACAATAAAATCAGGAATTAAAACCATAAAAATATAAATTACAATATATAAGCCAATAAATAAGAATAAAATAGATGCAAAATCCAAGGGGCAAAGATCTTATTCGTTGGGGAGAGATCTATGGTACTAGCCACCTCCAAGAAGATCTGTTGCCTCTCCCACCCCAGGCTAGGCGGCAGAACCAGGTTTTCAAGTTCTTCCAGAAGGCCAGGATGAAGGGGCCTGCCTCACCTCTGGGGGCAAAATGTTCCAGAGGGCAGGCACCACTGCAGAGAAGGCCCACCTACTGGACCCCGCCAGGTGGAATTCCCTTACTGGCAGGGTTCACAGCATGCCGCCTCTGCATGACCGGGTGGGACAGGTTGATGTTAAGGGGATGAGACAGTCCCTCAGGTAACCAGGCCCCATGCCATGTAGGGCTTTAAAGGTCATAAACAACACCTTGAATTGGACCCGGAAGCAAACTTGCGTAGCAGTGGTGTTACATGTGCTGATCTAGGGGCACCAATAACTGCTGGCACAGCTGCATTCTGGACTAGTTGAAGCTTCCAGATACTCTTCAAGGGTAGCCCCATGTAGAGCGCATTTACTCATTTGGCCACCCATCTCACACAGGTGACTCTGGGCAGCATACATACCAGGCAGCATATGGCTCTGGGAGGCGTACCATACATACAACCCCTGACACTCAAGGATAAAATATGACTCCATTCAAGGAAAAACATCAACAGCAGCAAAGCTCACCTAACCTACTGATCCAAATGCTTGTTAATTACTAAGGTATTTGCAATCTGTCTCAGACGCAACCCACATCTACATTACCAACCTATGTTCTCCTCCCTTTCCCCCACCTTTCCTTCCCCCCTCCTCCCAATTTAAAATTCTACAACAATTTAGTCACTCTATGCATCTGATGAACTGAGCAAACAGCTCATGAAAACTTACGGCTTTTAATAAAAAGTTGTTAGTCAGAAAAGGTGTTACCATCCTCCTTCTGATGTTCACAGACAGTATCTCTTTAGAAAGGAGACAATTCCTCTTTAGAAAGGAAGACAATTCTTTTCATTATGCTTTCTATCAATTCTTCCAAATTCTGTGGATATGAAGGACTTTTTTTGTAATTAAAATTCTGTAACATATGTTATCTTAAATGTACAAATTTCTTAGGATTCACTGGGTAAACATCAGTATTCTTAAAATAATGTTGCCTGTGATGTCAACATTAATATTAATGAGATAAATTGCCTCAAAAATAGTTGTTTTCCACTCTGGTCAAATCATAAAATTAGGTGTGTATTTTTTATTGTTTGAAGGCTTGCTGATATTCATATTTTGCCCCCAGTTGGGATAGACTGCAGTGATGAAAATAAAATCTTTTCTGCTTGTTTAATTATACCCTAGGGCGGAGTTTTAAATGTGTCAAGAAGTGAGAGAACACCAGCTTTAATAAGCATATAGTGCAATTTTACAGTTCATAAAACAGTGAAATTTAATCCGAGACCAGAAGATTTATTAAATCTCACTCAGCAAAATGGATGTGGGAGTCAGTGAGAATTAAGAGAAATAATTCCAGGGACTATATATTTTATTACACCATGGAGGTGCAGGACAACTTGTTCCTTTAGGCTGTTTCCCCCCATTACTTGCTGACAATTTTTGTAACTGCTATTAAGTGAGCATGTTTTAAGAGCAGAAAAATATGCATGTCTTTTTCATGCATTCAGTCACATTTAAAATACAGTTTGGCAGCAATGTTTGAAGAGGCTACAACTGAAGGAAGTAGCGTGTGGCTCTATATGGCATAACCATGAAAGATTATATTAATTTTATTACATATCTTACCTGTGATTAAATAAATGTTGGAAAATTACCGTGGGTGAAATTTCCAGTTTAGTTAGCATCCAGCGCACTTCCAGTCAATGCAGATCAAAGCAAACACACACACCACTCCATACTGCCAGGGGAAAAAAAAAAAGGTTTACATTTATTAAGCATCAAAACATTTAACTGGCAGAATTGGGATAAAGGGCAGGCAAAAACAGGGAGAGAGGGGCAAGAGTGTACATTACCTACAGTATATCTCTATAACCATCAGAGCCACTGGAAACAATGCTGCGGATAATTAGAATTGACGGCAGCAGAGTAGAGATGGAAAGCAGGACACCAGGGGATCTCTCTCTATTCTGCACCATGAAGAAAACAATTTGGTGAATGGGGATGATGCACATATAGTAGTAAGAATGTCTTCTCATGTCCCAAATTTGCTCTGGGAAGTTTGGGGAGCAGGGACAGATTTGACAGAAAGGTCATATGGGGGACAAAAACTGTGATGGAATGTGGGTGTCATGCAGAGAAGGAGGAAGATAATGCCAAACTGTTACATATATTTGACTCCTGGGAAAGTAGGAAGTGTAAAACATAAACTCAAAACAACTCTACCTGGATTGGGTTAAGTATAAGTTGTAGGTGTTTCACAGGCTTTCAAGATGCTGTTACAATACAGTAACTGCATGAAAGTATATTCTATTGTGCTAGCAACTCCTGTTTCCTGATCTTGCATACATCATAGGGCTGACATTAGCTCATTATGCCCACCCACCCCTTTCTGTGAGTCAGATCAACTTTCCATCACAAGAGCAAGGAAAAGCCCCACTGGAGGAGTGAAAGAGGATAACATTGGATATTGCTATTTCTCCTTTTCACTTCTTGCCTACACTGCCCCATGCTATTCAGACAATTTTATGAGCAGAATTATCATTTATATATTTATTAATGCATTTGATATCTAATTATATATTTCTAAATATCAAAGATATCAAACATATCTCATTGTCCTCGTGACAAACTGATGTACAGATCAGGAAGCTACATTATGGACAGAACATGGTGAAACATGGTGAAGACTGGCTCCAGGTTGGCAAAGGAGTATTACAAGGCTGTATACTCTCCCTTTATTTATTCATCCTATATGCCAAATATATATTAAGGGAAGCTGGATTCGAAGATGATGAATGTAGTTTTAAAACTGGAGGAAGAAACATCAGTAACCTGTTCTGTGCTGATGACACTACTCTGATAGCCGAAAATGCAACGGATCTTCAAGCCCTAGTACTAAAAGTCAAAAAGTACAGTGAAAAAATGGGAGTAAAATTAAATATAAAAAAGGCCAAACTAATAACAACAGGTAGAACAACCAGCCTTGACAATGAAGATACCGAAGTGGTGGATAGCTTCTGCCTTTCAGGATCAACCATCAACAGTAAAGGAACAAGCAGTCAAGAAATACTGTATGTCACAGACTAGCACTTGGTAGAGCAGCCTTGAAGGCCTTGGAAAAAATACTCAAATGCTGTGATGTGCTGTGACCTACAAAAATCACAATTGTGCAAGCCATGGTATTCCCTGTGACACTCTATGGAAGTGGAAAGTGGACTTTGAAGAAGCAGGATAGGAAGAGTATTGACACTTTTGAACTTTGGTGTTGGAGAAGACTCCTGAGAATATCCTGGACAGCCAAGAAAACAAATAAAAGGATCATCAAACAAATTGACCCAGAGTTCTCACTGAGGCACAAATGGCCAAGATAAAATTATCCTACTTCAGACACATTATGCGAAGACCTAGCTCTCTGGAGAAGCTCTAATGCTGGGAAAGGTGAAAGAAAGAGAAGAAGGGGATGACCAGCAGCAAGGTGGATGGACTCAGTTACAGTGGTGATGAGTTTTATCATTGAGAAAATCTATCTGTGTGGTTGCTAAGAGTTGAAAACCACTTGATGGCACATATTTCTGTAAGACAAAGCACCTCCTCAAGGTGTGTCAGTCCCCCTGAGTAGATGGAACTAGAAAACAGCTCCACAGGAAGACCAGAACCACACTTTATTGAGATGGGCCATAATTACAGAATCTTGCCAGTCTCATTGTGCTCCCCTCCTTCCAGTGAATCAAGGCATTTGCATGAACCACTTCCAAATATTGTTTTGTTTCTCAGGACTTAAACAATGTTTCAGCCCCTTTGCCTAGGTAATGGTTCTTGTATATTTCTGTCAAATTCACGGCCCTTACTCTCTACAGGTGGGTCACCTTCTTGACATTTTCCTAGTATCTTGCAGAGGCATCTTTCTCTGTCTTGATAAAGATTTGAGGGATGGGCCTCAATCAGCTAGTCCACCTCACCAACAGCAGCTTTTGTGCATGCACTGAAGCAGTTTTGTCAATTGAAGCAAAGTGGCAGCACTTAGTTAGTTGAGGGACTTTATGGAGGCCCTTAAAATCTCCATTAAAGCAAAGCACCACTTTGAAGATCTGTGTAATATCTCAGTTGAATCCAGAAACAATTAATCAACAAGAATTCTTATCTGCTGTAGGGAGTTAACAGCTAGCTAATGGCTTTCTCAGGACTGTACTGTAAGCAGAGAGCTGAAATAATGTTGAAACCATAACAAATCTGTGTTATCTAATTCCAGCAAACAAATTGGGTTGTGCTTTCTTTATAGTCTTTCAAGAGATTAATTTTTTATAATAATGAATGCATAACTAATATTCATATGTTTTGTGCTATCCAACATGATCCCTGAAGGATGAACTTCAATAACACAACAGAGATCTATTAAATAGTACATTTTGTACATCAATTGGATGATTGATGTAGTCAGTTCTAAACTATAGTTTTATCTGTAGCAAATTTGGTATTTTTCATTAGAAGGGATTATTTATTCCATGACTTCTGTGCCAACATATGATTATGATGTGATAGACAGACAGACAGACAGACAATTTGGTGTAGTGGCTAAGATGCTGGCCTAGAAACCAGGAGACTGTGAGTTCTATTTCTCCCTTTGGCATGGAAGCCAGCTGGATGACCATGAGTCAGGCACTTTCTCTCAGCCCAACCCACCTCACAAGAGTTGTAGTTGTGGGGAAAATAGGAGGGAACATTATCTATGCCACTTTGTGTTGTACAAGATAAAGGTGGAATGTAGTTCTAATAAATAAATGTATATCCTGCCTTCATTTGTAAATAAAGATAATACATTTCTTTTACATGAAGAGTGAAATCCAGTATATAATGGAATGTGTATAATTCCTTTCCTTTAATCAAAACTATTTCTAGAGATAACTTTAGTTACATAGCAAATCAATAAAATATTATTCCTATACCAACTTTTATTGGTTTAAATAATGCTCATAACAACCACAATAACATTTTCTGAATTATTAATCTGATTGCATATTTACACTGCCCATTAACATAAATTATTTAAAATTCTTTACACTACTTAATTTTTTATTTTGTTTTAGTTCATCTGCATTTTTAAAATATAATTTTATTGCATTTTATAAAGATTGTTTTCTAAAAACAATTGAAAACAAAGCAAAAATCCAAACTATTAAAAAAGAAACTATATATTTGACAAGAATATTTAATTCATTTATATTTATGTAGTGAGTTGTCAGAAGCAGCATGTTATTTTATCCATTTTTAAATTAAATAATTTAATATAGTCAAAGTGTTATTTAATTAGTTTACAACTGTAAAGGTTTAGTATTGGATTTCACATTTTCTCATACTTAAAATAAAATTTCCCATTATTTAAAAATTATTCCTTCTGCTTCTTAGTTTATTAAAATTAAGCTACCAATCATTTAAATTAAAAACAACAACAATGACTTAAAATTGTGAACTGTTTTCTTTGATTCTCTGTGGAAAAAAATGTTGACTTATCTTTTCCTTTAGTTATCTTGAAAGCCACAATAAATGATGTTTCCTTAGTAACAACATTAATTTCAAAATGGAACTTAATGTTTGAAAACAATAACATTACTTCCTACATTTAAGAGTTCTCTTTCTATAGAGTCTAGCTGCAGGTAGTGGTTGGCTGACCACAGGAAAAAGGGTTATACTAACACCATATGTAAAACCAGTGGAGACAGGATTTATAACTTTACTTTGGATTAAGCCAGGCCAATGTTCTATATTTGGCCATTCTACCCTATGCAATTAGCAATTTTGAAAAAGGGATACAAGGCCTTTGCCTTTGCTGTTGCATTTCCATTTTCCTAGCTACCAATTAGCTACATTCATTCCTTATTTTACTTCTAAAGCACTTTGGAGATTAGCAAGAATTTGACACACTGGATTACACTTAAAAAATAAATGAATATCAATTTGGGATGACAAAGGATCATCGTCCTGATAGAACTTAAAATGTATCACAGTTTTTCTTCAATTAGAGCTGGAGAATAATTTTGTACTCAACCCTCTATATGGCATTACTGCCCTTGTTAACTTGACTATCAAAGTCAGTCATTTTGATGGAATCTGTTGGCAAATTGCAAGGAAAGCCTTTGGCCCAGGAGAGATCAGAAAAGTCACACACCAGGCATTTCTATAAAAATAATTTTATTTACAGAAAGCAAACATATTTCCAAAAAGGGACACGGTGGTGCTGTGGGTTAAACCGCTGAGCTGCTGAGCTTGCTGATCGGAAGGTCGGCGGTTCGAATCCACGTGACGGGGTGAGCTCCCGTTGCTAGTCCCAGCTCCTGCCAACCTAGCAGTTCGAAAACATGCAAATGTGAGTAGATTAATAGGTACCACTTTGGTGGGCAGGTAACGGCATTCCATGTAGTCATACCAGCCACATGACCATGGAAGTGTCTACGGACAAACGCCGGCTCTTCGGCTTTGAAACGGAGATGAGCACCACCCCCTAGAGTCGGACACGACTGGACTTAATGTCAAGGGAAACCTTTACCTTTACTAAACATATTTACAGGCTATCAGTGACAGCTGCTTAACTCTCTACATGCCTACACAGAAAGGAAACTGAAACTAAAACAAGTCCAGGCAAGTTCTTCCCCCCAGGTGCAAAAATTAACATCCGAAAAGAGGACAATTAAATTCAACCTCTTCACCAGGCCAGAATGATTAGTTACCATAGTAACCTTAATCTGTAGTAGAAAACATATTAACACTCCCTTTTTATACTACAGAATAAGATGCAAACCAATTTGCTTTGTTAACTCTTTGTGTCTTTCCATTCACAATATTTTAACATTATCTCCCCTTTGGTTTAACAGAAAGCTACCATTCTTCTTCCTGTGTATTTCCAAACCTAGGTTATTTGTTACAGTTCCAAGGCTTTTTAATGTGAAATGGCTTTTCATGCAGGCTTCAAAATCAAGCCTTTGTTTTTCTGTTGGTGTGAACAGCAGCAAATCATCAACATAAATGCACAGATACATACAGCCTTGTTTGTCTTTCTTCATATATACACATGGATCTGCTTTTCCTTTTTCAAAACCAAAATTCTGCAGTTTTTCATCTAATTTTTGGTTCCAGGATCTAGCAGCTTGTTTTAACCCATAGATTGACTTCTGCAGTTCACAGACTAGATTCTCCCCTTTTTCATAGCCAGGGGGTTGCTGCATGTATAATTTGTGGTCTAAATCAACATAGAGAAATGCAGTTTGAATGTCATAGTGGTGAACTGACATTCTTTTCAGTGCAGCAACTTTTAACAGTAATCTAATTGATTCACCTTTAGTAACTGGTGCAAAAGTCTTGTCAAAGTCTAAATCTTTCCTTTGAGTGAACCCTTTTGCAACTGACCTTGCTTTATATTTTTGGATTTTGCCATCAGCATCCCTTTTCAGTTTGAAAACCCACCTACAACCTAGACAGCATTCATTGGGAGGTAGATTTACCAGTTTCCATGTTTTATTTTCTTTCAAGGATGCTAACTCCTGTTGCATGGCAGAATGCCAATTTTGTGCAATCTCAGGTGGTAAAGCATTCACTTGTTCTAAAGACTCAGGTTCTGTGAATATGTGAAAAGCCTTTACTGTTTCAGCCTGAAAACGTGATGGAGGAACACCTTTATTACTTCTCTGAGATCTGTGAGGTAATACAGGGCTTAAATTTTGACTCCTATCACTTTCCTGAGAAGCATCTGTCTCATCAGACAGATCTTCAGTTTGCTTTTCTGGTTTAATGTCCTCATCAGGCAAAAGATCACTATCAGCAAGTCCTTGCTGTTCTCTTGTGGTGGTCAGATCAACTGGAGAGCTAGAATTTAATCTCCCTCAGTTTTGTTCAGCAAAAGAAGCGCTTTTGCTAATTATTAATTTCTCTCCCATTATGAACCTGTAGCTCCTTTGGCTTTGTTCATAGCCAACAAAGATGGCTTTCTTTGTTGTGGGGCCTCCTTTCCTTCTCTGCTGTTTTGGAATATGAACCCAAGCAGTGCTACCAAACACTCTAAGATGGTTTACCTTTGGTTTCATACCATAAAACAAATGGAATGGAGTGTCCTGAATCACAGAGTTATACAATCTATTTTGTACATAACAGGCAGTAGATATTGCCTCTCCCCAATACTTAAAAGATAAATGGGAATCTTTAAGCATGCATTCCATTGCATTTTGCAAGGTTCTGCCCTTTCTTTCAGCAACACCATTTTGCTGAGGGGTGTAAGGGTTAGAAAGAATTTGTTCTATCCCCTTTTCCACTCTAGGAAACTTTTGAATTTGTGAGAAAGGTACTCTCCTCCTCTATCACATTGGAGTGCAGATACAGGCCTAGGGAATTTTCCATTTGCCCATGTCACAAAACCTTTAAATTTCTCAAATGCCTCATCTTTGTGTTTTAAGATGTAGATAAATGTGTATCTTGAGAAATCATCAGTGATGGTCATTGCATACTTTGCTTGTCCAAAACTTGGAGCAAAAGGACCAATAATGTCAGAGTGTACAATTTCCAAAGGTCTAGTTGTAACTCTGTCACTGTGCTTACTCACAGGAGCTTTTAGTGTTTTGCACTCTTTGCAAACTACACACCCTAAGTATTTCTCACAGGGTTTTATCTTTAGGTCAGCACACAGCTGTGGCATTTGTGCTATATACTTGAAATTAGCATGACCAAATCTCCTGTGCATCAGGTGTACACATTGGTCATGATATGGCGTGTTGCCAACTGCAGCCTTGCAGCTTGGCTTCCTTGCATTTTGCACAATGTACAAGGAGTCTTTTAATATACCAGTAGCACACAATTTTCCATGTTTACGTATCTCACAACCATTTTTCTTAAATGTTATGTTATACCCTGTTGCAGCCAATTGTGCCACAGATAAAAGGTTTGATTGTAAATTTGGCACATACAACACACCTTTTACAGTTTCTCCCAAGCAGGATAAATACAAGTCACCTTGTCTCATAATTTTGGTCACAGACCCATCAGCCAAAGATACACTTTGTCTTTCAGTTTAAGACAGTGACACAAAAGAGCTTTTACAATTACATAAATGACAATTGGCCCCAGAATCTAACACCCATACATCAGAATTACCCTTCTCAGCAACCTGTGCAATTTGGCTTGTCTGAAGAGCCTTCTTCTGTGTTGCCCTTGTGTTCTTCTTCTCTGTCTTTCTACTCTTGGGTCTCAAGGCACAGTCTTTCTGCAAATGTCCAGCTGAACCACAAGTGAAGCATCGCTGGCTGGCTAGTGCTGTGGCCTCAGCTTCCTTTCCCTTCTTTTCCCTTGTTTTCTGGTACTGCAGCTTTTCAGAAGAGATGGGGGGGATCTTTCCTCTCTCTTCTCCCATTCAACGAGTAAGTGCTGTGTAACATACGATGGGGTGAGGTCTGCTTCAGGCATAGCCTCCAGGGTACAAATTAGTGTGTCGCACATTTCATTCAGTGAGGACAGGAGGATATAGGATTTTGTGAGAGGTGTAAATTCCATTCCTCTCTCCTGCAACTCAACAAACAGCTGCTGAATATGATGCAGGTGCTCAGGAAGGCTATCTCCTTCTGCAAGGTAGGCTTTGTACAGCTTTTTTGTCAGGGTAACTTTACTTCCTGCTGTTGCCTTTACATACAAGTCTCTCAGAGCGTCCCAAAGTTGCTTTGCAGACTGCATACCTCGCACGTGGACTAGCTGATTGTCCTCAACTCCCAGGATAATGGTGGCTCTAGCCCACTCATCCTGTCTAAGCCATTCAGCACTGGGATTTTGGGGGGTCTGCTCACCAATTGGCAGCCAAAGATTCTCTCTGCAATGATACGTCTCCATCTTCAGGGCCCAATTCAAATAGTTGGTCTCTGATAGGTGCTCCAGAGGCATTGCTGAGGGCTGGGAGGTAGCCATGGCTTCTTTCTTCCTTTTGCAAGTCACCTCAGCTGGCTTCTTTGTGCTGTAGACTGGCAGTTGCTGGAAAATCTCCAGGTGGCTCCAAAGAAAACCTTCACAGGTCTTTGCTACCTGCCTTTAAATTGTGCATGAGGTATGGAGCTGATCTCTCTATTCTCTCTGGGGTTTTACTGGGCTGCTTACTGGGTTTACTGGGCTGCTTACTGGGCCCATAACCTGTTGACAGATTGCTAGGAAAGCCTTTGGCCCAGGAGAGATCAGAAAAGTCACACACCAGGCATTTCTATAAAAATAATTTTATTTACAGAAAGCAAACATATTTACAGGCTCTCATTGAGAGCTGCATAACTCTCTACATGCCTACACAGAAGGGAAACTGAAACTAAAACAAGTCCAGGCAAGTTCTTCCCCCCAGGTACAAAAATTAACATCCGAAAAGAGGACAATTAAATTGAACCTCTTCATCAGGCCAAAATGATTAGTTACCATAGTAACCTTAATCTGTAGTAGAAAACATATTAACAGAATCTGTTACTTGCTAATCACTAGTTAAATTATAAATACTTACATTTATCAATATCACAATATTTGGTTCTCAGAATGGCTTGGTTCTTCGAACCTAAGATATATTCCATAAAAGCAAACACTGAAAAGCACCAAAATAATATATGGCACCATTCTATCTCTGTCTGTCTGTCTATCTATCAAATTTATATCGCTGTCCATCTCACACAAAGTGATTCTGGGTGGCGTACAATAAAACCAACAATTAAAACATTTTACAAAATCATATTAAAACAATCAAACATAAATAAAAACAAGACTGTGAGGGGGGAATACAGTACATCAAGATGTTACATGTGACGCGACCAGCATGCAGGGCCCCTGTGACCAGGGGATTCCCCAGGCCTGTTGAAAAAAACATGTTTTAAGAGATTTCCAGAAGGTCACAAGGATTGGGGCTAACCTCACCTCATTTTTAATACTCAGTGTATAACAGTGAAACTAATAATCTAATCACATTTGCCTTTCTAAAATTTTCCCTGAAATAAAATCTTCATTCTAGCTAATTTTTATTTATTTATTTTTTAGCACCAAACTGTTCTTTCACACTAATAATTTAAGAACATATATGCAAATTAAGATTTTAAGGAATATGGGTTTGTAATGTTGAGAGATAAAGTACAATTTTGCCTCAGAATAGCATTAGCTTTGATGTATCTAAGGTCAAAAAACTATCAGCCGGTAGCAAGCTCACCAGCACAATAAATGGCATGACACTATTTTATAGAAATTTCAGCAGAAGTCTCAAAATTTATATTTTATATTTTAAAATATAAAATGCAATTTATATTTTAAAAACATTAGCATGCTGACACTTCACCACAGTACTGGAAATGCAATGAAGCAATATCAAGGTTGTATAATTAATATGGAAAAGTTGGGGTGGGGAAAATCATCAATACTGCCAGATGACTTCAGAAACCTGGTTTCAGAGCCTCAAAATTTGCCTGTATTACTTTTATAAATCAAATTATCTCTGGTCAATGTCCTTTCTGTCAGCAATTTGTGTCTGTCTACATAAGGAGGGTACTCTGGCAAAGTGTACTTCACCCCTTTCCCATTCCTCCCTTAACCACCCCCTGTTACTTTGAGAACAGAACACATCTCAACCTCTTCAACTTCATTTCATTTCTCAGCAGTCAGAAGCAGACCCTGCCTGCAATCTATCTAGAGAAAATTAAGGAAACCTTTTCCCATGCTTTTTTGCTATTGGCCATATGAATAGGTGAGGGGATTGGTGAACATAATTTAACCATTATCTGTAGTTGGAGCAAGAAAGGGGAAAGAATTGTTCTCTCTCCTGCCACCAATATATGGGCACAGTCTTGTTTTTTTATCTTCTTTGCTCCAAGGAGGTAAAAGCATCATCTACTGTATGGTTTTTTCCTGTTTCTCTATTAAAGTAGTCCATTAAAATAGGTACATGTGAAAATGTGAAAAACAAAATATATCATATATTGCAGACTGCAGGCATTGTTGCCACAGAATTTGGATCAAACTGATGCAGAATTTTGTTAGAGTGTATATCACACATATAGTAGTTGCCATTGGAATCTGGATGTATTACTGCATAGTATATTAGGTAGGAAAATAGAAGAAACTGAGTAACTATACAGATTTTTTGAGAAGGATTTAGATCTTTGTTGTTGTTGTTGTTCCTTTGTGCTTGACAAATATGGTCTAGATTTCTCCGAGAAAATACTGTTTCCTAACCTTTAAATTGCATAAAATGCTGCTTCTAGTATCTTCACTTACATAAAGCATATTCACACTGTCATGTCAGGTTTCAAAAGATATATTGGCTCCCACAATGGTTTCATATTAGTGTTAAAAACACTTTGAAATGTAAGTCGGTGAATAATTTTGAGGCCTATGATGTTTTTACAGAAGCTACCATGTGAGTGCAACTGGAGGTATTTTAAACACTGCATGATGTTGTTCTACAACCCATTTTAAACAGAAGAATTATCCCCCTTTTTAGTTTGGAAATGTCACCGCAGGAGACGGATTTACATCTAAACGTGTGTTTTCTCTTTTAGCACCAGCTTATGGTCTCTAACGGTTAAGAGTAGCTTTACATTTTTAATGTTTTGTTTTATTGTAAAGTGAGTTGGGATTAATTTGTATGGAGGACATTATAGAAGTTAACTCTGTATTGTGTTGTGTGATGACAAATTCAGTAATCTGTGGGCTTCCTATTGTTAATTAATTCATTTCACAGCTCACTAATTTTGTCAATGAACAGAAGCAACAGGTTCTTCTGAGAAGAGATACAGAGTTATACTCACATGCACGTACATGCAATTTCAGTGGAAGACAAAGTATTAAATGCATATATTTTATTCATTATGAATCTGATGCCTCAAACAAAACAGTGAATCATCCCTCAAGTTTTCTTCAAGTCTCTTTGCTGGGAATGATGTTGAGTATAAAGTATAGCCAGACCATCAGGACAAATTAAGCATTTTTCCAGCCCAGGAAGAGCTCTATGTACTGAAGAAGAATTTCATTCAATTTATTGTTTTAAAATAAAAACTTACACAAAGTTTAGAAACATCATTCAGAAAACCATTTGGGGAGCAAGTGAACCTGACAGATTTAATCCATCCCTAAACCCAACCGAGGGGTAATGGGTAAGGTCTTAAATGTTTCTATCCCCTCATACTAGGGGCAGTCCAGATCAGGTTACTTCTCTTGTTTTTCTTACTGAGAAAGAAAGGAATGTGAAATATGTAGCAACATGTACTTTTTGTAAGTACATAATTTAATCATCATGCCTTTGCATAGTAAGAAAACTGTATTATCATTTTCTTCTGTCATAAAGTGAGGTGGAAAGAGTATGCCTTGCTTTTCCTTGTCTGGCTGTGATGCAATTTCTGTGGGTCATTTTCACAGCATTGATTGTGTTCTCATTTCAGACAGATGCAGCTTTAATGTATGATGCTGTTCATGTGGTGTCAGTTGCTGTCCAGCAGTTTCCACAGATGACTGTCAGTTCATTACAATGTAATCGCCACAAACCATGGAGGTTTGGGACCCGCTTTATGAATCTAATTAAAGAGGTAAGTCAGAAGCAAGATATGCTCCATTCTTGGTTAGAAATTCAGCACATGCAGGGCCTTTGGCTTTGAGATGAGCACTCGAGACAGAGGCATACGTCTGCAAGCAGTTTGCACTGAAATTTTTACCCAGAAAGCCTAAGCAATGATATGCCTGATAAACTGAATAATAAATAAATAGCAGGAAATGTTTTGCTAAGAAGTATCATCCCTGTGCAGAGTAAAGAATTGTAGGAGTACAAAATATAACAGCTGTGTGCAGCAATTTGATGCCTGCCTATATTATTTTCATGCTAAATGTTTTCATGCTAATTTTTTTCAATGTACTCTGCCAATTTCTGAAAGGTCTACATTTTACTAAATGTTCTACATTTTATGAGCTTCAAATTGTACTTTATGTAAGCTTGTATTATAAGATGTTGAGTTCTAACATGGATACTTTCAAATAGTAGAATGGTAAGTGCTGATAATCTTTTAACATATAATAGTAATGGAATTGTCATGATGCTGTTTTCAGCACTGTGAGTTTAGTTTGTTCCAGGACTGAAAGCTATGGATTCAAATGAATCCCAAACTCAATATTATACAGGTAGTCCTTGTTTACCAACTGCCTCGTTTAGCAACCATTCAAGGTTATGACGGTGTAAAAAAAAAAGCGTTGCAACCAATCCTTGCTTTGCAATGGTGTGCATTTATGACCCCCACAGCATCCCATGGTCACATGATCGCCATTTGTATGCTTCACAACTGGCTTGCAGCAAGCAGAGTTAATAGAGAATTTAGAAGTAAAATTGTAAGTTGCAGTCACATGATATTTTGCTTAATGACCACAGTGATTCACTTAACAGTTGAAAGGGAAGGAAGGTCTTAAGCTTGTTGTGGTCATGTGATTTTCCACTTAGTGACCGTGGCACTTATTGATGGAGTTGCTGGTCCCAACTGTGGTCATTAAGTGATGACTACTTGTATTTTATAAGGCAATCTTGGCAAATAGGACAGAAGTATTGGAGTCTGCAATTTCTCAGGTTTAAAACAGGAATGGCTAGCTGTCTCTAGAAACTGAACAAGGATATCCTTCAATATTAAATCAAGGGCTTTTAATGTGGAGCCTTACCACTAATGTGGGTGTGGAAATTCTTCAAACTTGGCATTTTCTTATATGTGTGGCCAGCAGTTTATGTTGTTGCATTCCTCCCTCCCCCACATATTTTGACAGCTATCTATATTTCTGAAAGAAGCACTGAGCTTTAAAATGAGCTTGCAATGATCATAACTGTGCAAATATATATCATTCTAACACATTTCATAGGAAATGAGGTCTTTCAATAACATTTTGGTAGGGCATGGTTCTATTTCCATTTATTTGGAACTTTTGAGGAAGTTGGCTGCAGATATATTTAAATGCAAGTAATGGCTCCCCCCCCCCCCCAACTCATTACTATGATGCAGTTCTCACTTGCTTAATCTTGGTGATTTCTTATGGAATGGCTATGGGAGAGTTTCTGTATGTTAAGCCCTGATTTTTCCTCTTTTTCTTGCTGCAGGAACAGTGGGAGGTAGAATCCAATTGGATGTTTTTGTTAGTGAAAGTAATTTCTGTGGGTGCAATGACAAGAGGCAATTACTTTTTTCTTATGAACACTTTGAAGGGAGTAAAAAAAATATCTACTTGAACTAGCAGAAAACTACAGGCACAGTGCTGGATTCTACCTAGGGCAAAACTCATATTTTTAATTTTCCCTAGTAAAAGATGAATATTAGAGAGTAATATTATGAGTGTATTTTCTGAGAATAGTATTGAATGCAATAAGGACAAAGTGATAAGATGTGTTATTATAAAACTCATAACTGGAGATATACTGAGAGACAGCAACAGAGAACAAAAATCCCTATATCCTAAATAAGGAAATAATGAAAATATTTCAAATAGCAGTCTTTTTTCATCCTAGTCAAGAAGCCCTACGTGTAGTATGTAGTGGGAGAAGGAATGGAAAAGTATTAAAGTATTGTATGCAGAGATTAAAGAAAAGTTGGTTTAATTATCAGGAGAATGCCAGAAATCCAAAAAGTGGATATGACTTTTTATATATTGGCTATAAGGAAAATGATTTAAATTTAATGAATAATTAATATTTCCATTTTGGCAGTCATTAATTTATTCATTTCTCTCTCTTTCTCTTACTGCTTACATATGATTTTTTTTTCTTATTTTCCTAGGCTCACTGGGAAGGTCTCACTGGCAGGATAACTTTCAACAAAACCAATGGTTTAAGGACAGATTTTGACTTAGATGTCATTAGTCTTAAAGAGGAAGGTCTTGAAAAGGTACTTAAGTTACTTCCTCACAGCTGATAATACTTTAAAAGAATAATACTGTATTTCTAGTTTCTCTTTATGAATTTTTCTTTAAAAATTACTGGATCTAATGTACACAGTTGTATTTATTTATTTGTTTGTTTGTTTGTTAAACAAATTTATAAGCCCGCCCACATGGTTACTATGGGCAGCTTACAGAATTAATTATCTGTTTATAAGGTATTTTGAAAAGAATTAGCTATGATGGCTAGTTCTTTTCTTTAAAGTTGCATATAGAAAACTATGGCTGTCATTACATTGAAACAAACCTTGTATAATAATATCAAAGTAATGAAAGCTGTAATGGTATGTGGGAATGACCTTGGGAGACAGGAGCCACAGGCTAGACAATGGTCAGAAAAGTGGCAGTTGAGCCCGCAGTAGGAATGGGGGTGGTGGTGGCAAATGTCTCAGAAAGGACCCTCCCTACTTTCTTGGACTGCAAAGGCAAAGGAGGGAGACATGTTCTATCAGACTTGCAAGATTCTGTTAATATGAAATGACAATAAAGATAATGCTAGTACTCCTGGGTGTGCTACTTGTCTGGACTACCTCAAAGGGCTGACAGAAGCTATGCAGTTATACAACAGTCAGTCCTTTGAGATATGACTAGGCAAAGCAGGGATTCCAGGAATGCTCTTTATTGTGGTAGGGTAAATAGCAGACTCCTTAAAGTTGGTCAGTGTTTCTATCTGCCCCATCTTATACCAAACAAAATCAAGGTCGAGACATTTCAAGTTTATTGCTCACTTTTTCCTTTTTCTCAGGACTGAGTAATCTTTTCTGAAAGGTCCCCCTTAACAGTTTGTTCATTCCTTTCCTAGTCCCAAGAACAGGTCTCTATTCCTTCATGATAACCATCTGCATATATTAATTCTGTAAGTTCAAAAGGATTTGCATACCACTCTTGTAACTTTAAAAATTCTTAACTCTCCTAAAGATTAAAGAGGCAATATCAATATTGGTGAGCAACTTCCACTGTTTACAATTTTTATGCACAAAGTACAGATTTCCCTCACTTTATATGAATTTGCTATTATGCGATTGATCATTATTGTCTAAGAATTTGCTTTAGGCAAAAACAACAACAACAAAAGCTCCCCCTCCCACCCCCACAAGTGGTATTATGCAATCTGGGCCAGCATAGCCAATTGTGCCAAAGGTCTGGAAACATGCCAAGGCATCTTCCTGCCAAAACCCCTTTTCTGTCTTTGCTTCAAATCTTGTATCCAGATGGAGTCACAGGATTTAGACCAATTGGAACAGATACAGAGAAGGGCAGTGAGGATGATCAGGGGATAATAAAGTTGCTGGGAATATTTAGCTGTGAGAAGAGAAAATTGAAGGGGGATATGATACAGCATGATATTAGGTGACCTCTAAGGTTCCTTCCAACTCTGTGAATCTATGATTCTTCAAATTATGCCATCTATAGAGTAAGATTAACGCTTGTTCTCCACACTTGCAGGGGTGCTTAATTAATATTCTTGTACTGAGCAGAGGGCTTGATTTAAAGGGTTTCTGGCTCTATGATTCTATTTGTCAGGTGAAGCTTTCCTGAAAGTGTTTATCATTTGGAGCCACAAACGTTCTTAAATTTATTGCAACTTATTTCTGATCAGTTGAGTTGGTTAAGGTTTACTAAATATTATTTAGTTGACTGCCAATACCTTTCTTTTAGAGCAGCTTTAGAATTAAAATATTTATGCTGAGCAAGTTAATTGCAAAAAGATGTGGTGTTAAAGATAATATTTTCTGGAGAAACATAACTACTGGTTAAAACCAGCATCAATGCATTATAATCCCATTACAGCATATGGCATAATATGTTGGAATTGTTCATATATGTTTTAGGGTACTATAAGAAATAATGTGTAAGAAACATGG
Organism: Candoia aspera; assembly: GCF_035149785.1. Taxonomy (NCBI): domain Eukaryota; kingdom Metazoa; phylum Chordata; class Lepidosauria; order Squamata; family Candoiidae; genus Candoia; species Candoia aspera. Next base: position 108,971,295 of record NC_086153.1, on the reverse strand, counting down.
TTGCCAGGCAGTTAAATACAGTTAAAAATTAAGCCCATATCCGGCCAGAGTCGCTGGGAGTTGGGTGGCATATAAATTTAATTAATTTAATTAATTAAATTAACTATGAAGGGATAACTCTGTTGATTCACAGTGCAATTGTAGTAAATTCTAAATAGTATCCCTGATGACTATAGACAAAAAAAATGACTGGGTATAAGATTTTAAACTATCAGTGTTATATAAATGTTGCATTTTATATATTATTATTAAACATGTACTGACTTATACACTAGGGAACTAGTAGTCTTAATCTTGATTTTGTATAGTTCTAACTTAGTGTAATGTATGGAGCTGGCCATTTATAAACACAGGTCTTGAGAATGTACTGATTTGCCTATGTATGCTTGAGTTTGTGTCTATGTGTATGTAAAAAAAGCCATTTGAGATTTAATTAAACATTATTAAGCAATCCACAAGTTAGTGCAATATGTAAACCAGGCAATCTCTCCTTCTGGAAGCCAGTTTTGCCTCCCAACCAACTTGCTAATCCAATAGTGAAAGGAATCTGTTGAGGAGAGAGTGGCTGTGAGATTTGCTATATATTACTTTTTGTGGTTGGAACAAGACCATAGCCACCATCTTCAACTTCTTCCCTAAAATGACTTTTCTTCAAAATAGGTTTCAGAAGAGAACCTCAAACTAACCATTCCAACAGAAACTGAGGGAATGTTGCTATAATTCAGTCAAAGCTTTTCAACTGGCTGTATTCTATTAAAGTTACCAGCAGAAATTGGATTTCCAGGATTCAGAATGAATTTGTTTAATTCTGCCAATTTGGTGTCAGAATCCAAGTGAAAACCTAATTTGGCCAAATTGTTTCTGAAGCAATATATTGAATTCTAAAACAAAAGTACCTGTGTGTGGAATACTGGTATTTGAGACATTCTTCTTCAAATATTTGTACTACCTTTAACTGGCTAACTGCTGAATGATTTGGAATAGCAGCCACAAATACATTAGTTTTCTTTAGAACAGTGGATAATTGTGATTGAAAAGAAGGGAGTTGGAGTGAGTTTCCACTTCATAAATTTTTTCTGACTTGGGAGGGAGGAATGCAGTTGACATGTCAAAATGTAATCTATGAGAGCCAGATACAGGATATTTTTACATGAATGTGTGTGTATGTGAAGTTTCATAGTATTAGGACTAGAAAGGAATGGATCTGTTTACAGTGATATATAACTTATGTGTGGGGAATATATATTTACGAAGCTGTTTTATTTATATTTATATTCATTCTTTAGAGGACAGAATTTAAATGGAAAATTAAGCACTCAACATTCTATACATCATTTTTATTCCAAATGTCACACTTTGCTCGACATATTTTGAAATTCAGTGAATCACTTTTTAGGCCAGCTGCTGCTAATAGAATGATAGCTGAAATTGCACCTTAGGAGAATAGGAGACAGTGTTTGCAGTTTTAACTTTGCCTTCTTATTGCTGTCTTCTAGTGGATGAAAAATAACTCATGCATGATATATTAATTCTTTTCCTGTTTTATAGATTGGAACCTGGGATCCTGCAAGTGGCCTTAATATGACTGAGAATCAAAAAGGAAAACCAGCAAACATAACTGATTCCCTTTCTAATCGTTCCTTAACTGTAACCACCATTTTGGTAAGTTATCCTCCATGCAATTAGATTTTAGAAGTTCAGCTGTAGTTGAAAACTACAGAAAGACACAGTGCATAAAATAATAATTACCAGTATTTGTATGTCATAGTTATTTAGCAATTACTGATTAATGAATAAGCTGAAATATCTCATTAACTATGGGATTTTACCCTCATCTATGAAGATAGCAATTCATTTTACTTTCAGTGCTAACATTCTTGTGATTTCTCAACATTTTTATATTTAGATAGAATCTGCTATGCTAGATTTGGGGAAAGAGTTTCAGTGGCAGAGTATATAATTTTTAGATTCAATTCAATATTAATTTATCAAAGAATTTTTTTCCAAAAGCAGTAGTGATTCTTTCAGTCTTCTCCTTCAATTTTTTCTAGATTTAGTTTCAAATTTAAATCATAAAAGAAACATACCTGTCTAGAATAATTCCTCAAATGTAGAAAGAATGAAATTTAAAACTTTTTTTAAGTTTAACCTCAAAACTTTTATTTCATCTAATAGTGATATGCAATAAACTTTAAATCTGAAATTTTATTTATTTTTTTCCCTACCACATTTGAGGACTCAGTATCCCAGTTAGAGTTCAAGATTTGTTTCAAGCTTGAAATAGCTGTCATATGTTTGAAATGGGTTGGTCGGGTCATCGTGGAAATGTTTCAAGTTTCAAATGGAGTGCCTAAACCAAAAAAAGCTATTTCATGCTCAAATAATCTCATTTTTTATTGAAACACATCAAAATTGAAACATTTTACACACACCCTTTAGACTGTGTTTATTAACTATTATATTTTTATTTGTCCTTGAGGCAGGAGTAAGTAATATGACATGACTGTTTGGAAACAGTGCATTTTATTCTAATATAAATAAGTAATATTTTACATGAATCTATTACACATAAATATTGTGTGATTAAGGGCACACTGGGAAAATAGAAAAAGCAACAATGTTTTGCTTGCCAGATTTCTACCATAACCACAAATCACTTCTTAAACCAAACAGCACTTCATTTTTATGCAGTGTTAAAAACAGAAAGAAAACATCTAAACTTGTAATAGAAGTGCAAAATTTTACATTTTAAGTTATAATCATGATTGTGGAAACCTTGGAAATGCTAGAATTCCAGATACATGCATGTTTAATTCTCTGCATATAATTTTCCAGAACTACAAGCTTCATTTTAATTAATTTTGCTTTATACTTTATCTTATTATCATTATCCTTCTGGCACATAGCCATACAAAGTACTTGCAAATACTTCAAAATCAGGTAATCCTGCACAAATGCCAGAATAATTCAATGTTGTGAAACTCAGCTAATAACACTATTCTAATTCTGTGTTTTGTAAATGTTTTTTTTTCCTTTAAAAATAATTGTTCATGGATTTGTTTTAAAAACAAATTTGTTATTCCTACAATTTAAATTCTGAACTGAGCAATTTTTCTCCTATCTCATCCAAAATTGTAGGAACCATTTGCAGAACAGGATAGATTCCATATCAAAATGTTTTAATTATTTTTTTGTCTGCTTTAATTTGTGGTCAAAGGGAAGAATTTTTTGAACAGTGTGGTGCAAGTAGCTCCATGTTTGTGGTAAATAATTTTTAAAATATAAGCTTTTTTTTTTTTTTTAATGGGACTTACTTCTAAGGATGCATGTTTAGGGACTGGCTTGCAAACAATTTGAGTTCTACATTGCCTTAAATTGCCCTTCATCATCCTGATGTCCTCCAAATATGTTGAACTGTATCTCCCATGCTTCCCAATCAGCATCTGATAGCTATCATTTTGGATATAAAATAAAATTTAGTTCAGTGCAGCACAGACACTAGTGTTGGGGAAAGTCTGCTATTGCTGTTATTCATTTATTTCTGTTCTTAAATCTACAAAGTGAATGTCATTCATCTATGAAATACGCATCTCCATACTCTCCAAAATTCTTCCTTTACTACAGTGAAAGTCTAACAAGAAGAAATGATTGTGAATTTTTCACCAAACTTTTTTTTTAATGTGTAACCAATGAAAGAAGTGGGAATTCAGGTTTATTAGTATGCACACTGCTCACAGTAGGTGGAAACATCTGGCAAGGCTTCTCTAGGCCTGGAAGCTAAGCAGAGTTGGTTTACTATCTGATTGGGACATTGCCAGGGAGAACCAGGGCAAGAGGCTAGAGTGGGAAGTTGAAGAATACCCTGAAAAAAGGAAAAGAAGAAATTTGTGGCATGCAGTTGTTAGAAATACTGTGTGGATGTTTTCCTGAAGTTACAGGGTGACAAGCTTAACTTGAAGGAGACATTACTTACTGTGAACAATAAAACAGATTGGATTTTTATTGAGCCATTCATCCTGTTTATATTCTGAAGAGCAACAGGTTCAGAAGACCACCTTAAAGACTGGCAGGTTGGTTACAGCATATGTCTACATGGCTGCAATGCAGAAATGCTTAACTGCTTTTCATCATATATCTTATGATAAAGCTCCATAGGTAATTGTTTGTTTTCTTTTGGTACTTTGCAACACAGCAAAGTAATAAGATGGAGGCTTGTGTGATGAAATCTGAGGAAAAATTCTGGTTCCATATAATGATTTTCAACTGTTGCCTGACTGTTGGTAGCTTCACTTTAATAGTCTTCACTGAGTAGCATACAACCACCTTATAGAACAGCTGCTTATTTTTCATTTCAAAGTTCTTTCTGTTTCAGAAATATGTTAGCAACAGACCTCAGTGCTGTGCAATCTATATCTCTAGAAGAAATCCCTCAAGAATGACTGCGATAAAACAAATTTAAGTTTGCTTAAGAAAATACTCACTATGTTTATCATTATAATCTTCTCATCCTATCCTGAGAAGTAACAAAAAAAAAACCCCTAAGAAATATACAGTGTTTATTCTTGTCTGGGGTTACAATTTCTGTCCTAAACTGTTTGATGGAAATAGCAGCATATATTGTGAGGAGGAACATGCCAGCAGCAGAAGGAAGAACCTCATAGAAGCTGGCAACAGTATAGGAGGCAGAATAGCTGCCTATCGATGGTGATCATGTGTGGCGTTAAGGTGTGGGACTAGAAGCAGGAAATCCCAGGTTTTAATCCTCCCTTAGGCATGAAAGCCAACTGGGTGACTGTGGGCCAGTCACTCTCTTTCCTATATGGAAAGTTGAAAAACATATTTCTACCACCCACACTGGACTAGCATGTTAGATGACAGTTCATAACCTTTAGTGACAAAAGCCAGTTTGGTGTAGTAGTTAAGGCATCAGGCTAGAAACTGGGAGACTGTGAGTTCTAGTCCTGCAATAGGCACAAAGCCAGCTGGTTGACTTTGGGCCAGTCACTCTCTTCTCAGCCCTAGGAAGCAGGCAATGGCAAACCACTTATGAAAAACCTTGCCAAAGAAACTGCAGGGACTAGTCCAGGCAGCCATCAGGAGTCAAGACTGACATGAAGGCACCAAAAAACAAAAACCTTCAGTAAAGAGGCATTCATCCTATAGTGGATTGATTGTGGCTGATAATAATGATCTATATTATCTATACCTATCTATATCAGAGGTTGCTTGTTAGATACTAGTAGAATATATCATTTTTAATAACATGGAGGTGTCCCCATACTAACTTGAAGGAAGCATAAAAAGATTTGGCTGTAGGTTTGTGATTATAATAAAATGATAATAAGCTGGGCATAACACAAGAATTGTGTGCCTTTGAAAAGGCTGTAAACATTACTGTCTTACTGGACCACTCCTTTGCCTGGTTGCTGACTGAACATGCATCTTCTGATGTCTGGGAAATGATTCCACACCCATCTCATGACTATAGAAAGCATAATTAGGGATCTTGTACTCTTTACAAAGGCCCAGCAGCACATCTCTCAGAGATGGTTCAGATGATGTGTTTTCTGAGGGCTTGGGATCTCTTCTGGCTGAGTCTTGAGGAATTCCAGATCTTCTTCAGAAGAAAAATATTCCAGGTATAGGGACTAAACAGGAAAGAAATCACATATTGTCCATTTTCACTATCAAGTTTCATTCTGCTTCTTGCTACTTTAGTTTGCAAATATTTTTAGAACTCCTTATGAACAGTCATACCAAAATTCATACACATTTTTATGGACATTTGTCATTTTTTAAACCTTTTTAGTCAATGTATTAGGTGCATCCTTTCATTAGAAATATGCGTTTTTCTTTGCCTTTCCTGAAATGTATACGATTCCTTAAAACTGGGATAAGAGCAAACATTGCATATCATTTCCCTTTTGAATGCAAGCTGGATATGCTTTCTATTAAAATATGCTTCTCCTATTTAAAACCTGTGGTAACCTTATAGGTAACCTTGATGGCTTGAAATGCTATCAGCTTTGTATTCTCATTTTCTTAGGACAGAACATTTAGCAGTTTTTCTGGAATAGGTTCTGGGACTCTAATAACTTATTCAAGAAAATTGGTCAGGCATACCCTTCCAAGTGTCTTGCAAGATGATGCTGTCAAGGTAATGCATGCTATATGCCAGCAAATTTGGAAAACACAAGAATGGCCATCAGATTGGAAAAAATCAACTTATATCCCCATACCAAAAAAGGGAAACACTAAAGAATGTTCAAACTATCGAACAGTGGCACTCATTTCACATGCCAGTAAGGTAATGCTCAAGATCCTGCAAGGTAGACTTCAGCAGTTCATGGAGCGAGAATTGCCAGATGTACAAGCTGGGTTTAGAAAAGGCAGAGGAACTAGGGACCAAATTGCCAATATCCGCTGGATAATGGAAAAAGCCAGGGAGTTTCAGAAAAACATCTATTTCTGTTTTCTTGACTATTCTAAAGCCTTTGACTGTGTGGACCATAACAAATTGTGGCAAGTTCTTAGTGGTATGGGGATACCAAGTCATCTTGTCTGCCTCCTGAAGAATCTGTATAACGACCAAGTAGCAACAGTAAGAACAGACCACGGAACAACGGACTGGTTTAAGATTGGGAAAGGAGTACGGCAGGGCTGTATACTCTCACCCTACCTATTCAACTTGTACGCAGAACACATCATGCGACAAGCTGGCCTTGAGGAATCCAAGGCTGGAGTTAAAATCGCTGGAAGAAACATTAACAATCTCAGATATGCAGATGATACCACTTTGATGGCTGAAAGTGAAGAGGAACTGAGAAGCCTTATGATGAAGGTGAAAGAAGAAAGTGCAAAAGCTGGCTTGCAGCTAAACCTCAAAAAAACCAAGATTATGGCAACCAGCTTGATTGATAACTGGCAAATAGAGGGAGAAAATGTAGAAGCAGTGAAAGACTTTGTCTTCCTAGGTGCAAAGATTACTGCAGATGCTGACTGCAGTCAGGAAATCAGAAGACGCTTAATCCTTGGGAGAAGAGCAATGACAAATCTCGATAAAATAGTTAAGAGCAGAGACATCACACTGACAACAAAGGCCCGCATAGTTAAAGCAATGGTGTTCCCTGTAGTAACATATGGCTGTGAGAGCTGGACCATAAGGAAGGCTGAGCGAAGGAAAATCGATGCTTTTGAACTGTGGTGTTGGAGGAAAATTCTGAGAGTGCCTTGGACTGCAAGAAGATCAAACCAGTCCATCCTCCAGGAAATAAAGCCAGACTGCTCACTTGAGGGAATGATATTAAAGGCAAAACTGAAATACTTTGGCCACATAATGAGAAGACAGGACAGCCTGGAGAAGATGCTGATGCTAGGGAGAGTGGAAGGCAAAAGGAAGAGGGGCCGACCAAGGGCAAGATGGATAGATGATATTCTAGAGGTGACGGACTCGTCCCTGGGGGAGCTGGGGGTGTTGACGACCGACAGGAAGGTCTGGCGTGGGCTGGTCCATGAAGTCACGAAGAGTCGGAAGCGACTAAACGAATAAACAACAACAACACCCTTCCAAGTGAGCTAATCTTGGATTGTGTCTAGTCTCTGTGGAACTCTGCTGGGCTACACTATCAGTACGTGCTGACATGATGAACAAGTCTAAATAATTTTCTTTGCTGCAACTCTGGAAGGTGTTGGAGTATGAAACTTTCCTAGCATATTATCTCCTCTCAAAAACATAATCTTTGCCCTGGCACGGACATATTATCTGGTATTGTATTGTATTGCATTGCATTGCATTGCATTGCATTGCATTGCATTGCATTGCATTGCATTGCATTGCATTGCATTGCATTGCATTGCATTGCATTCTCTTGCAACTTTTTAAGAATTTTGAATTCTTTATACTGAAATGATTCCCTCCTCCCCTCATGTATTCCTGTTGGATGTATAGGCTTATGTTATTAGTATTAGAGATCAGTGGGATTTAAAGCTCATGAGCAATGTTAGTCTGAAACTCTAGCAAGAGAAGCCACAAAAAAGAGCTAGACAATGTTGTTCTTTCCACAGCTCCAGTTTGCAAATTACTAAAGCTCAGAGTCTGACTGTTTGTATTATTCGCTGACTAGAGACTTATAAAGGACAGCAAACCTTGGATGCTATAAGACAAATATATGTGTATCTCTTAGTTGGCGCAGTGGCTTGCCTATCACAGCAATCTACTTCTCAGAGTAAGAGCCAGCTGTTGTGAAGGAAGCTGGAAAGAGAGTTTCATTGACCTATCTATTTTTATTCCTCCCAGTGCAAATCTAGCTAGAAATCAGTTGGCATTTTATCTTGGTGTGTTTTGGCAACTGTCCTCCCATTATGGGAGTAGGTTTACTGTATTGGTCCACTATCCTCTATAATTTGTTAACATAACTCTACAGCAGATACAGTTGCTGGCCATTTTTATTGGAATGAGAGTGATTTTCCATCGTTCCATCTGCTTATTTTCAAGAAACAGGTCCTAGAATATTAGCAAAAAAATGTATTTATTTTATATTGTGAATCCCTATCTCATAATTGCCAATGTTCTGTCAGTTGTTGGACATGTTTGCAATTCCATGCATTATTTAGTGGGCTAGGCATCTTCACAGACTAGCAGGTTTAGTGTGATTTTAGAAAGCAGTCACAACTGGAGATTCAGAGAGAGCTATTATTAGCGCCAAGTGATTCTCAAACCTGTTTGCAACTTTGGTGTACCTCTAGCTCACCCCAGTCCACACCAGGAAATAATGAAACATACTGACCAGTGGAAGCAGTGTGTGTGTGTGTGTGTGTGTGAAATGAAGAGTTTGTAGCTGGATTGTAATAATTATAACTAGTACTTTAAGAGAAGAGTCAATCACCATATTTAGCCTGATTCTTAATTTTGATATCATAGAAAAAAAGGAAGCTGATTTATAGCAAGTCATACTGTATCTGTACTAGCCTTTCAGTATCTCTCCAGGGTTTATGACAGGTCTTTTTAAGCCCTACCTGGAGCTGAAGCTGGAATATTTTATCTGGATAGTGTGTGCACTACCATTGAGTTACAACTGAATGGAGCTTAGTTGTGGTAAATTTGAGAATTGTGCCCATTGTCTACTTCAGCAATGCCAATGATGAATGACTCACCCATAAAACCATTGGATTACATTTTTTCTTATTATTAATCCATATTTTGAAACATGCAAATACTGTTCAGCTTTCAATTTTCAAGCAATTATAATATTTAACTGCTCTCTTTAATTATGTAATCACAGTTTCCAAACTGGAGAAAGTACCCATTTCAGATTCAACTAGAAAAGCTACATTCCCTTAGTAATAGCTGAATAAATCAAAAGTAAGTTGCCTCTCATTAAAGATAGTATTCTGTTTAACCTCTGTGCACGTAGGAGATATCCAAGAGCAGCTTCTGAAGCAGTTGAATGAGCCTTGCAAATGACAGAGTGGCTTTACTGATTTGAAAAGAAGTGTTTTGTCTGTAGTCTTGTGCTTACGAAATATCTCTTGAATTTCCCCAACTCTAGAAATTATATCATAAAAAAGTATTTGTCTGTTAAAAATAATAGTTGAATTGCATTTCCTCTCTATTTATATTCTTTTTTTTTTCTTCCAGGAAGAACCATATGTGATGTTCAAGAAATCTGATAAACCTTTATATGGGAATGATAGATTTGAAGGATATTGTATCGATCTCCTTAGGGAACTATCAACCTTCCTTGGATTTACCTATGAAATTAGGTTGGTGGAAGATGGAAAATATGGAGCCCGGGATGATGGTAGTGGACAATGGAATGGCATGGTTCGAGAACTAATAGATCATGTAAGTTACTTTAGAGCTCATCTTTAGGAACTGAATGTTCTCACTTTGACTCCATAATCCTGTTCTGCCAAGTGTCCAAGCAGTGATCAGGTGCTCAGGCAATTGCTTCTTTTAGATCCAGAGACAATAAGCATGCCAGTGGATAAAGAAACTTTAAACTTTATTAAAAACTTAAACAAACAGATTTAAACAGAAACACAGTTCAAACAAAAACACAGTTTAGGCAGATTATACAAAAGCATAAAAAGCATAGCATAAAGAAAGAAATCATAACTTACATAGCAATTTGAAACCCTGTCTCCCATATGCTGTCAGAAGCCCTTTAATAAGGGACAGCAGAGATACCCTGGGGTGGCTCAATATCCACAGCACCCGGTGCTCAGGTCTATGCACAGGCTCCCAAACTCAAAAGGCAAGTCTAAGGGTTTTATCCGAGCCTGACCCTCAAACCTTGTGACCATGTTTCCATGGTACCAAGGCTGCATGGCCAGAGCTTGACTGGGATACATCCCAGGGTCTAGAGCGCCTGTTTATGACATCATCCAAGAGCCTGGGAAGCTTTACAGATAAGCTAGTGCTTAACAGAAACAATCTGGTGGTTTTCTCTTATCTCTCCCCCTACTCCAAACAGAGATATTTTCTGGAGGGCTGTTGAAGGAGTGGACTTGTTCTTAAACTTTCAGTCTTGGGGTTTCCTCTTATCTCCCCCCTCATGCCAAACAGAAATAAAACACAAGCCAGTTAAACATAAGTATAACTCAAAATAAACTCTAATCTTTGTGTGAGGGAGAAAATCAAAATATGTCACTTAACTCCTCAAAATAACAGTGGTCTTCTGCATTGCCACTACAAATCCTTCAACAAGAAACTTGCGCAAGGTTTCCTTGAATAAAAAGGATTATTTACATGATCTGTCATTTTAGGTAACATTGTGCTATGGTGGATGGGATGAAGGAGACGGTCCTAATCCAAGTCCAATCATTTGTCCTTTTAGCTACAGATTCCTTTATTTCTAATCATACATATAGAAAACAAAGATTGTGATAGTCATTTCCTTTATTTGTTGGTGAATTTTATGGAACTGGGCATTCGTTGTTTGTTTCTCCACAATCTGGGGTAGTACAATCCAGAAACAATACTATCTTGTAGTCAACAATATGCATAGTCTTCATTTTTAAAGTTAGTGGGAACTTTATTCTACACAAATATGTTGATATATTGAGATAATGCTTGGAAGTTTTTCTGGGGGTGATTCTGTAATGTTATTGACTGAGGACAGGAACATTTCCATTATAATGAAGGCCTGGTTCTGCCGCCTTGCTTGGGAGGGGGAGAGTGATAGGTCCACCTTGGGATGGCTGGCGCCATAGCACCCCTTAGTGATTGTGTTCCATCTCCACTTGGATTTTACGTTTGTTTTTATGTATATTTTAATGGTAATTTTTACATGGTTATGTTTTTAGTGTTATTTTATTGTAAACTGCCCAGAGTCCCCCATTGGGGGAGATGGGCAGTGATATAAATTTAATAAATAAATAAATAAATAAATAAATAAATAAATAAAAATACTATTCCAGTTCTGAAAGTCCTTTCCCAGTCTAGTGCCAAGTTTGATATCTTAAGGCCTTTCTATTTTTTTCACTGTTCATTTTCTTTGTTTCTTTGCTAAATGGTGCAATATTTTATAATTTTATTTCTTACTGCTATGGATTTTATTTCTATAAGTTACAAAGAAAAACTTTGTGGATCTGAATACACACACACACAGACACACACAGACAGACATGTATATATTTGACAACTGCAATTTTGTGTACCCCTACTTGGGAATAAGTCCCTCTAAATTCAATGAGGCTTATTGCCATGTTACTAGATACAACATTTTACCCTCAAATATACTGACTTGGCCTTTTATATTACTATTAATCCTTTTTTTGGAGCTCATTTGTAAATTAAAATGCTTAAACAGTTGAGCATGCATGATTGTGTAGATGGAACTTCAGGAATATGCAAATCTTTTTTGTGATATTATACTTAATTCTGTTTCCAGTAGGAATCCATATACAGTATACCCTTTATAATGTGTGGTATTGTCTTTCATTAGCATATTCTGAGAAGTGTCCTGCCTCTTCCATTTAAAATATCATCTAAGAAATCTTAGATAGACAGAAATATCAGTGTAGAGTGAAACAGCAGGGTAATTGAATGTGAGTCAAAACAGATATCATTACAAGCAATTGTTTATAATTGAGTAAGTCAGGCATCCCTTCACTTTATAGCTTTTAAAACATACTCTCTCAGTAGGTGGTGCCAATTGAATCTGGTTTCCTGGAAACAAAATTTAGTCTTCTTGAAAATTAGGTAATTGTCTTCAACCTTTTTGTGTTTTGTCAGATTTGCATTTGCTTTAGCAAAGCACTCAATAGCAAGCCATATGATCAAAAACACTGGTAATAAAACAAGGGTCCTTAGAGTGGCTGCCATTTAATACAACAAAAAAAGAGATGTCACTCAAGGAGATGCTTTTTGTTGGAAAGAGTGGAGTTGTCTTAAGCAAGGAGCAGCTTATGATAGTGATGGGGCAATCAATTACTTCCATAATGTCTTTCAAATCTTGTTAGATCTTCTTCCTATCATTTGAGGCCCCCTTTTTCAGTCCTCTGTTCAGTTATTACTTAGATTCACATGTTAAATATACTTTTAATGCATCTTCTCATTAAAGTCTAATGGTGTGGATCTGGCTCCTGCATACCGCTTCCTCTCAAACATATTATCTTGAATTCTTAAGTTTAAACTGTAGTATATTACCAGAGAGAATTAATAGAATATTTAATGTTATATAAACTGTGTTTGCCAATCGAAGCGAATATTTGTAGCTCAGGGTTGAACTGTGGAGTCGTTGGTGCTCTCTGAGCCTTGTCATTTGCTTGCAGACGTTTCATTGCCAGACTAGGCAACATCTTCAGTGCAAAGAGGGAGTGGGCCTTGCTCTCAGTTTATATACCGTGGCTTGCCCTGCTTGTGTTGGTAGGGGCGTTGTTCTCTCCTTTGGAGTTCTTTGATTGGGCTGTTGTTTGCTGCTTGGTTGATTGACTGAGTTAATAGCTCCTTGAGTAGGGTGTATTGGGCTGGACTTTGGCTGGGCTTGAGATAAGTTGAATCACAGCATATCTGAAGGTGCTCAGGGTAGGGAAGGCTGCATTAAAATATAAATTACATTTTGTCCACATTTTTCTATAGCAAAAGTAGTATAAATGATTTCTTTTCAAAGGTCACACAGCAAAAACAGTATGTCTTTTTTCTTTTTGAAAGCTACAAGCTGGAGTAACCTCCTTTAGCATTTAGTTCCCAAATGATTACATACATATTCTAATATGGTTTTTAGACAGTAATAACTGCAAGCTACTTTCAGAAATTAATTCTAACTTTGAAAAATGCCATCCTGTCCCTGTTCCTATTTAAGACATAACAGGCTTAAATAATCCCAGAAGATAACCTTTATAGTTAAACCATGTTGGAGGGGATGGGGGATTAGCATAGCTAATATGCTAATTAGATAGCATAGCTTTCTCTGTATGTTTTTACCTCCTTACTGTTTCCTTCCTTCCTCCCCCCATCCCCAACACAACTTATATTTCCCTCTTTCACACCATCAGAAGTCAAGAAAATATTGGTTGCCTAGCAAAAGCCTCTCTTTAGTTAAAAGATATATACAACTCAGCTGGAAGGTGTACATTGTACAACCAATTTCTCACATTGGTGAACACTTACACAAGTAATCAGATTGATTTATATCTTACCCTGAAGTAGTTGCTTTAAGTCAAGGGAATGATTAATGAAGATGGTCGTCAATATAGCCTCCTGAGCGTCTGGGTCTAGATAGCAACCAATTTGTTTCAATTTGTCCTCATATCTGGGTTGTTGTTTTTTTTAATTCTCCTCCCTTTTCTTTCTTTTCTGTGTCTTTCTCAGGCTATGTATAATGTTCTTTTGTTTGTGTGTGTATTATAATAAGGATCTCTAATGATATGTATCTCTTGTGTTCGTGTGCACAGACACACATGCACACATGCACACACGTGCCAACACACACAAATATTGTAGATATACCATAATATTCTTAAATGCAGAAATTTTAAAAAAAGGTCACCAAATACGAAATTTGCCTCAAGAAACTGAATTTCAGCTATTACTATTTTGAAATACATTTATATTTTGTCCGGTTTTTGTTCTTTAGTTTGTTACATTTTCCAAAGCTGTTGTGGTAGGAAACTTCATTTGATGCTGAGATATATAAGTTGGTAAGGTTCATACAGTGTTTAGAAACAGATAGTAGAAATTGAAGTTCTACCTCACAAATAGCTATAAAATTATTCCTGTTGTTTCTTGGCCATATTTCTGATTTCTTAAATATTTCTCCTCCCCCTTCCAGAATACTTGTCTGTGAAAAAAATTGATGTTGTCAGGGGAATGCGCACACATACTTTCTCACACACATTTGTACAACTATTTCTGCTGGTTGTTTTATATTCCATTTCAGGCCAGATACATATTTGCAGATATACAGCCATTTTTCCACATTGGATTTGGGACAAATTGCTCAGTTATCTTTGTGAAAGCAGAATAAATTCATTGTCAGTAATTTTTGAAAAGGATATCTGTACTTGGTAGTAGCATTTTACCACCTGGATAATTAGGAAGAAATGTATGTTTGCACAAATGTTACAATTTTAAAAAACTGAAAAGCTCGTTGAGCTAAATTAAAAGTAGAAATTATTAATTAATTATTCTGACTCTTGCACTGTTCTTGGTAAAACAGTACCAATCATGTAGGCCACATGCTACCTGCAATGTTTCACTTGATTAATTTGTGTAGGACCAAGAACCCCTTGACCATTCTCCTTGTCTTCCTGTCTAAGTAAAGCATGTGTTGCTTTGCCTCTGACCCTCCTGAAGAGCCCGTGAAACCCATAAATAGTGCTGGCCATATGTTGGGCAACGTGTCCTTGCTGACTCAGGTAGAATGATAATGAGGCATTCACGTTGGGTTTTAACTCCAAGCTGGCCCAGGGAAATAAACATTTGCACATTTGACAACTACATCTATGCTTGGCAAATGTTCTGTCTCATAGCAGCTTCTTTTTAATAAGTCACTGTTGAGAGTGACCAGTTACTATTTCTAATACATCAGCTCTTTTCAATTATACTTATGGGTACTTTTGTACATCTTTATGTTGCAATTGCCAGTACATTTATTTTATTAACTGAAAGTAACTTAATTATAAACAGAAACCTTTTCTTGAGTCAAACTATTTCAGTAACTTTTGGTTTACTTCTAACTTGCCATTTCAGGGCTAGCTGATTAAATATGTTAAATCAAATTCACCAACCAGTTCTAGACAATTCAGCATAAGGTTGATTTTCTACTTCAGTCTGGACTCCTTTAATGACTTTTATAATTGAATGAAAGACATGGTATGACCAAGTAGACACTTTTCCACTTCTCAGCAGCTTCCAATACTGTTGCTATTCTATTCTCCTTGTTTGGCTTAAGGAATTAGGAATCAGATGGGCCTACTGATTTGGTTTCAAATTACTGTGTGAATGAATCTTCCTGAAGTTTGGAATATTATGAAGAGTGTTGCCTTCATTTTCCCTTCTTATGAAGCTAAGAGCCAGAAAAACTGGACTTTAAAATTATGAAATGAAGGTGATCCAGATAAAAGTAGCTTGATAGCGATGATTTTATCATTCTTCAATTTCTTGGCAGTAAAACAGAAATGTTTAAATTAAAAAAAAACAGTAAAAACAATAAAACCATCAGTTATTTAATAAGTGATAATCATTAGAACAGCTGATGAAAAGAAAAGAAGAAAATCAAGAGAAGATATTTTTAATTCAATTTATTTTTAGTTTTACTGTTATTTTAACGTAATTTAATACAACATACTTTTAGTAGAAGGCAGCCTAGTCTACACTGGAAGTTTGTTCTGTAGGGGATGCAGTACTACCAGGAATGCCCACATCTTTACAATAACAGTTCTTATCAGAAAATTGAGTTTGAATAGGCCTACATGAAAGCAGGGGGTTCCTTATAGAATCTGATTCTGAGCCATTTACAGCCATATAAATCAGCACCAACAGTTTGAAAATAGTTGGATAGCTAATCAATAGCCAGTGCAGTCTTCTACATAGCTAATATACGTGCATGCTAAGGAACTCCAATGAGTAATATAGCCAAAGCAGTCTGTACTAGCTGCAGTCTCTAAAAGAACTCTCAAGGGGTGTGCCATGTAGAATATATTACAGTAATTCAGCCCTGAGGTTACCAGTACATACACTGCTGTGGCAAGGCCAGCATTGCCCAGGAAAAGTTGACATTGGTAACAGTTGATATTGTTCTGAAAAGCTTCTTTGGACTCTAATGACAAATTCTCTGTAAGAATCCCCTCAACTGTCTCTTTTGGAACCACCTCCTTACCAGTCCTCAGCCTTAAGCATATTTGTCCTCATTTAGCCCACCACTGTCATACCAGGTGGTAGAAATGAAATGTTCTAGCTGATCTGAGGAAGCTAGGAAGAGTTAGGTTACTTAGTACTTGGATGGGGAACCACGAAGAAATCCTAAGGACATATGCTGGGCGGGAAAATCAAAGAACACCCCAGAAGACAGCTTGTAGTAAAACACTTCTGTATTATCGCCATGAAAATCGCATCGGCTTATCTACATAGTCATCAAGAATCATGCTTGATTGGAGGGAGTCTTTATCACCACGATCATCATACTGCATTGCTTTTAGTTTGGACATAATTCTAAATAGCTGCCTATCTAAAATAAATGTACATATAATATTTAATTATTGATTTGGTAGTTTGATATCCTGCCTTTTCCCCCTTAGTAACTTAAGACTTTGCTGAAGTCTTCTCAACCAGTCTTCCTACTCTCTGCTACAGAATAGGAAGCAGTGGTGTCTTGGGAGAAGGGGCCATGGCAGGCAAGATGGCAGTTGCAGCAGCATAATCAAAGCCATGCTTGTTTGTAAGTGCATGCAACATCAACACAAATACAAAAGTAGAAGGACTTGGATTGCACATCTGAAAATTCCTTGTTTTGACCTCCTCAGTGGACACTTTCATGACCTGATCTACCTAGAGGGGCTGACAGGTGGAGGACAGGTTGAAGTCAAGTTCCTTATCATGTTGGGCAGACTAAATCAGCCTCGGCATAAAAGAAATGAGGCAAAATCAGCATTAAGAAGTGTTGGCTGCAACAGAGTGACCATATATTAGCCAGGTCCAGGTCCAGGGCAATGGCAAGTGGCTTAGTTGTTGTGATTGTTGGTATTTCAGGTTGTTGTGTAAGGAGCAATTCACAGAGAAGTTACTGTGGTAACAAATCACTTTGGCAGAGTCAGAAGGTCAGACTTAATTGTCCTCAGGTTGGGGTGTGGAAAAGGATGACCATATAATGTAAAGCTGCTGATTGCCTGGGGGGATCTTGCCACCAGAAGGTTTTAGTTTTGTTTTTTGCAGCCTCTTGTTCCAGCAGCCTCTCTTCCAGCTCTGCGTGTGTGCATGTATGAGCTTGTAAAGCTTTTGTGCCTATCCAGGGATCTGGATATGGACCTGTTTATGTTTTATGCTTTTTATAAATACACTTATTTTTATAGAAATGCCTGGTGTGTTTTTTTCTGATCTCTTGGGCCAAACGCTTTCTAGCACTCTGAACAGTGATTTCAGCCACCCAGACACTAGTATCCAAAAGGTCCAGATGTTGACAAGACCAAGCAGTCCAAACATGGGCATTTCCAGAGCATCCCAGAACTCTGGCCACCACCACCACCTATATCGGCCTAGAGTGTTGGCATCTTCAGGAAATAATGTGGTCCAGAATGGCAGTTGCAGCCCTCCAGGAGCAGCCTACAAAAACCTCAACTCTCCATTTAACATCCAACTAACTACAGCAGGCCACACAAGTGAGTCAGGACCAACATAAGCCTGAAGCAAAAAAGAGTATAAAACAATATATAGGAAGAAAGAAATTCTACAAACTCAGAGTTGCAGATTATAGACTAAAGGACTATCAAATATAGAATGGTACATTTCAAGATTTGGAACTGTAAATTATAGAGCTGTAGATAAATTATAGAGCTGTAGAGAAATAATGTGCCTCATGTGGCACAGAGTGGCAGGCAGCAGTATTGCAACCGAAACTGTCCCCACGACCCTAGTTCGATCCCAGCAGAAGCTGGATTCTCCGGTAGCCAGCTCCGGTCGACTCGGCCTTCCATCCTTCCGAGGTCGGTAAAATGACTACCCAGCTTGGTGGGGAAGGTGATGACTGAGGAAGGCAATGGCAAACCACCCCGCTATAGTCTGCCAAGAAAACGTCGCAAAAGCGGCGTCCCCCCAAAGGGTCAGACATGACTAAGTGCTTGCACAGGGGACCTTTCACCTTTCACACAGATAAATAATAGACACTGTAGAAAAGATAGGGTAATATTATACTGTAGATGATAGACAAGTTGAGACAGGATTAGAACCAATCAAGTAAAATAATTAGGTTTCAAACAAAGTAAGAGACAAAACTTTTTGGCAAAGAAAAAAAAATGTAAGGTTTTTCTAATAAAAATCCCTTTATGCAGGATTCCTTTGTTTCCCTGCCTCTGACAGTTGTCATCTCACAACTGAATACTACGACTTCATGCCCCTTTGAAAGATCTGCAGCATGCTCCTGGAAGGTGTTAGTCACATCTTTTCTTTCTTTGGGAGGAGACACCAACAGCAATGGTGGTTTTATTTGCTCCTCCACTTATTTTAATCCAAATGCTCTCTACAGCATTAACAAATTTATTCATTTGGACTTCTAAGCAGGGATGTATATTTTTAATATACAGATCGACTCCTCCTGCTTTTCTGTTATTTCTGTTCTTTTTGAACAAAATGTGGCCTTCCATAACTATAATCTAATCATGGGACTCATCCCATTGTTATTTCTATTAAATCATATTTGCTCTTTCTTTCATCTTGTTTATTCCTCATGATCTCAGCTTTAGTGTATAGACAATGAAGGGCATGAAATTTATGAGGTACTTTCTGCAACACTCATTTTCTAGAGTGTAAAAGTCTTTATCAGAGATCCTTCTCAGGCTTTTGTTTCTATCACCCACAGAAATCTGTTTAAAGCTCTGAATATACTGTATATTTGTACAGAGGGGGGGAAGATAAACACAGAACTCACTCAAGAAGATAGCCTACTTCAGTCTATCAATGAAACTTTGTGTAAGAATGACTGAGGTAGTAAGAAAGGACTGTGTCACTTAACACTGGTATTGATAATGACTGATTTATTTTTAGAACTCTTTTCCTAATATTTAGTTTTTCTTTAATATGGAGTGATGTATGTTCCTCAACCATATCACTTATTAACCATAAATGGCATAGATGGTTAGAAGGGCATCAGACATTCAAACATCAATGACCTGAAACACCATTCTGAGCTTCTGTATTCAATTTTGTCCTTATATTAATTGTTTTTTTAAAAAAAATCTTTATTTCATAATGCTTGTTCCATTACTGTACTTTTCAAACTTTGCACAATGGTTTCTTTTTATTGTATGTCTTTAGCTCTTTGAAGGCTATCTGTTCAGACTGTGTTTTAATGTTGTGGCATACAATTATTTAGCATGAGTTTCATGTTTTATGCCTGAACTTTGTCTCTATGCTTAATCATTATCAATTACATTGAATTAAGCATCTTGGTATATCTCCAAAAGCTAACTAATAAAATCATCAGCCATTGTTCTTTCTTGGTCACTTTTTAGCCAACTATTAACAATCATTAGCCTGGCACCTTAATTGTTTATCTTGGAGTGTATACGAATGTGATAGTGCCTAATATTCTTTAGGAGCCAGGATTTCATTATATATATATATATTCCTTGTTAAAGTTATCAATATTGTGATATTCCTATTCTTCTTGCCCCTGATCTCCATTGGCTGGGCATAGGTAAGTTTTTGTATAAATGTATAATAAATCAGAAAAGATCCCTGTGACTTTTACAAAGGATAGTCCAAATACTGTGCCCATGAGACTCTGTATCAAAGAGTCTGACTTCTTAAAATCTTCAGTGCTGTTTGTTATGACCCAAACAAGCCCATTAGTTTTGCCCTTGCTACTTTCAAGCAGGCTCTAACTTATCATTTAACAACTCTATGCAAGCCAAAGCTTTGTTTTAACTTTGTATTATTGTGCTCTGTCCTTAAAGGAATTCTGAAGACTCTTACTATCATTTACATTTATTTGGAACAATCAAGTTCTGTGTTTCTTTGTCAGTTGAAAGAAAAGTAGAGATTTGTCTAGCCTTTCTAAACACAGACTCTTCTAGATTTCACAGTAGACGTGCAGTTTGGGAGAAACTTAATTTCAAGAATTAGGTTAAAGGTTTGTACTTTTGCAAAGTACAGGGTAGGGTCAGCCTACGAGTAGCTTTGACAGGGGCTGAATATGGGGAGTTAGAGCGATGCAAGCAGTGATGCAGTATCAAAGTGCCAGCCCTGAACTTGTCTATGTGCATTGCATGAATGCCCTCGAAGGGTAGAACTTGCATCACAAAACTGTGATGCTGCATTTATCATTCTGACAAATCTGATGATTGCCACATATTTGTTAATTAATCAGTGGTTCCTTTGCACCAATATTTATTTATGTATTAGATTTATATCCTGCTTTATATATTGTTTTATTTGCATCTCTTTCCTACTGTTTTCACTGCAACACATAGAATGTTAACATAAAGGAACCTTATTATTATTTTTAGTTTGTATGCATTGTTATATTTTCTAAGTTCTGTAGTTATCCACACAAATTCTGTTTTTTTAATAAATGTATCAAAACATGCTTACGATATCAATTTATATTAGTTAATCTAAAACTAATTATTTTAATACATATGTGCTGCCATTCTGACAATAATTTTGCTGGCTAGTTTGTGAGCTAGAACCAAGTTGCTATTGAGTAAATTACTCCAAGGCAATCCCAACATTACTGAGAAAGGCTATATGTAGGTATTTGTGTCTGTTCCTATGTGTGTGTATACAGAGAGGGGGGAAGATGCATTATGGGTAAAAGAGTGGAATACTTTACAAAATTATAGATTATTAAATCTAGAAGGCCACGACCTGAAATTTGGTTGGCATGGATTCCTATGGTATAACAAATTGAAAGTAAATAAAGTATTTAATAATCATTGTATTAGAAAGTCCCTTCTTAGAATTTGGGAAAAATATAAATCTATTCTAACACCCACTCTACCATTATGGATTTCTCTGCAAGAAGCGTATAGTAGGAGAGAAAAAACAGGAATTTGCAAATGGCTAAGATATTTGGACCTAATAAAATTTGAAGGGGCTATATATAAAATGAAAAGAAGAGATGAATTGGAAAATGAAGGACATCCATGCAAATGGTTTTTGTATTTTCAATTAAAGGAACAATTTAAAATTGATGCCCAAAGTTACAAATTCACAAAAGATTTAACCTGGTGGGATAATTTAGTTTATGCTAACAATGACCACATGATTTCCAAAATATATAAAATGTTATTACAAATAAGAATGGCAAATGTACAAATTAAACAATGTATGATTAAATGGGAGAGAAATCTTGGACATCACATTGACTATGATGTTTGGGAAAGAATGTAGACCAAAGGGCTGAAATTTACTTTAAATTATAATTTAAAAGAAAATTTTTACAAAATGATGTACGTGTGGTACATTACTCCAGACAAAATATCCAAAATGTTTTAGAATACTTCAAATGTCTGCTGGAAGTGTAAAAAAGAAACAGGAACATTTTATCATATGTGGTGGACTTGTAAGAAGGCGAAAAAAATTTGGACATCTATACACAATATAATTTGTAAAATGTTGACTAAAGAAATTAATAGAACACCGGAACTCTATTTATTGGGCATCATGGACAAGGATTTGGAACATGAACATGGAAAACTTTTACGATATTTGATCACTGTAGCTAGAATTACGTATGCATCAAAGTGGAAGGAAGAACTGACCCCCTCAATGGAAGAATGGACATTTAAATCCCTGGATCTGGCGCAGATGGCAAAACTTACAGACCAGCTAAATGATAAAAATGTGGAAGATTTTCAAAATGACCGGACCCCCTTCTTCAGCTATGTAGAATCGACCCAAAAATTAACGTAAATGTGTAAAACATATGAATATAATACAAGATGTAAATATTATGTATTTGACTTATATAATCTCAATAGAACTGTAGAATTATTGTAACCAAATTAGTGAATTGTGAAAATAAATTATTTAGTTAAGGTATAAAATTGTATTACTTAGGGAGTTGGAAATCCATTTCCTTTCTTTTAAACCTCTTCTTCTCTTTCTTCTTTCTCCTTTCCTTTTTTCCTGCTCTTGTTTTTGCATTTTATGTTTATTGTTGATTTGTCATTCTATGTTTGTATTATTTGTGTAAATAATTTAATAAAGACTATTTAAAAAAAATAATAAAAAAAAAGAGAGGGGGGAAGTTGCAGGTTCTGAGCAAGGCAAAGAGTTGCTTAGATTGGGCTTCATTATTCCATATGCAACTGCCTGGGTTGGGTGTCATAAACGTATTGATGGTGCCAAACTCCAAAACTCTGCATGACCCTTCCCAGTGGTGGAGGTGAGGCTGGATTCCCAAAAGACACTGCAAGCCAGTAGTTATCTGTTGAGCAAAAGCCAGCCACCATCACCTTCTGAAGCTTTCCTCCAAGAAAGACCGGAGCTATTATAAACAGCCCTAATTCCATCTTGACTAGGTAGCTTAGAAGGATGCTGTGATTTTCCATAACTAAACTGAAGACTGCAGAAGAACGAATCTACCAGACAATTACTTGTTTAAATGATCATGGTTCCAATTGTTATGAGGCTGTAAATTTAACAATTGTTCCTATTACTAGATTATATAGATACTTATGTCTTTCATTAAGATGCCATTTTATTTCATGTATTAAAGTGCTGAGCATGATTATTTAGTAAGTATTGGTAAGAGCATACCTGAAGTAAAGCAAAATACCCTTTTAAGATTGCTTTCATTCTCATTTAATACATCATTAACTTATTTCTAATATGACTGAATGCTGTAAAAAAATCAGTGCTTAATTACTAAAAACACAAATACATGGTAGATATTCTGGACTCACAAGACTAGTTATACTACAAGGTATTGTTCTGGATATATACATAATTTTAATAACTTTACAATGATAATTAAAGTGATTTGAAAATACATTTAAATTGGCTATTTTTTTCCAAGTTAGATTAATCTGAAAAAATTCTTGGTATTTTGTGGTTATGTATGTAACAAATCCTTTTACCAGTTGCTGAAATCACACTAATCCATTCATGAATAAAAAGGGGAAAATATGCTAAGGTGATTATAGCATAAGAAACTAAAGTTTTTGTGATTCAGTTGTAAATTTACCAAGAGACTTGCTGGAGTGAGCAAACATATTGGGTATTTTAATAGTCTGCATCAATGTGATGGAATAGCCTAGGGTCTTTAAAAAAATAGCAAAATATTTTGTATTTATAACTCCCCAAAATACCAATTGAAACAATTTGTTTCATGTTTTAAATATTTCAACAAGTTTTTCTTTATATAACAATGAGTGGATCTACGTACAATGGATTTCTTTATGGTAGCCACTGGCAGCAACTATATTAATATCATATGGTTATTCTGTACAGTATTTCTTAGTGTAGCCAGATCTTTAGTTACTATAATTGTTTTGATAGCAAGTCATGTATTGAATCTATTACAGTGGCATTTACTGCTGTGTCAAGATTACAGTAATATTGGAAAATATTGCTGAGTTTATAGATATACATGGAAATCCTAATGTTGCCAATGTGGCATTACACACAGGAATCTCAGCTATCACTTTTCAAGGAAAGTGAGCTAAGCAAAAATGAAACCTATATTTTATAATCCCAGTCGGATATGAAATGAGGAGACTGGGTTCTGTTCCTGAGTTATGTCAAAATAAGCTATTAGCTTTACCTTTACTTATTAGTCAGAACACACATAAACTGTGCACTGGATTCTCAGTCCATTATCAGACAACATGAATCACAGATGTAGTGCTGTATACCACAAAGTGATCTGAACTCCCTTTGAGTATACGTATAAACCTAATTTCAACGTAGGTTTATCTTGACTGGGGAAATGCAAATCATACTGACAACAAAGGTTCATATTGCCAAGACCATGGTTTTCCCAGTTGTAACATATGGCTGTGAAAGCTGGACCATCAGAAGATTGATGCCTTTGAATTATGGTGTTGGAGAAAATTGTTGAAAATATCTTCTACTGCAAGAAGAATAATTCAATAATAGATGAAGTAAAACGGTCCTCACTGGAAGCACTAACAATGAAGCTGAAGTTTAAATATTTTAAACACAGAATGTGGAGGTGAAAATAATTGGATAAGATTATGATGCCTGGAAAAATCAAAAGTATGTGCAAAAGAGTGTTGGTTAGATACTATCACTGAGGTCTACAACATGAGTTATAAGAATTCAAAGAAGCACTTACTGACAAACCATGCTGGCAAAATGAATGAAAATGACTGAAACACTGACCCCATGGAACAATTTTTGTGATTTCACCTGCATTTTTTCAGTAACTGATAGAAAAGATAGTTTCTACTGACTATATAAAGACCTGCTCTCAGTATTTGTTTTTCCATGTAGTCCTATGTTTGAAGAAACACGTAAAGAAATGTGGCAGTGTTTGTTGACTCTAGATTAGTGTTTATCACAACTGCACATGGATTCAGATATTATTGTATTTTCTGCCAAAGACATATAAACCTTGTTTTCTAGTTAGTATTTCATGCATTTGTTTTTACTGACATATTTACTGAATAGATGAAATAAATTTATCTCAGTCCCCTTAGCTTAAATAAACTTCCCTAAACTAGTAAAATGGGCATAATTTTAGATTTTTATATTTCTCATTAGCTTTCTGCTTTGCAAAGCAGCATAACATAGGGTCAAAGTCAAGTTAGAAGGCAGATGGGCTTATTTTTGTCTCTGTGTGCTGATTTCAAATTGCATCTAAATGATTAGTTTACATATCTTTATGCAAAACAAATAAAAACTCCATAGCTGCAATTTATTCCTGTGCACAAAATTGCATAGCACAATGAGGGGGGAAAACTATTTAGAATAGATGACATTCATTTGCTTTTCTTTTAATTCTGTACACTGATGTTCAATTAAACATTAGTAGACTTGCAGCATAAGCCATTACACAGTAATGCTTGCTTTCCTTATTCAAGTCATCTTGAACAACTAAATAGTACACATTCTGATAGGATTTAATATATGCATGACATGATCTGCTGGTAATTTACTTGTTTAACTGCATCAACATTTTTTCCTTTCTGCTTTGTTTTTGTATTTTATTTTTAAAAAGAAAATTTCAGTCTCATGGTTCTAAGGAATAGTTTACAATATACAGTCTGTGATCAGCAAAGGATTTAAGAATGAAAAGGTGGTGAATAGGTACCTTACAGCAACCTTGGGCTCTTTGTCCCTTCTAGAAGTTTAGGGGAACTTCCAAATTGGTGTAGCAGATGTTGCAGGGATGTGATATGGCTTCTCCCTCCACTTTTACAATTGTACTTACTTAATTTTTCAGAATATTGTGCAAAATATTGCTGAAGCTTTAAAGCAAATTCTCTTTCTTTTCCTGGAAGGCAGACATAGTTTGGATGGTCAGTAATAGAACATAGAGCTCACAGAACATCCTTAGAAATGTTCTTCATAAAAAACAAGGCTTCTCTTCTGACTATCCCATGCCTACTTGCTGTCAAATCTTGCTTGAACTCAAATAAATGGATTGGGAAATGTATTCTTTCTCATTTGCATTTCTTCTATTCCTGGTCTTTAGGTTTTAATATGTGTACCTTTCCTCCAATTTAGATAAGAGTATTTATTTATTTATTTGTTTATTTAAGAAAGATTCAGGCAAGCCATTGTGCTTATCTGTTGTTGTACAATGAGCTTTATTACAAGTAAGATAATGGACCAATAAAGTCTTGCCAACATCTCTGTTATAGACTTCTGGCAAGAACATTTGAACATTAAACAAACAAACAAACAAACACATAAGTGGAACTATAGCGTAATGTATAATGTATAATGTATATTGGGAGCAATATACATGCAATACATTCTTTAAAAGCTCTAATTTTAAACTTGGTAGAAAGCAGGGGGAAATATTTGTTCTACTTAAAAGTTTGGTGCAATTTGGGGCTCAGTGTTATTTGTGAACTATAGTTTGATCAAGAGTCTATAATTAGAGCAATGTGTGAAGCCAGTCTCCACAACAGGGATGGGCAATTTTCCTTGGGTAAGGGGCTGATGATGATGGTGATGTTGCTGAAGAATACAAATGAGGCACTGGGGGCTTCATGCTGATGAGGGCTTGCTCACCATTCCTGTATTTCCACTATATTTCCACTACTTTAAAAAAAAAAAAAGAGGGACTTTATGTAGAGTTACATGCAACTAATAGTTTTTCTTAAAAGAAGAGGGCTTATTAAGTCAGAACCCAAGCAATTTTTAAATATATTCTGAGACTGCAGACACTTTAACTTGCCAAGTATTGAGCATGGTAACAGAGGTCTAAATCAAAATGTCAGCCAGGATGTGATTCAAAGTAATCAACTGTCTGGTGAAAAATGTCATCTGATATTACAATCTTATATATAAATACAGAGAAAATCCTTGTCATTTGTATTTTGAAGAGAATGAGTGGCCCTGAAAAAGATTCATATAGATCACGAATGGTCCCAATTTTGAAATTATAAACAGACATATTTCAAAGTGAAAATGGTAGAACTTCATCAAAAGGTGTGATAATCTTTCATAATTTGGACAAAGGTTGATATATTTTCTGTTTAAGACAGGTCTATATGAATTTGTTACTCATCAAGCCAAACACAGCCCACCATCAGCCCATCATCAAGTATGGTAATCCAAATAAGGATTCCAAGAAATATCTGGGTTTTAGAGTGTGCATGGTCCTACAAACCAAGTACATTTTTAAGACTTTGGCAGGGCATAATACACAGCCAATGGGTTGCAATCCATTTAATTTTCATAATCTTTGAACTCTGTTGGTGCTAATTTTATATATTTATATTAGAAAGAATATTGTTTCAGTGCAAGATGAGAGAGCTTGATCTGTCTGACTTACAGTTCATTTTCCTACCACAGTGTAAATTATCCTTCTCCAACCCCGAGTTTTGGGACTATAATTCCCAGAATTCTTTCTTTTTTAAAAAAGAGAAATACTTGCATGAGCATTCTCATTTATCTTCATGCACAACTTTCCTTAATATATGCAGATTTCAGATAGAAGCATCTTTGGAGGGATCTTGAATTTATTCTTATGATCTGGAACATTCTCTCCTATTTTGACTTTGAATTGCCCTATCAGGGAACATAGCCTTAGAAACAATCAAATAAAAGCAATATACTGCATACTAGAAAAACAATCAAAACATTAATCATGTAATAAATACTACCAACATCTTGCCAAAAATATTATATAAAACAATAATTATTATTAGCCAATTTTTTTCAGTCATTACTTTAGAGGAGGAGGAGGAGGAGGTTTTAAATTTCAGCTTACTTGGTACCAAGTCAGAGATTTCCAAATGTAAAGTCTTGTTTAATTTGTTTGCTGCCTACTTCCCACTGCTTTTGACTTACCGTCTATTCTCTCTCTGTCTCTCTCTCTCTCTCTCTCTCTCATTTTCCTTTGGAAACAGAAAGCTGACCTTGCAGTTGCACCCCTGGCAATTACGTATGTTCGAGAGACGGTCATCGACTTTTCCAAGCCCTTTATGACTCTCGGAATAAGTATTTTGTACCACAAGCCCAATGGTACAAACCCGGGTGTCTTCTCCTTCCTGAATCCTCTCTCCCCTGATATCTGGATGTATATTCTGCTGGCTTACTTGGGTGTCAGTTGTGTGCTCTTTGTCATAGCCAGGTAACATGTCACACCTTGTGATTTTTTTGGCAATTGTTATTTTTCTCCTCTTCAGCAATAATTGTCAAAAGTCACAAATTCTTCCTTCTTTTTTATTCTTAATTGCTTATCTGTTATCTATACAGAAAAAAGTCAGCATCAATTTAGCATCAATTTCGTGCACTATAAAGCTTCGTGTCTGCTTCATATTGACTGTGCCTTTTCATAATAGTATGATTTCTGTACACTTGTTAATAGAAAACTGAAAAAAAATTGGCAGCTTTTTAGAGACAATTTCCTCCATTCAAACCTTGAGTTTTGCTGTTTTGCAATACAATAAAGTTTATTTTTATATGCGCTGCCATGTATTGCATACAATATTAAAAAGAAATAGATATTCAAATAAAATACACAAGAATTCTTAATGAAATTAAGGACAAAATCTCTCTACATCACATTAGTAACAGCAAATGAAGCTGGGAAAGTGGCCCAAGGCTTGTCATTTTTTTTTTTTTATTAGTTCCTGTCTTTGCACAGTCCATACATTGATAGTTCAATCTTGATTTAATGGATCACTTAGGGAGGAAGGAAGAGCATGTCCATTAAATCCAAATGTCCGTTAAATCTCAATTTATGTGCAATTATTTAATTGATGCAAATTGTGTTGTTTGCAATAAAACCTTGATTTAATGGACAGATATTAGTCTATTAGCACATAGCAGTCCATTAAATGTGGGTGGACTCTGAACAAAACAATTGTACATTGTACCTTGCATCTATGAAATCAAGGCCTATTAAACCAAGGTTTTACTGTAGTTCTCAAGACAGGAGTTTGCATATTTTCCTCATGATTTTGAACCTGATCACAAAAGTTGCTAAAACACAGGACAGTGAGAAGCCTATGTGTGGCAAAGCAAGTGATAGTGGGGACAGCAAGCATGGTCCCACCTATTCTGTATGGTGTATTTTAGAATGCTTAACTAAATCTATTAAGAATTTCATTTTCAGGTCAAGTGTAGTTGAAATATACACCAACGGGCATAACATGGTTTTAAGATCCAGGTATTTTGTAATTAGGTTGATAAAAGTTCCTCCTATCTCTTTTGAATTTCCATTAATTAACTGAATACTGATTGACAGTAACAGCAGTTTTTAACTTGCTTGAGTCCTGGAAATAGGTGAATCAGGGAATAATAGATTTCAAAACATACCTAGGTACTGAAACTGAGTAAATTACTGCCCTAGTGTCACAATAAAACAAGGGGATCAGATTTTCTTTTTATATGTGTCTATGTTTCTAAATTAAGAAATAGGCACTCTGGTCCAGTGAAGTTACGCAAATGCATCCAATGTACAGTACGATGTCTTTATGTGAACCAGAATTATTCCACTGTTTTCTGTTATTGATGCTCCAGAGCTTCTATTGATCATGTCTGTGCAGAAGCATTAAATTCCATTATCTCAACTGCCTGTTCCTAACAGTGGAGCTAGACCATTTGTTTGCCAGTCCTTCTGTCAATATAAAACTTCCATTGGATGGTTGCTGGGTGTAATCAAGCTAGGGGAACCTCTTATTGCTTCATTCCTGCATGTTGCTGATCCTTTAAAATATCTTCATGAAGTATAATGTTGAAATATTTGTGCTAATGATGCCCTGTTTTTTGTTGCTTTCATGGATTAGAGTTCTGTCAGTGGGTAAGAAAATATGACTTCAGGACTCACACATAAAGAGCCTTAATCTAGGAAAGTTTTCATGGTAGTTTTATACACACACACACACACACACTGTATGTATGTATGTGTGTGTGTGTATACACACACGCACACATATACATACATACATACGCACATACACACACACACACTGTAAAAAAAGGAGTAGACAATATGAACATTTTGCAATATTTCTACTATTCTCAAAACTGCTCACTTCACCTCTTATTTCCCTCTGCTCCTTCCTAAATCAAGAATTCTTTTCTTTACGCAAATTGTTTTCATGCCACGTTTACTTCTTGTTTACAGTAAGATTAATCAGTAACTAAATTCTCTTTTGCTACAATTTATGTAAGCAGATTGGCCAGCCCTACCATTACCCAAAGTGAGGCAGCTGTCTCAGACAGCCGAGCTAGGAAGCCATTGTTCCCTATGCACATTCCCTTTCCTTGGAGGAAACAGCATGGAGCACACCCTGTCCTGTATTTGTTAAACTAATCCACTGCTCTCAGGTGTCAATGCTGAAATAAGATAAAACTGCCAGCACAGTCGATTTTGTATACAGGCAGAAGGGAGTGTAACTGTGTCTTCTGCCACTATTAGCAGTATGTTCTGGTTTGGCCCTGAATCAGAATTCCATATAACTCATTTGATACAATTTTCTTTATTTTCTAAGAGATGACATTATTCCTTTATCCAATGCCGAAATAGTGATGGTATGAGACTATAACAATTGTGAGTTAGCCATTCTCTCTCTCTCTCTCTCTCTGTGTCTGTCTGTCTCTCTAATAAGCAGATGGCTTAATTTATTAAAACATAGCTTGAATGGTTTCCTAGGCGTCTTTGGTTTATGCACAAATATTATTGAATTTTTAAAGAATTACCTAGGATTATTAACAAGGTACAGATATTAATGTACAGGTACAGGTGTCACTATAGGAATTATACAGGCACTGAATAACTGGATTTTCAGAAAGCTATTTAACTAACCCCCTCAAGAAATTTCTAAATAAAAGCTTTAGTTATGTGGTAGAAGGAGAAAGGTTTTACTAGGGACTGGTAATTGGTAAGGAAACTGGGAAATGGCAGGTGGTGCTCATGCCATGTAGATAAGTCAGCATGGAAAACCCTATTACACTCTTAAATAATAAGTTAGTCATAATTTATGACTAATGTCATTTACAGCTCAAGTTTGTAAATGACACTGCTTATTCAAGATAGCAAAATACCAGACAGAAGTAGAAGATCAGTCAAAAACATTGCAGACAGCTGATTGGCCCAAAGTACACTGATAAAATTTCAGATTTCTTGTGACCACCCAGAAAAGAGTTGTTGAAATTATAAATGAAATCTTAGTGAAAATGCAACCTATCCAAATTCAGATGCCAGCCATATAAAGTGGATGTAAATAACTCAAGGCGGCGAACATACCTAATACTCCTTCCTCCTCCTCTTTTCCCCACAACAGCAACCCTGTGAGGTGAGTTGGGCTGAGAGAGAGTGACTGGCCCAAGGTCACCCAGCTGGCTTTCATGCCTAAGGCGGGACTAGAACTCACAGACTCCTGGCTTCTAACCCATTGCCTTAACCACTAGACCAAACTTGCTCTATATGCAATGCAGCTCGGAGTCATATGTCTAAACTAGTGCCACAGAGCTAGGACTGAGAAGGTGTGACAACGATGAGACCACAAAAACACATACAGTACATGTCTGAAACCAATGCACAGTCTATATAAGTAAACATTCCCATTTGTTTTCCCTAATACACTATGGGTTTTCTGTGGATTAGCTTCGGAGGAACATGCTTCATTGAAGGAAGACCCAGCAGCTTTCACTGCTAGAGGAAGCATCATTAGATTCAGTCCTTTGGGTTGTGTCTTCCTCAGGTTTACTCTTACAATAAGTAAATTTGCTTTTATCAGTGGGGATGCTCCTCAGTAAACAGACTGGGTAATAAGGAGAGATGTACCATCTATCTATCCACCCTGTAGTCTAGTAGTGGACTGCTACTAGTTTAATATTCATGCAGTATTTGTTATAGTGTGATTAAAATAAGATGTAAATGGAAGCTTTTTGCATTCTATGTACATACATTTGTGGGTATGTGTATGTATAAAATATATGAATCAATTTATAGAATGCAAACTCTGGTAATGTATATTTCATAATTACTGCTTCTTGAGCTTATCATTATGCTGTTTTTCCATTATAATTTACCTTTATTAGTTTAGTTGCAGTTAATCATGTTGAACAGAACATCATATTAGGTAGACTTCTAAAACATTAGGAGCAGAAAACAATGGTGTAAGACATGTAGTATGGTCATGCCTAGTTTGCATTTGGGATATCTTTTACAGGTGGTCCTTTGTTAACAGCCACTCATTCAGCCACTGTTCGAACTTATGATGGTGCTGAATGAGTAGTACTTACAACTGGTCCTTGAAGTTCTGGCCGTTGCAACGACCCTGCTGTCACGTGATCATGAGCCAGGCACTCAGCAACTGGCCTACATTTCCGACCGTTGCAGCATCCTGCAGTCACGTGATCATGATTTACGACCTTCCCTGCTGGTTTCCCACAAGCAAAGTCAACAAGGAAGCCAGCAGGAAGTCAGAAGTCACGGTCACATGAGGTCCCTTCTTAGTGACCTGCAGTGAGTCACTTAACGATGGTAACCAGGGACTGCTGGAACTGCCATCGTTAAGCAGCATGGTCATGTGACATTGTGCTTTACAACCATGGTGTTTAGTGATGGAAATTTTGGTCCCAATTACTGTCATTAAGTGAGGACTACCTGTATGGCCTAGTATAGTCTCTGTATCTTGACTGAATGAATTAACATTTATATTATGGAAAGTAAACATAGTGACAGAAACTGTAGTAAGAGAATAATGCATAAGGAATTTTGATTGTGAAATTTTCATACCAATAGGGCAGTTCCCCAGATCAGTTCAGTTTTGGACCAATGATAGTGGCACATTGTTAGCTAGAGATGGCCTATGAAAACAGTCTTCACTCTCTATGGAAAGTAAGGCCCTTAATATCCAATGGTCCTCAACAGTCATTGACAAAAAATGAAAGCCTTTGATTTATTTTGTTACCCATGATGCTAAATCAATACAATCCTACATCTGGCTGTTAAATCAAAATGTAAACTTTGGGGGGAAAAGAAATTCTGTTGATTGATTTTTGTTCCTACTTTTCAGAAACATGTTTTTGTTACTACTAGTCTCCTTCATCCTAGCGTTTTCCTGCAGGTGCAGGGTCCACTTTATGTTTTTGTTGGTACTATTGCCACAATAAATTCAGTTCAATAAGAACTTTGCTTATAAAGGTAAACTTTTTAAAAATGCAGCAGTAGAAGCTTTTTTCCTTTGTTATAATTTGGTTGAATTGAGCACTGAAAAGCAGGTTGTAACAATATAATGTTATTAATTTTGTAGAACAACCTGCTCTTACTGTTTTGTTCAGACATTGTGTCTTCTTAAATTTTATTTTCATGCAGAGGCTGGATTTCTTGCAACTTCATTGTTCTCTTGACCCATTGATCATTTCCTTAAACCCCTCTATGCTTCTAATGATAGGTCCTAAATCATTGAAGCTTCCTTTAGGAAGAGGAAGGTCACTGAAAAGGGAAAGAGAATGGCTCTTTCTCTCTTATCACTTTTTCTATTAGGTAAAGTAGCACATAGGCACACTTGACATTTTGTTCTTCTGTATACAAGTCAACAGGGCCTTGATGTTCCTTGACCCTGACTAGGTATAGTGCAACACTAAAGTGTGTTTTGGGAAGGAAACACTCATTTAAGGAAACTGCTTTTTTTTTAGACTCCAGCATATCAATTTAAAGCCTGACATGGCTTCAGGAAAGTAAATATTTCTTGCTTTAAAAAGAACATTTTATTTTAAAGAACCAATGTTTAGGATACTGCCAGCTTCCAGGGCTAAAGTATATGAAGGTAAAGGTTAAATCTTCTTTGAATCATGCTTGACTTATTGTGGCAATAGTCTAGAAGTGGTTTAGCACTGCTTTCTTCTGTTTTATTTATTTATTCTTCTCAGTTTACCTCATAGTTCTAGAAATCCCAAGTTATTTCCCTGACCCTGTGTAGTCTCTGAGCCCAGATGCATACCTAAAGCTCCATGTAATTATTCCACATTAGGAATAATTAAGTAATATTTCCTACTTCTAATATTTAGGATTAGGTGTTAGAATGTATTAATAGAGTGCTTATGTTTTGCTGATAAAGGATCTTAAGTTTTTCAAACTTTTAATCAAATGAAGTTCAAAGTATAACTATTTCATTTTAATGAAGGATAATTAATATTATATATCATGGCTTCCTGTAATTTATAAATTACTTAATTCAACTTTTGCTAGGAAAATGATATGGAGCTGTCCATGAACTCACTGTGAGTCAGACATAGGACTTAAGCCAAAGGAAACATTTGTGTGTGTTTTTTTTTAATTGAAATCTTTTTAGATGTTGTCTGAAAGCTTACAGTATATACTTTTGTCTTCTTGGCTCCAGGATTTTCTAGTGAGTATCGCATTATAGGCCATTCTGTTTTGTTCTTCATTTGGACATTGATTAAAATGAACTCTAATAAAAGAGTCTGTTGTAGTCCACAAATCCAGTTCACAGGGTTTTAAGCCTGCCTTCTATTTGTATTCAGAATTATTTTCTGCTTCTCTTTCTACAAGAGTCAGATGTGAAATGTTTGGTTCTGGATCTCAGTACTAAACCTGCTTGTTTGTTTTTAAATTGTGTTATTACCATATGAGAAACCACTATCAAAATCAATAAAGAGCTGGGAAAGAAAAGTGTGAAACATACAATAATCTTAATTTCAGCAACAAATCAGGCATGTCTGATTCAAGTGCTTGTAACAGATAAACTCTCATAAATAAACTTAATAATGTAACTGTAAACACAAAGAAGAAAGGAGAATACTGCATCATGTTTCAGATGCATGTGTTTGATAGAAAAGTCATAGAATATACTGTATTTGGAGGCTCAAAAATTTACCCCCTCCCCCTATTAAATCAGAGGAAGAAAAAGTAATTAAGAAAATTCTAGCACATTCATCCCAAGAGCCAGAATGACTAATATTCCATGCAAAAGTGCCCCAACATTAAAATTAAATACTGAGTTTAAATCATATCATATGGTTAGGAATCTAGTAATTAAAACCCATCCCAAACAATGAAATTTTCAGTGCTTTAGGAAATTAATCAAGCTTCCACTTTGGAAGTGCTTTAGGAATTAATCAAGCTTCCACTTGGTGGTCTCCAGGAGAGGAGAAGTTTCATGGATTTAACTTCAGTTTCATTTTTATGATTTAGTTAGCAGCCGTTATGTAAGCTCATTTTAACTTAAATATATTTAACTCCTGTGACTCTTTAATGTTTATTATGTTTATTTTAACAAATCCCTTTCATGCCTTGGTGACAAATGCCAATGAACATGCCCTAATTGACCTAGTATCCTTCAGATAAGTTAGAATTACGTGCCAGCATGGTTCATGACTGGATGAGATTTCTGGGATTTGTAGTGCAAACATATCTGGCCAGCAGAAGCTAGAGTTGTGATTGAAAAACCTAATGATCTATCTTTTGTTATTTAAAACATGTCTTTAACAGATCAACAAGATGTTTTTCTTTTATATCCTGTCATTAAGGAAGTCAGCAGACTATGTCTGTGAACAGATAGTGATGGATATTCTTGATTTAACCAATTTCATAGTAGCAAAAAGGTACGCACAAACCACTTTATTTTGAATACATTGCATCCAGCTATGACTACTCTTATTCAAAAAGAAGCTTTGGGCACCCAATTTAAATTGGAACTGTTTCTAATGGTGGAGTTTTAACTCTTTGCCACCTGCCTTGTTCTGATCCAGATTGTAATCCTTGTGCCTGAAATGTGAATTATTTTTTTTAAAAAATATTTATGGGTGGTCCTTGTTTAATGACCACTCTTTCAGCAACCATTTGAACTTACAACAGTGCTGAACAAGTGGTAGACGACTGAACCTTGTACTGACATCAATTGCAGCGTCCCCATGGTCATGTGATTGTGATCTGGGTACTTGGTCCCCGGCTCGTAATTATGATTTTGCAACATTCCACAGTCATGTGATTGCCATTTGCAAACTTCTTTGCTGGCTTCCCACAAAGTCAATGGGGAAGCCAGGAGGAGGTCACAAATGGTGACCACATGACAAGCTTGCTTAATGACCTGCAGTGATTTGCTTAATGAAAGCAACCGGAAGTGCCAGAATTTCCATCACTAAGTGGCGGAGTCATGTGATGTCATGCTTTACAACCGTGTTGCTTAGCAATGAAAATTCCAGTCCCAATTGCCATTGTTAACCAAGGACTACTTGTATTTATTTGACTTATTTATATGCCACTCCAACCATTGATTAAATATGCTTCTGTTTCTTTCACTGGAGACTTTCCCCACCCCTCTATGCAAATTTGGGGGCCTCTATTCCAGATGGAGACTATAATTGGGGGGTAAATGGGGAATTGATGGCTTTGAAGTACAAAAGAAAGAGATATTTGCATGCCATATATTAAAAGTAATATGCATATACTGAATACAAGTTACACATTTTAATAATCCATTTCATAAGGTGGAAAAAATGGCATCAGTTGAAATCTCAAAGAAATATTATTCCAAACCTGGTTTGTATTTTTGTAAATTAAAATAGGCTTTAACTTTACATCTTAAAGGAAGGTAAATCTATTTGTGTTCCTGATAAATTCTAAGCACAAACTCCATGACCTTGTTATCATTTGTTCCTAAAATTCTTGAAACAATTTTCAAGCATACTAATAAAGTCTGAACAATAATTCAGTATCCACTGATAGATTTCATAGGTTTAGGTAGAAAAAATGTTTTCAAGAGAATTCTGAGAAGAAGTTTTTATGAAGATTAAAACTTAAAACTTCTGTAACTTTATTTTTTTAAAAAAACTGTAAAGCAATTATGTTTGTATTTTAGATTTTACCATGTTTAGTATATATAAATCTCATATTCTTGGAGGTTTTCCAAAATTCAACAGTACTACAAAGTTCAGTTTTAGGCTTATTGAGCTTAAGCTTTTACATGAGATTTCAAGGAGTGGCAAATAATGGTCAATGTTAACTATAATTTGACACTTGTTTTATGTTGCTCAGACATAATTTCAATTGTTTTTGGGATAGTTTTTACAGTATTTTCCTTTTCAGCTGAGGCTACCATAATATTTGGTTAATTTAGTTTATCTTATAACATCTGTCACATTACTTTGCTTCTTAGAATCAATGGGCAATGCTTGTGTATAATCTCATAATGATCTAATTTTTGATATGCTACATTATTTATTTGTGTGCTTACCATTCTTATCAAATGACAAACAACAGCAGTAGTAAGAAAACAATGTATTATTCTGCCATTCAAAATGCTGATTTTAGCCTTCAAGGCCTTACATAGCTGGCACTGGTGTAGTTGCAGGAACATCATCTCCACTCAGTTTTGACCCACCTAACTTGGATGTCCCAGGAGAAACTGCTTATGAATCCCCTTTCTGTGAGGTAAGGGGAGTGCAGGCTCATGAGTACTCTTTTTCTGTGGGGTACATATACTTTGTCTTTGCCAAGATATTTGATATGACTCTACTCATTGGCTTTCCACAAACTATTAAAAATTGAGTTATTTTGAAAAGTCTATGGGGGATTGTGTTGTGTTTTAAGAAATATATGTAGCCCAGATATCTCTATAAAACAGGCAGTGGAGTACATGTCTTACAGTTTTAATTCCCCCTTTACCACATGGGCAGAGATGCTGCCTTCCAAAAGAGCAGATGGTAGGGCATTTCAGCATGCCAATATAAAAACTCTTCTGATATTTTTGGATGCAACATTAAACAAATAATAGGTAGGTGTAATGCTTTTTTCTGATCTCACTGTGATAATGTAAGGTGGAACTTGGCTGAAATAGTTTGGCTGCCATATTTCTTAAATAATGATTTGTCCTGTTCAAAACCCATTGAGATCAGTGCATTAAGTGAAAGTCCACAATGTCTTAGAGTGAATTAAGTGATTTATACCAAGACGGCTACAATTTATCTTGAAGAGTCAGAGAAGTCAACCAGTTTAAGTCAATAGCTAACAGTAACCCACACTGGAGTAACCAAGGCCTCATAACTACAACCTGAAACCACCCAGTTAGGCAGGAGCACAACTACTGCAAAACAGTGCCTCCAACTCCCAGCTCTTGCAGGCTGTCCAGTAAGATACCATGATCAATGGTATCCAAAGCCACTGAGAGGTCTAATACTATCCAGAGGGTACACACCCTCCATCCAGTTTCCAATGAAGGTCGTCCATCACAGTGACCAATGCTGTTTATATTCCATTATTGGATCTGGAGTCTGGCTGGAAGGGAACTAGGTTATCTGTTTCTTCTAATACTCTCCGAAGATGAACTGCTATCATTTTCTCAACAAACTTCCCTAAAACTGGGAGACTGAGACAGGGCAGAAATTATCAAAATATGCTGTATCCAGGAAGCATTTTTCAGGAGAGGCCAAACAACTTGGTGGCATTATTCCTTTCCTCAGAGGAGTGCCAACAATTTTTCCTGATTCAGCAACTCACAGCCTGACTGGCTGCCCAAAGGCGCCAGGAAGGTACGGGTCCAGGCCACAGGTGGCAGTGCTCATGCTGCAGAGAACCTATCCATTTCCTTAGGCACAATAAGCTCAGAAGAATCCCATATAGCATATAACATCTCAAGATGCCTCATTCACCAATGGATTCTGTCCAACTGACATCCAATCCAGAGCAAATGCAAGCAACTTTATCTGCCAAGAAACTCACAAAATCATCTGGGGAGTCTGCGGTGGCCTCAGGCTCCCATCCTTCTTCAGAAGAGTTTCAGTGGCTTTGAACCAGGTTGCCATGCAGAAGTCTGCAGATGCAGTATGTGCAGCGAAGAGTCCATGCTTCACCTCTCTTATCACCACTATTTGGCTTGAAGAATAATTCTTACCATTGTTCAGTCTCATTCATTTTTGGTTTTCTCCCACTGTTATTCCAAACTGAGGAGCCATTTGGTATACCATCTGTAGCCCCAGCTACCCCTATGGCTCATTTCCACATAAAGGAAATTTAAATGTACAAAGTGGCATAGCCAGCATTGCTCCCTGGCAAAGATGCTACAGGACCTGAAACCTTAGGTGGGCAACTTTCTAACATGGCTATGTCCTCATCATTGCTCAATCAGATTTCAGTAATGTGTACTAGGTCAGTGTGTTGGTCTACTACCATATCAAAAATGGTCATAGTCTTACTTCACACCAACCTGGGACTGACCACCAGCAGCAGGACACCAAGTGCCCACGAATTAGGCCATTTAGGTTCAGGTTTGGGGCAGCAAGATTAGAAGAAGGGGCCTGCACTAATGTGTGGCTACGGCCTACCCAGTGCCTTCCATCATCCTGTTCCCTGCCTATCCCAGTTCAATTCAGGTCCCCATCAAAATAGCCCCAGAGATAACTCACTCCGCCTTACTCCTTTCACCGTGTGCACACACTACATGCACTGCAAGTATTGGCTGCTGGTATGGTCAGTTAATCATAGTCTAGTTAATCATTCACACAATTAGCATTCACTCAAACCATCTACCCTCCCTATCATAACCTAACATAATCCATGAACCTATTAAATTAAGATACCTCAGATTACATAGGACCCACCAGCCCTATCAGATCTCCTCATTCCAGCCCCTTCCTGATCTCTCACTCGAGGGGGCGAGGAGCCTCTATCAGAGAGAGCTCTCATCTGGGGTGCATGATATGGTAATGCCCAATAGTTGAAACTTGGGTTCAGTCACTTTATTGTTTTTGCTGGATACTTACTCTGTCTCCATCTCCATCTCGACCAGTTTGGCTTAAGCAATTGCTATATATCCAGGGCTTTAAACTGCCTTGTCCAGATCTTCCCAAATATTTTATCAGTAATCAAGAATCTTCTTCAAAAATCTTCAAACAAACATTTATCCAAAGTCAGGTAGTGCTCTATTTCAATTGTGGTGGTTAAGGCACCAGGCTAGAAACTGGGAGACCATGAGTTCTAGTGTCACCTTAGGCACAAAGCCAGCTGGGTGACCTTGGGCCAGTCACTCATTCTCAGCCCTAGGAAGGAGGCAATGGCAAAAAATCCCTAAGAAGGAGGCACTTCTGAAAATCTTGCCAAGAAAATTGCAGAGACTAGTCAAAGCAGTCACCAGGAGTCAACACTGACTTGAAGGCACACACTCACACATTTTTGACCATACCTCCCAAGCTCAGAGCCTGTCCAATGCAACCTTGCCCTTGCATTTGCCATAACCTGTCTCATTGCCATAGTGCTGATGGTGATGCTCGACTTTACCTTATAGGAACTCTGCAGCTCACCTCTGTTCAGTCCTTCTAGCAGTCTTCTGGGATGCAGCTCTCCTCTCACTCACTGGAGTGCAGAACAGCCAAGGCTGCATTGAAGTTTTCTATTGTCCAAATAGAATCTTCTTATTTGCCTTGACATCTTTTTGCGTACTTCTTCCTTGCTTCCATTGTATCACACCATCACCGTATTGGTGCATACACTGCAACCATCCTGGTTTCACTTTCTAAGTTTCTTCCCTTTGCTTTCCACAACAACTTTCACTACCCTTTAAAACACTTACAGTCTTTTCTATCTAAAGCTACTTAACAATCCATACCACCACCACCCCAAAGTAAAACCTACAATTACTAAACTAATACTTGAGTGCTGAATGACTATAATACTTTCTCAGATGCTATCATTATCATTATTATTATTATTAATAGTAGTAGTTTTCATATAGACAACACATTACATGTGTCAGCTATAGTGGATGGGGATGTAATATTATGCTCTAAGAAGAGGCAGAAAGGGTTCTTTGGTGGGGCAGGTGTTAATGTTTTGCAGTTACATTAATTCTATCAAAGGCATAACACTTTTTTTTTTCATTTTCAGTTGAAAATCTGTGCTTCTGTTTTTAGTGCTTTGCTAATAAATTTCAGAAATATGGTTCACATGAAATCTACAAGTTCAATATACCTTACATAATAGGAATCAAATGTTTAGTCCTTTAGATGGGCTTCAGATAATTTTTCCCTGATGTCTATAAGTTGCTGAAATTAGTATATAATTGTAGCCCCTGAGCAATAACACAAAATGGAAAATTTCATCTGTACTTCTAGGTGCCATTAACAGGTAATGGAAACAGGCAGGTTCTGGCTGAATGTTGCACTGGATAGAAAATGTATTTGTATTATTGGTGAAATATAGAGAAAGTAGCATTTTCTAGAATATCTAGTATATGGAATTATACTAGAATTATTATTGTAGATGAAACAGCACACTTCATCAATTTCTTAACCCCTTTTTGGGAGTTGATGATTTCTTCTGAAATAATAGAATAAAGTCTGTGTGTCAGAGATTGTGGGTAGGCTGGAAAAAGAAGAAAAGAAAATATAAAAAATGAAGAGACAGTGTACAAGTTAGTTGACATCTTATCTCATAAATGGCAATTTAGCCTGGGAGGAGAGAAATCTGGGAAGATGTGGTTGAAATCACTCAAAGAGACTCAATATTAATTAACTAATAATAAATACATTTTAAAAAAATTTAAAAAGGGGATGGGAAATTCTTATTACAATTTCCCAGATTCTGTATTTATAAGCAATAAAAATACCTTGCTGAAATCCTTGTAGTTCTTGCTTCCTTGATCCTGCTCAGCTGTGTGGCAGTATTTGAAAGATTTATTTCTTTTAAAGGGAGAGCTTCAAAGAACTTAATTATTCTTTGCCATATTTATAGAATTCCAAATACTGTATTCTTTTGATATATTTAATTTATTCTTGACATTTCAAATAGTTTGGTTTCTATGTGGAATCCTAAATGAATAATTTCTTAGATTATTTTAGGAATAAACAGAAATGTGATATTAGATAACTTCTGGCCAGACAATATGTTTTAGGCTGTAGGATTGCTTGGCTTCTGTTGTGTGAGAACAGTTCCTGTGGTGGTTTTCGGCAGTGCTGCTGGTTCTTAGGAAGGAGGGAGCACATTCCAAGAAAGAGAAGGGAAGGAAAGGGAAGGGAAGGGAAGGGAAGAAACATAGTCCAGAGGGCAGTTGTGGGAAAACTAAGAGGTTCAGAATAGCCCTGCCCTAGAGCTTTCCCAGGTTATTTCCCCTGGGCAATAACCTGGGAAGGCTAGGCAAAGTTGCTTTAGTCTGGCAAGATTGTGTCTGTACAGCATTAGCAAATAAAGAACTGAAGTTTGGCTGGACTGGTTCTTGGTCGTTCTTGGACTGGGCCTGAGAGTTCCTTAACTTGAAAGTTCAGGGCTTCATGTTTTGCATATCTAGCAGCAATATTTGGTTCTATCAATATAGTCTGAAAACTCAAGATTTTATAAAGTTTAGACTTGAAATAAATTGAATAAACAGCATAGCAATATTCTCATTAATGCCATTTACTTCATAAAGTATTTCACTAGCCAGAGATTAGAGGTGCTGAGTCTAGAAGAAGATGCTTCTCTATTATGGCTCTCTTGTTATAGAACAGTTTCCACTAGAGTTTAGGCTTTTTACAACTCAGTTGAGTACATAAACAATTTGACAGCATTATCTTAACTAATTAAAAAAAGCCCTCTGGAAGATTTCTGTTTTAACTTACTTCTGAAAGGCCAACAGGGTCAGAGCAGTGTCATCCCCCCTCCTCCTCCTTCTCCCCTTCCTGTATTATATATAGATGGTTTTTCCTTGCAAACCATTACAAGATGCACAATTGCAGTGGTTCATTCCCACATTATTGTTTTTATAGTATGAGAGTAGGATATCAGAATGGATATTTTCTCTGTTCCTAACTAATTGCCATTTTTCTCTTCAGAAAGGTTGATTTCTTTTTTTGTAGAACAGAGAAGTAATTAAATGGAACAAAAGGCTTCACAAAACTGAACAATAATCCACCGATGTAAGTCTAGCTAGTAGTCCCTGGGTTAAGAACACCCAGTTTACAAATAACCCATAGTTAAGAACAGAGCTTATTGTAGCAAAATTTGAGTTAAATACACAATGATTCGAGTTAAATACACAATGGTTCTAGTTAATTACACAATACTACTTATACTACTTGTTCTGGCTTACATAGAAATTCAACTGAAGGACAGACCTTGGGAACAGAACTTGTCCTTAAACTAAGGACAATGTTCATTTTGGTTTTATTGCAAGCTTTATTTTTAGAAAGCGGAAAGTAAACCAACACTGATTGCTTTTTATCTAGTTATAGGATTGAACATTACTTTTTATCTAGTTGAAGAATATGAACATATTCTTAATGATGTGTTTCCCGTAATTTACTTAGCATTGAATTAACTGATTTTATTATGCATGAAACTCCCATCATTCTTTTTCTTCCATTTC
This sequence comes from Candoia aspera, assembly GCF_035149785.1. Lineage (NCBI taxonomy): Eukaryota > Metazoa > Chordata > Lepidosauria > Squamata > Candoiidae > Candoia > Candoia aspera. Next base: position 108,928,179 of record NC_086153.1, on the reverse strand, counting down.
AGAATTCAGTAGTAAACAATAGTATGTGATTTTAATTCTATTAATTACAATAGTACTTTTACTGAAGTCTTCCTATATACAGCAGCCTCTTTGATCTATTTGGTGGAGTCTAGTGCTGTATTTCCATGAACAGAAGCCATTTGGGTCCATGAAGGAGATATTTTCTTTGGCTATTCCCCACCCCCACCCCCATTCCCCTCCAACACCTGACATTCTTAAAATTCTCTCTGGAGGATCACTCATATTTTTAGGGCCCATTTTTAGGGGACTGCTGAGGAATAATGAACAAAAGTAATTTAGGTTGTGCAAGTGGAAATCCTCTCACTTAATGCTATATAATTCCATTGCCTTGGAATCTGTCATTTTCCCATTTATTTTTTTAATACTTTACTTACTGACCACTCATTGATGGTGGTTTGCCAATATACTGAATACATGTTCATTATTACAGAAATATTATAGAACTGTGCTAGTTTCAGAGATTTGTGTTAAATGCCCCTCATTCTGTCCACCAGCTAATCTGTTCCTGTCTACCAACCCATATACAGTTCAAGAAGGGCTGAAAGATCGTATCTTACATTTTAGTGATTAATAGCTTTTGTCTTGTTTTTGGCTGGGGCAGTTAATAGGAACTGCCATGTCAAAGTCCTCTACCTCCCACTCATACCAATATTTCATGTTGTTTTCCAAAGCCATTGATTGTTTTTTTTTTCACTCTTTCACGTACTGTCATACCTGTCACCACTTACTAAATGTTAGAACAATGTGAATGTGCACTGAGGAAGAATCAGCAATTCTGGAAAAGTTTTTGCTGCAGTCTCCCAACTTTAGTTGTAATTATTTTTGTTTATTTATTTACACATAAATAGTGTAAATAACTCATAAAATGTGTTTGCCCCCAAAACCTCCCAAACTGACTTATAATTGTAAAAATTTAAAGACAAGTGAGAAAACACCTTAAAAACTGCACTGAAACTAAATTACAATTAATTTTCTAAAAAATGCTGAGTGATACAAAAAAGAGTAAAATTCAGATGTAATCCTACCTAAAATAGACTCTTTCAATCAATTAAACTTAAGTTAATCATGACTATTTTTGGCAGTGGGTCTGCTCTAAATATGACTGTTTTTAATTTCTTTCTACAGTTTTAATAGTCCACTTCAAATGAAAGCCTCCCTTGAGACAACTCGAAATGTTAACAGAAACAGCCCACAAGCTCATAATCTTAATGTCTGACGAGGACCAGGATTCAACTATAAGGATAAATATTGGTTCAGTAGACTATGTCTAGAAAAAAAGAGAATAACTCAGCTTTATAACTCAAATTAGATATACAAGGATGGTCCCACAAGGCTATATTAGAACACATTTGTTTTCAAGACTACAATGCCATTGCAAATGAAGCAGAAGATAATTACTGAAAAATTATAGTCAATTTGACAGAGGGGCATAAACAATCCATTGGTCTTTGAATGTCTTTATTTATTTATGTTTGATTTCTATAGCCACTTATCTCAGCAAGTGACTCTGGATACAAACCACTTCCTTACAGATCTAACTTATAATGTCAGCAAATCAGTATCAAAAAATGGGAGAACAATGCATAAATCCTAGTCAGGGATTTTACAGCTGGTCGTGAGTACAATTAGATATAGAACTTGAGCATCTTTAGTCCCATCTACCCCTTCTCTTGTTCTGCTTCTTCATGGGTGAAACTCTTTTGCTTCTTTTATCTATCTATCTATCTATCTATCTATCTATCTATCTATCTATCTATCTATCAAATTTTTATCACTGCCCATCTCCCCCCATAAGGAGGGATTCTGGGTGGTTTACAACAAAACAAAATTTCAGATTCAATGTCCATATAAATACAATGAATATAAATATATAAATATGAATATAAACAGGCAATATAATATAATATGTAATAAAATCCTGATGGCTAAGGTTATATCTCAGTCTGTGAGTGTAAAAGGCCCTTCTAGGGCACTAGCCATCCCCATGAATGACTGTTCCCCTTCCTGCTCCATGCCTGATGACAAAACCAGGTTTTTAGTTCCTTATGAAAGTCCAGGAGCGAGGGGGCTTGTCTCACCTCTGGGGGAAGGATGTTCCAAAGGGCAGGAGCTACTGCAGAGAAGACTCACTTCCAAGACCCTGCCAGATGGAACTCTTTTACAGATGGGGTCTGTAACATGCCCTCTCTGCATGAGTGGGTGGGATGGGCTGATATAACTGTGACCCTTATATTACCAGTATTAATATTTTATATTTATCTCATCATATTAGTTTAACTCCTGATAAAGGCTTTGTCACAGTGTGTGCATCCTCTTCAGCATGATCCTTGTCTGGCTATAGAAGCACGGGCCTTCAAAGCAGGGCAGATCCTAAAATTTACCCAGATTCATAGTGGAGATTCCTGTCCTTGCCCCAAGCTGCTTAGAATCTGTAAGAATCAATAGTTTCTGGTCATCATAATTTCCAGTATCTGAAGTTTTGAACATTCTTTGGGAACAGTTAGATATGGAGTTAATTGTAGAAATTTAAATGAGAACTGTTTAAGACAAAGATCAATGTACTTTTCAAGGGAAAATAAAAACATTGTGTACATGTCAAATCTGAAGTTAATCACTGGCCTTTCAGGTATAATATGAAGTTCAGAAACATCCCAAACATGAGAATATAATTCAAAGGGAGTGCAGATTCATCAAGAATAGACTGAACTCCCATGTCATCAAGTTGATGATGACTCCCTGTCTCTAAAATCTAGATGACCTCTCCCATGTACACAGTAAAAATATCATTTAAAAAGAGACTCCCGAAGGGCCTCACACTTTAAGAAAGCAAGTAGTACTTTCCCAGCAGCTTCTTAGGTAAGTACTTAGCTAAGGGAGATCAAAAGCATTGTAAAATGAAAGAAGGCCCCAAATCCCACGGTATCTAAACACTCCATTACACTGCCATGGTTGATGGTACTGAATGCAACTGGAAGGTTTAGCAGAATCAACACGAACTGCATTTTTCTTCTCTACTTGCTAGTGCTGGTCAACTTTCAAGGCAATCAAAGGGTTTCTTTCCCCAAATCAGGCCTCAACACCTTAATTGTAATGTAGATGAATGTTTCCTAGACTGTTAAGATGAGCTGTTACATACAGTATTGATGCTTGGCATTAGTAATATGCAAACAACATACACACACAGACACACACAACACAGACCAATTATCACATTCACACAATTAACAGTGGAACTGATTATCCAAAGAGATGGGGTGCTCCCCTTCACTACTTGTGTCCAAATGGAAGCTAGACAGCCATTTGTATGGGATGCTTTAACTTGGATGCCTGCATTGAGCAGAGGGTTGGATTGGATGGCTTAAACAGTTCTTTCCTTTTTCCTCATTCAATGGACCAGTCTGGAATCCAAACACATTTTTATTGCACTAAGTTTTTTATAAGGATATTCCATCAATTCTGAGCATTTTTTTTAGTACAAACTGGATGTGGATTTCAAAAAAGTCTTGCTCAGTTTTTGCAAAACATTTCATGATCAATATTAAATCAGATCTATCTGCTGGTTTATTAAGGTCATAGCCTCAAGAGGTTCAAGGGGAGCTTAATCCTCTTTCTTGTGGCCATACCACTCATTGCACATCTGTTGTGACACTCTGTGGCTGCCTTGGTAACAGCAGCAGGAGCAACCTAATTAATCATATACCATGCTGAGCATATTTGATTGTAAAAGCAATTTGTTGCCAAAAGCATATTTGAATAAATTGCAGCCTGTCAGATAGAAAGCTTCTGACAATTTTAATTCTCTTTTGTTTTCCTTATTGCCTCAGACAATAGGAAGACGATAAGAATAGGCACTGTAGTTTGCAAAGAAGATACAAGTTTCAAGATAATATTTTTTTAAATGCCTCATTGAACTGTTAAGATACAGACAGGAAAATTTTAATTGTGATGTTTTAATGTCTTTGTCAGCTTTGAATTATTTTCGTAATATCCCCACATCTCTCCCCATTGCTGCTCTAGTTGAAGTTTTAAGAAAGGTGGCAAATGCAATTATGTACTTTCCTTTATGGAAAACAATGAATTGGATCCAGAATTCAATTTATTCATTTGTTCATTCCTGCACACAACCCCACCTCCACTTGCATAGGCATCTGGAAGTAGTCCAGTGTGAATTGTTGAACTGTGATGTGGGATCTTGTGTGCTTCCATCCAATTTTAGGGACAACCTTCTCCCATGATTTCTTTAATATCAAAGGAAAGTTACGAATTCTAGTTTTTGGTGCTGTAGCATCCTGACTTAATTACCCAAGTACTGCTTTGTTTGTCTGTGCCTTCAAGTCAGTCTTGGCTACTTGTGACTGCCTGGAGTAGTCCCTGCAGACTTCCTGGAAAAATTTCAGAAGTGGCTTGCAATTGCCTGCTTCCTGGGGCTGAGAGAGAGTGACTGGTCCAAGGTCACCCAGCTGGCTTTGTGACTAAGACAGAACTAGAACTCATGGTCTCCCGGTTTCTAGGCTGATGCCTTCACCACTACACCAAATTTCTGTTTTGCAGTTTCAATAAAAATAGTCACAACTGAATGTTTATATGTTGCAATACTTAATGTATTTTAGTCCTTCAGCTTCATCACATGGACCATTCTCGCGATATGTCATATCAGGAGAAAAAATCCTGAGAGTAGCAAGACAAGGTGTTCAGTTCCTAATATATGGGTAGAAAGTAGCCTCTTCAAAAGTGTGTAACAAGACATTTGCATGCAGTGTAGTTTGCCTTTGATTTTTAAGGTTCCCAATTTCTTTCAGAGTATACATAATGTTATCTCAGAATCCAGGGCTTGCTTATAATGTCATTTTACCCAGACAGATATGTTTTGTGGGGTCATGGCAATGAAGCCTTTAGTGTTTGTTCTAAATTATTGTGGATATTGTGTCAGACCATTTTATATAACCTTGTTTCAGTGTCCGTGACCTTATGGGTGAGTGAATTGCTCTATTTCTATGGCTGCCTTTACCAAACGAAAAGAAAAAAATCCAATCTGCATATGCATTAGAAGGAAAATATCCATCTGGAAGGCCTGTAAAGTACCTATCACTTTTCATGGCCCTTAAGTATTTCTCCATGGAAAAGATTCACTGCTCAGGGAAAACTACTGGAGAAAACAGCGAACTTCTATACCATGACATGTAAAACTGATTGAGAAATCAGTTTTACATGTCCAACTCATGAAATTCTCTCCTGGTGTTATCTTCAGCCACAGAATCATTTTGGATGTCACATCCAAAATTACAGGGATGGCTCATCCAGACTGATACTTCTGTCCCTTCCTTATGGAGTATAATAGGAATTTGGAAAACAGGCAAGTGAGTCACTTAGATAAAAAAGAAACAAATAAACAGCATTTGTTTGTGTTCAAAGAATAATCCTGCTGAAAACCAATACAAGCCTTGTTCCATGTTATTTATAGTTTGTATGGAATAATGGATACCAGAAATATGCTGGGTACAAATATTTGAGGAATAGATGTATTTCTTGTCAAAATACCTTATGAACAATTAGACTGCACTCAAAAATGATTGTACTATCAAGTTGTTGATTGCTTTTTCCTAGCTTCTTTCCATTCAGTATGTTGTTGCCTTCTGAAGGTACATGCATGCAATGTGTTCAGTGCATGTACAGAAATGGGAAGCATACACGTTCAGGATTTCCTCCAGTATAGAATCTAAATTTCACTCTTCAGTTAGAAAATCACATTAGTCTTTCAGTGTGACTACCATCTCAACTGCTTCTGTAGATCACTGGTGATAAAATACATAAAGGAAGAGGGGTTTTTTTTTTTTTTTGGTGACTATTACATTTCTTGGGGGAGGACTGATTATGTAATCGTAGAAAGAAAATATGTTATTTAAAAAAAAAGTAACAATATTGTTTTTTCCTTTTCTTTTGGGTTTCCTTTCCCTTACTCTGCTCCCAACAATACCAACATCATTTTTTAAAGGGAGTTTTATTTATTTATTTATTTTTATTTATTTATATCCCGCCTTTATTATTTTTATAAATAACTCAAGGTGGCGAACGTACCTCATACTCCTTCCTCCTCCTCATTTCCCCACAACCACAACCCTGTGAGGTGAGTTGGGCTGACAGAGAGTGACTGGCCCAAGGTCACCCAGCCGGCTTTCATGGCTAAGGCGGGACTAGAACTCACAGACTCCTGGTTTCTAGCCCAGCACCTTAACCACTAGACCAAACTTTGTTATGTACTTCAGTTAGATCTCTAGGTATTACTGGATGACTCCCCCTCCTCCCTTTTTCAGGTATCTAATAGCAGTCTTCTACCACAGTGACATCATCACCATGTAGTAAGACAATTTTATGCCAGTAGATACTGCTCCAATTTCTTTAATGAGAACTTTCAAGTGGAATTTTAGCAGGAAGAAGGAGAGTTCTTCTCTATTTAATGATTTGTAAGCACAATAAACTAATTCAATGTAGAGAGTTCTGCTAACTGCTTACATTTTTCTTGTGAAAAATGTATCATAGTTTACTTCTATCTTCTAAAACCAGAGCTTTAGAGCTCCTGAATGAAGTTTATCTCTTGAAATTTTCCAAAGCCCTGAATGAAATTTTCCAAAGCTCCTGAATGAAGTTTATCTCTTGAAATTTTCCAAAGCCCTTTGGAAAATTTCAAGAGATGAACTTCATTCAGGAGCTCTACAGCTCTGGTTTTAGAAGATAGAAGTAAACTATGATACATTTTTCACAAGAAAAATGTAAGCAGTTAGCAGAACTCCCTACATTGAATTAGTTTATTGTGCTTACAAAGCATGGCAAAATATAATGTCAAACTATACAAAGTTTAGCGTGTCTTTCATTTAGTATTAATAAAATGAATTTTCACTTTGCCTTAATTGCCACTTTAACTAGATGGATGGTTAAATATAGATTTTAAAGTCCTTTGGCATGGGAAGTGGATATGTTTCTGACTATTCACTGTGGCAAAAATATTGATTCTCAGGCCTGCTTCTTGTGATGGTTTTGGAACTTGGTTTTCAGTATCCAAATGCCTGATACAATTGTGTTGGATTCGGGAAAAGTTCATGTATGTGTCATTTACTTTTTGAAGAACACCCATCTCTTTTCTGGCTGTTAATTTTAGAATGCTGTTAATTGGTTAGGATGGAGTGATGGTAACTATACCCAATGTGGAATTTAAACTATGAACAGGAAGTCAGGAAGTGAAGCACTGACATAGGCATTGGTATTGGGCTTCTTAATCTTTCACTTATCTGTTCAGGTGAATATACTCAATCAGGAGAATCTGTAAATCTACACAAAGTTGAGTTGTGAGGATAACTTGTTTAAGATTACAACCTTATCTTGAAGTAGGCTTTTCTTCCAACAATGAGCACAAGAGAAAGGTATGAAAATATTTCTCATTTTTAAAGAAAAACTATCATAAAATGATGCACAATTGCATGCTGCCGTTTCAGAGTATAGATGAAATTTTGCTAATATGAGAGCTCTTCTCTAGAATCGCCTCCATTTTGGAGAGGAGCTTAATCTAAAAGGTCACTCTTCTGACAACCTACTTTTCTAATTAATGTGCAACTTGTTTCCCACTCCCAGTCCCCATGATATAGCCTTTCAATAGGATACCACCCACACTTAGAGGTGGCATAGTTCAGGAAGAGTGAACCTATGATTCTTCTGCACAATTGATTTGAACTATGTATTGATCCCTGACATCACACAACACATAAACAGATAATGTGTTACATAAGGCAAATCCATATTATCTTAATGCCATTTGGATTTATTCTACACCATCTGTATAGTTATAGAAGAACAATGAGATTAGTAAAATCTAATTTGTATGACATATTTGCACATAATTAGCAGTAGCAGTCTGGTGGCATCTTTCCAGACTAACAAATTTTATTAAAGGAGTAGGCTTTTGTGAACTACATCTCATTTCATCAGAGGCATGGAGTAGCTAAATGCTACTTTTAATACCTTTTAATAAAAATTGTTAGTCTGAAAAGGTACTACCAGACTCCTTCTGATTTTGGTTACCATAGACTAACAGGGTTCTCCTTCTCCAATGACTACAGGATTAGCAAGTAGCCTTCAAAACCCAATAAAACAGCTTAAAACACAAAGTTATAGAAGATTTAAAATGCAGCCCTTCATTTGTACACACATATACATACACACATGGACATAAATATCTGTACAATCGGTTGGTGGCTTATTTATCATCTGCCACTTTAATTTTTCCATTTGCTTGAAGGGCATCTGACTTTCACACTGGGAAGAGCTCTGCCATAAACACTTTCCTGTTTTCAAATGTCTTAAAAAAAAAAAAATCATTTAGCCAGGTTATAAAGATCATGTCCAAAGTGCCTACATTAAGAACAACTCTTGTCTGGTTTCTTGCTGTAGAGTAATAATTTTTATATTCCTGTCACTCTGATGGATGACATTTAAAGTACAGTGAAGGACAACAATGAAGTATTATGCACTCTGAAATGGATAGCTGCTTGTGGGAATGTTAGCTGTAAAGCTAATCTTCTGTCACGAATGCTGATGAAACATTGAAAAGGAAACTGGGTCTTCAAGATAATTGTAGATGGAATTGTTTCACCTTTCCCCCCCGAACTCCACATATAGCTTCAGCCTTAAATCTTAATTCAATACATTTAATGAATCACTGACCTATAATCACAAAATCTTAGCCCATGCAGTAGAATGATTAAGTATAATGTCAGATGTTTGTATATATTTAGCAATATAAAAAGTAATAATGGATGGCCAATTATTGTATTTACTGTGTGGAAAATATTTAAAGCAGTTTCCAGCTGCTGATCGCTGAGCAACATTTAGGATGGAGTAGCTATATACTGTAAGATTCTCAGACAAATACCTATTGAATATAGCAGAATTTCTTAATGAACATGCGTAAGTTTCCCTTGTTAGAATAGTTAGGTCAAACAAGCGTGATGACCACATGGACAAATATTGAGCCACTGCTGGACTTCCCAGCAACAGTGGATAAAGTTGAGATGTTTATCATGGATGATGGTTCTGAGGTGTACAGCACTCAATTCTGTGGAACCATTTCAAATTTGGAAGTGCAGAGAATTTGACCAAGCTTTTATGGTATACACTAGACTAGGAATAATTTTAAATAGTTCAAAACATAGATAACACTCATGGAGTGAAAGGTAGAGGAGAAGCCATTAGGGGTAATTACTGTATACCCTATCCAATGCTGCAGTAGAAAAGACAGCTACTGCATGACTTGCTATCAGTGACTTCATTATTCATAATGGATGTTGATACCATTGGTCTGTACTGCATCAGTGTGGCTGATGGCTCTTCCTGAAGGCTATTTCAAACAGCTTCCACGAGATAAGCAGAACATCAACACCCAGAACATCCTGGGTGATTTCATACAACTGTGATTCACATAGCATTTATACTTTTAGGCTCAAGGCTTAAATAATTTCTTCGCTTTTATCTATTTGATTCAGGTTAATTAAATTGTTTTGAATTTCTCTATAAGCGATATACAGTCTGTTTCCAAGGAGCAGGCAATTGATTGCTGTAAACTTAATAGCTGTGGTGAAATATTGGTTTGATTTGTAATGATAGTAATTTTTTTTTAAGTCACTGTTCCTCAAATTCAATATCATCTTGGTTCCTTAAATGTAATTTTGGATTACATCAACCTTGTGTAGGGAGACTGGTTAGTGTGCTGTGAACACAGATCTCAATAACAAATATAAGTAATTGATATGAAGCACTTTTTGTATGTTCATCCCATTATAAGGAAGAAAACACAAAATTCTTTTTGTCCCTGCCCAGTTTCTATCTTTTCTTGTGGGGAAAGAATCTTTAGACTCCCTGGGGCAGGAAGACTGGTTGTAGTCTTAGATAATGTATCAGTTCAATAAATATTTTTGGTAGACTAGCTTCAGGGAACTGTGCTCAGCTCCTGCTGATTTATTTCAATTTAGAAGCTCTATAGAGCCTGGCTAAATATATCAAACAAACTAATTGTTCTAGTCTGAGGAAACATCAGATCAAAAAGCAGAACCATTTCATTACTACAGCCATCATACAGAGTTCATGGAAAGGTCATGTAAGATTCAGACATGCACATATGAGTTTGTACACTTACATGAGCACGTTCATACAAATTCACACAGTGATTAATATATTAATAATTTATCAGTAAACTATTATATTCCTGCAATTTAAAATGATTTTTCTGTCTCCCAGTTTGTTTCATTAGTATTCATTCTATCCATGAATTTGGTGAAATAGAACTAGGTGTTTTGATGGATTTCTTTGAAATGCCCATGCTTTGTAGGTATTCCTTAGCCAAATAAATCCTGGATTAGTGCAGGAAAGTAAAAGTTGTTCCATCTAGGAAGAAGAAATTATGTCTATTTCCTAACTCTGAAGATAATAGGTAGGGATTTATTGATTTATTTCTTTCAATGTAGCATATAGGATTGCAGTATAAGACTTTTTCTATGCAATGCTGAGCTAAAATGCTAGATATTAGGTAACCCAATAGTTCAATTATTGTATAGTAGCATAAAATAACTTCTAAATTGGGAAGTCTGACCTTCCCACTATCCAGTTTAAAAATCACCTGTCCTTTCAATCATTCCTTGATAGTCTTCCATCATCTTCACGTCTTCATTTTCTTGAAAGTTAAATAAATAAATAAATCCCTTTGTTAAAGTGAGAGAACACTCCAGCAGGTCAGCTTCAGTGGCATTTCTCCGGGCCTAGAAAGTTGCTTACTGCAACTCTCTTGTCAGAGATCAGTTCTTTACTCCTTCACATTTGTAACTATTCCAAACTGAAATAACAAGTTGAGATTCACACCATCACATTAGCTGAGCATATATCCTGAGGTGGGACTGAAGAGGTCTGTCCCACAAAACTTTAAAGTCTCTTTTCTTAAAATAGATAAATTCCTCACATGTTTTATGTACTCAACCTTTGAAATTTTAAATTAGTGTTGGGTCTGGGGTTACTTGAGGCAATGATCATATTAATTTTAACATAACAAGGTCTGAAAACATCCTAATACTTGTTTTATTAATCACACTGTTAAATAGGGAAATACCTTGCAGTTGGTTCAACTTCTCAAAAGATTGAACCAAACTCAACTTTGAGTTGGAATTAGTACATTCCTCTCCCAACTCTATTTGGCCATAACTCTGTAAGAGTAGAAGGGTACTTCCTGGATCGTTCTTCTGCAGAACACATGATCCTGGCAAGTGAACCCAGTTGCTTCATCTTATGGTCCTGAGTGATAAATCTCAGGAATTTCTTAGGATATATGTATGTTCTCACCTACCCAATCCCATTATTGTTATTGCATCTCTTAACTATTTATGTAAAGTACTCCAAAAGACACTACTTTCAAAATCAATCTTGGTAAACCATGTAGGACTCTGTTTCCCCAAACAAATCTACATCTTACTTTGTCCCATTTGCAACTGAAACACAGGGGCTGAGTGGGTTGATTTCAGGTCTGGGGTCAACATTTAAGTCCACTTCAAATTTTAGAATAATGGCATAGCCTGCCAGTTTTTCAGTGACCATACTACATGAGATGATAATGAAACATGAACTTGGAAGAAATATAATAGTAAGCAATTACTACAGTCATCTTAATTACATGTTTCTATAACATTGCTATGGTGAAAGCTATTGGTAGTAATGAGACTTCTTGCAAGTGACAGGGATGCTATTATCATTTTGTTTATTTATTTGTTTGAATTGATTTTGATGCTGCCTGACTCCAGATGAACTCTACTGATAAACTATGTAACTAATATCACTGACACATAATTTTGAATGACTATATCATGACATATAGCCCACTGTGGTAGTTCTGTTATTAATATTCTTTCACTCTTTTGTCTTATCTGGCACATAATATATTCTTTTTCAATATCTCCTTAAGTGCCTGTATCTACAACTTGTGATGAAATGTAGAAAAAGATTATTAATACTTACTTCAAACAGAAATGATTTAATCCAGCCTGTCCTTTTTGACTTTGGCTTGGAAACATGTATGGATACAGCATGTTAAATGCGAGGCTAGCATGAGCTAAACTTATCTGAGCATCTGCATTTATGATTAACAAAGTCTTCTATTAAACCTTCTATAATAGTTGTTTTAAGTCTTCTGTAGTAGTACTTAAAGTGGTGGTGAAGGCCTTTTTGAATGTTACTGGCATCATGACCCTTCCAAATCCAGGGCAGCAACTGTCATCTAAGTTGGTCCAGAATATGCACCTGAATATTTATTTTAATATATTTAAATGAAAAGAATTTAGGTAAGTTTCCCTTACTTTCCCTTTTATTCTAATTTGAAAGTAAGTCTAACATCCTAGCTAGGCTATATAGCCTGCAACCAGCTTGACATTTGTTAATTCTGAAATGGTTGAACTGTAAATTACAGAATGGTAAACAGGTAAGCATTCTGTCTTATGGGCAATGAATCACAGTCAAAATATTAATGTGTTGCGTGGGATTTCTAATGTAGTTTTTGGGAAGGAAGCAGTTGTCTATTCTAGGCACAGGGAAAATGTTTAGTGCAGATTTGGGAACACATACACACACACACACACAAACAACCAAAGTAGTAATCAAAGAAGTTATTGCATTTCTCCCCCAAAAATAATATAAAGAATTCTAGCCCATCGAGCTATCATGCGCTATGCAAATCATATAAGCAAGAAAATGAAAAAAATGATAGGTGATCATAATACTGTTACCTCTTTCCAGATGTTCTTTTATAGATAATTAAAGAATTGCTATTGACCTACTTGACCTACTTGGTGTGTTGTATTATGAATACCAATGTATTTTCATGTTGATGAAATATATCCAATATATTTTGCTATATTTGTGCATATTTTAGTTATGTGGGTCTTTATTTTTCCTTTTTATTAAATCTACTTCTCATATTTGCTTTTACAAATTCATCAAAAAAAGGCTGGTACTCAGCAGTACGTGAATTTAAAAAGGCTGCTATTTTTATATTTAAGTGTTCTGGCTAAATTTGGCAAACCCATGTAATGGTTCTAATTATGTAGATGCAGGAAAGATTCATAATAATTGGTGTTGAAGTTACTTTTTAAAAAATACAATGTTAATTATGGATCAAGTATGGTGTGTTATCTTTACATCGCTGTAAGTTGTTGACTCTAGAACAGAAAACATGTTTATGAAATTTATTATATCAGCAACACTTTTTAATATGGATGTACTGTACAATTCTCATGTGCAAATATTTCCCCAATGATGCAAACTCCATCCTCAAATTAACTAGATACAAACCTGGGACAGTTCTCATTTATTCTGAGGCATCTGCAAAAGGAAATTCTTTGTGGATTCCACTCAGTACGAGTATTGAGCATGTACGAAGAGAATCTGCAGTACCGAATTTAATGCCGGATTTTTAAAATATTTTTGAAGTTTTTTTCTTTTTAATAGTGTCACTGGAAAGTAAATGTAAGCCTTGGTAGATTCTTATTTATTTGTTTATTTGTTCATTTATTTCGAAGTCTTTAAAGCCACTCTGCCAAAAACTGAATATAAATTCTTACATTAAAGATTGTTCTGTGGTGATAATAGTTTTGCATTCAAATTGTTAAGATGACTGACAGTAATATTACTGAATTCTGACATTCTGCGTTATGATTTTTTTTTTTTTTTTGCAGGTTTAGGCTGGCAACAACTAAAGGAACTGGCCTTTTTGTAGTCTAATGAAAATTTCAAGACTTTCCAATGCTTTAATGATACATATATTTCTGCCTGTAAAACTCCCTCACATTTCACTGTGACTTATATATCAGTGCAGACTGGACTGCAATTAATTAGTTAATTAATAATTAATATTAAATAAAACAAGGTATTTGAACTTACCCAGAACAAGTTCTATTCTATCTACTTCAGCTAGATTCTGGATATTTTTTTCTATCTTGAAAAGAACTTTGTAGACTATTACAAGACCAGAAATATTTTGTATCTGAACTTTTAGGATCAAAGTTCTATGTTTAGTTCTGTTACATAATCTTCTTTATCATGTGTGTTTATGTCAGATTTGAAATATTTTGTATTTGAGATGGTACAAGAATTCATGTTACTCCTCATGTTTCTCCAGAATATTTTAACAATTCATGATATTACTTTTATATATTTTACACTGTAACATAGTATTTATTTTATGGTTTATTTTCTTTTTATTCCATATCCAATGCATTTGTTTGTTTACCTTCTTTAGACAGTATCTGAAAATCAAGCAAATATTAAAATTAGCATACATTTTAAAATTGTGCTTATCATTTTTTTTTTAAAGTGTGTCCCGGTTCCAGATCAGAACTATAGTATGCAGGAAGATTTTTAAAAAATCCTTTTCTGCTCATACTGTTTTCTTGCCTAGAATTGTTCCACCCACAATTTCACCTGAAGGTGTGATATAAAAGCAACTTTATGGCAATAACCAACAGAAGTTGTGATCTTCATTCCCCACTCCCACCTCTGTTTTTAGCAGGAATGCAGGCTTAATGGAAACACATACTTTTTAAAATGAAGATTGATGTTCATGTTTACCTACATTTTAAACATAATATGCTAGAGCTATATAAATAAACCCAGTATAAGACAACTTCCCATGCACTCAGAATTTGCAGTGATCAAACACCTTACATTGCCAGAATTGATTGAATGGGAGCATGGCAAAAAAACCGGTGCTGACTTATATGCCACACTTTCAGTCTGTGCTGGAGAAAAAAAACCCATCAGTAGATAGTCTCATTTAGCAACCTCAAATGGGACCGGCAACTCATCGCTAGGTGAAACCACGACTGTGCTTATGATCTTATTTCAGTTTTCCTTTGCTTCACAAACTTGCAAAGGTTGTAAATGTGAGGATTGGTCATAAATTTCCTTTTTCATCACCGTTGTAACTGCAAATGGTCTCTGTAGGAGGCAGTCACTAAATGAGGACTACCTGTATTAGTCCTATGAACTTCTATTGTTTGATACTGGTATCTTTTCCCATTATTTAGATTGATCATATTTGTTCATTTTAGATCCTATAAGCAGTTTTTAAGTGTGCCAGATAGCACTGTAATAGTAGTAGTAGTAGTACTAGTAGTAGTAGTAGTAGATTTTAGCACTTTGACTTCCTCAGGAGCTTTGCTGTGTTGCAGTGGTAGTGACATGTTGTAAAGTATATTGATCTGCTCTTGCTTAAAGCAATCCTGCAGCTGATTATCAGCCCTTTCATTGCTAGCCCTTCCTTCAGAATTGGCAGGCAATCTAGCCTGTCCCAGCAGCCCAAGATTAGACGGAACCAATGTCATTGTCAAAGTAGTCCAGGAAACAAAGGGAGAAGGAGCATTTGTAGGCTTAAGAGTTTGATATGACTGATACATGTGGACATTATCAGCCTTGTTGACTAAGTTTTCAAGGGGATGATCTATTAATTTTGGGAGTTCAGGTTTACAACTTGTTCATCTTGTGCTATTTTTGGATGTGATTTGCAATTGTGGAGACTTGAGGCTGGTGTCACAATAACATTTTCCATTAAATTAAGGAAGTTCCTAAGGTTTTATGAAACCACATTCCTTTATTTGCCATTGTTTCCTGAAGAGATCTGATTTCACCATTTGTAAACATAAAGATATGCCTAGTGGCAGAGCTACATAGTCACTTCCAAGTCTTTGCAGTTTATTATATTTATATTTCTTAATAAGATATAAATAAATACAATAAATATAATATCTAATATCTTCTGAGCCAAGGACAGTCCTGGCATTTGAGTGAAATTCAACACTAAAAATGGCCAAAAGCTGAATTTGATTTAGCTTTATATTTAATTACAAGTAATTAGGGAATAGGGACGTGGTGGCGCTGCGGGTTAAACCGCTGAGCTGCTGAGCTTGCCAATCGGAAGGTCGGCGGTTCGAATCCGCGTGACGGGGTGAGCTCCCGTTGCTAGTCCCAGCTCCTGCCAACCTAGCTGTTCAAAAACATGCAAATGTGAGTAGATTAATAGGTACCGCTTCGGTGGGCAGGTAACGGCATTCCGTGTAGTCATGCCGGCCACATGACCATGAAAGTGTCTACGGACAAATGCCGGCTCTTTGGCTTTGAAACAGAGATGAGCACCGCCCCCTAGAGTCAGACACGACTGGACTTAATGTCAAGGGAAACCTTTACCTTTACCTAATTTAGGGAATATGATTATTCTCTAATAATGTATTCAGTACAGCTGAACAAAGGATTTACAGTAAGTGTTTCAAAATGACTGAGAATGTAGATAAAACTCTTCTTTAAAGATTTTTTTAGAAACTTTAAAACAGCCACATTGCTTGCAAGGTCTGTACAGCTGTTTCAGAAACTTCTTTTAGTTGCCCCAACATTCATGTGCATGTCCATTAAAGGAATAGATGTGCTTGTTCACACATTTGCACAGCTCTTTTATTTAACTGTTTTCTTATCTTACAATTTGAAAACAACTGTAGGATATCCCAAGAAGCTGCAACCATTGATTTCAAGGGCTGCGTGCAGCCCTGGTGAATGAGGTTCTATTCCTCTGGTATAAATTAGCCTTTTGCAATCTGCTACTCAACTATAATCCGCCAAATTCCATTTAGTTTAAAACATCAGCAGAGAAATAAATCAGAGGTCTTTTTATAGTTCATTGGCTTTATTTCAGTTGAGTTCTGGATGCTTACACAATCTTTTTTGCCAACTTGATATGCTTCAAGATAGATTCCATGTATAGGTTAATCTGAGTTGAAGTGTCATAATTTTGGAAGCTGGTTGCATTCATCTTGATCCCAGCTGTATATAGGTTTAATTGGCAGGATTTTCTGCTGATAGATTTTTTTTAAAGGATGTTGTAACTGCTACCTGTTTTCTGGCCTTGCGATCAACTGAAATATGAATAGCTATCCCCAGGTACTAGAAGTTCTGCAACACTGCTACACTGGTCCTGTGAGATAGAACAGGATCTATGCAGGCTATTAGCTGATGATTGTATGCTATCAAGTTGGTGTCCACTCTTATCGACCACGTAGATTTTCTCCAGGATCCTTCAGGTCTTCCAATGGTGCACCCACTGCCATTGTAATTGAGTTCATCTGCTCTGCTGCTGGTTGTCCTCTTTTTCCCTTTTTTCCTCATCTTTCCCGACATTGTAGATTTCTCAAGAGAGCTGGTCTTTGTATAACGTGTTCAAAAATGATAATTTGAGCCTCATCATTTGTGCTTTGAATAAGAACTTGATTTAATTCTATGATACATTTCTTTTTGTTTTCTTGGCTATCCATGGTAATCTCAGGAGTCTTCTTCAACACCAAAGTTCAAAAGTGTTAAGACTCTTTCCATTCTGCTTCAAAGTCCAAGGTGATTAGCTAAGAAAATTGAAATAATTGCATAGGACTTTCAAATACTAAGTGATGTGGTGACTGCCCTCGGTGCCTGGGGGCTGTGGGGGTCTGGATGGGGAAGAACAAGCTTCAGCTGAACCCTGGTAAGATGAAGTGGCTGTGGGTTGATGGCTCCTCTGTATCCAGGAAGTTGTCATCTTTCGTTCTGCATGGGGTGGCACTGCCCCACTCAGACCCAGTGTGGAATCTGTGGGTCCTTCTGCACTCACAACTCCTGCTCGAAGAGCAGGTGGCAGTTGTGGCCAGAAGGGCCTTTGCGCAAGTTCATGTTGTGTGCCAGCGACGCCCTTTCCTGGATTGAGAAGTCATCCAAACAGTCACTCGTGCCCTGGTCATCTCCCATATAGACTATTGCAATGGGGCTACCTTTGAAGAGAATCCAGAAGCTTCAGCTGGTCCAGAATGCAACTGCGCAGGCAATCATTGGTGCCCCAAGATCGGTACATGTGACACCACTGCTGTGCGAGTTGCACTGGGTGCCAGTTTGCTTCCAGGTCCAATTCAAGGTGTTGGTTATTACCTTTAAAGCCCTACATGGCATGAGTCCAGGTTACCTGAGGGACCATCTTATCCCCATGACATCAACTTGTCCTACCTGATCATGCAGAGAGGGCATGCTACGGACCCTGTCGGTAAGAGAATTCCACTTGGCAGGGTCCAGGAAGCAGGCCTTCTCTGCAGTGGCGCCTGCCCTCTGGAACACTCTGCCTCTGGAGGTGAGGCAGGCCCCTTCACTCTTTGCCTTCTGGAAGAAGTTGAAGACCTGGCTCTGCCACTTTGCCTGGGGTGGGAAGGGGAGTAGGTCTTCCTGGGGGTAGCTGGCGCCTTACAGCCCTCCTCACTGAATTAGATCTTATTGCCACTTGGATTTATACTTATTTTTATCTTCTATTTATATCCGCAATTTGTATTTTCATTTTTGTATGTTCACGATTTTAATATTACTTTTATTGTAAACTGCCCAGGGTCCCTCTTTTCGGGGGAGATGGGTAGTGATAAAATTTGAAAAATAAATAAATAAAATAAATAAGTACTGATACATAATATCACTATAGAAGCAGTAAATAGGAATGGCCCATATAACCACATCAGCAGAAATATGTGAAATTCACAATGCAAAATTAATAATGTGAAATTATTATTATTATTTTAAATTTATTGGCTGCCCATCTCCAGTGGACTCTGGGCAGCTCACAAAACTAAAAGAAACATAGAAACAACTAAAATATTAAATCAACAGACAAACTGGAGTAACAGGCTCTAGTAACAAAATCCACAAAACAAAACAAAACAAAACAAAACAAAACAAGGGCCATTAAACAAATAACATCAACACCAGGCCTGGGACCTAGGCCAGGTTTTCAGAGCTTCCTGGAACCCTAGGAGAGAGGGTGCCATCCTTATCTCTTGGGGTGATGCTGTATACATTGTATATTGTATCTATAAAATGCTTATTATGATATCGATCTGTTAGTAATACATGATACTGTAACACTACAGCAAGTGGAGAAACATAAAATTTGCCATTTAGTATCTGAGTAGGCATAAAGCCAAATAAAAGCAGAGAACTTCAGATATTGAGGCAAACGAAACCACTCACTTGTGATTATTTTATTTTTATTAGCTAAAGTTCTATTCAGTGCCCTTGTTCAGTTTTGGCTGTCACTAATTATTATCCTTTATCCAATTCTTATATGGTAGGGACCATCCCTTGGTCATTACAGATGCATTGTTATTTCTCATCTTGGAAAACAGCCATGGGGCTGATCAATGACAATGTGTGCATTAGGGAATAGGAGCTTGTCCCATTAGGTAACAAGAAGTTATCTAAGGTGTCTACCCTGATATCTGACTTCCTTATCTGATAAATATCTGCCACATTCTCTAGCTTTTCAAGCCAAATATTCTTTAGTTAAGCTACTCAAACACATGGGTATGAAGATATGGGCAATATTATTTGGTTAGGGACTTGCCACATTAGAAGTAGGCTGCTACTGATATACTGTAAAGTGTGGGTCCAGATACTTATAATTACAAAAGCAATGCTACTACCCCAGAGCCAGCACCTCAGGTCCCACAGGATGGACTGGATTTTTCCTTCCATTGTTGAAAAGATAGTTTCTACCTCAAAGAGGATAATCCAACCTGAAAACTTCCTTCCGTCACCTCAGCTTTAGGGCAGCTGTTGCTGATAGCAGAAACTCCTGTGCCTGGAAGTGGCCCCTGCCAAAATAGACATGGTGAACATTGATCAAGGAGCATGACAGAAAGGGTTTTGTATTTAGAACATGGATGTATAGCCTGAAGACCAAAGCCTACACATGACCTTCATAACCCCTTTCAAGCTGAATTGTAGCTTGCCTTGTGGCAGATGAGAAAAACTTTTCAATTGATTAGGTGCAGTCATAACAACTATATTTAATTCATTTACCTTTAACTAAATTTAAATGGAAATTAATGAACTTTAGTTTTTGTCATAGCCTCACCTGCTTTGAGGTATATGACGGTACACAATCTCCTGCCAGCCTAGCAGTTCGAAAACATGCAAATGTGAGTAGATTAATAGGTACCACTTCGGCGGGCAGGTAACGGCATTCCGTTTAGTCATGCCAGCCACACGACCATGGAAGTGTCTACAGATAAACGCCGGCTCTTCAGCTTTGAAATGGAGATGAACACCGCCCCCTAGAGTTGGACACGACTGGATTTAATGTCAAGGGAAACCTTTACTAGGTCTCTCAATCGCCCCAATGGCTTGCATCCCCACTATAGAGAAACCTCCCAGCCCTAACACCATTTCTCTTTAATGGAGAAAATGTCAGGTAAGCAATGGAGCTCTTCTAAACCTATTTCTCCCCATCAGAACCTATGGATGGGATTGAAAATGGAAGAGCAGCATCCTCCGCACAGAGCAGGCTCACTTTGATCCATTAGGTGCATAGAATCTAGAATATCCACATAGAGCAATAGGACTGCTCCAAAATGTCACTTACTTATTTCTGATAATATCATGGGCACATCCATATTGTTTTCTAGGGAACAATACAGCAGTAGTTTACCATTGCCTTCTTCCAGACTGTCCCCCCCCAAGCCCCACCAAAATTCCAGTCTAAGCTACAGACTTGGGAATTTCCTAATCTTCTCCCACCCAATTACCAACCAAGACTGCTGTTGCCTAGCTCTCTGAGATCAGCCAAATCCAGCCAGGTGTCAGTACTAGCTGGACCATGTTATAAACAATGTAATATATGTTTGTGTATGTGCATATGTGCATATATGTGTGTGTGTGCGTGAATGTGCTCACACACACACATTTCTAATCCTTGTACAAATCCATTCTATAGATCCATTGCATTAACATTAACCGCCCTTTGATCTCCTCCATAAATAAAAGTAAGAATACCTGATTTCTTAAACAAACATTGCAAGGCAGTAAGTACAAATCCTTTTAGGAAAAAGAATGAATGCAATTCTGTACAAGGAGGATAACAATAGAAATAAGTGTTTTGAAAAAAGTCCATTCAATGGGCAAGCCTCCATTTTTAGATTTGTGGTTCAGATTTGCTATCTTTAGCAGGTGAGCAGGTGGCAGTTTTGATGCCTCATCTTTAATGGATGCAATTATCACAACATTATATGGTCTACAATGTTAGGCATTCATGCATTTTAATATTTTGTTTACATCCTTCAAGGCTCTTCAGATTTTCTCAGTAAAAAAACTAATGGAGAGTATTATAGCTCAGGTTTTAGCCCATTTTATATAAAATATACCATTAGATGAAAACATTCAGGACTAACATACTGCAGAACTGTTTAATAAATTTGGCAAGCTTTGTTTCTGAAAATAATTCAGAAAGATTGATTCATAAAGAACATACATTGAGCTCCAGGAATGCCAGGGTAGCATTTCAAAAAGGCTTCCTATAACTCGTATAGTGACGGCTAGGCAGGCAAACTCTAAAATCTCAATACATGTAGAAGATGACTCTAACTCTAATGGTGGAGGAGAGGGTGTTAGATTTGTTAAGCATTGGGGAATATTTTGGGAGAAGTTGTATGTGTACAAAGAAGACAGACTTCACTTGGACTGAAATAGAGCAAGGCTGTCAATGAATAATATCAAAACTGTGGTAGAGCAGATTTTAAACGGATCTGTGGTGCTAGGCATCATCTGGTAAAGAAGGGTGCAGATATTTCAAGAAATATTATAAGAGATAACAGCAGTGCTGGATCTGAGTTAACAGTGGTTATGTTAGTAAGAAAATGAAAGGGAGACAAAAAGGCTGTGAAAAAAGGTTCATGCCAATCATATCTGGAAGAGGATATGGTATATAGAAGTGTTAAAAAATCTCTGAGCCAAAATGGAGGAATTAGATTTAGTGGGTATAACAGAAACCCAGAGATATGAAGAGAATCAGTGGGACACAATCATTTCTAGAAGCAAATTTTATAGGAAGGACCAGGAAGGGTGCTATGGGATTGATGTTGCTGTTTACATCAAAGAGTAAAGTCTAACATAATACAAAGCATTTGAAGGCCAGGTTATTTCATATAATCACAATGGGTGGTAATATGTGGCCAGCAATATAAATTAGAGTTAGGGTCATGCTATTGCCATCTGATCAAAATACTGAGGACAATCTTGTTGAAAGAAAGCAGGGAGGCAAGCAAATACATTGTAGTAACAGTAGACTTCAATTACTGTTGCGTAGACTGGATGTATCTCTGTTCAGTTTACGACAAAGAAATCAAATATCTAGCTTTCGTAAAACTATAGTTTTATGTCAAGAAATAGTCTTGGAATTAACCAGAGCAGAGGCAATACAAACTTAATCCTAAGTAGTCACCATGATTTGGTGTGAGCTATTTTGTTGTGGGACAAATAGTGACCATAAAACCTCCCAGAGTCATCTCTGAGTGAGATGGGCAGTGAATAAATTATATATGAGAACAAGAAAGCCAAACCTTGAGGATTATTTAAAACACAGTAATTGAGGGTCAACTACAGTGTCTCCTACAATGTAAGAAAGAGTCAGTCAAGTCCAGGAAGAGGCCAACATGGCTCTGTTGTACTTGTCAGGAAGCTGCAAGAAGTCTTCCTCCAAGAAATGGAAAGCCTGTCCTAATGAGGAGAACAAAAAGAAGCAAAAGCATTTATGTTGCTTCAATTGTTATTAGTTTTGCTTAAATATATAAAAATATATTTTAAAAATGACTGACATTGAGACCTGTACCACAATGGAAAATGTACCTATGAAGGGTTCTCCATCTCTGGAGATTTTTCAAATGAGCCTGAACCTTCCAAGGAAGGTTTAATTGTTTTTTATGCACATTGCAGAGGCATGGAATAGATGATTCCTGGGGTACCTTCCAACTCTATGATTCTGTATTGTGTTAGAATTGAAGTTTGATGTTGCTGACCTCCTAGCAATAATAATAATAATAATAACAACAACAACAACAACAACAACAACACATTCAAATTAAGCTTAGGCCAGGGAACTAGAAGGTAGCAACTATGACAGCAGTATATGTATATCTATATATTTAAAAAAAAGGAACCAGGAGATATCTGGGAAATTAGAATCCAATCAGCTTAATGTCTAGTCCATGCAAATTGGAAGGAATGGTAAAAATGACCAAGTACATGTAGAAGAACAAGCCTTGCTGAAGCATGGACTCTGCAAAGGTAAATTGTGCCTCCCCAGCCTTCAGCACTTTTTTATAGTCAACATGCACATGGATTGAGCTGACCTTGTTAACATTAGACTGGATTTTCAAAAAGCCTTTAGCAAAGGTCCTCATCAAAAGTTCTAGAGTAAATTTGGTGGTTATGGAATAGGAGGAATTAGGAATAAGCAGTAAGTAGGCCAAGCCTGCAGATGATATTAAACTATTCAGGGCAGCAAAAACCGAAAGTGCCTTTGAAGAGTTCCAGAAATATTGCTTGAAATTGGATGAATGATCAACCAAAGGGTAAATGAAATTCAGGTTTAGTAGGCATAAAGTAACTTCTTATTAAGACAAAACAAATTTAAATTCACATATACATTGATAAGTCTCAGCTGTCTATAGCTAACTAGGAATTAATCTGTGGAATTTTTTACCACAAAAAGTGACAATGCCCATTAACTTGGATTACTTTAAAAGGGAAATTGATACATTTATGGAATACAGATCTATGAAGGGCTATTGGAAGAGTCAATATTGTGTTCACATATCATTTGCACTTGAACAATGGTGGAAGAGAGATATGGTTCCATCTCTTGCTTATGAGCACTTCAAAAGCATCTGGTTGGCCACTGTGAGAAATAAAGTGCTTAACTAAGATGGGCCTTGACCTGATCCAACTCTGCTGTTCTTAGGTTCATAATCTCACCTCATGTAGTGGGTGGTACATGTAAATTTAGAAACTGTTATGGTATGAACAGGTTTAGGCTGGTGGTAATGGGATGAATTTAGAGTATTCATGGCTTATAAAAATAGGATATAATGAGTTTTCAATATAGTAACTTGACACTTCACTTTCCTTACAAATTTGCATTTGGGAGTACTTCATTTATGTATTTTGCTACTTCTGTTTTCGGATAGCTTCAGTCAAGAGATTCCGATATGAGTGAAAACCAAATGCTTACTATAAAAATATATGGAACATATTCTTAATTAATGAAAGTATTGATTTCATCATATAAAACAGGAAGAATGTGAGAAAGTTTGCTTCATGCTTATTAAGTTGTCATAGATTGGAAAGTGTCTGATTTTTCAGTTCATAATTCAGAAGGGTTGAGACTGCTTTCAGAGATGCATTGTTGCAGGAAATAAGAGCTTGGACTCTGAGTTCATAATTAAAGCTCTCAACCGATGCCAGACTAGTTCTTCAGTGATATTTCAGATTATCAGAAGCGGGTTGGGTGGTGGTGGTTGTTTTTCTCCTTTGACTTATGGTGCTCGTGTAAAAAGTAGTCTGATGTAATCATTGGCACTGAAAAGTCTTGAATTAAAAACCATCCTTTGCATTTTTGCACTTCAGTTGTGTTTTTGAGCAACAGGTCTGAGGCTTTAGAGTTACACTCAGTATGGATATTAAGAAATTTACTTCCTCTTTTTAAACTCTTCAGTATTTACCTATACATTTAAAAGTAGTTCCAGATAGCAATAGCTTTAAGTAGGGAAGTCCTTCTGCTTAAATGTAGCTGTTCTCTGGATCTCCATCACTGTATATAGGTTCTTCCCCATTAATGTCCAAAGGATATTTGCTGGAACAAATGGGAGATGGTATTAAGATTCCTAAAGCAGGCAGAGTTGTCCCCTTGTTTTCCTATAGTCTGGACATTTTGCCTTTTTATTTCTATTTCACTTTTTTCCAACAATTTTATGTAGAGCTAAGGGATTTAGGCTGGAAATATCCAGACAACCACAAGATGGTAGCAAAGAGACTCAGAAATGATGCCATCAAATGTGTATGAATTGCCCTCCTTGATTGCCCCATAGCTAGCATCTCACCTGTTTTGTGAATTGACAGCAGAATTGTCAGGAATCTCTATGACAATGTGTGGAACTTTTTGGAAGTTATACTGGGCATTGCCTCACACCATTGTATGCTGGCAGGGAGGCATTTTTATAAGTTCTCTAAGTATGCTTCCCTCCTTTTTTTTTTTTTTTTTGAAGATTATTACACTAAACTAATCAATAAAAGAAAAATGCCAATATGTGCAATAGCACTGAAAGGGCAACACTATCTCAGAATTAATAAGCATAACAAATAAGAAGAAAAAGAAGAAAGAGGAGGGGGGACTCTTGGACATTTGTTGCAAAGCAAAACAACTTGAAAGGTTTTCACCATATTGCTTGAAAGGCTGCTTCTGTCCCCTACCCCCACCCCCTTTTTTTAACTGTAATTGAAATGTTGACAAGTAACACCTAACAATCCATTGCTGAAAATCAGGTATAGACTTCTCCTTTGAGGAATATAGAAGAATGTTTTTAGACAACTTCTAGGCCTGAAAAAAAAGTCACAATTCTTCCTAGACTCCAAATCTTGGGGATCTAGCAAGTTGAGGAGGTGCAGGTGAGTCTGATGTTAATACTTCCTAATGCTGGTTAGGTGGCTATGTTCAAAGAATTGTAGGGAAGATGACAAAACGTCTTTGTTGCCCAATTCTCTCTGGAATTAGGTATTCTTACTGATGTAACTGCAGCAAGCAATGTCACAATGGGCAAACAGGCAGCCAATGCAACAAAATGCATACATGATCATTTGGAATCATCCACAGTCCACTTGTTTAAAAGCAGTCCTTGGTTATGTCTCCTGGGAATAATTGGGCTATGGACTGAAACCTTAAAATAACTGGAAAACAAATTCTTAGTAACAATTTTTATTATTATTACCACCACCACGACCCTAAACCCTTTTGTGCTCTTCATATCCTTTTCTTATAATTATATATTTCTTTCTCTACTAAAAAGCAAGACAAAACTAAGTTCAAACTGATAAGTGTAGTAGTTTAATTAAGGAGACTTTACAAATAAATGCCATGTTGCTACTTTTCATTCCAGGTTACTTGGATCTGAAGTTACTCTCTTGTAGCTAATGTATGCATATGATAGAAAAGTTGTAATTCAGTTACAGTATGCTGTAGGAGTATTTTATGGAACCAAGAGACAGGGTTTTTGTTTGTTTGTTTGCTTGTTTCTTTGTTTATTTTACCTTAGCGAAGTTAGTATAAACAAGAAGATACAGCTGTTTCACAGAATGGCAGATTGGTCTAATTACAAAACACTAATACAAAGAAACCTCTGACTTTCTCAAAGTCTCTAAACTTTTAATGCAGTAGGACAGGTATTACTTAATTATGGAACAAATGGGATTGCTGCAACTGCACTGGCCCCCCTGCTGCACATCTGCTTCTCTGATACTGCTTGATTCTGTGGTGGGCTGGATGGTAGAGTTTCCAGGCTTATGGTATTGGGGGACCTCAATCTTCCATCCCTGTCACTGGAATTTGAAGCAGCTCAAGAGTTTGTAGTCATCATGGTAATCACTGACCTGATCCAAGTCTTTGAGGACCCAACTCACATCAAGGGTCACATGATACATTTGTTTTTTCATCTCAAAGCAGAGGCAACATGATCTGAATTTAGGGGATGTTGGCATCCGTCCCTTGTCATCATAGACCACGAACTGCTTGCTTTGGATCTCTCCAATCATGCTTCCCACTGCAGGGAGATTGGACCTATGTTAACAGTCCACTGCAGGGATTCAGAAGATCCTTGGGGAATTCCCTGAGATTCTGCTACACTGTTCAGTGGAGGCCTTAGTCACCACTTGGAGTGAAAGGGTGATGATGGCCTTAGATCAGACTGCACCTATGCAGCCTCTCACTATTGCGAATCTTGGGGAGCCCCCTGGCTTTCAGAAGAGCTCTAGGATTTAACAGAAGAGGTATCTGGAGTGCTGTTGTAGAAGGATGAAGAGCAAGTCTGACCAAATATGTATAAGAGCCTATATTAAGAATTATATCATGGCAATAAGAGTGGCAAAACGTAGTATATTTTTTTCTGCTATTATTGCACCTATGAAAATTATTTTAGGCTTCTGATGGTTTAAGTCTCTTGGATCCACTCTGAACTGCACTCCAGCTGTGCATATCCTGTTGAAATGACTGAGGCATGGTCTGGCTTGGTTAGCTGTGAGGACTCTGAGAGTGTAAGTCTCAAGGAAGAGGAGAGGGTACTCAGAGCTGTGAGTGCAACCACCTGTAATTAGATTCATGTCCCTCCTGGTTGGCTAAGATCTCCTGAAGATAATGTGTGGTTGAATCCAAGCAGTGCTGAATTCACCCTTGAGTGAGGGGGTGATTCTGTCAGCTGCTAAGGTCCACACTTTCCTCAAGAAACCATAGCATCTAATAGTGTTGGATGGTTTCTGGCCAGTCTCTAAACTTCCCTTTTAAAGGAATATTGTAGAGAAGGTGGTTGGTCTGTAGCTTTAGAGGGCCTTGAAGAAAATGAATTAACACCTTTCAGTCAGGAAGATACCTTTGGAAGACACCTTTCAGTCAGGTTGCATTTGAAAGTTCAAGTCAAGACAGTAATAAATGTCTGAGGGCACAAAAATCAATTCCAATGTACAGTAGGAAAAAACCAGTAAAAACTAATACAACACCCTCTACATGGGGCTGCCCTTGAAGATCATTCAAGAGCTACAAGTGGTCCAGAATGTGGTAGCACAAGTAATTATAGGTGCACCTCAGAATGCCCATGTAATATATCCATTGTGTAAGCTACACTGGTTGCCAATGGGCCTCTAGGTCCAGTTCAAGACATTGGTGGTTACCCATAAAGCCCTTCAAGTCACAGCTTGGATATTTGCATGGCTATCTATCTCCAGTTATCTCTGTCCTTCCTATAAGATCCAACATGGCTAGCATGCTGTGAGTCACATCAATTAAACAGTGTCACCATATGGGACCCAGGAAACATGCCTTCTCTGTTGCAGTGCCAGCCTTATGGAATACCCCTCCACACACCAATTTGGTTGGCTCTGAGCCTGCCAGCCTTTAAGAATGCCCTTAAGACCTGGTTCTTAATCCAGGTGTTGGCCCAGTTGTAAGTATATGAGTTATGTGCCTGATTCCCAATGCAGCATGCTTTATTGTTTTATCATTTTCTTTTTATTTCATGTTTTTAATCCTTGCTGGCTTATTAATTGATAGTTATTAATGATTGTTTTGCATAGGTCCATCAACAATTGATGTTTCATGGGCTTCAAAAAATAATGCAGCATTATTATATGACATGGTCACCAGTTCTTGGACTTTCATATAATCTGTAAATGAACTCCACCAATATTAAAGATCATATAGAAGTCCAAGAAGTCTTGATCATATCATGTACTACTGCTACATTATTTTATGAAGCCTTTGAAACATCAGTTGTTTAAGAGAAAATTCTTGTCCCTATAGCACTCTGAGAAACAATAAGAGTAAGAATTGGAATCTATTTCAGATCAATTCTGAATTTTTACTGTATATATAAAAATTAATTTACATTGTAAATGTAATCAAATTAATCAAATGTGTGAACAAAGTTGTACAAACTTATTTCTGATATTTCTCAAATGTTTTAAAACTACTGAGTGGCAATTTACTTAATTTTAGGAAAATGTCTTTGGGATATTATACATGCCCTAAAATTGTATACTAGTAAAAAGTCAGCAGATGAATTACCTGACATTGTCTGACATGACATTACCTGAACGTCACTTTATCAGCACTGTATACTGTTCACAAGCACAAAGATGAGAATATGCAGATATTAATGATATGTATGTCAAACACTGGAAATCAGAATTAGTAGTAGTAATAATAGGTATACTGTGAGATAATATTCAAACTGGTGAACATCAACTATTTCGGGGAACTATTTACACTGATTTTTTAAATTATTATTCTGATTACATTTGATAATGTAAAATTTTCATCAGCATGAATTAGGAAGACAAAGCAAGCAAATGTTACGGCTGGCTGAAATGGAGAGTGAACCTCTTTTAATTTCATACTAGCACCTGGGAATTGCTTGGGGGATATGGTGAGGATTTTCAAGTTTGAAGCCTAGCACAGAATGAAGTAGGCTTGGGGGAAATAACCATTTCATTCCACAGTTCTCTATTTCATACTTTTCCTTCCAGGAATCCTTAGAGAATTCTTATATTTTCCTTTTTAATTGGAAGCTTCACAACATTAGGCTAGATTAGATTGAAATTGCTGCATTCAAACTACTCTACAGCAGATCGGCATGCAGAAAGTTCCTTTCTCACGTTGTCTTCTAGATGCAGATCTTTTTCGCTCATGATACATCATTCACTTATATATTGCTCTATGCTGAATTCCGTAGGTTATTTTTGTTAGTCAGTTTGAATTATTAGAATAACTTTTGTTGAATGAACTGAATAAACCTGGATTCCTTGTTCTGTCCCATTCTTTTCCCAGTTATGCTAAAACTCTTAACATTTGCTTTTCTTCTCTGGGACTTTTTGTTTTTCTCTCTAAACAGAATGTTCCTTGTGTAAAGTTTCTAATATATTTAGGATCTATGGTTAGGTCAAAATTTTTGACATTGTGCTGCCCTGTAGTTGCCGCAATATTCCTCTTACAAGAAATAGTCTTTTTGGCTATGAGATAATTGGCAAAAATATTAATTTATGATAAAAATATCCTTATGAAAAGCATTCACCCTTGGGTAGAGCATATCTTCAGTCTTCTTCAGTTCCTGTTTTTTTTCTATTCCTTGAACTTTTTTTCATACCTGTTATCTGCAGTAGCTGAAATCTTCTCCCATCTGTAAAATAAATTGTAACTTTCAGGAGATATATGGATTGTATGTTCTTTCTCTATTCTTTTTTAGGGTTTTATCTTCTTCAGCAGATTTCAGATGCACTTATTCTATTGCATTCAACTTCTTTCTACAGTAAATATCCTGCTAAGTATCCTGGCAGTTTTTGAGTGTTTGTTAAGGATTGATTTATCAGTCTTCCCATCCAGCTATTTGA